>NC_092504.1:51100670-51734777 GCF_047511675.1 Marmota flaviventris | reverse complement strand
TGATCAATACTGCAGGAGAAACCAAATAAGAATAAGTCTACAGACAAGGTCATTCAATTTGATTACCAAGAGTCAATTAGCCTCTGGCATTATGTGATAAGGAAACTGGGAAGGCTGGACAAAATTGTCTTTGACTATTTAAACATCAATCATGTGAAATGGGGACTATAGCACATAATGTGTGTCTCTAGAGAACAATGAGGAAAACAAAAAAAAAAAATGTTAGAAGTTGTCGAGAAGCAACTTTTTAAAAAAGTTTGCTCATATTACAAATTCAGTAAAATCCAAGCATAATGACATAGAGGAGTAGAGTTTCAGGAAAGGCAGGGAGACTGCAAAGTTTGTGGTATGATTCAAGCATAAGCTGTTACTCCAACCAGATAAATGACTTGATTTTTACGACTTAGTACTACAGTAATGTGGCATTTGACCTTTGCCTTCTTCAGTACCATAATCACAAAGGTCAGTACAGGGTCTAGACCAGAACTCTCTTGCTTTCTGTCATCTGGACTCCTCATTAGACAATCCATCGGCATTGTCAGAGGGGTTTCACTTCTGACATCAGTCTCTGCACTTAATATTGTGCAATTTATGCAGCTGCTGACCTTTTTACCATTAAAATCTTTGTTGTCCTAATCACAATCTATTCTGTTCAGCACTTTCCTAATGTCTATCACTTATGAAATTAACATAGTCATAAAATTAGCATAGTCTGATGGCTACAGACACATCACAGAACTTTCCAAAATGCTAAAGTTTGCAGACATCTCATGAATTCTTGCTGATATGCTCATAAATTTGTGAGAACAGAGAGAAAAAAATGAGTCTGATAATTTTAATATAAATGTATTAATTTATTTTTAAGATTTATATTAATATCTGCAACTTAGAACTTTAGCATAAAGATTGCCAAGTAATATGTATCTATTATTCTGTCTGGTTTCAGGATAAGATGAGAATATACATATTTGAGTACAAAACGGGATTCAGTCACATGACAGGTTGCCCCTAAACATTACCTCCTAATTAATAAGGGCCCCAGACCATCAAATAAATTTCATCAGTTTAGGCAAACTATAATAATGTCATAACAAAATTTCTCTTTCAGTCTTTTATGAGTCTCTGCTGTATCATTTGTGAAATGAAGATAATGATATTGCCTGCCATTTACTTCCCAAGGTTGTGAGAATCAAATGAAACGATTCTCGTGAAAGTATTTTGTAAACCTTAATGTATTACTTAACTGTAACTTAAGCTGGAAAATTTGTGAATGTATATGGCCCTTGGAGACATATTTATCCATAGTTATCAATATCGATATGGAATGGGTTCATGACTGTAGTATGTAAAGAAAAGATGAGTTGAAGAGACCAGGGTTACTAGAAAGAAGGAAACAGATTGGTTCTGGACCCAGTCTGCTGCCTAGGAAGAGTGGTCTTCAGTTCCAAAAAGAATCTGAGTGAGTCATGCTCTGAGCCTAGAGGCCATAGTAGGAATGAGAGAAGGAAATTGGTCCCTAGAAGAACATAAAACTCAAAGGCATTAATAAAAATTGACATCAGAGCGGTTTTCCAGAAAACATGCTAGTGATGATTAAGTTTTCAGTGGTTCTTATACGAAGTTTTCAAAAATGATGGTGCTGTGAGTGTTCAGTAAAGTAAGTTTATTTAAAATAAAGGAATGCTTTATTTTACAGAGTATGTACTTCCTACTTTTTCTAAGGATGGTATTGCTTTTATATTATTTTTGCTTCTTTTTGCTGGTTTTACGGTATTTAAATTATAATATATCCATTTTAATTGTATAATTCGATGTGCTTTTGCAATTTGATACAGTATCGAGACCACCACAAGTGACAGAATATTCCCATCACACAGAAATTTTCTTTGCATGTTATTGTAGACAATACCCTTCTACCACCTCCTGCCACAAGCAAATAGTGATTTGTTGTCTATCACTGTCCATTTTTTCTTTTGAAAATGTCATGTAAAAGGAACCATATGATGTCTAGTCATTTAGTCTGACTTCTTTAGCTGAATGTTCTTGAAATTCACTCATATTTTTTTTTTTGCATCTATTACTGGTTTATTTCTTTTCATTGCTAAATACTATTTCATTTTGTAAGTATGCAAATTTTATTTATCCATTCCTTAGTTGAACATTTGGGTTGCTTTTAGATTTGAGCTATAGTGGTGGATGAAATTCTTAACTACTTTCCAATACCTGTCTTTGGGCAGGAGTTTTCATTTCTTTTGGGTAAACATGTAGGAGTGAAATTATTGGGTTGCATTGTAAATGAATGTTAAACTTTAAAAGAAAAACTGCCAAAGATGCTACACTCTTTTGCATTATCATCATTAATATTTGATAATTCCATTTGCTTGGCAACCTTGCTGACACTTGATATCACCATTATTTTTAATTTTAGTCTTTTTTCTCAGAAGGTAGTGGTATCTCTCTGGGGTTTTAATTTGAATATCTCTCCTGACTAATGATATTGGGTCATTTTTAAATGTGCTTCTTTGATGAAGGATCTGTTTAAGCCTTTTTACTATGTCTGAATTTGTCTGTTTTACTACACTTGAATTACAAAGTTCTTTATAAACTTCGTTACACGAAGTTTTTAATATATTTTCCATATAAATCATGTATAAGGCAGGTGCTTTCCAAATTCTTTCTATAAATTTATGTCTTGCATTTTTATTTTATTAGTAATATTTTTGAAAAAAATATAATCATATTAAAGTCCAATTAATCTTTCTTTTGTCTCATTTTATTTTATGTATTTTGTCTAAGAATCATTTCCTGATCACAAAATCACAATTTTAATTATTTTTTAAAATTTTTATCATTTAAACACTTATTTTATTTAGGTTTAGGATTTATTTCATGTTCATTTTTGCATGTAGTTAAGTTAAAAATTTAAATACCTTTAAAATACGGATGACCAATGTTTAAGTAAAGCTTGTTGAAAATGATTATTGAACTCCAAAATGAGTTATTTCAACATGTATGGTAAAAAAAATCTTATACATATGAACTTTCTTTTCTGTTGATCAACATGTTCATCTTACTGCCAATACTTACTTTATTTCTGTGACTGTATTCTAAGACCTAAAAAATGTAATTCCTTTATATTTGTTCTGTCCCAAACTTTCATTAGTTATTTCACACAACATGTCATGTCTACATACATTTCATAAACTTAAAAATAGTTTATGAAACTTTACTAGATTTTATTGGGATTGAATTTTGAATTTTACATATATACATATTATATATGGTTTGAAAAAACTGGCATTTAAGTACTGTGTTCTGATCATGAACATAACATCTTTTCATTTCTGTAGGTTTTTTTGTTGTTGTTGTTACGGGAGATTAAATTTAGAGGCACTTGACCACTGAGCCATATTCCTAGCCATATTTTCTATTTTATTTAGAAACAGGGTCTCACTGAGTTGCTTAGCTCTTCAGTTTTGCTGAGGCTGGCTTGAACTCTTGATCCTCCTGCCTCAGCCTCCTGAGCCACTGGGATTACAGGCATGTGCCACCACACCCAGCTATATAGGTCTTTCTTAATGCTTCTTTTAACACACAAGTTTTATACATTCTTTGTTAAATTTATCACTGTTTCATTTTTATTCCATTGTAAATGATATTTAAACTTTTAAAAAGTCTAATTATTCATTGCCATCATACAAAATAGTAATTAGCACTATATAATGCCTTTGTATTCTGTGAAGTTTGTCTACTCACGTTCTATTTCCAATAAATAAATATTTTTTGTGAATTCTTCCAGATTTTCTACATACACAATCATGTGGACTACAAATAAAGTCCACATTGCTTTTTATTTCCCAGTCTATAGTTACAGATTTTGCTTGTGGTATTATGCTGACTTCAGTCTCCTGTACAATATTGAATACCAATACTGAAGGCAGACATGCATACTTCATTTTAAACCTGAAGAAAGTATTTAGTGCTTTGCCATGGAATAGTATGTTAGAAATATGTTTTCTTATATTTCTTTAATTAGATTGAGGAAGGTCACGTCGATACTCAATTTGATAAGATATTTTGTAATGAATATACATTAAGTTTTACCATGTTTTTAAATCCCCCCCCCCTTTTTTTTACTGTGCCTGTGGAGATGATCATTGATTTTCTGTCTTTATTATTCTTTTCATATGGCGAATTATCTAAATTAGTTATTGAATATTAAACTCAACTATTATTGCTGTTAATTTCTTTGTATGACATATTATAATTTTTATATATTTCTAGATTGGATATGGTATACTGCTGTGTCACTGTATTCGTCTTTTGAATTTGATTTGGTTATAATTAGGTGATCATTGTTCCTTGCTAAATAATTTTAAAAGACAAAACAAGTTTTTTTATCTAATGCAAAAGTTTATTTAAAATTTTTGTAAGTTTTTTATTTTCTGACTTCTCATGTGTACATTTTATTTAATGTTCTATTTTTAAAATTTTATTTACAAATAAAATTCAAAATTTTAGGAATCAGTATTTCACATTATCTTTTTAGGATGCCTGGGTTATGAGAAATAACACTTAAGGAACAATGTTCCCATTTTCTGAAAGAAGATTTTGTTATTAAACAATTTCTGTATATAAAACCAAAACTTTTTTATTTGTTCTAATGAGTTATACATGACATTAGAAAACTCTTTGACACATCATACATAAATGGAGCATAACTTCTCATTCTTCTGGTTGTACATGATGTAGAATCATACTGATCATGTAGTCATACATGCACATACAGTAATAATGTTCTATTAGTTTTACTATCCTCTTATCCTCACATCTCCTCCATTCCTTTTGCTCCCCTCTGCCTAATCTAAAGTAACTCTATTCTTCCCTAGCCCTCTCCCACCTTATTGTGAATTAGCATCTGCATATCAGAGAAAACATTTGGCCTTTGGATTTTGGGGATTGGCTTATTTCACTTACAATGATATTCTTCTGCGGCTCAATCCATTTACTGGCAAATGCCATAATTTCATTTTTCTTTAAAGCTCAGTAATAGTCCATTGTGCATATATATCATATTTGCTTTCCCATTCTTCTATTGAAGGACACTTAATTTGGTTCCATAGTTTAGCTATTGTGAGATGAGCTTCTATAAACATTGATGTGACTGTGTAGCAGTCACAAATGTGCAAATGTCATGATTCTATTCGCTTTTATTGCTGAGTAATATTCCATTATGTACACATACCAAAGTTTCCCTATCTGTTCATCTACTGAGGGGCATTTGGGTTGGTTCCACAATTTAGCTATTGTGAATTGTGCTGCTATAAACATTAATGTGGCTGTGTCCCTATAATATGCTGTTTGTAAGTCCATTGGGTATAAACCAAGGAGTTGGGTAGCTGGGTCAAATGGTGTTTCCATTTCAAGTTTTCTGAGTGATCTCTGTCAGCAAAAAATCTTTATAAGAAACTCGGGAATAAATATTTCCATTTATTTATCTTTGCATCTTCTATTCATCCATTCATCCATCATTTACCTAAAATAGAATATATCTTTATATTAAAATAATTAAATTCCACACATATTTCCATTTCTGTGTAATTCCCTTTTCCCCTGAATGTTGACTCCTATGGTTTGAATATGAAGTCCCCCAGAAGCTTCACTTTACTAATACATTAATTAATACAAAAGGCATCAAAAACTTTTGAATAAGGTACAATAGAATTGAAAATACAATACCTGTTATTTGTGTTCAAGATACTGAACTAAGTATTTATTTTAAGTATTTAAGTTCTGAAATGAAATTCAATACATTTGTTAAGAACTTCTTGATTGAGGGTCAATGTTAGTTTTGTTGAAGAACATGATGTGCACTTTATTTAAAAAAATCCTATAGTGTCATATTTATTAAAAATGTTTTTCTCTGTTCTATATCTGATTGAAATGTGACTATGAGTAATATGTGCATTCTGTGAAATACTCAATATTTATTGAAGACATTAATTAATTGGACTGGACATTTATTTTCTAAAGCTTACATATGATAATATGTAGATGAAGTAGCTTTTATCTTTCAATTTTACATGAAGAAAATATTTCAGTTGTCATTTATTAGCAATTTTGTTTAATAAAAACAACAACAACTAATTTTGGTAGACAGAAAAACCAAGAGGTACAAATTCATGATCAAATATAAGCTTTAAATTTTAATAAGCCACTGATACAGGAAAATTCTACACTAACAAAAATTACTAAGTGTTTTAAAAATGCCCAGCTGCATTATTGGTCTCCTTAATGTAGCCTCAACACCAAACTATTCCTTTGGAGTGTAAGGTCTTATTTAATTTATAAAATAATTTTTGGTTAATATATCTGGTCCTTAGATACCCCAAACACCTATCTTTTAAAAGAGTCAAATGAGAGAATCAACCAAATCATCTATAAATTCAGCATGTCCAGATAATCTATCATGAAAATAACTAAACAAATACCAAGAATTATTCCTGAGAGAAAAGAAAAATTTAAATTTGTGTTGTAGTTAAATAAAGCTCAAAGTTTGAAGCCATTATACTATAAAGAATTATCCTACTTGAAGGTTAGAGCTTTTCTTTCTATATTTCTATTATAGACTGTGTGCATATTTAAACTCTATCTAGATAAGACTTCTTTTGGGGAATTTAATTAGGTAATTCCCATTCACCTGATTATTTTTTTCTTGAAATATTCCCACATGCTATACTTTTCAAGAACAATGTTAAGGAGCATACTGAGAAGTTATAAAGTGAAACAATACAGTCTGAATCTTCAGAAACAGAGGAAGAAAAAATTAGATGATTCCATTAAGTTTTTATAACAATACCAATAACTCTGCTTTCATTAATTCAGAAAGTGGTTTATTCACAGTGTTCTGAATTAAATCAATGCCTCAGACATGGATTGGCCTAACAGCCCACAAGACAATGGAGTTTCTCTTAAATGCACGAACTTCCTTCTCTGCCAATTTTTTGCATCCCAGCTATTTTGAGCTCTTGTCCAACATTTTCAGTGATCATAAGCGTTCTAAGCCTGAAAAGGGTATACATGAATCACCAAGCAGACAGAATTGGGGGGGAAAGTGATTGAGTTATGCAGTAACTATTCTTCAATTATGGAAAGTTCATTTCAAAGCTCCTTCTGTTCAAGAACAGTGAAGGGAGAAAAAGATGTTAATGTGTTTGGATTACATTAAAGTTTTAAGATTAACTAAAAGAAAGGGAGGGAAAAAGTGCTAATGGCAAGAGCACACGGAAGAGGCATTATTATATTACTGCTAATGCACATAAAACATTGCTTATTAAAATAGGATGGCAGTTTTACATCCTATTAAATATATCAAAGCTGTACTTCAATTACAAATCCTTTTATATGCATGTTTTAACAAATATGTCTTTGATAATGGAATGTAGCTGCAAATTCTTACATGCTAGACACAAGCTCTACTATATAATGCAATGGCGAAAAAAAAAAATACTATTAGTAGCCAACCACATTTTGAGATATCTTTCTTTTTTCTCTCTTTTATATTCTATGAATTTTCAAGTGAGCAGCTGGGAAGCAACTCACTTTAAGATCTAGAGCCTCTGGGCTTGTGATGGTTAATAGTGATGTGTTCTGCTATCATTTTCACATGGTTATTTGTGGAAATAAATTATGTCCCTGAGATGGTATATGAACAGGAAGTGCTTGATCATCTTTTCCTATGATCTTATTTGTGAAATAACTTAAACTTTTAGAAATATAATGGTGAATAGATTACCTTAGAAAATAAGAAGCTTCATATCTTGAATGACATAAGAATTATTATTCTGGGAATTTCAAACATATTAGTGTTGAAATTTAATCTATGACCCCTCATTGTTAAACTGATTTTCTTCCCTGTTTAACAATTGCTAGAAACAAACATAAGCAGTGATCTTTCAATTAATGGGGTACTAATAGAGGGTTAAACTAACATAAAACATAATACACGTTAAGAAAATGTTAATTTTTATGTGATTATCTGTCAAAAAACATGAGACACTAATACATTGGCCACTGAAATTGCTACTTTTCAGCAAAAATCTAAACATTGTCATATTTATGACTTATGAATACAACTTTTTCTTTAAAAGATTATATGTGCATACAAATATACACTTTCTTTCACTGGTAATTGAAAACAATCTATTAAATCTAATTGCTTCAATTTCTCTTTAGTGTCATAAAGTTCATTCAAATGAATTACTCAATTAGTTCATCTTTTGTGAACTACTTAGATTATTTTCTATTTTCTTTCCTCTTATTCCTACTTACCTTCAGTTTCTGACCTTTCCTCAGTTGGAGTTCAAAGGACAGAGTGGCAGGTAAAAGGGTGGCAATTTTTTTTTTAAATTATTTTTTTAATTACAGGTGGACACAATACCTTTATTTTATTTTTATGTGGTGCTGAGGATCAAACCCAGTGCCTCATGAGAGCTAGGCGAACGCCCCTCCTCTGAGCCACAACTCCAGCCCCCATTTTTTTTATTTATATTTTCAGAGGCTGAAAACTTTCTGGCCTTTAAAATTGAAACCTGATTACCTTAAAAAAATTGAAAAGGAGATTTTGTAAATTCTTATGGGATAGCTCCCTCAACACCACTCCTTGAGACAGAAGATGAACTTTCTTTTTTGTGTCCTTAAGGATTCTCTTTTTGCCCTTGGTTTCAGGAATCAAATTCCCAAATTTCATGTTTAAAGTCCAGTTCTTTTAGATTTTTGTCTTCTATGACTGTGGGAGAATAAGTCCCATTTACTGTTTTAATGTCCCAAATTTATTGGGATTTGTTGTAGTAGTCATGAAATACTGGTACAACCAGAAAGCAATGTTTACACCTCTTTTGCACATGTGGTTTTGATGTTTGATACTTGTTGGTATATCAAGTTTTGTTTCAGTCAGTTGTCACTCAATTATTTCTATTTTATTGCAGCCCTGAAAGAAATTTTAACACGATAGAAATTATTAACATTAGTAACAGTTCTGTGACTCATCATATTTGTAAACACATTTCAGGATATGGTGGCAGAAAATTATATCCTTCCTTATCAAACAGAAAAATAGTTCACTTTCAAGAGGAAACTCTGGGAACATTTGTGTCAACCAAGGATAGCCAACATTTTCCTTATATTCTGAAAAACTGGGGAAAACGTTTTGAGAATTGGAAAGAGGAGTATTTTCTCCTAGATTGTCATACCTGGGAGGTTGTTCAATCATGGAAATGAATAAGTACATTGAAGATTCTGGAGCCACCATTATGGAAAGTGTGGAGCAATGGTCAGTTATGTCAGTCAGGACTTTCTAGAGAAATAGAACCAATAGAATATATATGTAGAAAGGTACACAGTCATACTAATTTTGAGGCATTAGCTCACATGATTTTGGAGGCTGAGTTATTCCTTGCTTTATCATGACAAAGATAGCAAATAGGAACCAGGAAGATCTAGCTACTATATTCAAAAGAGAATGAAGAAAGAAAATAAAGGAAGAGGCAGAAATAATAGGATGCTAACAGCATAACCCAAGTGACTGATGTGATTTGCCTCATAGATAGACTATAAAAATAGTGTGAAGTCTTTCTTTTATGGATATATTTTAAGAATGAAGGTAATAAAATTTCTAGAAATAACTTTTTCTTTGTTATTAGGTTACCTAAGATAGATTTTTCTTTGTTTTGCCTATTTTCCTTAGCAATTCACTTTTTATTGACCTATCACATTTATCAATTTATTTTAGTATTTTATGTTCTAGGCATAAATTATTTTATCTACATATATGAAAAACGCCTTCTTAAAATTTTGATATCTTCAACTCATTATATTGTCTTTTGTATAGGTTTATTTTCTTTTCTGTGAGAGTTCAATTTCATAACAGTAAATCTATTTTTTTATATTTATATAACTCTTGAACAAGATTCTATACATTTCACCTCAGCATTACGAAAATAATATAGCAGATTTTTCTTTAAAATATTTGTCATCTAGTTTTTCACTATTGTCAAAAATTGAATATTATCTACAATAATATTCAATTGTCTTAATAAGAATTTTATTTTTATTTGCTACATAAAATACTAATCTTTAATTACTGCATTTTTGTTTTCATTGATAAATTTATTTCTCAGAATATAATAATTTTATAGCTTTAATTGGCATTGATATACAATAAGGAAATGTTAATATATTTTATTTAGTTTTTTTCTTAAATTTAATTCTCAATTCTGTGCCTTTACTGAGATGAATGAAATTTATAATCAGTAGTCAATTAAATTGAAAATTTAGTTAACATTATCACTGACATGAAAAAAAATATAGATTTACTCAGGAAGTTTATATACTTATCATACTTATTTTCTATAGTTAAATATGACACATATCTTTATTTTTAAGTTTATTTTTTAATAATATTTTGTTATTTGTTTAGAGATCATATCTGTTTATAGGTACATAATTTTAGTATATAAAATGCACAAAAATTAGTCACGTAGACTTTATGAATAAAAATTTGTATTATTTCTAATCATAGTTATATTTAGTATTGTCTTAATCTTTAAGCCTTTTAAGTATATCATTTCATACCATTTCATCTTTACATGTGACTATATATTTCTAGAAGTGTTTTTAAATGTGTAATTTTGCTATTTTTCCAATTTATGAATAAAATAGATTATGCAATAATGTTTTCCAGCAAATTTTATTTGGAGGTCTTGGATCCCCAATGTCCTTCTAACAAAGGTTTTCTCAAATTATGGGACTTTCACAAATCTAATAGATGAGGAATAGTATTTTACAGTATTTTAAAGTTGTAGTTTCTCTTTCTATAAAGGATTTTAAGCACCTAATTGTATATTTATGTTAATTGGAAATTTCTTCCCTGTAATTCCTTCCATGTCACTTGATTATGCCTATATTTGGCCATTTTTATTTCATGTTGTCTATTTCCATCTTAAATTTTCATAGTCCTTCATACCCTATTTTATTTATTATAACTTGCATATAAAATTTCAGATTTGTCATGCCCAGTAAACCATTTTTTGTATTTGTGTTTTATTTTACCCCATTATTTTTTCTATGTCATTCAAATGTTGAATTGTCTTTATGACAAATGCATTTTAGCTTCTGTGGAAAATACTATACTTTTTTATATATAATGCTTGATCCTTTCATGGAAATACTAAGTTAATAATCCCTCTAAAATTGAAGTTTGTAAAGTTTACCTTGTAACTACATAAAATTTAATTTACAAATAATTATCCAGTATTATAATTCTTTGCTCTATGTAATTTTTTAGTCTTGTATATCATTTCAACATATACCATAATCTGCTTCAATTTTTAAATTTTACTCCATTGAACTATTTGTTTATACCTTTGCCAATACCACTTGATTTCAAGTAAGCAGCTTTGTATTCTATTTGATCAGATGAAACAAATTCCTTGTTTAAATTACTTATTTTATTTCTGAGCACTATTTGGCCATCTTTGCACATATATTATTCCTACATTTCCCTAAAAAACCCAGGCTAGCCAAGAATTTATAATTCCCCTTCCTTAGCCTCATGAGGCTCTGGGATTACATGCTTGTACTACCACATCAGGCCTTTTCTCTTTTTGTAAAGCCACTAGTAATTTAATCATAGAAGCTCTACCTGATAATTTATCTAATCCTAATTATCTCATAACGGATTCATCTTTAAACATTATGGTCATATTAACTTTCCACCCTTGAAGTATTTTAGAGTATGAATTAGATTTTAACACATGTATTACTGGGGAATATATTCACATTATATAAAAACCATACTATTATTTTTTAACAGCCTAATGAAGACAAGAAGAAATGAAGAAATAGGAGAATAACGCTATCAAAATATCTTTCACATTCTTCCCAAGAAAATAATACAATATCATTACAAATAAAGACAAATGTTATTCATATAAATGATTCATACTGATAAGTATCAGAATGTAACCTAAGAAAGGAAAGAAAAACATGGTAGTTTTCAGGGGATAGGGAGTGTCTTATGAGAATCTTCTGTTTTAGATATGAGGTATCTCCCAAAAGCTCTTGTGTTAATGAAGGAATATTCAGTGGTAAAGACATTAGACTTTGAGAGCTATAACATAATCAGCCTCTCTTATTTTGCGTTAACTAACTGGGTCATAACTGTATACAGGTGAGGCATGATTGAAGGAGGTGTGTCAATGGGGATGTGCCTTGAAAGGTTTCATCTTTCCTGTGGTCCCTTTGTCTTTCTCCTTATCTGCTCCAGTGCCTCCATGGATGGAGTAGCACTTCACCACCATGCCCTTCTTCATGTTATTCTGCCTCATTTTAGACCTAGAGCAATGGAATTTGCTCACTATGAACTAAAACTCTGAGCCAAAGTAAACTTTTCCTTCTCTAAGTTGTTCATGTTGGGTATTTTGATCACAGCAAAAAAAGCTGACTAACACAGAAATTGGTATGAGAAGTGGGGTCATTGCTGTGACTATCCTGACCTCATGTTTCAGACGCCTTTGGAACTGGTTTATGGGAGAAGGTTGGAAAGTTTGGCAATGCAGTCTGAAGAAGATTCAATTTTCAAATCAGAGCTTAAAGGTTGCTTCTGGTGGGAGCCCAGAAAACCAGAATGCAAATAGTAATGCAGATAATAAGAACTGGGCTCCAGAGATTTCAAAGAGAAATAAGGACTCTTAGGAATTGAATTAGGGCCATTTATGTTACACGCTGACAAAGAATTTACCAACATTTTGCCCACGTCTTAAAACTGTACAGAATTGAATTTAAAAGTGATGGACTATTGGGGTTGATGAACAGCATCTCATTGGGGGTTTCTTCTTCCTGCCCAGGAGAATCTAACCCATGCTAAAATCTCAAATAATTAGTGAATAACAAAACACAAACATTCAGAAATGTATTTACAAAAGCCAAAGCCCTGATAGATCTAGTCCACATGTGTTCTGGAACTAGACAAAGAAAAGATGTCTCCAGTGGTTTATTTAAGGGGATACATCAAAGGCAGGGATAAGGTTCCAAGGGTGGAGTCTTGCTTCATGATATCTTGCAGTGGCAGGTTGATTGACATCTTGGCAGGTCAAATCCATCTCAGGTGCTGTGTGGGATCTCTGGCAGAGCTTGAGGGGGAAGTTCACCTTCATCAGGCAATCAATCCCTGTGGGGCTGCCACAGGAGGTTCCCAATGCCAGACCTCTCCCCTCATTAGGCTACCATGTGCAACATAGACCACACACAGCCCATGGAGTGCTCATGACAATGGACTAATTAATCAGAAGAAATTAAGGCAGTAGAGCTTTCAATGGCATGGATATTACTGACAGTATATTTAGCCAGGCTTACGATGAGAATCAGGAACAGAAAGCAGAGATGAAGGATTTTAGAAATTTTCAGTTTTGCCAGAAATGTGACATAAAATTGAGACCAAGGAAGTTGTGGTTATTGAAGATATTACCAGTACTAAAGAAAAAATAAAGTACTGTGCACAGAGACAATATGAAAGAAAACTGGAAGTCCTCTTAAGAATTTGAAAGACAGCATCTATTGCCAGTTCAAAGGTATAAAAGTGAAAACTCATTTAAGAGTCCTTTGGGAGTATCCTGCTCAAACAGGGTAAACATTGCTTTCCCCAGTATTTGTTTCACAATGCTTTGCCACCCAAGGACAAACAAAACTCTTTCCCCAGTATTTGTTTCACAATACTTTGCCACCCAAGGGCTGATAGGTCATTGCAGCTTGAGGCAGTTTGCCTTTTGCTTAAGGTGACAGAAGACCTTCACATCATTCAGGTGGTGTTGATTCTGCAGAAATGCAGAATGCTGTAGTTAGGGGTCTATGGAATAGAAATATTTATTCTGTGCCATTATATATTGGATATACATAACTGGCTTTTGAAATTTATAGGAGCTCACAGCCAAGAATTTTTCTTGAGTCACAAATGAAATATTAGACTTGGACTTTGGGGCAATAATAGAACTTCTTACATTGTAACGACTCATGTAATTGGATTAAATGTATTTTGCTTTATGAAATCGGTATGAGCCTTCAAGGGAAGGGACAGAAGTTTAAGGTTGCACATGAGTTTCTCTCCTCAAAACTCATTATTCCAAGTATATTAAGAGGCGATATGATTGGATTTTGAGAGTTCTAAATTATTCAATTCATTGTAGTATGAATGAAGTAATTTTTCAGTAACTCTATGCAGATGGGGTGTTGGTGTTTGAGGTGAGTCACTAGGGGCATGCATTTAGAAAGTTCATCTTCCCTCTAGTCTCTTGCCTCTTTTCTCTCTCTGCTTGGTGGCTGCAGCACTCCTCCGCTCTGTCCTTCTGCCTTAATATTCTGCCTCACCTTGGCCCAGAGAAATAGTCCACCATGGACTGAACATCTGAAACCATGAGCCAAAATAAATCATTTTGTTTCCTAATTGTCCTTGTCAGATATTTCTGTGACAGCTACAAAGACTAACACACAGAGGAAGTTTACTGATCTTATATTGTTATTTTCATGTTAATTAATTGCCTAGAAAGCAGATTTTTATAATGGTCATAATCATTTGTGTTACTATTTTCCTTTCCAGATGGCTCTTTGACATAATGATGAATGTTGTTCGAAGCAGCATGATGTTTATCTGCAGGTGTTATTTTATAAAAACAGAACTTATAAGCTAATATAACAATGATTTTGCTGTTAATAAAATGCACTCCCAACATTTCATAGGTATTAATGATTAATGATAAGGCATATTCAGAGAGTAGGATTCTAAATGATCCAAAGTAAAGACTAAATATACTTAACTGTGGCAACAGAAAAAATGTAATGAAAATAAATAAAATCAGTTTTGATATATGCATGTCAGAAAATTAGAAAAAGAATAGTTTTGTCAAAACTCAGCGCTGAGTCATAACTTCCATATTAAGTTATTTTAATTTACTTTGGCTGTATTTGTTACTAATTAAATAATGTAATGTTTTTTAATAATTATGTACATTTTCTGTGATTTATTTGAATAAATTTGCAAGCTATGGGAGGGGAGGAAAAATGGTCAAATAATAGATTGTTGTACTCTTCTAGTATAGTTAGAGCATTATAGAACTTAACAAATACATATATACATACATTCTTCTTAGACAAAGACCTGAAAAGAACTCTGAATTCACATGATAACAGTAAGGTTTTATCTTAACAACTTCACTTGTTGATCAAAAATTTCCCAAGTATGTATTTCACAGACCAACTAGTACTAGATTATTTTTGTGTTCTATTAAAGATGTGCAGTTATATTAGTTTATTATAGAATATTTAAGTCCTTTGACAATTCATGCAGTTAGTGTTTTTATGACTTTTAAAAAATCTATTATATGTAGGATTATCATTATTGACACTATATATATCATATGATTACATACATATTATATATTTATAAAATAGGTACTACATCAAGTTCATATGAGATGGTTTAATTTTTTGTGTAGTTTTTTTCCAAACAACCATGTTCTACTTCCAAGAATCTTATCTTCACCAATTAAAATCTAGAACAACTTGGAAAAATGTCTATGAATGGAGCATTTTGATATTTATCTTTGTACTGTGACCATGGTACCATGAATGTCCTGCAAGCTGTACAACAGAACAGGGAAATTATGAGGAGTGGGAAAGTTTATCTTATCTTAATCCTCTTATTTCTCTGTTTCCCTACCTTCCTCTAGTATACTTATAAACTGCAGATTTGCTCAAAGTGAATGAGTTTCTTTGAATGAATCAACAGGTTACATTTGATGATTGCAAGTTATTTCTAATAGTCCTTTTAGACTGACTGATGATCTATGTGAGCCTCATTTTTTGTATGAATAATACAGAAAGCCCTTCTCAAAGTTGAAATATAAAAGCTAGTATGTGGAATTATGATGCAGAAAAGTTCAGTGCCACTCGATAAAGTAGCAGATTTTTTAAAAATAATTTAGAAGGAGGTGAAAACAATTCACAGTGTTGAAATAATAACTGTTCTAGTGGAGGCATTTTCTATTCGTGCTAATCTCTGAACCTAATAATTTCATGTTTAACTTTTCCTAAGTAAAATTTTGTCTAATAATGTTTAGTCTTTGCTGATATGTTAATTTTTTACTAGTATTGTTACATCATGACATCTATTTCACTCAGATAATTTACATTTACATTTGCTACAGATGTCCACAAGTGTAGGTACAGACAAAATATCTGAACTAGATCTAGTTCTTATTTTAAAATCCCAAATACCAATAGTATTTCCTCATTCCTTTAAAATATTTTCATTTAAGACGTTTGATATTTTGATTTCTAACCGTAAACTGAATTCAATACCCTTAAAGGCCCAGGGCCACCTAATCTCATTTCACTTGCCTAAACTGTAAATTTTCTCAAATAGGAAAAAAAATGTAGCATGGAGGCCCTTTAAATAAAAAAAAAAGTCTCATTAATATTTACAGATTTGTATAAAAGAGAGTGACCTATATTCCCTCACCTGTGGCTGTCGGGAAAATAACTATTTTTATTTGAAATATCTATAATTTTCTTGAAGGCCTAACAACTAAAGTAGCTAGAAATTTGAGCCAATCACCCTATGTGTTCTTTCTAGTGCCAAGTTTATTTAATGCTGCTCTCTGCTTCTTCCCTGGATATCTGCATTCCTGGATTATCTCTGCTATATGAAATAGATGTTGATTATCTCTGCTATATGAAATAGAGCCAATAACAAATAAATTCACAGTTCACAGTTGAAAAGACTGAGAATTAAGAATATGCTAGTTTTAAAAATTTATTTATGATGACTTTAAGTACATATAATTTAAGTAAATAAAAGTAAAGCTAATCCTACAAACTAGATCTCTTATACTCACTCCAGTTTTTTTTTTTTAATTTATTTTTTTTATTTTAACCACTGATCATTTCATCAGAAGTATTTATGATTCCATGGATTATTCTACTTCTAAACTTGTATATTCATAAACAACTAGAAAATAACAGAGTTGTTCATATGAGGTAGGACAGAATTAAAATTTAATATTCTTCATACTGGCCATTGTTACGTTGAAGTTTAAATTATTTTATTTAGTCATTTTTTCCTAAAACTAAAGATACACTTATAAAAAGAAAATCTAAACACCTGAAAATGATGACCAGAAAAAGAATTGAAAATGAACATGAAAAATGAATGAATCTTATTAAAATATTTTAAGAAGGTTAATCTCTCTTTATCTCTCAATCCATCAAATGTTACATACAAACTCTAAAATTAAAACAAAAGAAGAGGAATTTTTGGTGTTTCTTATTGAAGTGATACACACTTCAAGTTTCATATTTATATATCTTAAAGTTGAATTACCCACAATAGATGACTACATGAAGATTAGAAATTTTTTTAAGTAATGACAGAATCTCCCATTCAGTTTCTTTTTTTTTTTTTTTCTTCACACATTTTAGAATGACCACATGAAAATATAACTGTAAGTTCAGGCAATGGCGGCAACCAAAAGGAAGCAGATTTAAAAAGGCAGATGAACAAGGCTTTATTGAGATCTTACTCCTGGGGGGAACTCTCAGACCATCAGAGCAAATAGGAAGAGGATCTGAGGAAAAACTACATAGGGGCTCTACTGGACTAAAATTTTATGGGGCTTACGGTGGGAAGGGAGGGCTTGGGACAGGAAAAGGTGTTTTTAGAGTCCCTTGTTCCACTGGAGTTGATAGGGGGCGGGTGAGCTGGCTAAGATTCAGGATTGGCCAGGAGAACCTGCTAATTGATAAGTGGTTCCATCAGCTCCTGGGGGCTGCTTGGTGCTTTGTTCCTAAGTCACTTTCATCAACCTGATAATAACTTTGGTAAGTTTTCCATCTAATTAGAATGAAAGCAGAAAATAAAAATTCACCTCACTATATCTAATATAAAGAATCCAGAAAATTCCTTCAGTTAAAAACAGCACTAATTAGGTACCTAGAATAATAGAACACTTTTTAATTCTGTATTTTTGTTATTATTTGTGTTGTATTGCTGTTGTTGATGAATTTTAGACTTCTTGTTTCAAGAAAAAAAAATTCAACAGCAATACATACCTGACCAATTAATGACAACAACAAGGAAGCATATTTAGAAAATTGTGCTTTAATATGATATGCCATGTCCTTTGTCTTAAAGTGAGTGATTGGGAATGTTAGATGATTCCTACTGTCCACAGTTAACAAGATCCACTGTCAGTGCCTTGATTTTTATAAGTTCCGTCATATATCCTTTAGGTAATTGACTTTTAAAAAACATTTTGTTCCATCCTCCCTGAATGTGGCTACTATCCACCAAAGAGATTTATGTAATTACTGTGAATCAAAAGAAAGGCCATCATTTCCAAGGAAGTACATCAAAGTCTCCAGAATGTACAGTAATATGATTTTTTTTAATTCCTAAGAGTGTTGATCATGAATTTACAGAACATAGTTGTTTTGAAAGAACAAAGGACACTCAAAGAAATGTCAATGACTTTTCACTTGAAACTTTTTCATAAACATTACTCTCAAAGAATCAGTGCTATATATGGTCTCTGTTGCTATAGCATTGCATTAAATTGTGCCATTGGACAAAGGAATACCAAAGAGCAACTCGGAAATCCTTTGCATTGCAGGCTTAATCAGTCTGTAGTAGCAGCCTTGCTTTCTCTTAGTAATTAGGATTGGTTGATTCAATGTTATGATATGGCTCTATATAATCTCCTCTTAATAATAATTTCCTCAAATGAATTTATATTGGGTTGCAGGAGAAATAATTAATATAGAGAGAATAGAGACCCATCAGACAGCTAATTATCCATTCTTCTGTGTGTTTAAGGACTGCTCAAACCTAGTTCACTCTTCATAGTGAACCAGGATTGTATCAAAGATTGTATCAGTCTTTCAAGTTTATGGCATAGGGAGTCATAATACCCTGCTCAATGAGAAGATCATACTTCATGAAAACTTAGTGGATCAGTTCAAATCTCTACTAGAGTCCATTAGTAAACCAGAAACTGATTTTCAATAGAGACTATCTTCAAAAGATGGTGTAACTAGGTTCAAAAATCTTCATATTCATCTTGTCCTTCTTTAGGGGTCTTTTAGAGTTTACATGTAGTATCCTTATCTGCTACAAGTATTGCAACAAGCAAACAAACAAACAAACAAAAAAAAAAAAAAAACCCAGTGGACCCTGGTAGGTCAAATGTCAGACTAAATCATATAGCAATATAAATCTGCTTTAAAGATTGTGAATACAGCATCAAAACTCTTTACCAAGATGTTAGCAAATAAAAGCCATAAATATACATAAAAAATTATATATTAAGACAAAGAGTAATCTATTCCAGGAATACAAGGTTGATTCAACTTTTGAAAATAAATTAATGTAATTAATTTTTTGATCATAATATTATGTTATTATCCTCTTGTTTTATGATTTTGATACTTCCAAAATTAAATTTTATTTATAAGAAAGAGTTCTTTGCCATCATTTATAAAATATATTTGGGTTATCAGTGGGAATGCTTGCATTGATTTATCTGTTGTTTGAGTATGTACTGAATTTTCTTATTATATTCATTATATATTTTTAATCTTACATATTTTTAATCTTATTTCATTATATATTTTAATCGTATACATATCATAAAATATATATACCACATACATCATGTACTTATATATGTATATGAACACACTTATACATGTATGTATATATATATATATATATATATATATATATATATATAATGTGTATATTATATATAAATATTCTAAAATAATATATAAAATCTCAGTGAATAGCAAAATATATTTTGCTTCAGTTAAATTCCTTTACTCTGTTTATTCCAGTGAATAAGGAAAGCATGGATTCTTCCTTTTGAGTGGAAGTTCTTGGTGAGGATGGTACAGAGCAATGGTCCACTATGGAGCTCAGACAGCTTATGACAATCCTTGATTACTTCTTGTTGTGGTCACACAGAAAGATTTCAGATGTTGCTAAGAATAGCAGGCATGAGTTTATTAGAAGAGACAGGAAAAGGGAAAAGGGGTATGCTCACAAGGGAGAGAATGGGTCATCTCAGAGAGGAGAAAGATCATATGCCCTTCCTTCCTTGCAGTTTGATCAGAAGTCCCAAAGATTCTATACAGTCCCACGCAGGCGCACCTCTTGCCTTTTAACTGACAGACAAATTATATCAGACTTCCAAGTCCCCACTATAAGTGGTCTTCATCCATGAAGGGGAGATTTTACTATTATAATGACATGCTAAATATCCAAGGCAATTTAGAGTCACTTTGGCCCATGTTCTAATTGGAACTTGTTTTAACAGATTTTTTTTTTTTTTTTTATTGTTGGCTGTTCAAAACATTACATAGTTCTTGATATATCATATTTCACAATTTGATTCAAGTGGGTTATGAGCTCCCATTTTTACCCCATATACAGATTGCAGAATCACATCAGTTACACATCCATTGATTTACATATTGCCATACTAGTGTCTGTTGTATTCTGCTGCCTTTCCTATCCTCTACTATCACCCCTCCCCTCCCCTCCCCTCCCCTCTTCTCTCTCTGCCCCCTCTACTGACATTCGTTTGTCCCCCTTGTATTATTTTTCCCCTTCCCCTCACTTCCTCTTGTATGTACTTTTGTATAACTCTGAGGGTCTCCTTCCGTTTCCATGCATTTTCCCTTCTCTCTCCCTTTCCCTCCCACCTCTCATCCCTGTTTAATGTTAATCTTCTTCTCATGCTCTTCGACCCTACTCTGTTCTTAGTTACTCTCCTTATATCAAAGAAGACATTTGGCATTTGTTTTTTAGGGATTGGCTAGCTTCACTTAGCATAATCTGCTCTAATGCCATCCATTTCCCTGTAAATTCTATGATTTTGTCATTTTTTAATGCAGAGTAATACTCCATTGTGTATAAATGCCACATTTTTTTTATCCATTCATCCATTGAAGGGCATCTAGGTTGGTTCCACAGTCTAGCTATTGTGAATTGTGCTGCTATGAACATCGATGTAGCAGTGTCCCTGTAGCATGCTCTTTTTAGGTCTTTAGGGAATAGACCGAGAAGGGGAATAGCTGGGTCAAATGGTGGCTCCATTCCCAGCTTTCCAAGAAATCTCCATACTGCTTTCCAAATTGGCTGCACCAATTTGCAGTCCCACCAGCAATGTACAAGTGTACCCTTTTCCCCACATCCTCGCCAGCACTTGTTGTTGTTTGACTTCATAATGGCTGCCAATCTAACTGGAGTGAGATGGTATCTTAGGGTGGTTTTGATTTGCATTTCTCTGACTGCTAGAGATGGTGAGCATTTTTCCATGTACTTGTTGATTGATTGTATGTCCTCCTCTGAGAAGTGTCTTTTCAGGTCCTTGGCCCATTTGTTGATTGGGTTGTTTGTTCTCTTATTGTCTAATTTTTTGAGTTCTTTGTATACTCTGGATATTAGGGCTCTATCTGAAGTGTGAGGAGTAAAGATTTGTTCCCAGGATGTAGGCTCTCTATTTACCTCTTTTATTGTATCTTTTGCTGAGAAAAAACTTTTTAGTTTGAGTAAGTCCCATTTGTTGATTCTAGTTATTAACTTTTGTGCTATTGGTGTCCTATTGAGGAATTTGGAGCCCGACCCCACAGTATGTAGATCGTAGCCAACTTTTTCTTCTATCAGACAGCGTGTCTCTGATTTGATATCAAGCTCCTTGATCCATTTTGAATTAACTTTTGTGCATGGCGAGAGAAAGGGATTCAGTTTCATTTTGTTGCATATGGATTTCCAGTTTTCCCAGCACCATTTGTTGAAGATGCTATCCTTCCTCCATTGCATGCTTTTAGACCCTTTATCAAATATAAGATAGTTGTAGTTTTGTGGATTGGTTTCTGTGTCCTCTATTCTGTACCATTGGTCCACCCGCCTGTTTTGGTACCAGTACCATGCTGTTTTTGTTACTATTGCTCTGTAATATAGTTTGAAGTCTGGTATCGCTATACCGCCTGACTCACATTTCCTGCTTAGCATTGTTTTTGCTATTCTGGGTCTTTTATTTTTCCATATGAATTTCATGATTGCTTTCTCTATTTCTACAAGAAATGCCGTTGGGATTTTGATTGGCATTGCATTAAACCTATAGAGAACTTTTGGTAATATCGCCATTTTGATGATGTTAGTTCTGCCTATCCATGAACAGGGTATATTTTTCCATCTTCTAAGATCTTCTTCTATTTCTCTCTTTAGGGTTCTGTAGTTTTCATTGTATAAGTCTTTCACCTCTTTTGTTAGGTTGATTCCCAAGTATTTTATTTTTTTTGAAGATATTGTGAATGGAGTGGTTGTCCTCATTTCCATTTCAGAGGATTTGTCGCTGATATACAGGAATGCCTTTGATTTATGCGTGTTGATTTTATATCCTGCCACTTTGCTGAATTCATTTATTAGCTCTAATAGTTTCTTTGTAGACCCTTTTGGGTCTGCTAGGTATAGAATCATGTCATCTGCAAATAGTGATAATTTAAGTTCTTCTTTTCCTATTTTGATACCTTTAATTTCTTTCGTCTGTCTAATTGCTCTGGCCAGTGTTTCGAGAACTATGTTGAACAGAAGTGGTGAGAGAGGGCATCCCTGTCTTGTTCCAGATTTTAGAGGGAATGCCTTCGATTTTTCTCCATTCAGTATGATGCTAGCCTGAGGCTTAGCATAGATTGCTTTTACAATATTGAGGTATGTTCCTGTTATCCCTAGTTTTTCTAGAGTTTTGAACATAAAGGGATGCTGTACTTTGTCGAATGCTTTTTCCGCATCTATCGAGATGATCATATGGTTCTTATTTTTAAGTCTATTGATGTGGTGAATAACATTTATTGATTTCCGTATATTGAACCAGCCTTGCATCCCAGGGATGAATCCTACTTGATCATGGTGCACAATTTTTTTGATATGTTTTTGTATCATATATTATGTCACAGGGAAACTCTTAGACAATACAAAGGAGTAGAGATAATACCATGCATCCTATCTGATCATAATGGAATGGAACTGAAAATCAACGATAAAAGAAGGAAGGAAAAAGAATACATCACTTGGAGAATGAACAATAGGTTACTGAATGATCAGTGGGTTATAGAAGACATCAAGGAGGAAATTAAAAAATTCTTAGAGATTAATGAAAACACAGACACAACATATCGGAATCTATGGGACACATTGAAAGCAGTTCTAAGAGGAAAATTCATTGCTTGGAGTTCATTCCTTAAAAAAAGAAAAAACCAACAAATAAATGATCTCATACTTCATCTCAAAATCCTAGAAAAAGAAGAGCAAAACAACAGCAAAAGAAGTAGAAGGCAAGAAATAATTAAAATCAGAGCTGAAATTAATGAAATCGAAACAAAAGAAACAATTGAAAAAATTGACAAAACTAAAAGTTGGTTCTTTGAAAAAATAAACAAAATCGACAGACCCTTAGCCATGCTAGCGAAGAGAAGAAGAGAGAGAACTCAAATCACTAACATACGGGATGAAAGAGGCAATATCACAACAGACACTTCAGAAATACAGAAGATAATCAAAAATTATTTTGAATCCTTATACTCCAATAAATTAGAAGATAGTGAAGGCATAGATAAATTTCTTAAGTCATATGATCTGCCCAGATTGAGTCAGGAGGATATAGACAACCTAAACAGACCAATATCAATTGAGGAAATAGAAGAAACCATCAAAAGACTACCAACTAAGAAAAGCCCAGGACCGGATGGGTATACAGCAGAGTTTTACAAAACCTTTAAAGAGGAACTAATACCAATACTTTTCAAGCTACTTCGGGAAATAGAAAAAGAGGGAGAACTTCCAAATTCATTCTACGAGGCCAACATCACCCTGATACCTAAACCAGACAAAGACACTTCAAAGAAAGAAAACTACAGACCAATATCTCTAATGAACCTAGATGTTTTAACAGATTTTATGGTTAGGGGGAATTATCCTTTTCTCCCCAAGTTCTGGAATTTGGTCTGTTTGACCATCATAACATTTTCTCCTTCAGGTTAACATAGATTTTTTCTTATTGTCAAGGAGAAGATTTTGAGGCCTGCATTTCTCCTGCAGATTAACAGGATTTTTGCTGAGGAATGTAGCTTACTCTATTGATAAAAGTCAGAGTGACACGAAATTTCTCTTTTTAAATATTTTTTTTCAGTTGTAGTTGGACACAATACCTTTTTCTTATTTATTCATTTTTATGTGGTGCTGAGAGTCGAGCCCAGTGCCCTGTACGTGCGAGGTAAGTGATCTACCACTAAGCCCCAGCCCCAGCCCCAAGAAATTTCTTTTTAAAAGAAATAATATGGGGGTCAGCAGGGTTGGCACTGTTTATAGAATCATTCACATATTCCCATGTTTCCACCACTCACATTTGTCTGTTTCTCATTATTAAGGGAAGTATGAGTTAAATAGTTTGAGAACACTTTTGGATAGTTCAGTCCCTAATTTTTGCACTACTGTGTTTGTCACTGTTTTCCAGGAAAACAGACCAATATGTGTGGTCATTCTAAGCATTATGTTGCATAATCATCAGAATCTAATCACTCTCAAATGTTCAGTATTTTATTATTTCATGAATTGTTTTTTGTTGTTTCTGTTGTTTTTTGGTTTTTGGTTTTGTCTATTTCTTTAAAAATAAATCAGTTTGAGGAAGGGGTGTGAATTGTTGAACCAAGTAATTTGCTCTTGTGTTTTGTACTGTTTCAGATTCTGACCCTGCATACTTACACTGTTCTCAAATTATTTTTGGATTTCTTACTGATCCTGGAGACTTTGTCAGACCTTCTTCCCTGCTCTTTCAGCCAGATCAGGGACTCACTTGTGTATGGATATTGCTTGGGCTCTGTGCTCAATTCTGAAGTGCTCCTCTGACTAGGAATTGGATCTTTAATGTTTTTTTTTTTTTTTTTTTTTTGCTTATAATGCTCTTGAAACAAACCTGGACCTTCCTGATTATTGAACAATCCACATATAAGCAATCAATAAGTGCCCATTTTCTACTTTCTCTATATATCTCACATCTGCTGTATTTATACCTCCCTCACTTTAGAAAAATACCAAAAATCTGTAAATGAGCAACTACAGTAGACTACTGACAGCTATCCCTATATTTACAATTTCTACACTCTCATTTTCTATTTTTGACAAGTAAATATAGAATTGCATCATGCTCTTATCAAAATGCTCCAGTAACTTCTATCATCTTAAAAAACAAAGCACAGAAAACCTAAAGTCATTATTGTGGTGTATCTGAATGATCTGGCTCCTGACCTCTACCTACTTTTTCAGATTTACTACTGTCCTCAGTTATCTTTGATTAAATTTCTTTAATGTAGAGAAGTGTCTTCCTTCCCCCACGACCAGGGTTTCTGTAGTTATGTTGCCCAACTGTTAAATAGACCTTTCCTCCATCAAGACTCCATTTATGTATTTTGTTGGGACTGCCTCAATAGAAGATAGCACCATATCATTAGCTAACAACTGATCCACTTTTTAATAATATTTTCTTTCAATGCACTTTTTATTATCTACCTGACATTTTATTTTCAATTTCTCTACTCATTTGTCCTCTAACTATGACATTTTCACACTGTCTTGTACTACTTCATGTTTTACTTTTCTTTAAATAGACTGTATACTCCTTACATGCTTGGGCAGTGTCTCCTTTTTTCTTTTCCTTTTTTTTTTTTTACAACTTTTGTGGCATAGCAACCTCTATCTCCTTGCTGCCGAAATTGCTTAGAGAAAAAACTTTTTCTTGCTGTAAGTTCTGATAACAGAAAAATACCTCTACTTATAATATTCAATAAATGATAAATTAATTAATTAACTAATGCTTTATACCTATCAGAACTTGATAAATATCTGCTGCATATAACTAATGAATTTTCCTAGTATTAATTATACATTGAGAATTGTTTTTAAAATCATAGTATATTGTTTCAAATGACAATCCCACTATTTTCTGACAATCCCCCAAAATATATAAAATTCTTATTTTGAAATGAAGTTATAAGATATTAAAATATAGCATTTACTCTTGTTCATTAGTATAACAGTTGTTTTTTCCAAAGGTTGGTAGTGTAAAATAAATCTCTGAGGAAACCAAGTAATAACAGAATATCAAATATGTAGCCATTAGACACAGTATAAACTGAACACTTGAAATGTTACTATGCACAATCAAGATACCCAGTAAGTGTAAAATGCACACTGGATTTTGAACACTTTTTAAGAACAGAATAATGTAAAATATTTCATTAATTTTATGTGGATTATACATTGAAGTGATAACATATTGGAGAAATTGAATTAAATAAAAAATATATAGTTCTACTTCACTTTCTTTATTTCTTTACAATTTTGGAACTATAGATTCTAGAAAACTTAAGTTATATCTGAAGCTGACCTTTGTGGGTGCCTAATATTTCCTTTGGGTGACATTCTTTTGCTTGCATGCAAAAAAATTATCTACTTGCCATATACTACTAAAGTTCCCTAAAAGTAATATAAGCACTGCAAAAAAAATCTTCATAGTACATTTTACATTAAGAATAGGAAAGAGAGAAAAATGAAGTGTAAGATAGAAATTGTATATTCTTGAGAGGTAATTGGATTGAATACAGTAAAAGAAGTAACTAAATTTTGAATTTTCTCATGTTTCAGGATCTAAAAATCAGAGACTCAAACATATGGATTAAAATTAAAAGATTTTCTTGTGTCTGTTCTCAAACATATTAAGTAAAGAAGAAATGGTAGTAAGTCATTTGGACCTTGGAAAAATCCATATTTATGGACTTGCAGCATTATTTTTCCTAAGATTTTTTTTTTAATTTGCACCTAAGTTTTGCAATCTGTTATGGATCTTTATTTTTGTCTGATTTCTCACACACAATAGGTAACATTTGGTCAATAACCGTTGTATGATTGTCAACATATATGATGTTGCCATGGGTTAGGGAGTTTCCCATTTTCTTCTTCTTTTTTTTAACCATGAGTTTTAACCTTATTTATGGCTATTCTTCTGAAAAAAATGATGTAAATGTAACATTTCATAGACTGGGTTTTATTTTGTTGCAAATGACATTTCTTTGCTTCCATAGCATTTCTAATACCCTATAATGTACACTAGCATCTACTATTTGTATGTCATTGTCATAGTTTGAACTTTCTGCCACATCCTTGGTTATCTGAAATCATTTTGCTTCAGGTAGGAGTTAAATTCTATCAGAATACCTGATAAGAAGATTGTACATCCAGCATAAAAAAAACTCCTAAATAAATTATTAAGTATGACCCATCAACAGTCATTAAATCTAAATTGTCAGGTGCTGAAACTAAAACATTAGTTAGTGACATAGGTAATTACTGAGTAACATGAAGATTTTTATTTAGAGTAATAGGTTAGAGTGGTGGGAAGATTTATAGCAGTAGATAATTATACATGAGATGCAAAATTTGATGATGATTGGATGAGTAGAGAGATGGTATATAACTTACTATCAAAGATTGTAACATGAGGCTCCATCAAATATTTCATCTTATGAGGCAAGCACAAATTACATTGAAAGATTCTATTGTGATTTCAGTGACAAATTTCAAAAAGGGAAGCTGTGATGAAGTGACAAGGATCCAAGGAAAAGCTTAGGAGGCTGTGGGTCTATGCTGTGGCCAGTTTGTTGTATAAATACAACCAATTCATGGTCCATAGAGATTAGAGTATGTGTGATTGTCATTGATGTTAAAGTATATTCAAAGGACAGCAGAGCTCCTTTCGTGGTTACATAGAGGAAAAATCAAATTGAAGCAATTAATTAAAGAAACTTAGAAAGGGCTGAAAATTCTCAAACCCATTGCCTATCATATCCAGGTAATTCTAGAAAATCTATTCATTGGTGGCTCTGGAAAAGTTTTTTTTTTTTTTAACTTTAATTCTTCCACCAAAGAAGTATTAAACTTGTTAAAATAAATTGTGTTCTAAGCAGTGTATTGAACTTTTGTAAAATTTAATTTTCCATAGAATATCGAATGAAAGGGATTAAACTAGTTGGCCTGAGATCCAGTCATTCTTTTTCCTTATAGGATATCCCAACCCAGGGGGAAAGGAAGAAGACAAGTTATCTGGTTTAATTTTTTGCAACTGGACCTTTATGTTAATAAACTAATGAGCCTTTATCAGCATTTTAAACTAAGGCTAGTGATTAATTACAGTGCTGTCCTTGGTTAAAAATTATTTATGGTAATAGGATTCTATATACTTGGATGCTTGAAGAATATAAGGTATAAAATTTATTGGCATTTTAAATTGAAATGTTTAATAATTTCAATGTTGTTCTTCTGTGAATAATGTTGCAAATCTAACTTGTAGGTCTTATCTATGTTAGACTGGGAGACTGGTCTTCCACATAGAATGTAAGGACCTGAAGAATTCCCTTAATGCCACAAAACCTCCTGTTTCATTTGAACCTTTTTTTTTTTCCATTTTTTAATTGTTTTTATTGCTGTACTGGGAATTGAACCCAGGACTTTGTGAAGGCTAGACAAATGATCTACAACTCAGTTACACTCCGGCTCCATCTGAATCTCTTAATTCTAGATTAGAAATAATTGTTATAGTTTGAGCCTCAGTAAGATGCTTGATTCATGTTAAGTCTGATTGCTAACATGATCCTGTAAGTTAGGTTAAATTCTTATTTTTATGAAATCATTTAGCTAAATTTTACAATTATCAACACAAATATCCTTACAAAATATTTTAGGGTAGGAGGAAGAAAGAGTTCATATGCAAATTTATGGAAAAGGTTGTTACAACTGTTTGCATAAAAATAAATATTTAAATTCAGTAAATCTCTGAAACATTATACCCCAAGTATACTATTGACATTTTCAATTAAATGCAAATGATTATTGACTACTTAAAAAAGGTAAGCAGAGTTTTATAATAGCATAAATTTTACTGTCAGGGAATATGGTGGATTTGTGTTAGGTACTACCAAAAAATTTATGAATAATATTTTTAAATGCCCTGAGGTCCCTTACAAATTGATATACTCTACTTTGGGATTTTTTAAAACCTAGATAACTAGCAGTGTTTTAGAGGGTGGTGAAAGATGTTGATAAGCCTTTGTTGATTAATGTTTGATTACCTTGTGAAGGACTAGTCTTAGCTTCTAGTTTTAATATTTATTGCAAACAGTAAGTGAAAATATTATAATTTTGATTTCGATTGAATTGGCCTTTTTTAGTTGTTCTATAATACATTGAATCTATAATCGAGAGCATATTTGAGACTTCTAAATGTTCAGACTTTATTCCCTTTAAGAACATTAAAAGTTAGACAGCTTTGCCAAGATCAGCTCTAATTCAGTTATGTACAGTAAATCAATAAATACTTACAAAGATAATATATTTTCTTAACATTTACTTTGGCAATGACTTTTGCATAGTAAATTTCTTCAATTGAATTTACAAGTGGTACCACATATAAAAAATATATTTTTCAGTAAATAGTACAAAGTGAAATATATTGATTGAGACATAGAGAATGATTGGTATATGTTAGCTTTTACAGCTGTTTTGCTAATTTTGTATATGTCAAAGGATACATTCTAGAGAGCCATAGGACTTAGTTTTTATACAGGTACCTGTGTCAATTGATATATTTATACAAATAAATATAATAATATAAATAATATAATAAATATCATATAAATAATGAACATGGTAAATAAAAATAAGCATAATATGCATCATATGATAAATAAATAATACTATAAAACATAATTTTCCTGTGTCTATATTCAACTCCACTGTTTTGGATCAAAGATAATAAAATGAGGAGCTCAGGAAATCCCTATAATTCCTCAGAGCACCATAAATGTGTTTGACCTACAGTGTCTTTATCTTGAAATAATTTTGTTTGGGCTTTATCTGCAGAAAATTTTCAGTCTATTGACTTTAAGACAAATAAAGAATTGAATTTTTGTAAATGAGTTCATTTTGTTTGTTTTGGTGGGGGGTATTTTGTGTGTGTTACTATGGATTGAACCTTGGGGCCCTTAACCACAGAGCCACATCCCTAGCCCATTTTTAAATTTTATTTAGAGACAGGGTCTTGCCGAGTTTCTCATGGCCTCACTATGATGGTGAGGCTGGCTTCGAACTTATGATCCTCCTGCCTTAGCCTCCAGAGCTGCTGTGATTAAAGGCATGCGCCACCATACCCTGCCAGTTGTATGGTTTTTAAGTTGAGAAAATTTCTCTGGATATCGGTTTGTTTACTTATCAAAGCTCTATTAATATAAAAATCTTCCAAGTCAAATCACTTTTTTCATGTTTAGCCAGTGACAAATGGAGTAGAAAGTCTTTTTAACAGGATAGAAAGATAAAAATGGGTAGTAGATAAGAGAAGTATTCAGAGTTCTCTGTAATGAAAAAATCCTTTATTAATCCTAATTATGTTCAGATTTTGCTCTGAGTTTTATTTGGAGGCATCAGCATACCAATCAAGTTAGACTAACTATTGGACATTAAAAATTCTTCCTTCCTGGGTTGGGGTTGTGGCTCAGCGGTTCTCACATAACACATGGGAGGCCCTGGGTTCAATCCTCAGCACCACATAAAAATAAATAAATAAAATAAAAGTATTAAAAATAAAATAGAAAGTTTTTTAAAAGAATTATTCCTAAATATACCAATTTAGTAAAATTGAAAATTCCACAGAAAATTAGATAGAATCAACACAGTAAAAAGTTAAATTTTGTGAGGTTATTTCATTCAGAAAACTGGGTTCAAGAATAGCCATCAAAATGAGAAAAGATATAAAAGGCAAAGTGCTCCTAGGAGAAAATTGAGGTTTAGAAGTAAGCAAACCCAACAGAGAGGTAAAAGTTACGTTTAGATTCTTTGTAGATACCAAGAAAAAGTTTTCATAGATTTCAAATGGCTTTCAGGAGTCACTTGAAAAGCTTTTGGAATAATTGAATGGGGGCCTTAGTTGCTCATTTGAAGTCAATTTGGTACATTTATTTTATCTCCAGTTGAACTCAGAATTCTACATGGAAGGCTGCAGCTGTATTGGCAGGTAGGCAACATGCATATTTTTGTTTAGCAGCATCACTGTGAGTCATGGTAAAGGGAAACATTCATCTCTTATGAAACTTTCCACAGATGCTCATCTCCCTGGGTTCTCTGAGTCTGTTTCTAAGTCTCATGCCAGAGACAGAGCCCATTATTGTTTGCTATGATATTGTTTTCAACATAAGAAATCAATCTCTATGCAAAACTGCCAGGATATTTATAGTGTTTATTAAGTTCAAGCCAGGTACAAATAGCAAGATTCTGGGGGTGGGGTGGGTTGGTGGAACAAACCTTAGCCTAACTCTTATTTCTTACAAGAACTGAGTGATCATTATGTAAGGGGGGGTATATACTGTAGTTCTTTCCCCATAGTAACTTCAATTTTAAATAGATATGAGAAGGACAAACAGTTATAGGTATCTCCAGATGCCCCAGTGAACAGAGATGACTGTGTTCTCTCATTACTTTCCTCCAGAGTGTCTCAGAGGATAGAAACAATGCTTCACAACAGGAGAGATGATGGTAAAAACAAAACAGGAGACAATAACACTGTCATCTCCACATATTTGTTCCATGGGGAACTAAAATAATGTTTACAAAGCAATATGTACTATCCATGGATTAAGAATAGAGCTCATATTAGTGCTCTTTAATCCAACATCATTTCTATCATTGCACATTTAAATAATAATAAAATTTAAAGCCAAAAACAACTTTTTTTTTTTTACTATTCCTGACATCCTTTCTCCCTTTTTCTATTAGTGCTATCATAAATAATTCTGTGTTCCACACTAGCCCATTTGTTTCCAATCACACACAGTAAGTAACTTTACTTTCATTTTATTCCAAATGTTATCTCCAATCAAATGTCCACTAATATGCTTTGAAGCTAACCATGCCCCTTTTCTCTGAAACACTTCTCTTAGCAAAGAGGAAAAAAAAATGTAAGAAAGAAAAGAAACTCAACAAATCAAAACAACCCAGTACAAAATCCTAAATGTATGTTTTGTGTCTCCTTTGAATATAAGAATCTGAAGGAACTGGTCTTTGTTAACATAGATTCTTATCACACTATTCCCACACTATCTTTTGAATGCCAAACTTTCTGTGCATTAAATAAACATGAAACTGCAATGTGCTTGTAGAATTTAGATTTCTGTTCAGTTTCAATGCAAAGCTATTGTCACTCTTGGCTTCAACCTGGGTTTTAATCTAGCAAACAGAGAAAATCTGTAGAGATCACCGACAATCATCACAGGTTCCGAAAAGGGCGAAAGAGAGTGGGGAAGAGGATGATTGACCTTGCTTTGCATTCTTTGGAGCATAAAATACACTTTGAATCAATGGTTTCAAGTTATGATAGAATTAAATGTAGGGAACCTGTCAGATGAAAAGGAAAATAGGCTGCATTATTTACAGTTCCCTGAAAACATTTATTATAGGATTAAAAAAGAAAGCCCACTGTGGGAGGGTAGTCGACTCTGCCCACCCATGGCAGTGAGGGGTTCTCAAGTGGAGCTGCTCCCTTGTAAGATAACAAAGAAAAAAAAATTATCTTCTACAGACACCCTCTCCTCAAGACTCTCAAGGTCTGGAGTGCTTAATGGGTCTGGTTACTATTAATATGCTCTCTGAAGCTTTGCACATGTGGACACACACACACACACACACACAAAACTGAAGAATCTTTCCCGATTGTAGGCCATTTCATATTATTTTTTTTCAATCTTAGAGTCTTTTCCCTTGTCTATTTTAAAGTTATTTTTTCCCCTCGCTTGACATATTGACAATGCACTAGATGTCTGAGCATCACTTTTTTTTCTGTATATTTTTAACTGTTTTATTTATTTTTCTTGCAAAGATTTGAAAGGATAGGGGGAAAAGGGAAACATCTTGTTCCAAACAAGTTATCCACAGGAAAGGTCTAAATGTAAATCTTATATGTGCTAAATGAGAGTGAATAGCCTATGGTAAAACATCAAAGACTTGCATCTTTGTATCTAGAAGAAGATTGAGATTGCCACTAGAACCAAGACTGTGCGCATGTGCTCTCTCTCTCTCTCTCTCTCTCTCTCTCTCTCTCTTTCTGAGTAATTATCACAAAAGCTATTGAGCTAAGAGAGACTTAAAATAAAATAATTATTTTTGAGGGGAGTGGCATAAAGACAATAGGTACTGAAGGAAATGCAAAGTAAAATGTGAACAAACAAGATACAGATTAGTGGGCCCTAATTCTGCACTTAATCATGTAAATTCTCTAAGACTCAGTTTCCAACTTATCTAACCTGATAACCAGTCTCTTATGAAAACACATGCAAATTAGAGCTAGACTAGAATTGCAACTGGAATCAGAGTTACACAAACTGGGCAAGTGCACTGGCTGATATCAATCCTTTAGAAATGGGTGATCTTACCAGGCATGATGGCAAATGCCTATGATCCCAGTTACTCAGGAGGCTAAGGCAGGAGAATTGTAAATTCATGGTCGGCCTCAACAGCTTAGGGGGACCCTGTCTCAAAGTTAAAAAAAATATAAAAGTGAAAATATGGCAGTGGATTTAATCCAGGGGTAAAATACCCTTGGGTTCATCCCTAATACCCTAAGGAATAGACAATCTTTAATAATATATATATATATATATTATATATATATATATATATATAATATATATATATAATATATATATAATAATAATATATGTAATAATAATATATATATATAATAATATATATATATATATATATATATAGACACACTACCTTCAGTAATATAATCTGTGTCAATCACACATGAAACATTCTACATCTATGTGTTTTTGTTTATATGTCAAATTAGAAAGCAATTATTTTATGTTCCCATTTTATTTTTGAAATAAAATAACTAGTGCAAGTCTTACTTCTCTAGATAGTGACAAAGGCATGATACTTCCTCAGGAATGTACAACTCTGAAGTCTGTATTCTCACATATTCAATAGTGTATTAATCTGAAGAATATCTCTAAAACCTGACTGGATAAGGAAAACAAGAAGGACAGATGTCAAATATGATGTAAGGAAGGTTCCCTAATTCCTGATATTTACCCTGTGGTTTTTGAATTATGGAATAATCCAAGGTTAATATTTAAATTGGAACAAATATTTGAGAGAAGTACATGTGTAAGTTATTTAGCAGCTGCTAGAACTCAGAGTATATACTTTTTGAAGGTAGTGGTTAAGACCCTGGATTTTCATGCTAGAGTTCAGTCTCTTCCACTTACTAGTTATGTGATCTTCAGTTATTCACTTATCAAGGGTAATAAAGCTACCAGATGAGAACAATGTTGCCTACTTCATTGGGTAATGTAAGGTTTGAAAAATAGAATATAGAGGGGGGATAGTAGAGGATAGGAAAGGCAGCAGAACACAACAGACACTAGTATGGCAATATGTAAATCAATGGATGTGTAACTGATGTGATTCTGCAATCTGTATATGGGGTAAAAATGGGAGTTCATAACCCACTTGAATCAAAATGTGAAATATGATATATCAAGAACTATGTAATGTTTTGAACAACCAACAATAAAAAATTTAAAAAAAAGAATAGAATATAGAGGAAGCAATTTTCACTGTGTCTGAAATAATATAGACATCGATGAATGTTAATTATTATTATATTATTGTAATTGTTACTTTAAACACACCACAAATAACTTTTATTACTTGGAGATAAGAAGGAAGTTGGAGGCAATTTACTTCTCTGCCCTGGATTGATGGAAGATTTTGTGTTGATTCTAACTAATTCCACTTAGGCAATTTTAGAATTAAGGTATTTTCTCTTTCATACCACCAAGAACTGCACAAGCATCCTAATCCACCTTTTATTTTGGGATTTTGAGTGACTTGAGCCTTTGAGAGATTGGAATCAGTTAAAAGTTGAATAGGGTCTCATATCAAATAAATGTCCTTTTTTTCTTTGTCTTTCTTTTCTTTCCTCCTTTCCTCCTTCCTTCCTTCCTTCCTTCCTTCCTTCCTTCTTTCCTTCCTTCTTTCCTTCCTTCCTTCCTCCTTTTCTTTCCTTTGCCATTGTTTTCTTTCTTTCTTTCTAACCTTATTTCAATTCTCTCTGCATTCTTTCTTCTTCCTCTCATAGATAAGAAATCATTTTTTTAATGTATGAATATGGGTGAAAAAAGAGAGGAAGAACTTGACCATTATTCCTCCAAATGAACTCTTTATTGCTTCAGGTCTGATGCTTTGGAAACTTTAAAAATGGCCAAAAAACATAATATTGAGAAACAGTGACCCTAAGTCGAGCACTCTGTTTTAGGTTATTTTTTAAAGATTGCTTTGAAATAAAAAAAAAAATAAAATAAATAAAATGAAATAAATAAATAAATAAATAAATAATAAATAAAATACTGGTTATGCTCAGGGAGAGAAGAAAGAGAAAAAGAAATATGGAGGCAGAGAGGAGGAGAGAGCAAGAAATATATGACAAGCACAATTTTACTTCTTTACCCAAATGGGACTGGGAAGTGAGATTAATTGGGAAGGCAGGTTAAAGTTTGGGAAACATTTTTTGTAAATAGACAAAATCAACATTTGGAATTAGATTATGAGAAAGGAACTCTGCAAAATTCATATTTCAAGGCGAATATTATTCTGATATCAAAGTCAGACAAAGACACAACAAAAAATTAAAAACAAATAACTTATATCTTGAACACAGGTGAAATTCTCAACAAGATACTAAATAAAAGAGCACTAAAATAAAAGCACATCTAAAAGACTATAGATCACAATCAAGTGGGATTTATTCCAGGGATGAAAGGATATTCAACATATGCTAATCAATATCTAATAATCAATATTAAGATATCTCATAAACAAAAACCATATATCATGTGATTAAACAATATGATTTTCTCAATAGATACAATCAATAAACTTAACATCCATTCATGATAATAACTCTTAACAAAGTACATATATTTTATGCATCCCTAACTGACATTATACAAATGGAGAAAAGTTCAAAGTATTGTCTCTGATATCTGAAACAGGACAAGGACATCCACTTTCAGCATTCATATTCAACATAGCATTGAAGACATTTAGGCAAGATAAAGAAATAAACATCTAAATTGAAAAAAAAAGGAGTCAAATTATCTCTGCAAACGACATGGTTTTATACATAGACTTTCCTGTAAATTCCCTGAAAAACTCCTAGAACAGATGAATTTAGGAAAAATTCATTACACAAAATCAATACAAAAAGTAATATCTTTATATAATCACAAACTTGGTCAAAAAGAAATCCCATTTGTACTACTTACCACAATAAAATAAAATAACTATGAATAATTTAGCTATTGAAGTAAAAGATAGCTACTTTAAAATTATTGAACATAGAAGAAATACATTAAAGAGCTCACACAAAATATGAAAGGATACGTTCTGTTCATGAACTGGAAGAATTAATGTTGTTAAAATGTCCATACTTCTCAAAGAAATCTACAGATTCAATGAAATCACATCAAAATATCAATGAAATTATTCAGGGAAATAGAAAAAAGACCCACAAAATGCATACAGAACCACAAAAATAACCAAACAGCCTTAAGTCAAAATAGTAAAGCTGGAGACACCACAATGTTGACTTCAAAAGAAAATATGACGTTATAGTAAGCAGAATGAAACTGATCTAAGAACCAATGCATGGACCAGTGGAATACAACAGAGAAATGAGAAATTAATCCATGTACTTACACCCCAATGGTTTTTGAACAAAAGGCCAACAATGTACATTGAAGAAAGGATAGTGCCTACAATAATTTGTACTGGAAAAATAGGATGTCAATATGCAGAAAAATAGAATATACCTTTCACTCTCATCATATACAAAAATCAAAAAAATAATGAAATTAGTAGCAAAAGAGGAGGGAAACAGTTCAAGACATTGGTATAGGCAAAGATTGTACGAAAAAATCATTGAAAAAACAGTGGCAAACATGGTAAATATAGAAAAATGGGATGATATAATGTTTAGGTACTTCTTCATGCAAAGGAAACAGATAACTTGAAGAATGTGAAAAAATATTTGTGGCATGTTATCTGAAATAAGATCAATAGCCAGAATAATAAGGAACTCAAACATTCAATAGCAGAAAATTAAGCATTCTGATTTAAAGTGAGCAGATTATATAAATATACTTTCTCAAAAGAAGATTTAGTAATGGACAGACAAAGACTAAAGATATAGAATACTTGCCTAGGATGTGTGAGAGTTTGTTCTCCAATACTGCAAATAAAATAAAATAAAATAAAAGTTTTAAAAATGTCCAACAAGTATATGAAAATGTGCATCACTGTTCATCAAGAAGATGCAACTTAAAATTCCCATGAGCTATCATTTCACCCCAGTTAGAATGGTTAAAAAATAATCACAAATTATGGTGAAGATTTAGAGAAAGAACTCTGCGTATGAAAATGTGAATTAGTACAGCCATAATGTAAACTAATGGAGGTTTCTCAAAGCACTAAAAATAGAAATACCTTGAATTAACACACAGTTGGGAATATACTGAAAGGAAATGAAATAATTATAAGTTTATGGGACTTTCACATTTGTTACAGCACTAGTCACGAATGTTAAACAAGTTTTCCATCAGCAGGCTAATAGATAAAGAAAATGTGGTATACATACACAGTGGAACTCTATTCAGTCATAAAGAACATGAAATCCTATCATTTTCATAAAAAGGAATAGAACTGCATGATTAAGTGAAATATTCCAGGAACAGAAGAACCAATACATATGTTCTCACTTAAGGAAACTAGAAAAATTAAACTTGTAGAAGAAGAGAGAAGAATTATGGTCATTAGAGGATAAAAAGTATATGAGGGAGGGTGAGTAGAGTGAGATTTGATAATGGATAACAAAATATAGTTAAATAAAGCAGAATTCAAAGAAGGTTCTAATGTTCCACAGCACAGAAAGGTAAATGTGGCTCACACTACTTCCTATATCTTTCAAAATAATTAGAAGGATGTAATCCTAAGTATCTTAACACATACAAATTGCAAAAAGTTTAAGGATTTAGAAATACTAATTATCCCAATTTGGTCTTTACACATGTATACATGTATTGAATCATACTGTATCCCACAAATATGCTTAAGTACTGTCATTTAAAAATTATTTGAAGATGTTAGTTATGTTATGCATTCACTAGCACTTAAAATCTTTAACAAGTTTTACAGGTTTAAAATAATCAAATAAACATATTCATCAAATAAGTATCTCTCTTATCTCTCTAAGCCTACATTAATATTTTCCCTTTATTCTATGTTGCTTATTTCAAAATTTGAAACAAGAGTGAAGAAAAGGACATCGTATAACATATAATATTTAGGTTTAGCAGATTCAGTCTCACATTTAAAAAAAAAACTTTAGTTATAAATTCTAACAACTTATTTTGGGGTGTTTAATTCCAAGAGAATATATGTTACAAAAACAGTCAACTTTGAGAATGACCTGCTAATTCAGGACTTAGAACATTCTCTCTATATGCCTTACTTTTCCTAAAACATGGAGAAATAGGGAATGCTCTGTATGTCACAAAGCTTTTTTGCTACATTGTTATTCTTTGAAGATCAGTTAAAACGTGTGCCACTCACATATGCACATATATACCCATGCACAGATAATAAGCTCATAAAACATCCCCAAATCAAAAGAAGCAAAATGAAGTGACATTTAGGCTGTGAAGTCTTAATTTAGGCACCACAATGATTAGAGTGTTTTAATATCATAATAACTGATAAATAGACTATGTGTCAGACATTTCATTCCTTTTTAATCAAAACTCCTACTCGGCTAAATTAATCACCCCCTTGTGGTATAGTATCATATTTCTAATTCTGTCATAGAACATTAATAATGAAAAATTCCAGGGTGCATTCCTTTATTTATGTTCTTCTTCTTAGTTAATTATCATGAAGTTTTAAAGTGATAATACAAGAAGGAGGATGTTATTTTGATGGTTGCAAGCAATACAGATAAATGTATAGTGGTTCAAATCAGAATTCAAACATGAAAAAGACACTGAAGGATCAGCCATTTAAATTCTCTTCCAAATCAGAAACCCCTTTAATAATGTCTCTGTTGTATGCTCAGTCAGAGTCATCGACACTTCCAATTTAATCCATGAGCACTTACTATGCATTAGGTATTTCCAATCACACAAAAGTAAGAGAGAGATCAGAGGCAGGACCTGTGGCCTATATAAAACATGTAAAATGAAGTACTTTGACCTCAACATTACCACTCCTTGAAGAATGTGAAGTAGCAGAAACATTTACCTAAAGACTGTAATTTGTGACTAAGAATGCATGGCTGAGATGAAGGGCAGACATGGCAGACTCCAAGGGAAATAAGACAACCAATTTAACCATAGCGTGTCCCTCTCTTGCTTTTACCATCTGCACTGAAATCAAGCATGCTCAATTAGGTATATGGCAAAATACATACAATATCAAACACAAAAATCACAAATCACCAAATATTTAGGGAAAATAATCAGAATGAATGAAAAATAAAAATGAACAAGGGGCATCAAATTCTCCATAATAAAATCCAAAATGTTAGAAAAGAATAGGATAGCATTAGAAGTAAGAAAATTTGCAACAGATATAATTAACACAGTCAAAATGATAACAACAATCCTGCATCCACAAATTGAAAACAAGATTCTAGCTGGGCACTGGGATGCAAACCTGTAATCCCAGCAAGTAGGGGGCTGAAACAGGAGGATGGCATGTTCAAGGTCAGCCTCAGCATATAAGCAAGACTGTCAGCAATTTAGTGAGTCCCTGTCTCAAAAAATAAAATAAAATAAAATAAAAAGAGCTGGGAAGTTTCTCAGCGGTAAAGTACCTTTGGGTTTGAGCTCCAATATAAGAGGAAAAAAAAATAAAGAAAAAAATCCAACAGTATTCTATTGTGTAAAAAAAAAATTGAGCTCATGAAAAATAAATAAGTAGTTAAAATAAATATGAATAATTTTTAAAAGCTAGAATTCTAATTCATCTTTAATATAACATAAAAGTAATTATAATAAAGATATCAATTATAACACAAATAATTCTATAAAAGGTATATAAAATTCATTCAAATATAATTGATGTACATGTTATTATATATGCATATATACGATAATATTATATATGTTATGTGTTATTAAATATGCATATATGGCATTGTACTATTTAGAAACTGGCTAATCAAGTAATACAATGTGAATCTGTTTTTTTTGTGTATAATGTTTTGAAATAGAATAAGCAGTTGGTAAGGAAATATAGAAAATAGATATTAATTAGAAACTGAGAAAATGATCTGAAACCTCTAAGGCTAGACAAGAACTCCTACTGGTTTCCAGTCATCTTTCAGTATCCAAGTCCTGTGATATAACTGACATAAAATAATGGAAACTTCACTATGTAGCCAAACATACTCTGGACCCAGGAGACAAAGTGGTTAATAGAGAAGATATGACAGGAATTGGAAGAAGTATAGGTCTGGCTGCTGTTCCAGACAAGTGACAGTCTTCATGACTACATCATTATTTGATAGTCTGCAATGATATTCTAAATACATAAATAGCTCCTGCCTTTCCTCTTCTTATAAGAATGCTTCTTCTAGCTCACATTTACATGGGACCATACAAGTATATTAGCTAGGGTTGGAGAGAGATATCTAATACATCCCCTAATAAAATTGGCTCATGTGATTATGAAGGCTGAGAAGTTCCATGATAGGTTGTTTACAAATTGAAGACGAGCAGTATTGTGCCTCAGTCTAAGTCTGAAGGCTTGAAAACTTGGAGCACTCAAATTCCTGAAAGCCTGAAGTTCTGGTATCCAAGGGTATAAGAAGAGGAGTATATTTCAACCCCAGGAGAAAGAAAACAATTTGGCTTTTCCCTATTTTTCTTCTATCTGGGTACTTAGCAGTCTGAAGGGTACCTACTCACATTGAAAGTAGATCTTCCCCATCTAGTCCACTCAGATTTATACCCCAATACCCTCTGGAAACACTCTTACAGACACACCCCAAAATAAATCATTATGTGATCTCTAGGTATTCCTTGAGCAAGTCAAGTTGATGTCTGAAATTACCCATGACCATAGAAAAGTGAAAAGGCCCACTGATTTGAGAATCAGGAGGGTATAATTGATCTCTAAGAATAATGTCACTTGCGTAGAAAGTAGAGTGTATAATGATATTGATACACTTTGAATATTATGTCCATTTGAAATTTTTTGTCTCACAAAAATAACATTAAATCAATGTGACCAATCCTATATTTTATGTCACTTAAATTTTATATAAATTACATTTTTATTATTGTTATTTTTTGTTGTCACACAAAGTTCCAGACTAGCCAGCCCCCCCCCCATATTAAGTCTTTAAGTCAATAGAAAGAAATTTTATTAAATACATGTAAATATTTGACTCACTTTATTCATTGAAGTGGGGCATCTTTTGCTCTAAGAATGATAATCAACTTATATTTTGAAACCATTATATACATAGATGATGTCAATTTCTCTACAGATAGCTTGTGGATATTTTAGTTGTAATCTTTGTGCATATTCTATCTTTTCTGTGTCTTGTGTATTATAATTTTTGCAAAATGTTTTTATAAAATCATAAAATAGTATATATGCACAGTTTTCTAATTTAATGGCTTAGCTCTTGCAAACTTAATTGAACCCGTGGTGATACTAAATATTCAGGTGTCTTTTCTTAAATGAATAAAAATATCATCAATAAGCCTTTACAAAAATGTCTTAAATTAATATATCATCTATTGTCTCTTATTTTCTGAAACTAATCTATCCCCTTTTTTTAGTTTATTTCCATCTAAAGACAACATCCCATCCTTTCACTTGTCTCCTTGTTTCTTTATCTATGCAATTATTTTAGGCCTACAGACAAAATTATTTAATAGTGTAAGAATCATCTATCTGTTTATCATGAACAATAACAACAAATTGCAAACCTAGTAAACTGGTTTTATTATTGAGTCACAGGTGTTAAATCTAAATGTGAGAGTTAGCAGTGTTCTAAAACTTTAAGCAGACTTATTTAATTAACAAAGATATTGCAACAAAAGACATTTGTCAATTGGATAATTCTGAAATAAAGAAGTACATTTTGTGTAGACTACTTTGTTTAAAAAATGCAGTTGTTTGTAGTCTGAGAATTGAAAATACAAAATTTAATGTTGTAGAGTGCAGATCCTGGCACCATGTCAGTACTTGTCATTTGTGTGACCTAGGACAATTTTCAGACCTCTCTTATTTTTGACTTATCTGTAGAAGATTCTAGTAATAGCAATATTAGGAGTGGTTTAAGTATTAAATGAGAAAATACTACTCAATACATAACTAATATCTTGCATTATTCTATATTTTCTCTTAGATTTACCCTTCTGCTTCCTCAAATAAGGTACTCCCAATAACCTTGAATAGGTTAAATTACTGTGACAGATGTCTCATAATATGTCTAGAGCAGTTAAACACAGTTTGTTATTTAATCTGTCCACTTACTTTAATTGATTTGAACTCCCTCCAGGCACTTAGACATTTACAATCAAATGATAAATTTCTTGAACGTAACATGAAACTAACTTTATAAATAAGATGTATCAGTTTCCTGATATCACATTTTTCCATAAAATGGTCTTTTAGTACCAACTGGATATTGTTTCAGAACTGCCACAAATAACAAAATCTGCAAATACTCAAGTCCCTTACATAAAATGACATAGTATTCCCATGTAACCTATATGTTCACATCAACCTGAATATTCTTGATTACTTACATACTTAATACAATGCAAATATTATTTAAATATTCATAGAACTGTATTTTTTAATGAATATAGACAAGAAAAAATATGTTCGTGTTTAGTACAGAAGCAAAGTTTTTCCAAATACTCAATCCACGGTTGTCTGAATTCATGGATGAGTACCTCTGGATGTGGAAGTACCAAGCCAGTCAAAGCTAATATGATCCGTACTTTTTCCCACTCAGGATAGATGTGGCTGAAGGTGGCTTCCCTCTGTGTGACTAAACCTGACTAATTTCACTAATTTGAATATCTAGCGTGGTTACTATTATAAGTACATATCAGGTAAGTTGTGTTAGCTTCTAATAAAATAATATCTGGCTAATTATGGCTTACTTCTATCACTTCAGAATCTGAAGGTAGTTACCATAGTACACTATTTCAAAAGCAGCAGAGTGGTAAGTTGACATTTCCATGATTATCTGGACTGTCCATTCAGAGACTCAATATGGCTATAATAGCTTTTAACAAGACATTCTTGAAGGACATAAAGGAATCCTAAGCAGTAAAGAAGTACTCAGGGGTTTTAAGAAGCTTCTATTTATATGTTTTTATCTAGAAGAAAAATCTTTCCAAGAAATCTCAAGCACATTGGTCACAGAAACAGTTTGGACTTCAGGGTTATCATTTCAAACAAAGCATGTTTCCATCTCAGAAGACTCATTCCTGGATCAAGACACAGACTTTTTATTGAGATTCTTCCCTTTGTTCATTTCTGTTAGGAAAAGAGCAATTGCCCCATACTCTATGCTTGAATAGAAACACTGTTTACATAACCATTTACTTAATTAGTCCCATGATCTATTCAAAGAAGCTATATTGTTGGTTTAGTAGCTTTATCTTGCATAAAATAATGATGTTATAAATTGAAAAGTTTGCATGACCAAAAAGTGCTGAAAAATTAAAAAGTTACTTCAAATCCACATACATTCCATAATAAGATACACAGGACATCAAAATTAGAATGTTAGCATAATTTTTATTTTTTCTAAGAAGAAGTCATAACAATTCTCTAAATATTCATAAAATTTCAAATATTGATTATCTCCAGCTCTCATTTGTTAATAAAATAGCCATTTATTAATATATTTCAAACATTAATAATAATCATTAGATTTTCCTAATCAGAGTCACCAGTAGAATGTGTTTTTACTCTCCCTTCTTTGGAACTTATTATGCCTATTTTGTTAATTTAAAAAGAAGAGAAGAAAACCACAATGGAATTTTCTATTGTTTTCAGATGATATAATTTTATACACATAAAATAAAAATTATTAAATGAAAAACTATTGAAACTATTAAGTTATATTTTGATTGAATAACTATATATGAAGAAAATATGTAAATATGAAAATAGCTTCAGGTGAAAGAAAAATTGTTTTTAAAAAGCAGCAACCAAAAACCACTAGAAAATAACTTCATAAGGTATGAACAAGAGTTCTTTCTAGCAGATAAAAATACTTTATTGAATAATAAAAAAAAATTTAAAGTAAGAGGAATCGAGGCAATACATAGACTGTTCTTACATTAAAAGAATCAATATTGCAAAGATTTTTTTTCTTACTAAAAGAATAAAATTTCCAACAAAGTTTTCATAACATTGTATTTTGATTTGATTTCAAACCTCATAAAAGATGCAAGAGTAGAACATGGAACTTTTATAAACCTGCCCTATTTGCTTTATTCTCTTTCTCTCTGCAGGCATTTGCTTCTATTGACCATTAATCATTTGAGAGTAATTTTCAGACATAGTGCCATTTATCTTAAATATTTCAGCATGTTTCCTAATGACAGTAACATTTTTGATGTTGGCACAGTATGATTCTAGGAATCAGGAAGTAAAGCCTTGCATTTACTTACTAGGTTACTTTACATTTTCCCTAATGAATAGCATTTCCTTAGTCTCGGTCCTTCAAGATCTTGACTTTAAGAGCAGAAGGTAATCATTATTTTTGTAGAATTTTCCCCATTAGGTTAATTCTGGTGTAAGTTCCATAGGATTGATGTTGTGAACTTTCTAATGTATAAAATCAGGAGAAACAAAATATCACTTTGTCCCAGTATGAGTGATATTGATTCTGATCACTGTTTATGGAGGTAACTGTTAACATTTATCCATCATAGAGTTGTGATTTTTCTTCTTTGAAATTAGTGAGTAATAGCTAGGGAAATACTGTGAGACTATATGGATATCCTCTTCCTTATCTTTCACTTATTATGTTTAGCTGACTTTGTTGGTTTTTAAAAGAATCAATTATAACTGATAGTAGCCAGTTAATCAGTTGAAAATTTACTGTAATGGCATACTTCTTATCCTTTCCTACCATTAAGTGGTTAAGAGCATATTTGTATTATTATGGACTGATGAATTCTTATTTTATTCTATATATAATAATACATAACTATCACTATTCTAATGTCTAGTTGATCGTCAAGAAAAGTCTCATCAAACTAGCTTTCATGTCTTTTTGACATAGTTTTGCCAGATCTTCTGTACTTTCTACTTTATTTCCCAGCACTGTAATAATTTCTCCACAGAGGTATGATTTTTACTAACATATATATTTAAACGTCAACATCTGGACACCAGGTGTACTCATTGTTACTAAGATGTTTCTGTTTCTCTGTCCTTTTAGAGAGGGAAAATTTCAGACAGTACTTGTTTGTATGTGTTTACATACATATTTTATTATTATTTGTGCTGATACATTCTATTCCCACCCAATATCGTATTTTATTTCAGCCAACCCCTTTTGTATTTTTAATCACCTTCTTAAAAACTTAGAAGTATAACTCATATTTTTAAAAATTTATTTACTTATTTTTCTCATTATTAGATTGTGCTGAATGTGGACTAAAGAGCATATGTTATAAAATTCCTAGTTAAAAGTTATGGTGGTTGGGCTGGGGATGTGGCTCAAGCAGTAGCGCACTTGCCTGGCCTGCTTGTGGCCCGGGTTCGACCCTCAGCACCACATACACACAAAGATGTTGTGTCCGCCAAAAAACTAAAAATAAATAAATAAATAAATATTTTTAAAAATCTTCTCTCTCTCAAAAAAAAAGTTATGGTGGTTAGTAATTTTTTTTTACTTTTCACGTTTGTTTTTTCTCCTTATTCAATGTGATTATGTTACTTATTTGAAGTAGCTTTAGTTTTCTTTTTTCTTGCTATTTTAAATTTCCCAATTTCTTGAATTCTGCTGTCACATTGTAGCACAGGATATGATTCCATCTCCCCTGAATTAATGTAATCATTCCTGACTGTTCCTTATCCTGACAGATGATCCTCTTCAAATATTCCTAACCACATCACTCTGCCTAGCTCTAAACTTCCCAATGACTTTCTCCTCCAGAACCAAGGAAAGAGCTTGCAATCACATACAAATCTTTACAAGAGGGGCTGCCTGTTCCCATGAACACTCTGGCTTCCTCTATCGACTTCTAATTCAGTTCATATATGCTCACTAATATCAAGGGTATTTCTTCAATATTTGAAGCACTTTCCTGCCTGTTTTCTTTGTATTACTTTGTGCTTGAAATGCCTTTATTTCAAACAGTGAGTGGCTTGTCCCTTGCTTCCTTCAGTACTTTTCAAAAGGCTTCTCAGTGAGTAGATCTTTGGTCAATATATTTGTAATAGAAATGGCAATCTGTACTCCATTCTTTCAATTCTCTTGTCTGTTTTATTCCTCTGAGTAATACTAAAAACACTACATACTTTGCTTATTCACCTCATTGTTGTAATTAGAATGTAAATTTCACTAAAACAGAGGTATTTGTTGCTTTGCTCCTGAGTGTACTTAGTGCTGAGATGCATGCCACAGACTAGTTTTCACTAAATATTTGCTTAATGAGCCAGGAGTGGTGGAGCATGCCTGTAATTCCAGCAACTCTGGAAGCTGAGCTAGAAAGATCATAAATTCAAAGCCAGTCTTAACAAGTTAGTGAGGCCCAAAGCAACTTAAATCCTGTCTCAAATTAATTAATAATAATGATAACAACAATAATAATAAAACAAAAGGGCTGGGGATGTGGCTTAGTGGTAAAATATCTCTGGATTCAATTCCCAGTTTTTGTTTGTTTGTTTGTTTGTTTTGTTTTTAAGGAATTGCTTAGTGAATGAATAGCTTAGTTCACCATAGGCTCCTCCAAAGCATTGGGGGAAAAGAATGAGTGGCTTAATATATTTAATGAAATTGAGGTTTCAACACACTTTTTCTCAAAGTGTTTTCCTGGATAACTTGTTTTCTATGGAGTATGTATCTGGTGTGACGTGTGCTTGTGTGTGTGTGTGTTTGTGTGTGTATGTGTGTATGTGTGTGTGTGTGCAAGGATATGTTGTGTTAATATTGCACCTTATTTACTTCACCGGAAATATATTTGTAGTAAAAAATAAGTCTTGCTAGTTCTTCATTTTCCCCAATCCCCCAAAGAATCTTCTCTCTCACTTTCTCTGATAAACTGCAAGTTTTGGTTATACTATGAACTTTTTATCCTCTGCAGTTGAATGATATTTGAGAGGAAATAACACAGCAGTGATTGCAAAGGAGAGTTTGTATTCTTTTTGCACTGGGTGGGCAAGGATTTTTCATTTCATACATCATTACAGCTTTCTCCAATGATTGGGCAACAATTTCATCTCACTCCATCACAGCAAGCTACCTGCTCACAATCTCAGCATCAAGGCCAAGTTGTAACAATATCCACAACACACTCTCTGTGAAACCTCGTAATTTCCACTGTTCATGCTAAAAACGTTATGCTATGCATCTCAGTGCAATCCCATTGTACTAGCACGTTGCAATAGACTAATGGACTGCATCAGAACTGTTTCAAAAATGTCAAGAATAATAAAACAAAAGGGAAAAAACAACAAAAATACATAGATTTTCAAGTGGATTTATATGTGTGTGTGTGTGTGTGTAAGTAAAGTTTGTAAAACATAAGTATAAACAAAGAATTACCAAATGTGTGTGTTTGTGTGTGTGTGTGTGTGTATGCTTCTCTGTTTAGACTTATATGTTTCACAAACTTTACCTTCTGATGTATTTCAAATAATCTTACTGTTTGAGTGTTATCCAGTTGACCTAACTCAATACTATGAAGAATCATCAAAATTTACTAACTCAAGTGGATATTCATTTTCAAGTTTGCTATTTCAATCAGGTCAAATTTTCCTTTTATTTTCAATCACTTTATTTGGGAAGAATTCAACATAATTAGTCTTTGTTCTTATATTTTTTTCTGGTTTTGTTTTTGAGCATCTATTATGCAGAAGATACCAGGGACAAAGTAGTGAACATAGCAGAAATGATTTTCATTCTTATCAGGCATACAGCCTAGTGTAGGAGACAAAATTTAATAAATCAATCCATAAAATATGTACTTATAATATGAGGTAGAATTATGAATTAAAAGTTTAGGGATCTGTGTAATGTTGCAAACAAAATTTCCAGGTATTAGAAAAATTTCTCTGAGTAAATGGATTGACCCAAAATTAAACAATTGTTGAGAGTAGTGATTATTGAGAATCTATTTCAGGACTGGGTTTTCCTTATCTGCAAAACTAGGCAAAACTGGAGAAAATCATTGGGAGTTTTCTCAAATGAAAAATCACATCAAGATCACATATCAGGAAAGAAGAGGAAATAGCAAATCACAAGGCTAGAAATGTTGGCATATGCTGGAATTGGGGCATCAATGTGAGAACCATAAGACTTCATCCAGGAATTTTTGAAATTGAAATGAGTGAATCAGATATGTATTTTAACAAGCTCCTTCCAGATAAAGTAAAGAGAAGGAATTTGTAAAGACAAAGGTAGAGAGAGGTTGGGAAAATATGAGGTAGTTATAATAATAAAGACAGGAGAGGATGTGTTTTGATGTCAGAAGAAATGGATATGTGAGTGCAAATTAAAGAGATATTTAGAAGGAACAAAAGATTTAATAGTTCACTGGATATAAAATGTGGAGGAAATGGATGTGTTGAGCATGATAACTTGATTAATTAAATGTATACTCAATAAATATTTGTTGAGTGCCTATTAAGTCTAAGTGCCACTTAGGGACAGCACTATAAGCAATTGGGAATAAATGGAAATTTCTCCCTTCATAGAATTTATAATCAAGTTGGGGAATACAGACAATAAACTAATTAAGAAGTAAAATATAGTTGAACCACATCCATAGACACAAATGCAGATTGAAAATATTTGGGAAAAATTCTCACTGTTTTGAAAATGTACAGACTCTTTTTCACTACAGTATAACAACTGCAGCTTTTATACCCTTTAGATTATGTTAGATATGATTAGTATTCTAGAGATGATTTAGTATGTAGGAAGACATGTGTAGGGTCTATATAATAATATGCAATTTTTATAAGGGACTTGAGCATCCACAGATTTTGATAATCCTATATTATCAAATCTCAGATCTTGGATTGGCTACTGATTTGATTTCAGTATCCTAGAACCAATGCCTCATGGGGAATGAGAAAATTATAGTTCATCACATAGTGAAAAATCGGGGGAAAATATACTCAAGAAATTGTATTAAAAAGGTGGAGCTAAAGGTAGGAGTGGGAAAACTATACTGTTCAATAAAGTATCATTGAAAAGCTGAAATATGAGTGAAGAATGGAAGGAGGAGAGAGATATGTAAAGACTGGTATAGAAAGGAACCTTCATAGAAATATTTGGAGGAGATAAAACAGGGAGCATTGAACATGGCCAAAGCAAAATGATTCATGTCCTATTTCTTTTATAGAATTTGTAAAGTTTTTTTTTTCATACTAAATATTGAATACAAAATATTTTTTTCATATTAAGCACACACTCCACCACTAAGCTACATCCCCTGCCTTTAAGACCTTTTTAAAGTCTTCCTCAAATTTCAGCTGCAGCACTGCATTCTATCTATATATTTTATAGCTTTGATCTGTGTTTCTATTCTTGTTTTGAAGCGCTTTTCACCTTCTAAGGAATTATATGTTTTGCTACTCTCAATTAGTATGTAATGTTCACAATGATAGAGATTTTTGTCAGTTTTGCCCAAGCATTGCCTGGTACACAGCATATATTCTGTACATATTTATCAAATGAATAAATAAATAAGTGTTCACCTTCAGAAATATCCCTTTCATATGCATAAAATAGAATATTTCAATTTTTTTATCATAGCCTAATGTCAAATATTTCAGCATGATGAAGCAATTGATGCTTTTCCTATACAGCAGAAAACTGCAGAAATCTTAGATCTTGGACTGAACACTGAATAATCTTTTTTTTTTTTTCTTTTTCACTATGAATACATGCATCAGTTACATATTTATGTATATTTATATATGAACATTTGGAATGTATCACTTAATTTCCTATAGAATCCAAGTTTTTAGTAAATTTTAGATGTTTAAGCTATATAGTAAATATGAGTAGATAACCTTTAACTAGTAATCACTTTGCTTTATCTATCAATATTATAAAAAAAGACAGAAAGCAGATATTGCTTTAGAGCTGAAATGTTCTAGGTAAATAAATTAACTAAAAATGCCAAAGATTTGAAATATGTTGAAAGATACTTAGTCTGCTTTGCTAAAGGGAAAAATAACAAATGACTATGACTTTTATTTCTGTATAGTTGCATCACTTCCTGTAAAGCAAATAATGCATTACTGATAAAGTCATTGCCAAAATGGTATTAGAGTACTGCCATTTTGCCAATTTTTCTTTCTAACTAATGAAATCTTATTTTCTACAAGAACTCTTTTGTAAAGTACATCATTTGGGTCTTAAGATATTTCTTATTGAATAAAAGTATTTCTTTGGACTTGAATAAATATATATATATATATATATATATATATATATATATATATATATATATATACTTGTTACATCATTTGTTTAGACATAAAAGATATCCCCAGACTAAGACTAAAAAGATGAAAACATATATATTAATAATAGTGTGAAGATAATACAGAACTATCCTTCTATCCATTTGGCTTTTTTATAGACCTCACATGCAATAACCTGTCTCATCATGCTTTATCATAAGTAAAAGTAATGAAAATTAATACTAAAACATATTCTTTTGCTGACAATAGGAGGTCTATTAACTCCTAAGCATCCAAGGAGATACAGGATTTCTCACAAAATTATAGAACCGGGGAAGCTAAGATATGGCCTGAATTTTGTATATAAAAATATGTTCATATCATTTGCAAGGAACAAAATTTTGAAGTGTTTTTTTTTTTTTTACAGAACCTTCCTGGATCTATGTAAGACTTTTGTGCCTACCTTTTATGTTGTGTACTAGCTCAGTTATTTAATATTTGTTAGAAACATGAAATGAAAATAAAGAAATTTTAAAATGATAGAATTTTCTCTCTAAAATATATACTTCACTTAATTTCAAATTTAGACAGTGAAAATTTCAAAGTGCTAAATAAACAATTTAGAGCATTATTAAATAACACCGTACGAATATAAAACCAAACTGCAATACTTATTTATTGTTTGTTTAATACACTTTAATCCATACCATTATGGTTCAAAGATAAAGCTAACTCAATGCATATTATTCTATATTTTACAGTGCTGGAATCAAATATAGGCCTGAATAATTGCTCTACCATTGAATTTTATCCTCAGACCAGATGTTATGATTCTTGACATTTAAAATATTCTAATGCATTATTCAGCGTTATTCTGGTTAGAATTAATATAAATTTTCTACATCTTAATATAGGAAATTAATGAAATATACCACTATTTCAAAAACAGGATCCTTTAAAATCAAACATTAGTAGTTGGTGTGAACTTTTGATTTGAAGATTCCTGCCTTTCAATTTGATGATTTTTTTCTCAAAATGTATTTTATTTATTTGCTATCAACTTTGTTGTTCTTTCTTTTGTTGTACCTGGCTTGTCTTTAGGATAAAACATTTAGGCTTATAAATCTTAGGTCTATAATTTTGACAACATTTTACAAACTTCCATATTTTAATCTTCAAAGTTTTCTACTGAATTTCTCATTTGCATTTAAAATTATAAAAATGTTTTTCTAGTTCTCTCGACTTAATTTTTGTATAGCAGCCTAAATTGATTTATCCAAACAATCTTTCACATATTCTCCAAAGTTACTAATTAGGTTGTTTTAAGATGCCTTTATTGTCCTAGAATTATCTCTTTGTTCTGGTATAATTTATTTATTTTTGGTATTAAGCTTCACTCCTGTGATTTTTTTCCTTAAATGTATGATGTCCTGTAGTTTCCTGAGTTTATTAATATTTATGTATAAAGAACTTGTTTGATCACTATAAGTCACTAGCATGGGCTTGACTTGTCATATGCAAGCATTCTTTTAAACTAATTATGAGCTCAAAGTATGTGAGCATACCCACTGGCACTTTCCTTTTAGAATTAGTGGCCAAAATGTTGGCAGGCAAACTGAACTACTTATCATGTGTGACAGAAAACAGAGGGCTTTCATCTGGTGTGCCAAGGCTGATGCCCAGGCTTTAGTTTTTCAGCAGCAAGTGATGTGTGTGTGCTCTTTATAGATTCAATGTATTCACTCTCAGTTTCAGATATAACAGATACCCTTTATATGAGAAATTTTGGTAGGACTGAGAGACCACAGGTTATTGTTGAATTAAAAACCTACAATATTTTCTAAATTCCATTCCTGCTTTTTTGTGGATTGTGACTGAATTTGGAATCCCCACAGAGTCCCATCTGGTAGAAAACTCCAAATTTCATTGCAACTTTGCCTTGTACCTGTTTTTGTCTCTGTTCTCTGCTCTAGTTCATCAATCATTTGTGTGTCATATACTCTCTGTGCTCTGAAATTTTGTCAAAAATTTTAATGGGTAAACTTTTTTTGTCAACATATTTATTTATGTTTAAATGGGACTAGGAATGCATGGGGATAGTAATGTATACTATATTTTTAATATTATTCTAGAAACAATTGCTAAAATTTTAATTTTTTTTGTTTTATTCCACTATTTATAATTTAAGTTAATGCTTATAATTTTTATGTTCCATTCTTTACTGTATTAAGATATAATGGTAATCTCATAAAAAGAATTAAAGCAAGCTTCTTCATCATGAACAGTATGGTTCAGTATAAAACTGAGGGCAGGGAAGTAGAAGTGGCTAAATTCCTTCCACTGTTCTAACACTTCTAGAAGTGTTACCTTAAGCTCTTGAGTTAGCGTTTTTTTATATCTGTTATCTCAATAATAAAATAGACCTAAAATTGTATCTTTTTCATTGTTTTGGGGGAAGTTTGAATTAGTTAATAGATATAAAGCACTTAGAGCAGTTCTGAGTACAAAGTAAGCATGAAAGAAAGATAAGCTATGATTAATAATCTTTGAAATCAGAGCTTTGTTTTTCGAAGGCATACATTTTTACTTTACCAGTCTAATTTCTCACTTATTCTAGTCAACAGAATATTTTTTATTCTTAGCTTATAGTAAAAATCAGTGGGATATGGAATTTAAAAACTAGACATCAAACAGGTTTTAATATTATTTATTAAATCATTAAATCAATACTTTTTACCAAGGTTATTTATTTCTATAGAACAGCTAAATAACATTCTTTAACAAATATAGCAAGTTGCCACTAATTCCAAACTCCTCTAAGACATCATTTCATTTTAGGAGAATTCAAATATATTTCAATACACTTGAAATCTTTCAGTGAAATATTGAGAGATCTGCTTTGCAATTATAAAATATGCGTGAAGAAGATAATGCTCAGATGAAAATGATAAAATGTAAAAGAAATTGTTGCAGATTTTATATTAATAATGAAGACTAGTGAAATGAAAATGGTTCTCAGTAGTTTTCTTGGCATTCACTTTGATTTTGACTTGATAAAATGTTTCTTCAACTTTTGAAAGAGCAATTTATTTTGATAATTTTCTTGATTCTTAGATGCAATAAAGATACAGTTTAATATCTCATTTCTATATAGGTGACTGCTTCTTGTTTAATTGCATGTTTCATGCAAAGAATATATGTGTTAAAAGAAATTCATTTCAGAATATCTGATGCTAGGAGCAGAACACAAGCATGCAACCATAATATAAACATCAATATTGAAAACCAGCCCGTAGGCTTTCTCTCTTGTCCAGCAAGGAGCTCCATAGAACAGGGTAGAGGAGAGTGTGGCTGTGGAGTCACAAATCAAGACTTCTGGAGACCAAGCTGGAAGCAAGTCTAATTTTATTTTTATTTTTTATTTATATAATATATTTTTATTCACAAATTATGGATGTTGAAAGGAAAAGTAGTTTTCACCAGTTACTCAAGGAAATAAAAGTGCTATTTCAAACTGAATTATGCAATAAATTTGAACTGTAAACCTTTAAATAGTTGATGTTTGCCGTGAAGGGAAATGTCTTCTATAAGTCAATTAAAAAAGGATCTTCTTTGGTCATTAATCTGTATCAAATTTCTGTCAAAAATAACCATCGCTTTCAAAATACCAACCTCAGTAGACACAAAATGTTAAGAGTTTCCTACTGATTTTATACTACTATCAAAAGAAATAAATGGAAAATAGACAAACATGCATATTTCTTGGGAAATAAATTACTGTGGCAAATACACATCTCTTACATATTACAGAGGAAGGACATTCAAAGTCCAATTTAAAGGACAGAAAGAGGTTTACCTTTCCTGAACATATTCTATTCAACACTCAAAGATTTAAGTAACACAGGATAAATTCTGAAAAGTAAACAGGTTCTGTAAAGTAACATTCAAATTAAAGAGGATAATTAAAAATTACCTGATATATTTATGGAAATATTATAGAAGCAATTCTTTATAGGCTCTGAATTCAATTATCATACTTGATTCTATACATGATGAGAATCCTTATATGTCATAGAATGACCAATACTAAGGAATGATACAAATTATGAAACATTCATTGGTTTGCCTCACATTGCTTTGTAATATCAATTCTATTCTAATGGTACAATTGGGTTCATCAAACATAAATATATTGTTGAAATCATGCAATCGCTTTAAAGTTTCAATTTCTTTTAAAAGAGAGAGAGAATTTTTTTTAATATTTATTTTTTTAGTTTTCGGTGGACACAACATCTTTATTTTATATTTATGTGGTGCTGAGGATTGAACCCAGGACCCCGCGCATGCCAGGAGAGCGTGTTACCACTTGAGCCACATCCCCAGTCCTAAAGTTGCAATTTTTAAATTTGTTTTTACAAAACTTTCTCTTTTCTTTTAAATAAGTAATTAGCACAATGGCTGTTCCAGTTAATTTCTCAAACTATACTGTAATACATCTAAGAAAGTATAAAGTTTGCATATTTTAGGAATGACTAAGTATTCTAAAGAAAACACAATACTCAGAGTTATGTGGTATCAGTATTCAAAGAACTAGCTATCTTGCATGTCAGAAGATTTGTAAAATGATTTATTTTCTGTACAACCTAAAATATACAGGAAATAAATGCTTTTTAAGCAAGTAATTTTGAAAAAATAATACTGTTTTACCTGCAAAGGGAAATCAACATTCATTTAAACCAATTGCTCTGGAGTTAAGTTGAAGATTATTGGTACAATATTGACTCAAAATAATGACTCTTTAAACCCATGGACAAGGCCTGACTCTGGAAAAAAGAGATGACTCAAGAAGTTTGAGAAGTTATATAAAGATTTAAATGTGATTTTGTAATAGAATGAATAAAAAAAATGCAAAGTAAGTTGTTTCAGCTATCCTAATGAATAGAGAGATTTTGTTAGAGCTTATTTGATATGGTGAGTAGGGAGACAAGAACAAGCCATGGCTGTGCTTATTTCTAGTCCTCTTTTGAGTCTACTCCTCTTTGCAGGGGCATTTCTAAAAATTGTATTTGTTTTGCAGCAAAGGGAAATGGAATCAAATACTAAATACTAAAGCCAAATTTCAAAAGTCTATGTTTTATGATCACTCTGATGTTTACATTGTTTGCATGCTAATATATTCACAAATGCACTTAGCCATTTATGCATATTTTGATGATTCACATGTGCCTTTAAATATATTAATCTGTACCCTGTGCCTCTTATAGCTCAGGCAGCAGATTAAACAAACAAAAATATCAACAAAACCAAATCTGGCAGAGTGTTGTTATTTTTTAATAAATATGCCAACTGAGTCTAAACATGTTCTATTATTTCAGAAACCATATATACACATATATAATTTTATATTAAATAATTGTATATAATATTTTACATTTTTGTACATATATATAGGTCCAATAATGGTTAAAACTTTTTATGATATAAACCGCCAGTTTATTTTTTTGCACTCTTATATCAACAGGAAAATAAAGTAACTATCTAATTCATTAGAAATAACATTGTATCCCTCACTTTTTCTCCTATTACTATGATATTTTTGCCTAATTTTATGTGATTGTTTACCATTTAAAGCCATTAATCATGTATAATATGCCTTATTCTTAATCACAAATAATTTGGAAAACATAAAGAACCGGAAAAGGTAATAACTTTATTATTTTAACCAGATAAAATTTGGTATCTACAGAGCAAATACATAGCTAGTTTATTACTAAGTGCTTTGTGGATTATTAATTGAATTCAAGCTATAAAATGATTTCCAAGTATCATTAAGTTCAAGTGACTTCCTATTTGGGTCAGTATTCTCTCAATACAGTCTTTTATCTCCCTTCAATATTATGTAACAAGGACATATGAAAAAGTCCACAGATATACAACACCAAGTTTACATGTACATGTGTCTCAGACATGTACCTCTTTTCTTAGATAAATGCTTAGCATTGCTCATATGTCCATGCTGTAGACCATAAATGGTAAGTGCTTAAGAGCAGGATGCTTGACATTTTCTATCTCTAACACAATGACTCTTCTCTCACAAATTAATTTTAATATCTTTGGATAGTTTGTCATGAATTGAAGTTTTACATGAATACACACAATTAGATTTATATGCAAATCTTGGGTCTCTTCTGGAATACTAAAAGGTATATTTTGAGATAACAGAAAATAGAGAAATAAGCAAAAAACCTTCCAAAATTTTCGCAATTATTTAACTTGGAAATGTACTAAATCTATTTTTCCTTCTTCTGTTATTACCATGAATATTGTGGATTAGTATTTTTTAAAAAAATATGAAATATATTAAGTGGAAAAAATAGGAAAACTAGAAATATAGATTTTGAGTGTGTTTCAAAAACTTGTTAACAAGTTTTAAAACTAAGAGCCTGAAATAATTAGATCATTTTGCTTTCTGGGCAAGGCTTCAAGTGTAAATACACACATACACTAATTGAAAATTTTTTACTTAAGTAAGTCTTTTCCTCTGTTTCTTTCCAAATGTTTCCTCCACTATTGGAGAAAAAGCTTAGAAAAAAAGCTTAAGAGGATTTGTGCAAACCATGACCTCCTCATCCTTATGAGTGTCTGTTATTTTATGAACTGGGTATGCTTGAAAATTAAGAATAAATTCTTTGAGTCCCCCTCTCTATCTCTGTGCTGGTTGTTCTAATTTATGGTGGCAAAATCATCTTGGACTATAATAGATCCTATAAAGGCAATATTTTCTGCAGCACTGGATAATCTTAAGCCTCTGCAGTACCTTTATATATCTGTTTGTATATACTGCAGAAACAAGAAAGAGCAGGAGAAGCTGCATTTCTTTGAAGCCTTTGTATTCTGTGTTATGAAGGGAACTATGAGCGCCTAAGAAGAGAACTTCAAGGGCACTAGGGCTTTCCTTTACTTATTAAATAATGCTCTTCCTTTTGTATTCTTGAAAATTCCTTTATGTGATAACAAGAATCACATACATATCAATGCAAGACTTTATAAATAAATCCAATAACATTGTAAGGACAGTAAAAAAAATATATAAAAGCAAGTCTAGTACATAATAATTTGTTGCAAAAAAATGAAAAACATGTGCTTTGCCTTATCTTCAGTCTTGGGAAACCTAAGATAAATTAATCACAAATACCAATCAACAGAATGTCCATGAATAGTACTGTTAAATCTTCTATAAATGACTCACTGGAGGATTTGAAATGCAATTAATTACCTATTGTTGATATTTCCTCAAAAGAGTAATAGATACCTGATCATCTGAGATTATATCTGCTCCATGCATACAAACTACAAGAGGCACTGAATGTGCTGAGGAGGTTCATTTCAAAACAAACAGGAGCAGCATCAGGAAAGGGGGCAAGAAATTAACTAGTGCACACTTGAATTGTGATTTGAAAAGGATACCTGAAATTATTACCTACATTAATAATAATTTGTTATAGAAATAGAAAAGAGAAACTTCTAAGATAAGGTAAAAACTATTTACATATTTATTTTTATGGTCTGTTAAAATGTTTGATATTTCATATGTGTCATCTATATAACTTCCCACCTCAAATACTTTTTTTTCTCCATTCTTTTATTCCTGTTGTCTCCTTTTCTACATGAACAGACTACCTTTACCTGATGAAATTCAGACTAAAATTTAATGATATAAAATCATGTTTCTAGGTTTACTTTCAATATGTATCAGAAAACTGAAATATGTTTCTGAATTCATTTGTAAAGAAAATTTATCTTTTCCATACGAAACATACTATAAACCTAAGTAATAATTTTTGCTTTCTTTCTTTTATTCAATAAAAATTTATTAGGATCCTAACTTCAAGGTAGTTTCCCTATGTGCCATGAATATACAAAGACAGGTTAGTCAGAGATTATGCCTTTAAGGTACTCCCAGTTTAGTAGGATAGAATGACTCTTAAAACTTAGTTAGGTTTTGATGCATGTGTCTCATGATTAAGACATATATCATGATTATTAATGATTATTCTTAGTAATTGTTGGTAAAAAAAATAGTGTAGGTTAAAATGTTGGTTAAAAAACAATTAGCAAGTATAGACCAAAATTTATGCAAATTCATTAAAAGGTATGGGTTTTTTGGTCACTGTATCCATGAATTAGATTAGTTGAGATAGAAAAGATGCATTCTATCAGGAAACAATGTGTTAAAATTAAAAATCAACAATAAAATAAAGACCAGAAACCACTCCAACATTCTGGAGATTAAATAATACACTTTTGATTGATGAATGGATAGCAGAAGAAACGAGGAGAGAAGTTTAAAAATTCTTAGAAGTGAATGAGAATAGTGATACAAGATATCAAAATCTCTGTATAGTATAAAGGCAGTTGTAAAAGGAAAATTTATAACATTAAAAGTATAGAAAGATGTCAAGTAAATAATCTAACATTACATCTCTACGTCCTAGAAAAAGAACAAAATAACACCAACACAGTAGAAAACAGAAAATAACTAAAATCAGAGCTGAAATCAATAAAATTGAGGATAAAATTTAAACAATACAAAAGATCAGTGAAACAAAGAGGTTTTTTCTGAAAGGGTGAGAAAAAAAGTGGTAAGCTGTTTGCTACAAGCCTAAAGAAAATAGGTGTAAAACTCAAATTAACAAAATTGGTGATGAAAAAGGAAGTATTACTACAGATTCCACTGAAATCCAGGGGATCACTGGAAACTATTTTGAAAATTTGTACTCCAATAAGCTAGAAAATCTTGAAGATATTGACAATTTCCTAGAGACATTTGTCCTACCAAATTGAACATGACAATAAAGAAAATTTAAAGAGATCAATATCAAGCAAGAAAATTGAAGAAGCTACCAAAAGCCTTCCAACAAAGAAAAACCTAGGACCAGATGGACTCTAAGATGTGTTCCACCAGATCTTTAAAGAATAACTAATATCGCTGGGTGCAGTGTGCACATGTCTGTAACCCCAGCAGTTTAGGAAGCTGAAGCAGGAAGATCATGGCTTCAAAGCCAGCCTCAGGAAAATTGAGGCACTAAGAACTCAGTGAGACCTTGCCTCTAAATAAAATACAAAATAGGTCTGGGAATGTGGCTCAGTGGTTGAGTCCTGGTAGGGAAAATAACAACAACAACTAATATCAATTTTCCTCAAATTCCACAAAATAGAAAAGGCAAGAACACTACCAAAACCCATTCTATAAAGTCAGTATCATCCTGATACCAAAAAGATAGACACAGCAAAGAAAACCTCAAACCACTATCTTCCATGAACAGAGATGCAAAAATTTTAATACAATAGTGGCAAACCATATAGAAAAATATATTAAAAAGAAAGTGCACCATGATTAAGTGGCTTTCATCCCCCAGATGCAAGGTCAGTTCAATGTAGGAAAATCAATAAATGTAATTCACTATGTAAATAGACTTAAGAACAAGAATTACATGGTGATCTCAATAGATGCACAAAAAGTGCATGACAAATAAGGCACATTCATGTTTGAAAAAGTAGAAAAACTAAGGATAGAAGGAACTTTCCTTAACACTGTACAAGCTATATGAAAAGCCTAAGGCCAACATTATTCTGAATGAGGAAAAACTGACAGCATTGCCTCTAAAAACAGGAAAAAGACAAGAATATCCACTTCACCAATCCCATTCAAAATTCAATCCCTGAAACATTAGCCAAAGCAATCATGCAAGAGAAGAAAATTAAAAGGATAAAAATAGGAAAAGAAGAGTTTATATTATCTCTACTTATATATAACATGATTCTATATTTAGAAGACTCCCCCAAAAAAAACTCCACCAGAAGACTCCTAGAGCTTATGAGTCAATTCCTCAAAGCAGCAAGATAAAATTTTAACACTCATAAATCAATCACATTCCTATATTCCAAAGATGAATCCTCTGAAAAAAAATAGGAAAACTTACCATTCAAAATAGCCTGGAAAAATACTTGGGATTCAATATAACAAAAGAGGTGAAGGACCACAACTATGAAAACTATAGAATGCTGAAGAAAGATTTGAAGAAGAACTTAGAAGATGAGAAGACCTCCCATGTTTTTGGATAGGCAGAATTAATATCATCAAAATGGTTATGCTACCACAAATGCCATATATATTTAATGCAATACCCATCAAAATTTGAATGCTATTCTTTACAGAAATAGGCAAAGCAAATATGAAAAATATTTGGAAAAATAAAAGACCCAGAATAGCCAATGCAATCCTTAGCAAAAAAAAAAAAAAAAGTGAAGAAGGAGGCATCACAATACCTGACCTCAAATTGTACTGCAGAACAATAGTAACAAAAGCTGCATAATATTGGCACTGAAACAGGCATGAAGACTGATGAAACAGAAGAGAATACAAAAAGCAAATCCACAAATATATAGGTTTTTAATACTAGAAAATGTTGCTAAAATCATACATTGGTGAAAGATGGCTTTTTTTTAAACAGATGATGTCAGGAAATCTTAAAATGCATATGTAATAGAATGAAACATATAGTTTACAAATTAAAATGAATATAAAAAACTAAAAATAATGAGTCTTTGCTAGCCTAGCACCAATACTATCTATTGGAATGTATATGTTCTTAGAAAGTAAAACATCATAACCTACCTCTGACAGACTTAATAACTTATATTTAAATCTACACAAAAATTTTCAAATTTTATTTGAAAGAATTGAAGGAGCATTATAATTAAATTTTTCAAAACATGTTATATATATATATATATATATATATATATATATATATATATATGTATATACATGCATATATATGTGTGTATAGACAGATGAAATAACTTGTCTGAACAGTTCAGAAAGAAAATGAACAATTTCAGAAAAGGAATCACTTTTATAAACAGTCATTATCTGGTTTGTAAAAATACTTACAAAAAATTTACTAATGATTTTTAAGTGCTTCTCTGCAATATTTTCATTATTTTCAAAGAACACCAAAGAAGGGTCCATAGTCAGGTTTTCATAAAAGAACATTTTTAATAATTCTTTAGTCCTAATAAATGAGTTTCTCCTAGGCTTTAGTTATATTTTGACTCAGAACTGAACATATTTTGAGCATTTAATCAAATATGTTTTGTTCATTTAATGCCAAAAACACTTAAATCTCACAACATGCTATAAGTTTTGTTGGTGGTGGTGGTGTTATTTTTGTTTTTTTTGTTTATTTATACTGTGTATTAAACAAAAGAGCACTTAACCGCTGTGATACACCCTCAGCTCTTTTTATATATATTTTTAATTTTGATATAGAGTCTCACTAAGTTGCTGTGGCTCCTCTTGAATTTAGGATAGTCCTGCCTCAGTATCCTCAGTTGCTGGGATTACAGGCACATGCCACTCTGTCTGATACAGTGCTACAAGTTTCAGACTATTCCTATCCCCCTTTAAAACAGAGGAATTTGAAATTCAAAAAAGGAGACTTTGTGATATGAAATATTTTCTCCTGAGCTCAGCTTTAGGATCTCAATAGAAGCTGATGGTTTGGAATCAGAACTTTCAGTTCTGCTTTAATGATCACAAAATATTGGACTGGGCTCCCTCTAGGGTTCTTGCCCTCCATATGACTATTCTTGCCTCCACCCTGAGGGGGAGGCTTCTGCTAGTTCAGTCCTGCACTAGAAACATCACTTTAATCACCTTTATACCAGCATGGCCTTGTGGAGGGGATGATATGAGTAGGTAGAAATGGAAAAAGGGACTTGTGGACACTGAATCAAAAGATCAAAACAAAATTTAAGAGATCACTAGCCTAGCCTTCCTGGTCCCTTTCTCATTTTTCTCACTTTCATTCCCCACACTCCTTACTTTTTTCCTCCATTTCTCCAAGGATTTCTTTTATGTTATCCGCCCCCCCCCACACACACATACACACAGTATAGGCTTTTCAGTTACTCAACTATATTTGATCCTCATCCGACTAGTCATATATAGAAAACTATAAAAATATTGCCATTATGTATTTATCTTTAGGAAGACAGTGTGAATTACTAATTTCAAAGAAATTCTGCATATGAATGAATCCTGTTTATACATTTTCTGTCTATTTTAACTTGAGAATGACAAATGCTTAAAATGTTTGCACCTCACTTATAATTATTGTGAGGATTAAGTTCATTAAGTGCTTAGTGAAATTATTAATGACTGTAAGATTACTACAGTATCTTCATAAATATAGTTATATATTAAAGTGACTGCTAGATAGATGACAGATATAGCTATTATCTCTTATACATGGTAGTCAGGGAAATAGATTGGATTTCTGTGTTAGTCAGCTTTATGTTGCTGTAACCACAATATCTAACAAGAACATCTTAAAAGAGTAAGAGTTAATTTTGAGCTCATAGTTTCAGAGGTACAGTCTGTGGTTGGCTGACTCCATCACTCTGGGCGTGAGGTGCATCAGAACATCATGGGTGAAGGATGTCGTGAAGGAAACCTCTTCAGCTCATGGCAGTGAAGAAGCAGAGAGAAGAAGAAAAGCATCAGAGACAAAATACAAACGCCAAAGCTGTACCCCCAGTGAACTTCTTCCCTCTAGACATACCTTATCTTCAGGAGCCACTTAGGAAAGCAGTCTTTTTGAATTATTAATCCATCAAGTGAATTAATCCACTGATTAGTTTACAGCTCTCTTAATCTAATCATCTCTCCTCTGAACATTGCTGCATTAAAACATGAGTTTTGGTGAGATGTTGCACATCTAAACCATAACCATGCTCTTTTAAGAGCATTACTATATTTTCATCCCTCTAATCTGATTAATAAACATTATGTTTTGCCTCTGGGAAATCAGTGAGACATAAGAATTAATTTTAAAATATCATGAAATAAACAAATTGTCTATTCAAGTGGAAAGAATGTTTTTCTGTCATGGTACTCACTTCTCAGCAAATGTACTACATTTATGCTGTAATTCATTTACTAACCAAAATTATCTTAATATCTAGTTTATACACTAACCACATTGACTTAATATCTTGTTCCTCCATTTATCTAAATGTAATGACTTTTCTTTAGTGGCAAACACATAAATGAAACTAAATAAAACTATGAGATAAATATTTCATGAAAAAATAAGAAAAATATCATTAGCATAAACCATTCAAATGTAAGACTATAAAAATATCTAATGAGGAGGGTTGTTTATAATTTTATATAAGCCGATAGAATAGATAAATGTACATAAAATGAAAAAAAAAACAAAAACAAAAAAACCCTTGCTTTCATTTTCAGAGCTATAGCTAACACCTTGAAGTTCTAAGGTGATCCTATTTACTGCTTAGTTGGAGAAATCTTTGCCCTTTTGCTTTTTTCAGATTTCTCTCATTCCACCCCTTTATTCATATAATTTTGCTGTTCATTCAGTACCAATTCACTTAACAAATATTTCTTAAGCACTGTTATTTAACATCCCTGTAAGATATATTCATGCTAGTATTAAAGAAAACAAACATTAATAAAACATAGATGTCATACTTAAGGAATTTCCTGACTAGAAGGAGAAACCATATATAGGAGTAAATGAGTAGAATTACAAACTTGATAAAATTTTGCACCAAAGAGAAGAAAATAATAAGTAAGTTAGCTGATATTGCTACATCCTTCTGAATTATTCAGTATTTGAAAAATTTGTTTGTCACTTTGGAAAGCACTATGTAGGATGGGCACAGTGTGGCATGCCTGCAATCCCAGCAGTTTGGGAGGCAGAAGCAGGAGAATTGCTAGTTCAAAGCCAACCTCAGCAATTTAGTGAGGTGTAGAAAAACTCAGTGAGACCCTGTCTCTAAATAAAATACAAAATAGAGCTACAGATGAAGCTCAGGGGTTAAATGCCCCTGAGTTTCATCCCTGGTACCACTCTCCAAAAAAAGAAAGCACTATGGACATTCCTCCAAAACTTAGGAATGAAACCACTATATGACCCAGTCATCCTACTACTCAGCATATATTCTGATGAGTTAAAAATCAGCATACTACAGTGATTTTTTCCACATTGGTGTTATAGCAGCATAGTTCACAATAGCTAAGCTATGGAACCAATGTAGATGCTGATCAACAGATAAAGAAAATGTGGTTTACACACACAATGGAATATTATTCAGCCATAAAGAAGTATGACTTTATGACATTTAGCAGTAAATGGATGGATCTGGAGACTATAATGCTAAAATCCAAAAACTAAAGGTCAATTATTCTTTCTTATATGTGGATGCCTACAAGGGTTGTGGGGATAGAAGTTCAGTGGATTAGACAAAAGGGAAAGAAGAGAAGCCAGGAGGATAGGAATAGGAATGATAGTGGAATTAATCTGACATAATTTTCTTATGTACATATATGAATACATCACAGTGAATCTCAACATTGTGTACATCCATAAGACTGGGATCCTAATTAGAAGAAGATATATTCCATTTTTGTATAATATATCTAAATAGATTCTACTGTCATGTATAACTAAAAAGAACAAATAAAATTTTTTTAAAAAGTTAGGTGTAGTAACAAATAGTTCCCAAATCTCAATAACTTCCAATAACAAAGATAATATTTTTTCTACTGTTACCATGCATTGTAAACTACTGGAGATCTTTAGGGAAAAGATGAAATTGAAGGATATACCTGGGCCATGCTGGCCTCATGTTGGAGGGGAAGCTTTCGTAGAACTCCACAACTGTTTTAAACCTTCCTCTAGGAGGTAGTAACTTTCACTTCCACTCACATTCTCTGAACAAAAGAATGTCAAGGACCTTATATTATTAGAGCAAAAACACTAATTCTTGTTCAATAAGGAATTGCTAGATAGGTGATGCAAGAAATGAACATACCTGGCACCAAAGGCAAAAGAAATATCTAAAATATATGGTAAAATTTGCATATGTTCATTTAATAAGTTAAGATTTATTTTATTCAGGGAATATTACTTTTTTAAAAATAGTAATGTTTATTCAGACACATAGTGAAGGCATCATGGCCAGAAATGTTTACTTACAGACTGATCAGTTTATCTGTGACAACTTTTGAAATGTTTTATCAAAAAAAATTGATATTTTCACTTTCAACGTGTTTTGAAAGTAAATTATTACAAGTAGAAATTGGCCAGAAGTAGAGATGCCTCAGTAGGATCTTATCATAATACAACTGGTAAGAGTATTTCCAGTTTAATTCTGAGAGCTTTAACCACAATATACTTTAAGAACAATTTTGGTTAAGAAATCATCGTCCATATGAATTTATTAATTCAGTTTCTTATGTAAATTATTTTTTAAAAATTATCACATTTGGCACTCTTTAAATCACTGTAAATGGAAAATAAAAATTTATTTTCCTACACGAAGAACATTTCCTACTTTTTAATGTAAGTCATTAATTTTACTTTGAAATGATTTTATCTGATTTGCGGAGCTTTTATTTTATTTAGTAAGTGATTCACATTACTCTACAGTCAAAAATAAGAATATTTGATTCTCAAGCACAAAACATTATTATTTTTTTCTTTTTCTTTCTTGTTCCTTTCTTCCTTCTTTCTTTCCTTCCTTCCTTCCTTCCTTCCTTCCTTCCTTCCTTCCTTCCTTCCTTCCTTCCTTCCTTCTTTCTTTCTTTCTTTCTTTCTTTCTTTCTTTCTTTCTTTCTCTCAAGAGGAGAAAAAGTTTATTTGCCACTAATGTTTTCAGTCCATAGACAAAAATCAGCTCCATTCTTTGGGCCTGCGGTGAGGCAGAATATCATGGCTGAAAAGTATAGTAGAGGAAAGCACCTCAGGACATGACACCCAGAAGCAGAGAAAGAGAGAGAGAGACAATCTCCTCATCACAGACAAAATGCATACCCAGTAATTATCTTTATTTTAAAAATATAAAAGTTAAAATCTTTGGTATTGAAATTATAGGCACACTCTTTAATTATTGTTTTAATTAATAATATTAATAATTAAATAATTAAATTTAATTATTTAATTATTAATAATATCGTGCCTTGTATGTTCCTGGTTTTAGATGCTTTTTTCATCATTTCTTACTTGCATAGGTAGAATGATTCAAAGTGAAAATAAAACCTTTTATTCATCTCATTTTATATGTACGTACAACATTCTACTTCTGGAAGTGAAGTTCTTGGAGTTTAGACATTTTAGGATTTCTGGCAAATAATATGTTAAATGAAAATAATAAGATGAAAGCAATTACAAAGGAAATCATTTACACTGAAATTGAATTACAAAATATTACAGCCAAACTTAAGAGTAGTATATATACTTTTTTATTAATGGATTAAATAACAAGATTTTTTTCATGAGTTCTATAAAAAAGAACTGAAATTTCATAATAAACATAAAGGCAAATATATTTTGTGGTTTTGCACCAACTGATATTATATGAATTTATCTGTAATTTACATTGGTCACAAAACATCACACGCATTAATACCACTATGGTATGTTACTAATTTTCATAATGTAAAAGATTACTCATTTTCAATTAAAAATTGTGAGAAAATTTCTTTCCACTCTAAATCATGAATTGCCTGAATTCTGTTCATAGATTCCAAGTTAACTCCTCTAAAAGAATGTTGGTTAGATGGCAATATCAAAGAAATAATATTAGGAATTCAGTGAAAACTAATCAGGCCACAAAAAAATAGGCAGAATATAATAAGGAGGGTGAATAGACAAAGTATTTTAATTGTCCTAATAAACAGACATTAGGATACTTCCCCTCATCCACTGTTAATAGCTTTTTTATCATTCAGTAGCGGTTTGAATATTGCTTAAATTATTGGTGAACATATGAATAGCCTGAACATGGCAAGCCATTTTAAAATATTTACAATTTCCCTCTCTCTTGCTTCTCTACCCATTTTTTCCCTTTCCCATAATATCCTACTTTTGATTAAAGTAATTAGACTTTCTGTATGAATTATCTTCAAAGAAAGATTGTACATTTACATGCACCTAAGAATTTAGGAAATCAAAGGAAAGTAAGATGAAACTAAAATATATGGAAGAAATGTCACTTTGTAAATGAGAGACTTTTCTATTCCAGACTAGCACATGATGTCCTTGGTGTGGAAGGTAGTGACATGGAAGGTGAGTATGCCATTAGAGACCTATTTGAGAAAGTTGCTCTGTGGGTTGCTTTGTGGGTGATTCAAGGCAGACAAAGGCTTAAAAGGTCTTGAAGGTTCTCATACTCCAGTATGCCATGAAATTAATTCTTGTGTGGAGAAAATAAGTATCTACAAGACTTATTAGACAAGAATGACCCGGGCAAAGGCAATATGGATGGAAGTATAGGACTACAAACATCTCATCAGATATCTAAGGACCAGACACTTCCTCTATTCTCTCCATCAAAACACCTTGGTATTATATAAACCATGGAAATTTCATATATACTACATATTCAGGGTAAAATTCACATTGACAAGAATGAATTTCCTCAATTGTAATAGTAAAGGGGATTCTAAATAAAAATAAGCTAGTTGTAGGTTTAATTATAGATTATTTTGCATAACTGAGGCTATAAAGTTAGTTTTATGCTTTAAAAGTCAGTTTTCCATAATAGAATCTAATCTAGGATGTGAGTATGCTGTTTTATGATTCGTGGCCAGTGGACAAAAGCATACTTGGATTGTGGTCCATATAGCTGCTACTGTTCTACACAGACATATATTGGCCAGATTATATTGTTAAATTATATGCTTATACAAATTTGTAACCACAAATCCCACCATTATATATAATAATAATGTACCAAATACTCCACCGTGCCAAACTCTGGTTGAGTGTGTTGAAGTGTGTGGACTACTTTACTCACTAAGTAAGATGCTAAGTTTTATCCTGATCCACATAAATGTGTGGAAAGACATTAATGAGAGCTGAAGATATGGCTCAGTGATAGAGTGCTTTCCCAGCATGCCCAAGATTCTGGTTTCAATCCCCAGTGTGGCAACAAAAACAAAACAAAGCAAAAAAAATTAAAGTCTGTAGAAAATAGGAATTGTCTGGGTTACAAAGCCTAAACTTACTTGGTAGCAAGGGCCTGTCAGAGTCTAGAATGCTGCACAATTAATTAATTATTGTTTTCTCAATAATTGATGAGATTATGATTCTTCTTATTCATACAGAAGTATGATACAGAAGCATTAAAGAAAAGTAGAAAATGTGACCACTTTTTCTAATACTTATACATATAATAAAGTTTAAAATCCATATTTCTGTATATACTTATTACTAATCTATGAAATATTCTGTTGACTTTATCTGTGTATAGCTTTACAGAATGTAGTAAGTTTGAACTTCCGAACCCCTAACAGATTATCACTTCTGTTAAAAAGTTGTTATAAAGTAATATGCACTTGGAAAGGAGTAAATTCAGGCAATAATGTTCAAGAATTCAATATTCAAGAATACTGAATCTTTATCTGAAGGTTTCTATTATGATTATGGATTTAACAAAAATAGTTGTTGGAGTAGAAAGGGAGAAAGCAGTTCAAGCATTATTTGGTGAAATAATAAGAAAGAAAAAATACTAAAGGAGAAATGAAAGGCGACTAACAGAGGTCTTAAAACAAGTTATACTTCTATCCTATTCAGGTTTTTGTTGCTACTTCATTTTTTTCCCTTCTTAAGAGACTTTTCCTTGTTGAAAATATGTTGCACTCTTCTTTGGATTCCTAACCATCGCTGAAGTTGGATGACAACGCATTTTCAGTTCCTGGCACCCCAATACCCTGCTGTCAGGATTGTAAATGATGCCACTTTTCAACAAAGCAGCAATCCAGTAAGGGGATTAGAGGCATGAATTTTAACTGACAAAATATGAATTTGAAGTTAACATGACACTTTTTCAGTGAATGTGTTCTCAGAATACTAGTGCTAGCAAGATTAGAGGCACAGTTGTTTCTTTTATTTGCCACTGTAAGTGCAAATCAACACATACTTCATGACCTGGGTTTAAAGACCAGTGTGCCAGTGTGAATGAGCTTGTTCCCTCTGTATTGGCTTCCAGTGTATCACAGCTTGCCTCTACTCTCTCAAGAAGAATTGAATAATTGTTGGGGGGCTTAGGAAGGACTCAGCGATGACTAATTAATACAGAGGCTCTATTTCATCTAAATTGGATCTGCTATGACATTCCATTACTCATTACAGAATATTTTGAGTTTAAGCATAAAGTTAATGTATGATTGCAAACAGCAAGCTCTTTACATCTGGCAGATTTCAGATGTGTCAGTAAGATTTTGAAGAAATTAAATATATATGTTTATATTCTTTAACAAATCATGTAATTTTTTTTTTAATTTTGTTTTTGAGATTTAATGTGATTTCTCAATGTAGTCCCTGTTTCAAGAAGGGAGTCTGTTACTGCCAAAAGCCACATTGGTCTCCTCACTCTAGGAACTATGCACACCAAGATGACAAGCCAGGGAGAGGACATGGCTATATATCAACATAAGAAATGTTTCTGTCTGAGCCTTGCCTGTGGCTTGGAGATGATCAAAGAAGAATCACGTATAAATCAGAATGTGTGTGTGGGGGGGGCGGTTATTCAGGGTTTCAGCTTTATTTAGCTTTCTTAGCTTTCTTTATTTTGGCTAAAGTAGTTGTATTTCTTTAAAAATATGCTATAATTTTTTCTTCATTCATATATTTGTTTTATTTTGCTTAAATTATTTATTATTAGTGTTGCACTTATTTTCTAATTATTCATTAATAGTGTTTGAATATGAGTGGTCAATGGAAAAAAGGAAATCTATTAGTTTATATAAAACATATCGTTTAGTGATATGATTTCTAAAACATCTTTGGTGTTGCCACTAAGACCAGAGAATTACACAATTCTCTATGTTTTCCTCTTTGCAATAGAAACTGTAACAAATACTGTAAAAGTAGCCATGCGTGCCTCTTATGATGATCTATTATGTATGTCTAATTAATAATTGTTAAAATCTCTGCTCAAATATCACTTTGGTGTCATATTCTCCACTTTTCAGGATTTATTATATTTTCCAATATTTTGTTTTTCTCAGTTATTGCAAACTATTATAATAAAATACAATAGATTGGATGTCTTATCAATAATAGAAATTTAGTTCTGGAGGCTGGCTAAGTTCAAAATGGAGGTACAAGTAGATTCAGTGTCTGCTAAGGATCCATATCCTCTTTCATGTTGATGATTATCCCTAGGCTCTGATATGGTGAAAGGAGATAAGGCAGCTCCTTGGAATTTCTTGTTTTGGAAGATTATTGTTCTCATTCAAAAAGACCTCATCCTCATGATTCAATGACCTCAAAGTGGTCCTACCTGTTAGTATCATATTCATGATTAGATTTCAACATAGGAGCTTTGGGGATCTTCAAACATTCAGACCACAGTATCTTTCAATCTTATGAACTTTTGTTCATTACTTTTATGCGGTCTAAACTGGTAATTTTACATAATAAACAATTAACTAACTTGTCTCCATTTCTGTCCTGTTGAGTGAAAAGGTCATTTGTTTTATTTTTCCCTACAGTCTTAGCTTTCTAGTAGTGTTCATGATATCTGGTAAGGCTGCAATAAATATATGAATGCATCTAATAAAGTAATAAATCTATGAACACAAAGATTAACTTTTAAGAAATTGTAACAATAAAGGATAAACAAAGCATTATTATAATATAAATATAATTACCTATATGAAAAAATGACATAGGATGCTATGAGAGAATAATGATGATATTTCTACTTACATGGGTTACCAGGACAATCTTTAAATAGAAGAACTTCATGATTGTATTCCATCTTCTCTAGCTTCCTCTTGCACCCTTGCTTGAGTAAATCATATTATGTCTTTCTAGAGAATAAATATAGTCAACAATTTTTCTATGTTAAAACACATATTCCAATCCCTATTCAGAAACAAATTTTGATGTAAATAAGATGTCTTCCACTGTGTTGGAAGGAAAGGTCAAAGGGTGACCCTAGATAAAAATAAATTATGCGGAAGGTTATTTGTATATACTTATCTTTTCTTTTTTTAGTAGATAAGTAAAGTTTATTCTTGAATGTTATAAAAGTGGGAATTGAAGAAATACACTAGAGATTTGTAGTATCTACTGAGAAGAATGTGACAAACGAGTACTGTGTTATGTGAAAATATATACAAGACTAATTGAATGAAGACTAAGTTGGAGATATGTAAAACAGAATTTTTTTATACTAGCAATCATACAAATTTTTAAGTTATATTTCTCTAGACCCACCATTCAGGTTTTCCCTTTTGGTCCTATTATATTTGTAAAAATCTGCAAAAGAACTTAAATAGTTGCAACATACCATTTTTTACTTCATTGATAATTACATTTTTTAATACAGGGTTTGCTGTTTCTGTATGAATTGTACATTTAGTTGTGATATGAGTTATCTGTTGTAGGCATCATTAAAGATGTTTATCCTCTTCTTAAAACAGAAAAGATTCTAATATACTATACAAACTATTTAATACATTATGGTATTTACTGATATTTATTATGCTTTTTAAAATAGTGCATTCATGGATTGAGATATATGAGCAAAATACTTAATACCAAATCATGTCTCTATTCCTAGGCTGAAACTTAATTGGACATTATCTATTGAATTACTCTATTTTATTTGATTAAATATTGTTTTTTGGATATCTTCATTTATATTCATAACAGATATATGTTTTTCTCTTAGTTGAGAATTTTAATCAATTTGATTATATACTACCTTATCTCAAATCTTGTGAGTTGCATGTTTACCTCATAGATTGAATTTAGAATTTTGTTTTATTTGGGCTGGAAAACTTCTTCAAATATTCTTTTTTGGAGAAGGTGAATGGATGGCATATATTCTGATTCTTTGAAAGTTTGAGACTGTATTTATTTCATCCTTATTTGTGAAATATATTGAAGGGCTTATCGCATAGTAGTTTTGGTCCTCTGTCCAAGAATATGAACTTTCATTTGAAAAGGTATAATTGTAGACAAAAAATGCCAGCTTTTCTTTCTTAGTTATTTTATTCTGCTTATAAGTTGCTAAAGTTTGGATAGGTTTTACTTGTGTTTTCTAAAGGTTCGCGGGTTGAAATCTTGGTCCTCAATATTGTGGTGTTGATGTGGTGAAGGGGCATAGTGGAAGGTAGCCAGGTCACTGGGAGTGCTATCTTTGGAAGGGATTAATACAGTTCAAGTGCCCTGGTGAGTTTCTGACAGAGCAAGTTGTTATAAAAAGATAAAGCATGAGTCAGGTGAAGTGGGGTATGACTGTAATCCCAGTAGCTCAGGAGGCTGAGGCAGGAGGATCACAAGTTCAAAGCTAGCTCCAGCAGCTTAGCAAGCAACTTGGTGAGACCTGTCTCAAAACAAAAAATAGATAGATAGATAGATAGATAGATAGATGATATAAAAAGGGCTTAGGATACAGCTCAATGGTAAATAATCCCTAGGTTCAATCCCCAGTATCAAACAAACAACTTCTCTTGCCCCCTAAAATACAAATAAGATCAAGCCTGGCCTCTAAATATCTCAGGGTTCCTACCTCACTGAGTGATCACTTCAACACACATTTCCATCAGCGTGAAACCACCACTGGATAGGGCCACCTGATGTTGGGTTTTGAGCCTTTGAAACTGTGAACTTAATTAGCTTATTTTCTTTATGAATTATTCAGCCTCAGGCATCTCAGGGACCCTGTACCCTGAAGCTGTGTATCAAACCCAGGTCCTCTTGCACTCTAGGCATGAGCTCTATTACTGAACTACAAACACTTCCTAGAAGAAGTTTGTTATGATTCTATGGCTTGAATATGGGTAGTGTCCCAAAAGGTCCATGTGTTAAAGTCTTGGTCCCTAGAGTGGTACCATTGGAAACTGTTGAGGAAGTGGTCTAGTGGGAGGTCTTAAGTCATTGAAACTATATCTCAGAAGGAAATTAGGGGATACTGACCCATATTCATTCTCTCTCTCTCTCTCTCTCTCTCTCTCTGTGTGTGTGTGTGTGTGTGTGTGTGTGTGTGTGTGTGTGTTTAGTTTCCTGGCTCATTATGAAAGTGGATTGCTCTAAAATATACTCTTCATCATTACAAGTCAGTGCCCAAAACATTGGGAAAGCTTGATCTTGAACTGTGGACTTCCAGAACTATGAGTTAAATCAACCTTTTCTTTTTATAAGTTAAAGCTTTAAGTATTTTACTGTAGTAACATGAAGTTTATCATACATATGTGATGCATATGTAATATATATATGTATGTGTGTATGTATGTATGTATATATATATATATATATATATATATGTATATATATATATATATATATATATATAGAGAGAGAGAGAGAGAGAGAGAGAGAGAGAAAGAGAAAGAGAGAGAGAGAGAGATGTTACAACAGAAAATAGACTAACCACAAGCTTACAAAATGTTCATTTTATTCTTAAATCCAGAAATTTCAGATATACAAACAGAAATTATCTAGGTAGAGGTTTTTTGAATAAAATCCAGAAAATCCAGCTTGGCCTATGTGAGTTTCCATGGTTGCCCATGAGTTTCTATTAACTCCTTTCTACCATGGGAAGCAGAAATTCCTTGGGTGAGCTGGAGAATCAAGAGAGATGATTAATAACTTTTCCACACCATGTGAGCAAGAGTGGACAGTAATCAAGTATTAGTGAAATTCTTAACTCTTATCTGTCTCTGATAAGAATATGATAACTCTAGCTGAAGTCAGGCCTTTTGCTGATTTTCAAAAGTATATTTATTTTGTTTCTAATGTAAAAATAATGATCTTACAAAATATTTAGCCTTCAAAAATGTCTCATTTCAGGTGTTTTGTGTGTCCTCTTTGTTTTAAACTTACAATTAATTATTTATTTAAACTTAAGCACAGAGTGAAGAGTGTTATTTAAAAAAATAGATCAAGTAGGTTAAGTTTAATCAGAAAAAAAGGAGTACAAAAAACAAAATCACTGACTATTTTTTAAAATAGAATTATTCAATATATGAAATTGATATGCAGGTAGGAAATAGTTCAAATAACTTATGGGGATGCAGAAATTAGTAAGTGTACTAAGAATTAGCACTGAGGATTGTGGAAAACCAAATGGAAGAGTGGATTTACCAGCAACTAGTTGCCTAGGGCATTGATCTGCTAGGTCCAGTGCTCTGTCCTATGGAAACAAGCCCTGTGGAAGTGATATCTTGAGTTTGACATTTGAGCAGGGGCCACCTACAGCTATGACTGCAACTTTCAAGGACAAGACAATCTCAAAGATTCTGGAGTTCAGAGCTGAAGTAGTCTGTTGTCTTGAGGCCGGACATTGTCAAAAGTGAAGTGTTGGAAGGGAGGCTTTTGTTTCTTTGCCCCTGATTTTCAGATTCTTCTTCTGACTTCCAGTGGCTGAAATTAATGCTAGTCTAGCTAACTAGGATGTCTAGGAACTACACTTTCTGTAATCCTAGGCCCAGGAACTGTGCATAATGTAGAAAGGTAGATCCAGCAGTAAATCCTAATAATGTGTACCACAAATTTAGTCATATCAGTGAGATGGAAAGTGAAGCAAATTCAGAGATCCTTAAAGCAAAATTGAAGAAAGAAGATATCCGTGTGTCATAACATCATAATCAACAATCAGAAGTTAAGTCTATCTATTGATGCCTCCCAAGGTTACTGCTTCTCTTAAATAAAGTTTAGTTATTTTGTTAACTATAACAATATTATGAACCAATCTAAGTAGGACCTCTTATTCTAAATAAGGAAGCAAATTGAGCCAAAATTTACAATGAACACATGAGGCTAAAACAGACTAAAGGAAATTATTCTTAGGTAATGTTGCACATTTGAAAAAAAAAAAAAAAACACCAACTTTACGAAAGTCCATATGCTAACATTGATATAAGCAGTTTACATAGTTAAAATGAGCACATTCTCAGAATTCCTTTTATAAAATTTTAAAAAATATATTAAATCTTGCAGAAATAAAAAAAAAAAAAAGATAAGCTTGGAATGACCTGGAGAGCTTCAGTAACTGGTTCAAAATAATCTGTCTTAAAAATTTCACATCTGAGAAAAGCATTTAATATCCTGAACTTCCAAATAGAAACTTATGAATGAATAGAATGTTCATCTTTTAAACTGTGAGCAATATTAATGCAAGAAAGGAAAAAAAAACAGTATTTTGTTTGGCATTTTCTCATAATTTTTTTTCTTGGTACTGGTGATTGATTGAACCCAGGGGCGCTTAACCACTGAGCCACATCTTTAGCTCTTTTTTTATATTTTATTTTGAAACAGGATTCACTGAGCTTCTCAGGGACTCACCAAATTGTTGAAGCTGGCCTTGAACTCATGATCCTCCAGGCTCACTCAGCTTCTTAAGCCACTGAGATTATAGGTGTACACCACTGTACCAGGCTCAGTACTTTTAAAAATAATATTTCTAGTATAAGGGCAGCTACGTTTTTTAAAAACAACAACAACAAGAAAAAGCACAAACACCTTTACTATGTGGCTGATAAAGTTGAAAATAAAAACTTCCATGAGATATGATCTTCTCTGCTTTTAATAAAGAACCATCTATTTTAATTAATTTATTGTGTGAGCTTCCTAACTATAATAGAACACCTGTTTCTCTGTGCTCATTCTGGGAACCCTATTTACTTCCTAAGTAGCACCCAATACAATTGTTTATTTTGTTGTTGTTGTTGTTATTCTGTCTTACCCCACCAGACCAAAAGCTGTGTGAAGGCTCACGTCTCATCTTAGCTTTAGACCCCCATCGTTGAACAGTGTGTCACATAATAGACATTCAATATGTAATTATAAAACTAAGTAAAATATCCACTTGTGTCATAATTAATATTTTAAAAACAGAGGGATTATAATTATTTAACACATAATCAGGAATATACCAATACAAATGAGGTAGCAACTTTATAAAAAAATCATAAATATGTATGCAGTTTTAATCACAGATTCACAACAAGGAAAGAACAATTATGTATATTTAAAACTTCAGTGATGAAAGTACACTTAGAAGTTATTTAGGAAAAACATATCAGAGAATGTGGCAGTTATGGGATTATAAGAATCTATGAATAAATCTATAAAATAGAAAGTTTTGTCAATATAGTAAAATTTCTTTTTAATGTGGAGGAAATATGTCATAAAATGAGCATCTAAATATAAACTGCAGTGAATTATCTGTTGAAAGAATTCACTTGAACTTCAGAAAATTTAAAACTCTAAAAGATCACCACTATTAAATTTCAGAGAAGGAGCTACATGTGCATGGTTGAGTCAAATAATCAATAGTCATTTGTTTTAGTTTCTGCTGCCTAGTATTGCAAGCCTATGTATTAGAAACAAAAAAAAATTTATAACCTGCGGTTATTAGAAAAATAAAATCAGGATGTCACTGGTAGTTCCAATCAATTTGGATATCAATATTACTTTCATAACAGGTAAGTGACTCAATATAAATCATGTAGAGATTCTTGAAACTGTATTAGCTCTTTCAGGCCATTCTGATATGGTTTAAGGTTTTCAATGTTAGTCAGCTATGTAGTGTAGAAATGGAGCCCATTTTATAAAATACATCTTGTGGCTAGACATTCTTTTGTGCAAGCAAACATGTCCAAACACATTATATTATTTGGTTCCATTAAATTGGGGAAAAATCTAAAGACCATGCAGACTATTCTTTAAAATGGGAAAAAAAGTATTTTTGAAAATATTGACACTGCAGAAGTACTATAGACTATAGTGTAAAACACATTGTGATTACACCAATAGCCAACTGTGTAAAATCTTGTGAGTTGCTTATAGTTGCTGAATTTCAGTCTATTTGTTAAATTTTTGGACAATGATATCCCTCAAGCATTTTTATTTTGGAGATCAGACAAAACCCATATACAATGGCTAACACATGGTAGGCACTTCATTAATGGAAGCTATGTGGAGAAAATTTTACCTAAGTTTCAAAATTTGTCCTTAATATTTAGTTCTTGTTTTAACATTAAGTCAGTGTTTTTATAGGTTGGTAATGAATCATTGATGGCTCAGGAATGAAGAAATGAAATAAAATGCTGAGGCAACTTGATTAGCTATTGTTTATTGAAGAACCACATTGGAGATTACTAAAATATAGAAATTTGCACTTATGGAAATAAAACATTTTGAAAATGTTACTTTTGAAGTTTAACATTTCACTGCTATCTAGGAGAAATTGAGTTTTACCATACCTATCAGAAATAGTAAGCTCAAGTTCCCCCAAGGACAGTAACCAAAGCTTACTTATTTTAATAACCTATAGTGACCATTATGGTATCCAAAGCACAGTATTTGGTCTAAGAAAACTAAAGATTAGCTAATGCCTCTTTATCAAAAGCTATCTACTACTGGGCATTATACAAATGCTGAATATACTTTTAAACAGAATACCTACAGATAATTTGAAAATTCCAGGTGGAATTAGATGCCATAACTAAAAATATTTTAAGTTCAATAAAAGCAGAATGTCCCAAGAAGTTCTTGATGGATAGTTCCAGATTGGGAGGTCAGAGAAATGTCATTTACTTACCGTGTAGCTTTCAGCATAAGCATTTTATGAATCTTACCATGACAGTCTTATAAACAGAAGAAACACAAAAGCAGGCTATGCATTTCTACAATTAAGTTAATTTGAAACTTCTTGTACAACTCTGTTTAGAAAATGTCAGTTTCAATCTGAAAAAATTCCAGCCATGTCTTCAATTAATAATAGCCAACATCTATGATGAAGTATTGGCTTACTCAAAACTGGTAGGACATAGAATTACTCTAATTAAAAAATCTGTGATTTATCTTTTTTTTTTTTAACTTGTTAGATTCAATCACAATAATATAACTTAGTGGGTGTTAAGTTGTATCCTCTGAAAATTCTTCAATAATCATCAGGTCAGGTGAGGTCACCTTGTTCCACATATTCATGGTATACTATATACACTTTTTAAAGCCATAATTTACAATGCTTAATTATTTGTAATGAATTTTATTGTCTACTTTGCTTTCAGACTTCTTGAAAATGAGGGTTATTTTATTTTTGTTTAATTCTTTGTCCTTCTGCCTAAAAAATTGACCAGTATAATAGGTATTCAATAGATATTTTCCGATTAACTTACTACAATAAATATAATAAATAAAATAAAATTGCATTTTATTAGGCCTTATTCTAACATTGACCATTTCTTTGTATTAAGACCTACCATCAATGCTGGACACAGTGGCACATGCCTATAATCCCAGCTATTTGGAAGGATAGCAAATTTTGGCAGTATCAAAACAAAAACAGATAAAAAAACACTGAAGATGTTGATTAGTGGTAGCGCTCCCCTGGGTTCAATTCCCAGTACGAGATTTGCTTATGACACTAAAAGTTTTAAGTATTTGTTTGCTTTTCCGACAGGGTTTTGCTAAGTCATCAAGTTGGCCTCAAATTTGTGGTCCTTCACCCTTAGCTTCCTAAGTAGCTGTGTTTATAGACATGTGCCACCATGTGTAGTTTGGGTTATATGTCTTCACTTTCTTGTGAAGACATACATAGGTCTACCCAGAAGACAAAATTTTAATTCTGTATAAATATATGACATCCAAATTCTTATTCTTCTAGTTCATCCTCTTGTAAATAACAATACTCATTTACAGAAACACATATAGAAACTAGTCTTACATAAGGTAAAAAATGAAAACAATTAGCTAACTACATTTTTTTAATCATTGGCCATATATTTGAAAGGAAAAATAAATGCATAGTTATTATTTGTTCTAATTAGTTATACATGATAATAGAATGCATTTTGACACACCATACATAAATGGAGTATAATATCTGATTCTTCTAGTTGTATGCGATATAGAATCACACCAGTCCTTTGTGTATATATCATATATGTACATAGGGTAATAATGTCCAATTAATTCTACTATCCTTTCCTGATATACTGTCTCTCATCCCTTCATTCCCCTCTTCGTAATGCAAAGTACCTCAATTTTCCTTAGCCACGCCCTTATTCTGAATTAGCATCCTAATATCAGAGGAAAATTAGGCTTTTCTTTTTTTTGTGGATTGGCTTATTCTGCTTAGCATGATATTTTCCAGGTCCATCCATTTACTTGAGACTATTAAAGGCATATTAATGATACAAGAGGTGAGTTTTTTTTTTTTTCAGCACATTGCTCTAAATAAGTAACATATTTGAATTTTCTAATTCTATGGTGACTTAAATGTTGAATGATTAGCTTTGTCACATTAGAAATGAAAGCTTCTGATATAAGCCTAGCTTTTTGCATTTAAAAACTTATTTTCTCCATCATTGATTTATTTTTACTGCCATATTTATTTTATTTCTTATTTTTTGCATATTTTTGACAAGTCTTACCCTATGAGATGTATTGTTCAAGCTATCCTGCCAGTTTAATTTAAATGTTCTCATATAGCAAACTATTTCCTGAGTTTCTATTAAGAGGTTGAGATGGAATAAATAGTATCAAAGTACTTTGATGCATAAATATGTGATGTCTTTGGGGTATTATTTTAATACAGCCTTATGCCACTTAATATGGGGATTTGTTCTTTAAAATGTGTACATGAGCAATTTCATCATTTTGTGACTATCATAGAGTAAACTTAGACAGACATAGAAGGCTGTGACTTTACTAGATGATGTAATCCATGGGACCATTGTCATATGTGAGGTTCACTGTTGACTGCATATAAAAATAATATATTCTAAATTATAAAACAAAAAAATAACTTACCTTTATTTATTATTGGATTATAGTTATACATAATATTAGCAATTATTTTGACATAATTCTACAAACATGGAATATAATTTTTTCCAATTCAGTTAATTTCAAAGTGGAAATCATCCCAGGGATTCAAGAATGATTTGATAAACAAGAATCATGATATCCACATCAGCAGAATGAAATGTAAAAATCATATGATCATAGCAATAACTCTAGAAACACATTCAATGCAATTCAGAAAGCTTCATGTTAAAAACTCTCAACAAATTAGTTATAGAAGGAACATATATAATAAAGCATTAGGATAAAACTGTACAGCAATGATCTTAACATCATAGGGGCCATACAAGACAATGGCTAACATTTTACTGAATGTACCATTAAATTTAACTTGGTTATTTGATTTTGTCTAACATGCAGTAGATGAGAAAACTAAATATTTAAAAGTGTCCTTGACACTTTTTCAAGCATTTTCTGACTTGAAAGACACTTGCCCTACTCTGTTCAGAAAATATCTATTAAGCACAAAACATGCACTTGATACCTTATTCATGTATGTGCTTGTATGGCAGTATCAGCCTAATGATCTGGAGCAACTTTGAGAAGTTGTACATGCTACTCTTTAGGTGGCTGAAACATGAATGAAACATGAAACAGAATAACCATCAAATACAGAAATTAAAGCTACCTCACACTTTTAATATATCCATAGTCAGGAATCTGTATTATGAACAAGAATACTATCCTTATTATCAGCAAAAATATTTTTAGAATAAATTTCTCTACATTTGCACTTCACTTTTTCTGCTAATATTCACTTTTTAAGAAGTAAACTTCCTGAGGAATACTTTTTAAAATATTTTGTTCACTGTTCCTTTACCCTTCTTCAATGATTTTTTCTTGAAATGAAAAGGTTTATTCATCTTCTCAGGAAGTTATGACAATAATACTTCAAAAAGAGCTGAGAATTAATGCAATATTTATCTTTGCTTTCTATGACAAATTTTCACATACAAGTTTTTGAAACAAACTGTAATTATAAATAAAAATCCCATTCTATTCAACCAAGGCATGACCTAATAATGCTTGATGAATTAGGTTCCAGCTAGAATTTTACATATTATCAGTTATTTTTAATATTTTTTCTCAGCATCTATTTACATCATTTTGTACCATTAAATTTAACTTGGTTATTTGATTTTGTCTAATATGCAGTAGATGAGAAAACTGAATATTGAAAAAAATGGCAGTAAAAAAGATGTTAACATGAATTTTTATGTGCTTCTGGAGGTGTGTTTTACAGCAGATCTACATAATTATAAAACAGAATTTTACATGACAAAACGTTCATTTATTTTTACATTCTAGGCATAATATGCAGAAACAGATATTGTCATGAACCTCCACAACTACTTTTCAAGAAATTTGAACTATGATATTTCTTTTTTGTACAAATTGAAAATTATACATAAAAGATCCTTGCTGTACAGTTTTATCTTAAGAAATCTGAGATCAAAGTAAGAATTAACAAACAAATATAAAACCTTAAATATTTATTTTAGTTTTAATTCATGACATATAACCATAACATAATATCTCAGCTATAAAGCTGCCTAGGTAAGTATTTGTTTAACTGCACCAAATTGAGATCTCACACACACACACACACACACACACACACATGGAATTATGAAGTAGTATTGTCAAACATTTAGTATAAATATGGCAGATTAAGTATGTATATCAGATAGAAGGTATTAAGATATTTTTTAATAAATGTGTAACAAATAGGCCCAAATCCTTTTGGTGTCAGTCCACATGTTGTTATGGACCTGTGACTAATGATCTACTTTAATGCTCAATGTAGAAGTCATTTACTATTTTTGATACATGATATTTTTTTTCTTAGCTGTCATAAAACAAATACTTTGGATGAAACATTGATTGCTATTGCCATTGTTGTTTCTATCATACTATTCATAAATTGGGCTTTGGAGAACAAAATTAAACAGGTAGAATGGAAAAATAAATAATTGCCTGGAGAAATGACTAGCATCTAACATGCTACAAAATTAGCTTAGTGTTGTATTTGTTGTTTCATGAAAAATAAATGTACAAAGGGGGATATACTGGGAATAGAAACTCAGAATTAAATCAGGTGATTGGACAGTCAGGAAAGACTTAGGTATCCACATGTATTATGTATGCATCAACGAGTTGAAGGTCTGATGGAATAGGAAGCATTGGACAAAATTAAAGCATGAAGAATGGATAATCTTCAGGGCACAGAAGTGCAAGCAAGTATTTTATCCAGTGCAACAAGAGGTGGATGTGAAGCCAGAGTTCAGCAAACCATGACCTACAAGTCAAAAGTGAATCACTTTTCATCTTTGTAAGGCTCATAATTTGGAATAAGTTTTATTTTTTATATGCTTGAAAAAATTAAAAAGAAGAAAACTTCATGATGCATGAACATTAGATAAGATTCAAATTTCAGTGCCCATAGTAATAGTTTATTGGGAAATAGCCATGCTTTTTGTTTTTTATATCATCTATGTCTGCTTTCATACTATGACTGGAGTTGAATAGCTGCTGTAAAAAACAAATGGTCCATAAAGCTTAAAGTATTTACTCTCTGTGTCTTTAAGAAAGAGTTGGCTGTCATTTCTGTCTTAAGCCCAGGATATCAGAATGAAAGTTTGTATATTCAGTTGTACTAGTAAAAGGTGCTAGACTTCACATAGTGGCTGTCTTCACTACAATGTGATTTCTGGCTAGAGTAAGAGAATAGAGAGCGATTAAAGGCACATAAATTCTGTTGTTCATAAGATATTACAATTCTATACCATATTTTTTCTAAGAAGCTGTTTTCTTTAAAAGATTGCCAAATATGAAAAAGGAATATTTATTGATTCCATTACATACAATCATAGGTATCAAAACATTAATTGGGAATCTAATTAATTAATTAAAAGCTATATTAAAATAATATTCTCTATTTTAAGTTATTTAAAATATATTTTAAAATTACAGAACACATATATTTCTAAAAAATCCAGAGAAAACACACTCGAGAAACTTGCCTTTCATAAATGTGGTTGATGTAAGAGTGTATGACAACTTAAATTTCTCCTTCTCCTGGATGTATAAGACATCCAGGTTCAAAAAAAAAGGTTATGTTTTTAAAGTATTTTAAATCTCATAGAGCTATAAAGAAAAAAAAAAGTAATAGGAGTTCCAAAAAGTTTTTGTTTAGCAGTCTTCCATGCTCTGCAGTTCAGCTTTGCATGATTTCCCCACAGCCTTTGCAGAAATGTTATTAACTTCAGAAAATTGTTTCTCCTCCTGCATGTTGAGAGAAAAAGCAATTTTAAATGTTTATTTTATGTTTGAAGTTTCTATTCATAAAAGAAAAGGTGAAAATATGATTGTTAACTTCAATTTGTGATATAATCCACAAAAGCACACATACATGCAATGATTTACTATAGTTTGGGTCTGATAAATAAATGAAATTTCACATTTTCTGTGCTCATTAATAAAATCTGGTATAAAATATACTTTGCATAACCATAAAGAAAACCAGTCGCTACCATTTTTATTTTCCCCTGGTGGTGGGCGATACCTGGTTCCTAAGTGGAGGTCAAGAAAGCTATTACATGCTAATAGAATGCAGTAGAGTTGAGAGCTTTCTCATTTACATTAAATGAAGTAAGACCTATTGCTAATTACTAAATTTTGTGTACTGATATATAAACAGATAAACTCTATAATAAAGAGGTGGATCCACTCTCCTGCAAACACTCTTAAATAAAGCTCAATGGATGACAGACTTGAATCGGTAACTATATAGTAAAATGGTTATCATTCACCTTCCTATGGTTTATGGGCTAAACAACTCACACTCCAACTTATAAACTCATTGGTTGTTGTATATTTTAAGGAACTACAAACCCAAATGTTCTTAATAAGGTACTAAAGGTGAATCTTGATGTAAGATTTCTATTGCCTCAGAAACTGGCTGTATTCCCTGTGTAATGGGTCACACTTCACCGACCTGATTAAACTCCTAATTATATTGTATTGAATGCTTCTCTATAATGCTCAAAAATAAACAAAATCATACTTTCGACAACTATAATTATTAGTTAGAAAAAAATCTTAAGAAATTCGCATTTTTATTCAGAAGTCACATAGCATTTTACTTGTATAACAAATCGAAGGTGCTTTCCTATAAAATCAATGAAAATATAATTCATCTGCAATATGAGTTTTTAGAAGTATATGTACCGAGGAAATGGAAAGTTTTCTTTGACTATTAAAATTTCCACAAAACCACAGAGAGGATTGCAGTGTCTCATAATATACACAGGGATTTTATTTTCTTAGTTATTTTGTTAATGCCTTATATATGTTCTGACCAATGCCAAAATATTACAAATACCAAATAACTGAGCAAAATAAATGTATGTATCCATCTAAAATTTAATACCTAAAATTATCTGGTTAACTATCATATTTCTAAAGCATTAATATTTTACTACTTTTATAGTTAATTGCATATAGTCTTCAATATTGTGTAACCAATTTTTGGATAACACGGCCCCTACATTAAATATTTAATATTTAACACTGACTATTATTGTTCAAACACATGTAAAATAACCACCAAAGACTCACTCCCTGCTGTCCTAACATCTATCATGCAATTAAAGGAATCATTTTATAAATCTCATCTGAAAATAAATTAAAATATTAGAAATGAATTAACTATGTCAAATTCTTTACAAAAGTTTAAATATTATATATGTAGTAAATATCTAAATGTCAATATAAAAAATACTTACATAGAAAATATACATAAATTCTTATGTTAGGACATATACTGTATATATCTTAGTATATCTCTAAATGCTTACCAATATTTTTGAATGATACAACTTTATAACTGTCCCTTATTATTACTCCATGTTACAAAATTTATTCCCCTCCATCTGAATCACAACTCTTCCACATATTTTTCATTTGACGTTACAGGAGACACTTTAACTTTTATTTTAATAGATAATTGATATTAAATAATTGTTATAATTTCAATGAATCAAAATTAATTATTGCCAAATAGAATGATATTCAACGAATCATCCAGATACTTCTTTTTTTTCATTTTTACATTATTTAGAAGATTTGTTTTAGCTTTTTATATGACTTTTCTGATAGTTAAAATATACTCCTATGATCTATGTTTGGGTTGCCTTATATACTATGGTGAAATTATGTATACAGAAATTATTGCTTGGTTAAAACCATATTTTACAAAATACAATTTTATTATTAAAAGTTTATATTTTACATCATCTATTATAAGTCAATTCTTAATGTTTTTCATGTTAAAATTTTTAAACAATTCTTTAAAAGATCTTTAAAAAGCATATCTAAATTATTGATCTTAAACTAAATTAGTTTTTTAAGTTTTTGCTTTTTCCCTACTTTTTCCTGTTTACCTAATCAATATAAATTAAGAATATACCATTTGAATAGTATATAACATATCAAACAGCAAGACAAAATGATCCATTTTTTCTCACTTCAGAAACAATCACAGATAACATGTTTCTGAATAGGAATTTGTTTTTACAATGACAAACTACATAAAAATCATCAAGTAAATGTTATAATTATAGAATATAGGCACTGTTAAACGGGATATATAAAGCAGGAGCAACTACAAGAAAATAGTAAAATATTTTCCAATGGAATACCTGTAACCATTTAAACACTAATGTCAGTTCACTCAATAACAGTTGCTTATAATCACCAGTCACAATGATCAGTCTCCCCAACAATGTCTGCACTTCTTGATAGATCACCAGATGTGACCTGAACTCCTTATCAGCCTCAGTCTCTTATAACTGGTTATTCCACATTTGACTGGGGGCTGCTTAACATTTTACATAAAGCAGTCCCAGGAAAGAGCCTGAGTTCTCAATCCTCAGGAATAACTTTTCCTTATGCTGGTCTTGAAGTTATTTGCATTATTTCAGTTACTATTAAAATAGAGCTTATCTATTATTTCCATTCTGGAAAAGCATTCACAAATACTCCCTCGGAAAGGAAAAAAAAAAAAAAAAAAAAACCTACATCAGTGTGAGCTAGATTACTGGAACTCTATTTGAAATAATTGTTGGATCTGGGAACATTACAATAAATATGTTATGTATAAATAGTGGCCAGATGCAAACCACAATTATTTCAAAAATAGAAATAAAAGAAAGAAAGAAAGAACAGAGCTACTTTAGGAAGATAATTCAAACCAAATCCTCTTCTGGGACTAGAAGAGTAAATCCAGACACTAAAGCCAAATATTTTCAAAATCCTATTGTGGTCACAAGCTGACAAGGCAGTTATTATCATTTACTACTGTTTAGTTGGGAGTAGGTTACAATTTATATTGAATCCTCCAGTTTTGTTTTAAGTTGCAATATTTTGAGTTTTTGATTTTTTATTTAGTAAATCCTTCTAAATGTGACTTTTTTATTAGAATATTTTCCGGTCTGAGAGATAGCAGTCACTGACTATCTTAATACCATCAGTCTAGGTATATAAACCAAATCTGTTTGTCCTTGACAGTATATTTGATGCCAATTTTCCTGATGTATTTATTAAAAGAAAGCAACTAATTTTGCTTTAAAAAATGTCCCATGTGAAAATAAGTTATGTAACATCTATATCTAGGTAGTTACTGATTGTTTAAACTTCTCTAGAAGTTTCTCATTCACTAAAAGAGGAAGAAAACATTGAAATAAATGTGTCATCAGGTAACCAAGGCCACATATAGTCTAACATATATCTGATGTTTAAATATCATTTCACCTTGATGACTTCAGATCCTATTAAAAAATAATAATATTACCCCAAACCAAACATATCTACAACATGCAATAATTAAATACATAATTTTCGACCATCAGAAAAGGCTTTGAAGTAAAAATTTTCTGTTTTTTATATATAATTTTTATACCTTGAACATTTAACAAACTTGGGAAGTTTCTTTTTTCAATATGAAATTTGTACAGCTTATTGGTTTGATATGATATTTGAAGCATATAGTTGTCAGAAAAATAATAACAACATACTAATAAAATTACTTGTGTCAAATATGGGTCTAGACATTGGTGATAGAAGCGTAAACAAGGCAGAGTAATTTGTCACTCACCAAGCTTGAATTCTATGATGCAAAAGAGCATAAAATGAGAAAGTAAATGAACAAAACTGAGTACATCCTAAAATTATAAAGGGACTCCCCCAGAAAGAATTCTCATTACTTAAGTATTATAGCATATACAATGTCTTTTTTTTTCAGGAATTAGAGAAAACAGTGAGAAAATGAATGTGATAGGAAGTACAGGAGAGAAAGATGATTATGCTCATTTTCTACTTTTGTAATTCTTGCTACATTGAGTTAAATAAATGAAAGAAGCTTTACTGTCTTAAAGTGTCCCGTGAGCTAACAGGAGTCAGAGAAACTATTAGATTCCTATTTGTTTCTATTTTGGTATTTTCAAAATTTTATTTTCTTTTGGAAATCTTTAAAACTGAGGTCTTGTAGAAAGAAAAATAAATAAATATGAGAATGATGGAGAGATACAAATTTCTCTTGCTTGAATTTTTTTTCCTCTTTCTGTTATACTGAGTTCATTCTTGGAGAAGAATACTCTAGGCTTGCTTTTCTCAGACACAAATGTCTCTACTCACATGGTTGGCATCATCCCAGGGGCTTCATACTCAACTGCACATTGGGGTCAATTTATTTCACAGTTTCTACTGTCATGTGTATTTGAGAGAGAGTGAAAATATTTACTGAATTGCTTAATGGTTGTGGTTAGCAAATTTGTTTGTCAGCATGCTCTTTTATCCCATGCTCCAATCAAGAAGTCCCTTTACAATCTGAAGTGTTTTATCTTTATCCTGAAAACATACCTGGGCCAAGTTCCAGATTTTTTTCTGTAACCTGAGGGGATATTTTCTCCTTTAAATGATTTCACTATTTTCCTAGATGAGGTGGTAGTTGCTGTTTGTGAGTAAATGAGAATTTGTAACTAATTCATGTTCTCTGAGGTATCTCATATTTGGATTTAATTGTGGTACTCCTGTAGGCTATTGAATAATTAGGTGAATATAATTTTTAGTAACTCTGGACTCCTCTACTCTTTTATGTTAATAACTACTGGAATTTGAACAGCAGGATTTCTAAAGGATGGTGATGATTTTTCAGTAATGCAGGACATGGGATATTCATCTGTGGTATGCTTAGTATCATACCTTAAAATTTGAGTAATATTGTCCAAGTTATACTGCTATATTGTGTGCATGTACAACTAAATAACAACAAATTTCATCATTATGCATACGGATAATGCACAAATTTAAAAAAATATGGGAAACTAAATTCAGAGGTGAAATGATTGGGTTATAAGTCTTAATCTAATCATTGCTTTAATCCACTGATATGGATTAACTGGGTGGTAATTATAGGGTGTTGCTGGAAGAAGGAGAGCAGTGGGAGCAAGTCTTTCAGATTTATATTTTGTCCTGGTAAGCAGAGTTCTTTCTCTCTCTCTCTCTCTCTCTCTCTCTCTCTCTCTCTCTCTCTCTCCCTCTCTTGCTCTCGCTCTCTGCTTCCTGGTTGTCACATCCTGAGCTGTTTCCTCTTTTTTGTCTGCCTCTCTGCCTCTCTGCCATGATGTTCTGCCTCACTTTGGGCCAAAATGAACTTCCTCCTGTACATTTTTTTTAAAGTCAAGTCTTTTGATCACAGCAGTAAAAAACAGACTAAAATAATAAGTATAACATTAAATTTTATCTCTATATCTTTGTAATAAACAATTCAAATAGTATACTTTCTTTTTCTAGGGTTTTGCTATCTTGCATATTTCATACAAATGGGATCATACAACATGTCACATACAAAAATATCATGAAAAGTAAATTATTAAATTTAGAAAAAGCAAACATGCCTATCAAGTGTCATAATATGGTAAAAATATAGTAATTAAATATGTACACTTGTGATAAGAACAGAAAAATGCAATATTAGAACATATTATGAAGCTTGGATAGAAAAGATAGATAGTAAAATAGCATTCAATAGATTTGAAATAGATAGTAAAATAGATAGTAAAATAGCATTCAATAGATTTGAAATTAATTCAACTATGTATGACAATTGACTAAACATATACATAACAAAAGAATAGAGCTTGGCTTTGGTACCAAACATGCTCAATCTCATGCAAGTTCTTAGTGGATTTTATATACACACACTTTTCAAACATATGTATGATCAGAAGAAAATATGGAAAATTAAAAAAAACAATGTTCTGACTAAAGCCACTAAGCATATTGCAACCCACAATTCATAAAGGCAAATATTGCTATATTTCACTAAAGAAATATTTAAGACATTGTATAGTAAACACATCAGAAACAAAATTTCAGAAGAAAAGAAGAAGAAAGAACAGCTACAGATGCTTTTGTTCCAAAAGAACTCACAAAATACAGAAGTAATGGAGTAATAGTTGTGATTTATTCCATGCCTACGGAGTGCCAAGCACTACAAGAGATTCTCATACATCTTCTTCAATTCTAAACATAGGAGAAATACTTCTTGGGGTGTTGTCACCTAAATTTTTGGAAGGAAGAACCCCAAATTTTGAGAAAACCAAAAGACATAAATGAAGGTATACTACACGAAAGTGAATCTTCTCAAGGAAGATATGCATGGCTAGACACAGGTATGCTTTTTCTAAAAATACACACATTTAAATTTTCTGTACACATAAATGAAGCATTCGCGTTACACACTCATGTCAACAAATACCCATCAATAGGTAAAAATTTAGTATATTTGTGGCTTTAGACAAATTTCAATTTCCTTGGATCTGTTTTCTGAATGCATTCCTACTTTTCACAGTTTTATGACTCCTATTACTTTGTCTTCTACTATTGTAGGCCACTATTTATACTGATTTTCTTTTTCAATTAAATTGTAGAAATCATTTTTTCAGTAAGTTTCAGCAACCCTGCCTCATATAAGTGCTCATATGTACACATGTGAGCACCCAACATACACACAAATACACAGGAATTCTTCATTCTAACAGCTTATGTTATCATCTATATTTTCCAAATATCCTTAGCTGAAGTTAATAAATGAAAGAGCAAGGTTTTTTTTTTTTTTGTTGTTGTTGTTGTTGTTTTTTAGATCAAAGGGTTTTAGATCATGGGTAATTGTTGTTTCTCTTTTGTTCTAAAATGAGCAATGATCTCCCAAGGTCTAATTCTTGAGGAGCAGCTTCTCATACTGACTATGGTCATAACAGTGTGACTTGTTTTGTTAATGAGAAATTAGCAAATGCAAGGTAAACAGAAGCATGACAGTCTTTGCACATTGGTGGCTTACAACATAATCCTCAGAAAGGAATGCAGTCATCAACAAAAATATTGAGAAGAAAAGTTCTTACATCTCAGCGGTTTTTTCCTTCACATCCATTTGACCAACCAGGGAAACATAATTGTCAATTGAGCCCAACTGAGACCAACAGACTGACCTATTCAAGCAAGAGTGTCATAAAATATAATACATTATAATTGCTTAATTTTATTAAATTTTAGGGTGATTTGTTAAGTAGCATCAGATAATGGAAGCACTGCTTTCTGCTTTTTACATTGCTACTCACTAGAAGGGTAGTGTTGGGAAAAATCTCTCAACTCCCTAAAATTTGTCTTCATTAATAAAATCAGGAAACCAACAGCTATCAATTGTGTACAGCCTTCCATTTAATCCTTACCATATTTAATACTCATTGCAACCCTATGGGCAGTGCTATTATTGTCTGCATATTTTAGAAGATGAAATGAAGGAGATATTTAAAAAAAAAAAAGATGGTTCCAAAGTCCCACATCTACTGAGAAGTAGCTTTCTAATCTGCACTTTAAATTATCATTCAAAACTTTCCAATTTATGCCTGCCCTTAAACAAAAGTTAGACTCTGACACTCTCTCTCTCTCTCTCTCTCTCTCTCTCTCTCTCTCTCTCTCTCTCATCCCCTACCCCCACAAGTGTCCAGCTTGTCAGGTTTTATATAAACATCAAATGGAGTTTAAATGTGGCCAGTAGTTCTTCTGGTCAATAATAGAATTTGTCTCTCTAGCTGCCTGTATTTCTGTGGTTTTGCTAGAGGAAACTTCTTCCTGGTAACATCTTACATTGTTCTATTGTCCTCTGGAGGGCAGTCCATCTGCTTCTGCTGGTTTACTACATAACAAGCACTGCTTAGGAACCTAAAAGAACATAAATCTGAAACTACAGATCCAGGCTTGTCAGTGCTATATAATATAGCTCCTGTTTAGTAATTATGTATGATAAACATCCTGATTATAATACATCTCATCTACTGAGGTGGTCTACTAACACACACATAATGCTGGTTTACTGACATAACTAGGCTATACACAGCTTTTTAATGTGCTATTTCTTGAACAGAGAGACTTCTTTTTATCTCTTTCAAGATTGTTCAAATGATGGTGTCTTGCATACTGAATGCACCATTTACATTCAATTAAAATGTGTGTTCTCAACTTCTTCAAACTAATTTGAACAAAATCAGTATGCTTCCGTTTCAGTGGTTGATTAAAAATCAATATTTTTAGGTTCTACAAATTTATTTTTAACAAATGATGAAAATTATATTTCTAAATAATTTTATTTCTAGATTTTCTCTATGTAGCCTTTCTCTACATCTTTTAGTAAGCGATTTTTTCATCAGAGTATCCTGAGTCAGGCCTCACAAAAGTGAACAGAATGAGCTGCATCCAGTGCAACAAAATATAACCTGTGTTGGCACAGAAACAAGACTTGTAAGAGTCAAGTCGAAAACCTACCCAAGCTGGAAACTGGACAAATTAGTAAACATTTCTTTCTTTCTTTCTTTAGGAGAGGATTTGAACCCAGAGGTGCTTAACCATTGAGCAACATTCCCAGCCCATTTTTTTTTTTGGTATTTTTTAATTTATTTATTTTTTAAATACACAACAACAGTGGAATGCATTATAATCCTTATTACACATTCCCAGCCATTTTTAATTTAGAAAATTTTGAGATGAATTCTCCCTAAATTGCTTAAGTTCATTGCTGAGACCTGAGGATGGCTTTGAACTTGTGATCCTCCTGCCTCAGCCTTCAGAGCCACTGGGATTATAAGCATGTGCCACCACACCTGGCTAGTAAACATTTATTTGCAGAATAATGTCAAAGACTAGCATGCACAAGGCCTTGGGTTCAATGTCCAGCATCACCACAAAAAAAAAAAAAAGAATGATGTCAAAGAAAACTGGTTGTATGACATTTATGAAAGAGGAATGAAGACCCTTGCTTTGTGGTAATACTCAAGAATCTGCTAAATCCATGAAAATGATCAGTTTGACCTTTTATGAGTATTTGGCATTCCAAAATTAAATTCCAGCCATTAAGATGCTGCAGTATCTGGTATGATGGCTAGCAACTTGGGTTTTCAATAAAAAGTGACAGAAAGTCTTATTATTTGAAGTACTATATTTGAGTTTAAGGGAAATGGATAATAGCTTCTTCAGGGAAAACTAAAAACACAGTCTAAGTAATGAGATTTTAGCAAATATTACATGCAAGATCTCGTCCTTATTCCTCATGTTCTTTTGCTCTATAGGAAGTAATTCTATTTGGCATGAATAAGAAACCTTACTTGTATCCTCAGAGGATTCTGGAAAATTTGCATTCTGACTTGCTCTTGCTTTACTGAGAAAGGCACACCACTTCCATGTGTGGTTTATGTGAGGTCTCTAATGCCAATAGAAAAGAAGGAAAATAAACTTTAGGAAAATAACCCTAGGTTTTAGAGACCCCATTTCCTGCTCTACACTTAAACTTACTTTCTTATAAGCATGGCTTATTTAAGATATATCCATTGTGTCTATTTATTTAAGAATGACTATTCTACCTGCCTTTCAGAAACTCCAAACTAATATCATTCAAATTACTTCACCTGCCATTAGTTTTCAAATGCTTGAATAAGAGTCATTTTCTAGACAGTATGTGTTTATGAACAATGTATTATAAAAGCATACTCTCATGTATAATTTTCAATATTTTTCAAAAGTTGTTATCCAATAAATGATTGTTAACTATATTTTTGTTAAGCAATGTTCATGTACCAACAAACAACAAACAACTTAAATAAACAAAAGTATACATTTATAAAATAAATATACAAAGTATGTAAAATATATACACATACATATGCGCATACACTGTGCCTTCTAATGCACTTTTATTTCAAGTTTTTCATGAGATTCATGGAGGGAAGATAAATGTGTTTTTTTTTTCAGATAATTATTCAAAAAAGAAAAGGAAATAATGATCTCCAGATATCTTTCAAATCATTTCATATTTCCCTGAGGAATTAGTATTAGAAAAATGCACATATTCACATATACTTCTTTTCCATTGATCTTTTTCCTTTTTTCTAATTCTTTTTTATTTTTATTTTTGGCCATTCTTCAGTGGATTTCACAATGTATGACAGCTTTTCCTCTGCAGTTCCTATTTCAAGATGATTCATACTGTGCATTCTTTCTTATCTGTTTATTCACTCATCTTTTAAATAGACATTCAATATATATCATACACACTTCTGTCCAATTGCTCCATATAGAGATACTATATAGTTTATCATTGTCAAAACCTCCTTATTTCTCCTCCCAAGAGATTGTAGGTTGAGTGAAATTCATTGTTGTCCAAGTAAAGAGACTGGCAGTGAGATTATTGTAAGCAATCTCCAAGTACCTTTAGGTAAAGAATGGAAGTTAAACAGCTTCTGAATCTCTGCCATCTTATACCTGGTTTCTCACCACAAATCTATAAATGGGTTCTATCTTATGTGCATAAAGTATTTATATCTATTAAATAACCCAGGGAAACTAATACTGAAATATTTTATAAAAGTAGTCTATGGATTTACCACAAATTGTTACAATTATTCTACTTTTGGTGTATAGTAACATTACCATGTATTACTAAAATACACATTATTTAAGATAATGATTAATAACTTTAAACTTTTGCAAAAATATCAAAATACACCTGGAGAGCCAAAATATTAAATTGTTTTAATTATCCAAGGAGATATTATGGGATGCAAAAGACATCTTAGAGGCTCTAGGCTTTACTCTGGGTTCTTCCTCTAACTAGGCCAATTGACTTTCCTTTCATAAGAAAAGAGTTAAAATGAAGGATTATTCACATTTGGTGTTTTCATGGAAATCATTACTGTTATGTCCAATTAAATATTTCTATAATTTACCACATAAACCAAGATACTTTTGAGTAGGAAAAGGATCACTGCAGTGGCACAGGCTTGTAATTCCAGTTACTCAGGAGGCTAAGGCAGGATGATCATAAATTGGAGGCCAGCCTCAGCAATTTCGCCCTATATCAAAATAAAATAAGAAAGGGCTAGGGATCTAGCTCCGTGGTAGAGCACTCTTGGGATCAATCTTCAGTACTGGAAAAAAATTAATCATAAATCAAGAGTGTCCTAGGAAACTTGGGAAACATAATAGTCCTGTTTATTTAGTTTCAAACTTTGTGTCCTTTGTGTCGTCGTCTTTTTTTTTTTTTCTTTTTGGTACTTGGAAATTGATCCCAGGTGTTTACTACTGATCTACATCTCTTTTTATTTTTATTTTTAGACAGGGTTTTGCAGTTTTGCTAAGCTTCTTAGAGCCTTGCTAAGTTTCTGAGGCTGGCCTTAAATTTACAAACCTCCTGCTTTAAGCCTCTGGAGTTGTTGGGATGACAGGCGTGCAACACTCTGCCTGGTTTTAACTTTATGTATCTTCTCAAAATTTTTAAAATGATGTTTATGATTTTATTTGATCTGTCATAATATAAATCCCATTTCTATATTTACTTATCTATAATCATCTGGACTACATGATTATTGGCTACAACAAATATTCTAATAATTCACCAGTGAAAATTCCCTGATGACCTCTATTAATTGCATTACGTTAAACTGTCCATGGAGAGTTCTCCATTGTGTGTGTTCTAATGTTTTTTTATTACTTCTTTTTCTCATTATGACAGTTTTTCTTACTAGTAGAAACTCCTAGGCCTTTCACTGCTCTTATTGCTTTCTTAAGATCCCTAGTGCCCATAGACTTATCAACATTTGAATTCAATTTTATTTTTATACATAAAATTTCATGATTAATTAATCTCCAATTAATCTCTTAATAACATTTTTATTATCTTCCTTTCTAGACAATCTGTTGATTCCTGATTTAAATAATAGTATTAAAATGATGATGCATCAGATAAAACCTTACTTCCTCTCTGATGTGGCATGACACTTAAAAGAAAGTCACTATAACCCTGAAACTTGGTACAAATTCATGTTATTTAGTTTCAGCTTTGCCCCACTTGGCCTACCATTTATTCATTTCTATCTGATTATCATTTTTAGACCAATAACTGTATCTTCTTAAATTTTTCATATCTCTGAATTAGTTTTTCATACTGGTGATGCACCCAATGTAAGTCAGTGTTCTACTTTAATAATAAAAAAATTCTACTACCCATTATTTCTCCCATCCATCTAAACAAATCTCATCAAAGATTATAGCCATTCATTATCCTTTATACCATCTCTGAGTTTGATGTATAGCCAGAAGATATATCTTTATTTTCCTGTGAGATATTTAGCTTTGTCATTCATTTCAAGAATCCTCTATTTCTGAGGTTGAATTTATTAGTGTTTTTGGATTATTGATAGATTTTTATGTTGCAAAGTTAAAACTCAGAGTAAAAATGCCCTCAAAGATAGATCATACTCATAGGTGTTTTGGTTTTGAGGTATATTCCTTTTGACAGAGAAGACTGTTGAGGATAACTAACACTTTATGCATGATGAATTTTTTTTCAGAAGTTGAGATTGCAGAATATAATTGTTGTACATGAAAGTCTGTGAGACTGAACTGTAAGAACTATAACCTCTACAGTCCTATTGGACAAATTGAATGAAATAATGAACTTTTCATGAAGGCTGTGTTGTACAGGATCCTGTTTCTTGTATTACTCTATCAAGGAGGAAAGCTCCAAAATATAATTGATAGGAAATACTCCAATAGCTCTACACGAGGAAAGCATATTGGATTTATCTAATATACAAAAGGAAAGAAATGAAATATGTATATTTAAAAAATGCTATTTACCTTTATTAACATTTTCAGGCAAGAGACATTAACTCAGATGCTTTAGTTCTACTTATGATAACATTATCAAAATATATCAAAGTGATTTGAACTGGCTCTCATATCTCCTCATATCTTTCTCATTTTCACATTTTTCTTCAGATCCTTGTCATATGATCTGGAGAAAATATCTCCACTCTGGAAACCAGAGAAAGAGGCACAAAATCCACAATTTCTGAAAATGTGTCATTGAGACAATAGTAATTGAGGCCATTCCCATTTTCATACATTTGTTTGCAGACCTAACACATAATGGAAACTGATTTGGCGGAAGGTCATACATCTCCAAGGACAGCAACCAATTCTTGCAGGTTATTATCTCCAAGCACTCAAAAAGCATTTTCTTCATTCTATCATGCTGATAGTTTTCTGGGTGGGTTAATATATGATAAAATGATTTGATCCAATGATTGCTTGCCAAATGTCAAATTTATTGTGCTGTAAAATAAGAACCTAAGTGAGATATATACAGTACTCTGTAGTATTAAAAACACACTAAAATCCTTAGATGATAATATTAATGGAAGTCATGAAGTCAGGAAATACAAATCTGTGTTCAGAATGTGTTGATTTCAGTGAAGACAAATGAACTGTCCCATCTAGGATAATAGGTCCTAAACTTAACAGTAGCAGTAGGACCTTGATCTTCTTGATAAATGAAGCATATTCTCTTTCTTATGTCAGTTCTGGACTACAATGGGTATCTAATATCTTCTCAGTGATGATGCTGCATCCTTACCAAATTTGTTGAAGAGTTATTGATGGCTGTTTGGAGTATATATTTATCAGGATTTCCAGTGTTATATAATAAAATTTCTTTGACTTATCCATTTTTAGGGAACAGCTTGACCTGTCTGCAGCCATCTTAACTCATAATCAACACGAGTTGATTACCTTAAGGAGTCCTAAAATGTTCCTCCCCAAACCATTTTAGTAGTTTATGAAGGTTTACAACTGGGCTTACATGCTGTCAACACCAGGAATATGCCTGATTTCTTTGATATTAGGTCAAGATAAATTTTGTACATTCTGGCTTGTATAAAGTTACTTTTCTCCTGACCATCATATAACTTTCCTTACACAGACCCAAATCATAGACATCCTCTAGTCTCGCTGCCATGCATAACCACATTTCTGTAAGTCTCCATTAAATTACACTCTTCAATCCTGGATCTGTCTGCCTCTTCTTAGGATCTCATGAAAGATTGTATGACATTTTGTGTTTGGTTCTCATACACTGGGACTAGGTTTTTCCAGAGAATTACTTTTTAATTTCTTTATCACTTTTTCCAACATCAGTGATGGTAGCTCTGTCATTTGTATCTAACTTATTTTGGACCATCTCTTTCTTCAAGCTTCCAAACTATATACTAGCACTAGGTAACTTACTGAAAAGGTACTCCCACATTAATATATTCTCCATACATAGTGTGAAATGGATGAAATGATATCCTAACTTAGAATATTTCCATTTTGTATTACTGCTCCCTGGATCTAGAATCTCAAGAATGAGTTTAATGTGTACTATCTTGATCTACCTAAGTGACACAGCTCTTTAAGTAGATCCAGGAGTTTTCTGGGTCAATTGTGTTAAGATTTAACTGTAAGGAAAATAAAAGGGAGACACAGAAACAAGATGCAGAGGCAGGGAAGAAAGATGGCAGAATTGCAGAGAGGCCAAACTGCCAAGCTTTATTTATATCAATAGGTTAATTTATGTCATTAGTGCCATAACTACATTATTGTTTGGTGTCCCTTATTTCTCAGGAGCTGAATGTCTGAAATCAAAGTCCAGGCTGATAAGATTCTAGCATAAAGCTTTTTCTTGAAGGACATTACCATAGCAACTATATACTGCAAATATGTTAGTTATCTTACTAGCTTCCCGGAGAGATGGTCGACGATTCAAAGCATAGCAAACAGAGTGCCAGTTACCCCCTGGGAGTTTGCTCACCAGAGGAACGATTCCCTGTATATTTCCTTGGTCAGAATAACTACATTGAACCAGAGTTATTTTTCTTGTGTTTAATAAAGACAAGGAGGAAGTTCTTTAAGAATAGAGTGAGTTGTCTTGCAAGACAAGGACATCATGATATCTTCAGTTAAATAGGAAGCATTAGCATTTAACAAGGAAATGTGATCAATTTCTGAAGATTGAGATTTCAAAAGATATGGGGATTCAAAACTATTTTAGCCAATGATCTAGATACTACCATATACATGCTTTAAGATCGTACTTTTTCCCAGTCTGGGCCTTAATGGTGCTCAGCATACTTAACATTTTTTTTTTTAATTCTGCACAATCTAGAACACTAAACAGAACCAAAAGACAGATTTTGAGATGTAGATCTACATATAAGATAAGTGTTTTTCTCTCAAGATATTTCAGTCCTCACAGTGAATAAAAGAATATGAGTGAGCATTCAAATGAAAAGGTCTCAATAGACCTCACAAGGACCTCTGCATCTGGCAGGGCTTGGCCTTGCAGCTTTGTTTATATTAAACCAAGAGTTCCAGGCTTTAATATTCTGATTAAATGGCCATTCTATATGAACCATCTTTGGAAAGGGACTTCTCAGTGAAATGGCTGTTTTCCATTTGAGGGCAATTGCTCCTCAGAGACTCAGCTGAGAACATCCAGCTGCCAACTCTCAATAGCAAGTAAAAAAATGAGTATTTCCATCTTGAGGGATATGAGGGCAGAATCCTGACAGAATACTTTATCTCCAAAGTTTTTTATTAGTCTTATTAATTTGTTTTAGGTTATAAGACCTATGATTGTTTTACTATAAACCATAGAAATAGGAAATCATATACTAGAAGAGTAATACAACATTAATAAATTTTATTGCCTAACTTTTTTAAAATTCACAACAAAGGAAAATTATTTATATCTACCAACTGACCAGTATATGAACCTAACTTCAGTGATTAAATAGGACAAAATTTATATATCATATAACTCATGGAAAAAGAAAAGAAAAAAAAATAACTCAAAGAAAAGCAAGGTTTTTCTGTAATAATTTAAATAACAGTCTATTTCTTTTCCAGCAAACTGTATTATTTGACTTGTAATTGCTTTCTCATGGTCTGTCTTTAGAGATTAAGGGTGACATGTTGAAGTGTCATCCAAACTTTAAATAGTTCCAGCTATTCTCAAGGCACATACACATTTATTTTCTTTTAAAGTTTTTTTTTTCCTTGATCTTGTTAGCACTCTCTAGTCTCTAGTCATGGCATTTTGATGTTGGCAGAAAAATGAAGTTTTTGATAAAGCCATCTGCAAACTATTTTTCCAGAGGACCTTCTCACTATTGATAGAAAACAAAATTTAGAAAAAAAAATGCACAGTGACTAATTTCATTTGAATTGACACTTTCACCATGATTTTTCTTTCATGGTCATAACAGTAAATCCAAACATAGTCAAACAAACCCTCAGAGATCCAGTCTGCATGATTCAGATATTGAAGGTACACAGCAAGGCAAATGTTAGATCAGAACTTTCTCTAAGGTAATATCAAGCCTGTGATATTCTGTGGACTTATTCTTGTCAATTAAGGGTTTACTCCAGATTCTTGAACAGCTGTCTCATTTGAACTCTGGAAAAATAAGCTTTGTGGATTGTTTTAATACCAATATCTTGTTTGTAATATAATGACATTCTTTATAACATCAGTTAGGAGACATTAAATGACTTGGTCTTATTATTTGTTCAGGTAACAGTAAGTATGGGGACTATTTTTGTCATTTTAGCAATTCAAATATACCATCAAATATCAAGAGAGATAAATTATGTAAATGTTGAAACTTTAGACTTCTATTATTCTATTACTCTATATAAATCCTATATACACGAAGCCCTATATAACTTGGAAGGATGATTCTTAAAAAAACTATTGCCAAGTTAGTGAAAAATGTGTACTATATCTACACACTTTGAAGTAGAGAGAAATATAAATAAATGAAAGCATAGATTGAATTTAAAAAGGAAAATCTAATATCTTATTTTTTATATTTTATAATTTGCATATTAAAGACAATTATAGGGTATACAATAATATAACAATAAAAAGTATATTTGCTGTTCAGAAGAAGAAAATTAAGTAGTTTATTGTGTGGATCTGGAATGCCCCCACAAAAGCTCATGTTTTGAGGGCTTGGTCCTAAATGCAGCAATGTCCAGAGGTGAAGCTTTTGGGAAGTGGTTTCAGGGTTCTTGCTGCATCATTGCATTAATTCATTGATAGCTGAATAGAATACTGGTAGATGGTAGAAAGTATAGGCAGGTAGGGCATGGTTGAAAAAAGTAGGTCATTAAGAATATGTTCTTGGGGAGTATCTTGTTCTGGGCCCCTTTCTTCTCTATGATTACCAGCTGCCATGAGCTGATCAGCTTTCCTCTGTCAAACCTTTCTACCATGATCTTCTGCCTTACTTCAGGTTCAGAGCAATGAAACCAGCCAACCATGAACTGAAATCATGAGCCAAAATAAACTTCCTTCTTTAAGATGTTTATGTAAGGTATTTTTATCACAGTGATGAAAAGCTGACTCATACACAGGGACACTAATTTTGTCTTCATAATTTTTAGAAATGAAAAATGATGGGTAGGTGAATTCTGACAAAGATGGAGTAGCCCATTTCTCTCAGCTTTTCCCTCATACGTTAAAACATCCTGGAAATAAAACAAGAAATGAGCAGAATAATACCCTAAAATATGCAAAAAAGAAGGTAGACTACCTCCATCCTGAGGGAGACAAAGAGCTCAGTACCCCAAGTACCCAATTGCTTCCATTATTATGAATAGGGAATTCCAGAAGCCTCATCTGAGAAGGCATCTCAAGTTTTATATACCAAATGATCCCATTGGCATAACGCTTCAATAAAAACCATAGAAGGGAAGAACAGATTATGGATTGTCAAGGGTTAAGGATGTATACAGGTGGAAGGGAGGTAGACATGGTTATAAAAGATAAACAGGAAGGCACCTTCTCTTTATGGATTTGCTCTTTATCTCACTATGCTTTTCAATACAGCTACATGGATTTTTTTTTTTTTCTTTTTGTGCTGGATTCAAACTCTGGGTCTCATGTATGCTGGACAAGTGCCCTACCACTGAAATATGTCCCCTACCTGTAAATACATGTGGTAAAATAGTACTAAAGAGAATATACACATATAAGTGAAAAATGGAGACCTCTGGATAATCTTTGTGGATTGTTTTAATACCAATATCTTGGTTGTAATATTTTATCAATATTTTATATTATTAGACCTTTGAAGAAGACTGAATGAAACATATATAATTCTTTTTATATCATATGTTATAATTCCATGTGAATCTATGATTATCTCAATTTTTAAAAATTGGGTTTATTTCATAAATACTTATGATTAATATTTCATAATAAATAAAAATAGAAATTTAAAATACAGAACATGAAATGACATCAGCATAATATAAATATAATATAAATTTCCACCATGTATGCATTTTAGCAGATTGAGCTGGAAAATTTTTTATTATGGGAAATATAATGCCTTATAAAATATTTCATTCTATATTGATTTTTCTCCAAGTCAAAAGTGTCCTGTTGCAACATTTTCCCATATATTTCATATCAAAAATATATAAAATATTGTAAATTATTTTTCTATTATGTCCACTTTAATATGAAGTTTTTATTTCCTTCCCTTTTTCTTAATTAGATATGACTTGCTGATCCTTAAGTGGTCTGCTTGAACTTTCTTATAAGTATTTATCTTTACTTCTGATTTTGAGAATGTGATTTCAAAATTCAACATGAATTCTCGATGACATTAATAGCAAATTAGACTTTTTAGAACAAAACATTAGTGAACATTAATTAATAGGAATATAAACTATCTTACCCTGAGATTAAAAACAAAAAATTTAAAAAGACAAAAAATATTAAATTATGGGACAACTTCATACCATTTTACATTTAGAGTTCCTGAAGGAATAGAGACAGAAAAATATTTGAAGAGAAAATCACTAAAAATTTTCAAAATTTGCTAAAAATTGTAAGCCTACAGATCCAAGAACACAAGCACAAGAAACATAAAACCCAACCCAATTATATGCAAAAAAAACTTAAGACAATAATCAAATTGCTCAAAACAGTTGATAATGAACAAATATTTAATAAAACTAGAAAAAAAAAGACCCTTTACCTTAGAAAAGGACAAAAAGAAGGACGTTAATAGATTTACCAGAAAAGATATAAATGGAAACATGGAGTAGGTTAACCTGTCAATGCCTGAATTTCTTTCAACATTTATTGAAAGAATAATTTGTTACCTAGAATTCTATCTCTGTGAAGCTACATTCCAAAAAATAGAGACTTTCTTATAGGTAAAAACTAAAGTAATTCACAAACTACAGACCCACAATACAAGATATGTTAGATTTATTCAGACATTTAGAAAATTATATCAGATTATAATAATATCAGATAACAGCACAAAATAATCTACAGCAAGTGAAATATAAACTGAATGTATGAGTTTGCTAAAATATTAAAATATATTTATTTTTTCTTTCTGTTTTTGGTACTGGGGTATTAACTCAGGGGTGCTCTTCCACTGAGTCACCACCTCCTGAGCCCTTTTTATATATTTTATTTTGAGACAGTGTCTAACTAAGCTGCTTAGGGAATCTCTAAGTTGTTGAGGCTAACTTTGAATTTGTAATCCTCCTACCTCAGCCTCCCAAGCCACTGGGATTAAAAGCACATGCACCACCACAACTAGTTAAGATACATTTGTTATAGCATAAATCTATTTTTTTTTAAAATTGAGCATTCAATAAATAATAACAGTGCAGTGTGTGGCTCATAGTGATGTATGTCAAATATATGACAACAATAATATAAAAGCATGGAGCAAAGATATTAAAGTATATTATAGCAAATTTCTCATAAATAATATTGTGTAGGAAAAGTAGATAACCTCAATAAGTCTTCTACTGAAAAGAAATATAATAACTATTACTGCAAATTCAAAGTCCAAATGTGTTTACAAGCAAATTCTACCAAGAATTTAAGGAAGGCATAGTATCAATTCTATGAAACTCCTTTTTTATAATAAAATCTATAAGAAACCATATTTAATGAAGCTTATTAAGTATGTTTTCTTACTTCAAAGAAAGATATCAGTAATTAAATACATATTATTTTTATGTAATTTTTAAAATTTATATATGACAGTAGAATGCATTACAATTCTTATTACATATATAGAGCACAATTCTTCATATCTCTGGTTGTATATATAGTATATTCATACCAATTCATGTCTTCATACATGTATTTTGCATAGTAGTGATCATCAAATCCCACCATCATTAATTACCCCATGCCCCCTCCATTCCCTCCAACCCCTCTGCCCTATCTAAAGTTTGTCTATGCTCCCATTACCTATCCCACTATGAATCAGCCTCCTTATATCAAAGAAAACACTCGGCATTTGGTTTTTTAAGGTTGGCTAACTTCACTTAGCATTATCTTCTCTAACTCCATCCATTTACCTGAAAATGCATGCTTTTATTTTCTTTTATTGCTGAGTAATATTCCATTGTGTAAATATGCAACATTTTCTTTATCCATTCATCTATTGAAGTACATCTATACTGGATCCACAATTTAGCTATGGTGAATTGTGCTGCTATAAACATTGATTTAGCTGTGTTCCTGTAGTATGCTGTTTTTAAATCCTTTGGGTATAGACGAAGGAGAGGGACAGCTAGGTCAAATGATGGTTCCATTCCCAATTTTCCAAGAAATCCTTACTGTTTTCCATATTGGCTGCACCAATGTGCAGTACCACCAGGAGTGTATGAGTGCACCTTTTTCCCCACATCCTCACCAACCTTATTGTTGTTTGTCTTCATAATAGCTGTCATTCTGACTGGAGTGAGATGAACTCTTAGAGTGATTTTGATTTGCAATTCTCTAATTGCTAGTGATAATGAACAATTTTTTCATGTGTTTGTTGACTGATTGTACATCATCTTCTGAGAAGTGTCTCTTCAGGTCCTTGGCCCATTTATTTATTGGGTTATTTGTGGAGTTTATTGTTCTTTGTTTTTTTTGTTTGTTTGTTTTGGCGCTTATTTTTTTGAATTCTTTATATACCCTAGAGATTGTGCTATATCTGATGTGTGAAGGGTAAAGATTTGCTCCCAAGATGTAGGCTCTCTATTCACCTCACAGATTGTTTCTTTTACTGAGAAGAAACTTTTTGGTTTGAGTCCATCTCATTTATTGATTCTTGATTTTAATTCTTGTGCCACAGGAGTGTTATTAAGGAAGTTTGGACCTAATCCCACATGATGGAGGATAGGGCTTACTTTTTCTTCTATTAGATGCAGAGTCCTCTGGTTGTATTCCTAAGTCCTTTATCCATTTTGAGTTGAGTTCTGTGCATGGTGAGAGATAGGGTTTTAATTTCATTTTGTTGCATATGGATTTCTACTTTTCCCAGCACCATTTGTTGAAGAGTCTATCTTTTCTCCAATGCATGTTCTTGGCACCTTTGTCTAATATAAGATAATTGTAGTTTTGTGGGTTAGTCTCTGTGTCCTCTATTCTGTACCATTGATCTACCAGTCTGTTTTGGTGTCAATACCTTGCTCTTTTGTTACTATTTCTCTGTAGTATAGTTTCAGGTCTGGTATAGTGATGCCACCTGCTTTTCTCTTCCTGCTAAGGATTTCTTTAGCTATTCTGAGTCTCTTATTTCTCCAGATGAATTTCATGATTGTTTTTTTCTATTTCTTTGAAGAATATAATTGGGATTTTGATTGGAATTGCATTAAATCTTTATAGTGCTTTTGGAAGTATGGTCGTTTTGATAATATACATTCTGCCTATCCAAGACCAAGGTAGATCTTTCCATCTTCTAAGGTCTTCTTTGATTTCTTTCTTTAGGATTCTGTAATTTTCATTTTATAGATTTTTCACCTCTTTTGTTAAGTTGATTACCAAGGGTGTTTTTTTGTTTGTTTGTTTGTTTTTGTTTTGTTTTTAGGATACTGAGAATTGGGTAGTTTTCCTCATTTCCATTTCTGAGGATTTGTCACTGATATACAGAAATGTCTTTGATTTATGTGTGTCGGTTTTATATCCTGCTACTTTGCTGAATTCATTTATTAGTTCTAGGAGTTTTCTGGTGGAACATTTAGGGTCTTCCAGGTATAAAATCATATCATCAGAAAATAGTGCCAATTTGCGTTCTTCTTTTCTTATGTGTATACCTTTAAATTTCTTTCATCTGTCTAATTGCTCTAGTCAAGTGTTTCAAGAACTATGTTAAATAGAAGTCATAAAAGAGGGCACCCCTGTCTTGTTCCAGTTTGTAGAGGGAATGCCTTCAATTTTTCTCCAGTTAGATTAATGTTGGCCTGGGGCTTAGCATAGATAGCCTTTATGATGTTGAGATATGTTTCTGTTATCCCTAGTTTTTCTAGTGTTTTGAATATAAAGGGGTGCTGCATTTTGTCAAAGCTTTTTCTGCATCTATTGAGATGATAATATTATTCTTATCTTTAAGTCTATTGATGTGATGAATTACATTTATTGATTTCCATATGTTGAACCAACCTTGCATCACTGGGATAAATCCCACTTGATCATGGTGCACAATATTTTTGATATGTTTTTGTATTCGATTTCCCAGAATTTTATTGAGAATTTTTGCATCTATGTTAATTAGAGATATTGGTCTGAAGTTTTCTTATTTTGATGTGTCTGCCTGGTTTTGGAATCAAAGTGATATTGGCCTCATAGAATGAGTTTGGAATTGTTGCCTCTTTTCTATTTTCTGAAATAAATTGAAGAGTATTAGTATTAGTTCTTCTTTAAAGGTCTTGTAGAACTCAGCTGTGTATCTGTCTGGTCCTGGGCTTTCCTTGGTTGGTAGACTTTTGATGATGTCTGCTGTTTTGTCACTTGAATTCGATCTGTTTTAATTCTGTATATCATCCTGATTCTATTTGGGCAAATTATGACTCTAGAAATTTGTTGATGCCTTCAATATTTTCTATTTTATTGGAGTACAAGTTTTCAAAATAATTTCTAATTATTTTCTGTATTTCTGTAGTGTCTGTTGTGATATTTCCTTTTTCATCACATATGCTAGTGATTTGAGTTTTCGCTCTCCTTCTCTTCATTAGCATTGCTAAGGGTCTGTCAATTTTATTTATTTTTTCAAAGAACCAAATTTTTGTTTGTCATTTTTTTCAATTGTTTATTTTGTTTCAATTTCACTGATGTCAGCTCTGATTTTAATATTTTCTTGTCTTCTGTTGATTTTGTGTTGATTTGTTCTTCTTTTTTAGGGTTTTGAGATGTAGTGTTAAATCATTTATTTGTTGACTTTTTCTTCTTTTAAGGAATGAACTCCATGCAATAAACTTTCCTGCTTTCATAGTGTCCCAGAGATTTTGATATGTTGTATCTGTGTTTTTATTAATCTTTAAAAAAATTTAATTTCCTTCTTGATGTCTTCTGTAACCTATTGTTCATTCACTAGCATACCATTTAGTCTCCAGGTGTTGGAGTGCATTTTATTTCTTATTTTTTCATTGATTTCTAATATCATTCCATTATGATCTGATAGAATATCAGATATATCAGGGTAGTATCACTACTTTTTTATATTTGCTAAGAGTTGATTTGTGGCATAGTATATGGTCTGTTTTAGAGAAGGATCCTTGTGCTGCTGAGAAAAAAAGTATATTCTCTCTTTGATGGTTAGAATATTTTATATAAGTCAGTTAGCATAGATAGTTATTAACTGTATTATTGAGTTCTATAGTTTCTTTATTCATCTTTTGGTTGGAAGATCTATTTAGAGATGAAAGAGTTGTGTTAAAGTCACTCAAAATTATTGTGTTGTGGTCTATTTGACTCTTGAACTTGAGAAGAGTTTGTTTGATGAATATAGCTTCTCCATTGTTTGGGGCATACATATTTATAGTTGTTAAGTCTTGTTGGTGTACAATTCCCTTGAGCAGTATGTAATGTCCTTCTTTATCCTTTTTGATTGACTTTAGTTTGAAGTCTACTTATTTGATATGAGGATGGAAATCCCTGCTTGCTTCCGCAGTTCATGTACATGGTATGATTTTCCCCAACCCTTCACCTTCAGTCTGTGAATGTCTTTTTCTATGAAATGTGTCTCTTGGAGGCAGCATACTGTTGGGTCTTTTTTTTAAATCCAATCTGGTAGTCTATGTCTTTTGATTGGTGAGTTTAGGCCATTAACCTTCAGGGTTATTATTGAGACAATGATTTATATTCCCAGTCAGTTTTGTTTATTTTTAGTATTTAATGTGACTTGGTTTCTCCTCTGATTAGATTTTCCTTTTGTGTAATTCCTTCCTCTGCTGATTTTCATCATTGTTTTTTATTTCCTCTTCTTGGAATACTTTGCTGAGGATGTTCTGTAGTGCAGGCTTTCTAGTTGTAAATTCTTTTAACTTTTGTTTATCATGGAAGGTTTTTATTTCATCATCAAATCTAAAGCTTAGTTTTGCTGGATATAAGATTCTTGGTTGGCATCCATTTTCTTTCAGAGCTTGGTGTATGCTGTTCCAGGATTTCCTGGCTTTGAGGATCTGGGTTGAAAAATCTTCTGATATGCAAATTGATCTCCCCCTATATGTGATCTGATTCCTCTCTCTTGCAGTTTTTAAGATTCTATCCTTATTCTGTATGCTAGGCATTTTCATTATAATGTGCCTTGGTGTAGATCTGTTGTAATTTTCTACATTTGGTGTCCTATACGCCTTTTGTATTTGGTTTTCCAACTTGTTTTTCATTCTAGGGAAATTTTCTGATATTATCTCACTGAAGAGATTGTGCATTCCTTTGGTATGAAACTCTGTGCTTTCCTCAATCCCAATAACTCTTAGATTTGGTCTTTAGATGCTGTCTCATAATTCTTGGATGTTCTGTTCATGGTTTCTAACTATCTTCACTGTGTAATCAACTTTATTTGCTAGATTGTATAGTTTGTCTTCATTATCTGATATTATTTCTTCCAAGTGATCTAGTATGTTAGTTATGCTCTCTATTGAGTTTTTTATTTGATTTATTGTACCCTTCATTTCAAGAATTTTTGACTGTTTTTTTCCAGAGTCTCTATCTCTCTCTTTAAGTAATCTTTTGCTACCTGTATTTGCTCTCTTATCTCATTGTTGGAGTGATCAATTTTTTCTTGTATTTGCTCACTTAGGTCATTCTTTAATTCACAGATCATTTTAATTATGAACCTTCTGAACTTCTTTGACATTTCATCAACTTTGCTATCCATGGGTTCTGTTATTATAGTGTCCTGATATGTTTGGGTCACTTTCCTTCCTTTTTTTTTTTTTTTTCTTATTGTCTATATGTCTTCCTTTCTTGCAGTGTGGATCTGATATTACACTTTATTCCCTATATTCTTGTAGTACCTGTGCATATTGTCTGTAACTCACCTTGATGTTGGGTTTCCAGATCCTACTGGTTTCCCTTAATAGATGCTACTGCATCCTGTGTCTGGGACCTGAGTAAGTTGGAGTGGATGGATCTGGGCTGCTGGGCTTGACCTCCCATGGTAGTAGTCTGCTGGTAGAAAGAGGAGGTATTGTGCCAAAGGCTAGGCTCTGGCAGTGTCTGCCCTGCCAGGGAAGGGATGAACCAGTCCTACTGAAATTCTGGATCCCTCAATGGCTGTTGTGAGCCCTCTGGGCTGGCTCTCTGCTCTCTCAGTAGTGCACTGGTCAGAATGGGTAGTCCTGCATCAGAGGCTAGGCTCTGGTGAGTGTCTGCCCCTCCAAGAAAGGGGTGGACCCAGCTCACTGTGTGCCTGGGCCCTGCAGAGGCTGCTGTGGGTGGATCTGGGCCACTGGGCTTGACCTCGTATGTATTCTGCTGATAGGAAGGGGCGGTCTTGCACCAAAGGCTAGGTTCTGGCAGTGTCTGCCCCACCAGGGAAGGGTAGAACCAGGCCTACTGAAATCCTGGATCCCTTGTGGACTGTTGTGAGCCTTCTGGGCTGTAGCTGGGCTCTTGGGGTAGTCTAAATACATACTATTTTTAAAAAACAAAATTAGGGGGAGGGTGCCATGAATAAAGCATCATCATTTTTAATATGTATTGGGACACAAAATTTTTATTACACAACTGAAATACGGGACTATTGGACTCTAAATATCATTATCCTAAAAATAAGTATATTGATATTGTACAGATAAAACAATAATTATAAATATTGAGATTTAAAATATGTAAAATGAAGATTATAAGTTAAATGCAAAGGTGGAAGTCATAAATGGTGCTTAAAGATCCTTAGATTGTACCATTACTGTGTAAGTGGAAAAATGAATGATTCTGGAGATTTTTAGCAAAGGGCTAAGTTTCATATATAACTCTAATAAATCTAGAATCCGACTTTCAGTTTCTAATGAAACAACCTAAAACTCCAATGTATCCCAAATAATCTAATATGTGGTAATTTTAATATGGAAAATTCTAATCTTAAATAAGACACATATAGAAAGATAAAAACTATAGTATACAAACAATAAGCTAAAAAAGTGATATAGTTATACTAAAGCAGACAATTTATGGCTCTAAACATTAGAAATAAAAACATACATATTATCACACATAAGATATCAATCCAACAGAAAAATGTTAATCCTACATGTTTATGTTTTCAAATAATTTAACTTCCCAGTATGTAGAACCAGTATAAATCCCCACAGACACAATCTGTTAAATTTGTATATGAGATATTCTCCAAAAGCTCACATGTACAACAAATACAGGAAGTTTCAGAGAAGTGATTGGATTTTGAGAGTCTTAACCAGATAGGTAAATAAATCCCTGATGGAATTAACTGAGTGGTAACTAGAGGCAGTTGTGCTGTGGCTAGAGGAGTTGATTTATTGGAGACAGGGCTATGAGGTATATATTTTGTATTTGGACTCTCTCTTTCTCTGCTTCATGATTACCATGATGTGAGCCACTTCCCATTGCCACGCTCTTCCACCATGATGTTCTGCCTCACCTGGAGCCCAAGGAATGGAGTAGACCTTCTCTAGACTAAGACTTCTAAAACTGTGAGCCCTCAAATAAACTTTTCCTCCATTACTGTTGTTCTGGTCAGATTCTTTAGTAACAACAGCAAAAAATTTGACTTAAACACAATCTTGTAAAGAAATAATTGACACTGTATTGTGCAATTCAACAGTTGCATTTCTTCATACTTATGAGTTGTGAACTTATATTTACAGAAAAAAAATACTTGCATATGAGTGTTTATTGATGCCTTTATACAAAATTGTAGAAATTTAGAAGCAGCCAAGATTACCTTTAGTACCTGAATGGGCAAATAAACTGACACATCCAGACAAGGGTATATTTTTCAGCACTAAAAGAAAATTAGTTATCATGCTCTGAGAAAATATGAAGGAACACTAAATTAATATTTACTAAGTAAGATAAATCAATTTGAAAGGAAACGTACTATACAATTCCAATGACATGACATTCCAAAACAGCCAAAATCATGGAGTAAAATGATTGGTAGTTGTTAGGAATTAGGGGCTTGAAGAGATTAAGAGACAGAGCATAGGGGATTTTTATGACAGTGAAATTATTGTGTGGTTCTATAATAGTGGACACATTTGTCCAAATTGTCAGAATATAAAACATGGAGAGTGGCCCTAATGAAAACTATGAGCTTTGGGTGATGATGATATTTCAATATATGTTCATCAATTGTAATTCATGGACCACTCAAGTGAAGGATGTTAATAGTGGAAGAGGCTGTGCATTGGAGAATGGAGCAGAGATTATATAAGAATGCTATTCTATTTGTTCAAAATTGATGTGAACTTAAAACTACTGGAAAAGTCTATTTAACAAAAAATAAAATGTCTCCAAGTCAATTTAATTGTGTAAAAAGACCCCACAAAAACTATATAATATTCTGTTAAGAAATTAAAGAAGATTCAAAACTGACAGAATATTATATTAATTAATTGGAAATATCAATACTACTAGTATGACAATTATATCTAATTCAATACAATCAACTCTCAGAAAATTTTATTATTGAAGAAATTAGCAGTCTGATTTTTAAATTTATTTAGAAATAAATAGAGTAAGGCAGTACTGAGTAGAGACTGAGCAAAGATCTTCTAAGCCCAATAAAGAAGATTTATTATAAAACAAAAGTATTTTTTTGTAGTTATAGACAAATAGAACAGTACACTAAAATAGTCTAGAAAAACAAGTATTTGTATACAAACTAATTTATAACTTTAGAGCATCTGCATTACAATAGGAATGAAAATGATGTCTTTAACAACAATTTTAAGATTAATTATATGTACATGAAAATATACTAATGAATTTGGATGTCCTGCCTCACAATCAAAAAACAAATATGTGAAAAGTTGGGCCACATATTCACCATGTCAGCTTAGTACCTGACTTCCTTAACTATACTCCTAAAACACAAGAAGTAAAATCAAGAATCAATTAATGGGACAAATTCAAACTAAAAAGATTCTTCTCAGCAAAGGAAACAACAACAACATTGAAGAGAGAACCTACAGAATGGGATAAAATATTTACCACCGGCACCTCAGATAGAGTATTAATATTTATATCTCCAGGATATATAAAGAACACACACACACACACACACACACACACACACACACACACAAATCAACACCAAAAAACAAATAACCCAATCAAAAAGTGGCCTAAGGAACTGAACACACACCTTACATAATAAGAAATAAAATAAATAAGAAATCAACAAATACATGAAAAAATGTTCAACAGCTCTAGCAATTTGAGAAATGAAAATCAAAACTAAAATTTTGTCTCACTCCAATCAGAATAGCAATTATGAATAAAACCAAAAATAAATGCTGGGAAAAATGTACATTCATACATTACTGGTAGGACTACAAATTGGTGCAACCACTCTGGAAAGCCATATGGAGATTTCTCAGAAAACTTGGAATGAAACCACCATTTGACCCAGCTATACTAGTCCTCAGTTTGTATTCAAAGAAAGTAAAATCAGCATACTATAGTGATGCAGACACATCAATGTTTATAGCAGCTCAATTCACAATAGCTAGACTGTGGAACCAACCTAGATGTCCCTCAATAGATGAATGAATAATGAAACTGAAATATCCACATAATGAAATATTAGTCAGCTTTACAGAAGGATGAAATAATGGCATTTTCCAGTAAATGGATGGAGCTGGAGAATATCAAGCTAACTTAAGTAAACCAATCCCCCAAATCCAAAGGCCAAATGTTTTTCTGATATGCAGATGCTAATTCACCATAAGTGAGGGGGTGCAAGGGGAAGAATAGAGGTACTTTAGATTCAGTAGAGGAGAGGGAGAAAAGAGGAGGGATCATGAGGATAGGAAAGATAGTAGAAGAAATCAAGCATTATTACTATGTGCATATATAACTACAAAACCAATGTTATTCTACATCATGTACAACAAGAAGAATGAGAAGATATACTCCATTTATATATGATATGTCAAAATGTATTCTTCTGTCATATGTAACTAATTAGAACAAATTTTAAAAAAGCATTAATTGAAAAGAAAAGGTTGCCACTGAAATGTAATGAAATATGAGTGTGATTATTTGTTGAGATACAAGAAAAACATTGAAAATACATGACTTAAAATAAGAATAAATGTTTTCAATATATTATAAAGTCAAAGACTTAAATACCCTCTATACATGTAATGTCTGAAATCAGTAAGAAAAGTCAGAAAACTAGTAAAAACTGGCAAGACAGCTTAAAAGATCACTTTAAAGGATACAGCTAATAGCTAATTAACATATGAGATGATGTTAACATGTTTACACATAAATGAAATGTTAATTATAACCATAGTGAATGATAGATGACAAATACATCCCATGCACCCCCCCACACACACACACTGACTAGAATGATTACAATGAAAATGCAATATCAATTGTTTGTTTGTATATTGCACAAACAGAATTCTCATATTTTGCTGGTAGAGTAAAAATTTTTCTTTGGAAATATATACAGATTTGATTGAGACAATTTATTTACAATATGGTATTCCAACAGAAAGATGACACTAAAGTTGTGTTGACATAAATTGAGGGGTTAGTGAAGGGATCAACCAAGATTCCAAGAGAAGATTTAAAGTAGACTATGTTATGAATTCATTTTTTATGTATTTTTATTTATATGGCAGTAGAATGCATTACAAATCTTATTACATATATAGAGCACAATTTTTAATTCACACCAATCCATGTCTTCATACATTTACTTTGGATAATAATGATCATCACATCCCAACATCATTAATTACCCCATGCCTCCTCCCTTTCCCTCCAATCCCTCTGCCCTATCTAGAGTTTGTCTATTCCTCCCATGTTCTCATTTCCTATCCCACTATAAATTAGCCACCTTATATCAAAGAAAACATTCAGCATTTTTTTTGGGGGGAGGGGGGATTAGCTAACTTCACTTAGCATTATGTACTCTAACTCCTTCCATTTACCTGAAAATGCCATGCTTTTATTCTCTTTTATTGCTGAGTAATATTCCATTGTGTATATATGCCACATTTTATTTATCCATTCATCTATTAAAGGGCATCTAGATTGGTTCCACAGTTTAGCTATTGTGAATTGAGCTGCTATAAACATTGATGTGGCTGCATCATTATAGTATGCTGATTTTAATTTCTTTGGGTATAAACTGAGGACTACTATAGCTGGGTCAAATGGTGGTTCCATTCTGAGTTTTCTGAGGAATCTCCATATGGCTTTCCAGAGTGGTTGCACCAATTTGTAGTCCCACCAGTAATGAATGAGTGTGCCTTTCCCCCTACATCCTCACCAACACTTATTGTTGTTTGTCTTCAAAATAGCTGTCATTCTGACTGGAGTGAGATGAAATCTTAGAGTGTTTTTTATTTGTATCTTTCTAGTTGCTAGTGATGATGAACATTTTTTCATGTGTTTGTTGACTGATTTTACATCATCTTCTGAGAAGTGTCTCTTCAGGTCCTTGGTCTACTTATTAATTGGGTTATTTGTGGGTTTTTTTTGTTTTGTTTTGTTTTGGTGCTTATTATTTTATTGGTTGTTCAAAACATTACAAAGCTCTTGACATATCATATTTCATACATTTGATTCAAGTGGGTTATGAACTGGTGCTTATGTTTTTGAGTTCTTTATATACCCTAGAGATTGTGCTATATCTGATGTGTGAAGGGTAAAGATTTGTTCCCAAGATGTAGGCTCTCTATTCACCTCACAGATTGCTTCTTTTGCTGAGAAGAAACTTTTTAGTTTGAGTCCATCTCATTTATTGATTCTTGATTTTAATTCTTGTGCCACAGGAGTATTATTAAGGAAGTTGGAACCTAATCCCACATGATGGAGGTTAGGGCTTACTTTTTCTTCTATTAGATGCAGAGTCCTCTGGTTGTATTCCTAAATCCTTTATCCATTTTGAGTTGAGTTTTGTGGTGAGAGATAGGGGCTTAATCTTATTTTGTTGAATATGGATTTCAAGTTTTCCCAGCACCATTTATTGAAGACGCTATCTCTTCTCCAAGGCATGTTCTTGGCACCTTTGTCTAATACAAGATATTTGTAGTTTTGTGGGTTAGTCTCTGTGTCCTCTATTCTGTACCATTGATCTACCAGTCTGTTTTGGTGACAATACCATGCTATTTTTGTTACTATTGCTCTGTAGTATAGTTTCAGGTCTGGTAAAGTGATGCCACATACTTTACTCTTCCTGCTAAGGATTGCTTTAGCTATTCTGGGTTTTTTATTTTTCCAACATTATTCTAAATGGAGAAAAATTGAAGGCATTCTCTCTACAAACTGGAACAAGACAAGGATGCCCTCTTTCACGATTTCTATTAAACATAGTTCTTGAAACACTTGGCCAGAGCAATTGAAAGATGAAAGAAATTAAAGCAGATGAAAGAAATTAAAAGCAGATGAAAGAAATTAAAGGCATACACATAGGAAAAGAAGAACACAAATTTGCACTATTTGCTGATGACATTATTCTATACCTGGAAGACCCTAAAAGATCTACCAGAAAACTCCTAGAACTAATAAATGAATTCAGCAAAGTAGCAAGATATAAAATCAACACCCATAAATCAAAGGCATTTCTGTATATCAATGACAAACCCTCAGAAAAAAAAAAATGAGGAAAACTATCTCATTCTTAATAGCTTCAGAGAAAAAATAACACACTTGGGAATCAATGAAAGAGGTGAAAGATCTATATAATGAAAATTACAGAACCCTAAAGAAAGAAATCAAAGAAGACCTTAGAAGATGGAAAGATCTGCCTTGTTCTTGGATAGGCAGAATGAATATTATCAAAATGACCATACTTCCAAAAGCACTAAACAGATTTAATGCAATTCTCATCAAAGAGTAAAATTTAATACAACTATTACTATAAGAGTAAACAATGATAATGTTTTGTTTAACAAATATGCAAACTTACACACATTTATATTGGAAAATTTTCTCCTATAATTGAAAACACATGTGCATAGTTATAAACATAAATACGACTGGATATGATATACCAAGAGAGAATTGTATATATGTAAATATACATACATATATAAGGGTAATGTATGAAATGTTTGATAAAACTCATTTATTTATTTTTTGAAAATTTTTTTTAGTTGTAGATGGACACAATACCTTTATGTATTTATTTTTATGTGGTGCTGAGACTTGAACCCAATGCCTCACACATGCCAGCCAAGCACTCTGCCAATAAAACTCATCTATAATAATATATTTTATTAAAGCATTATTCATAATAACCTCAATGGATATCCAGTCCACATTCGAATTCATTGCAAAGTGGATGAATATTTTGTAGATAAGTATTTTATATTCAATATTTTTATTATATTTGGAAGGGCCAGAAGTAAAATCAATTGTATGAATGCACTGATAATAAACAGGCAAAAATCCATATATTATTTTTTTAAATACATAAAGCTCAAATATGCACATCACTAATTTCTGGTTTTACAAGCTAGGATTGCTGGTGCAAATTTGCATTGAATAATGCATCAAATGATGAATAGAAGTCACCCCATGATTGCTAGTAATGTGAGGTTCTGTTTAGTTACTGTTCATAAAAGCTTACCCACTGTGAAGATTTATCTAAATATACTCATAATTTATGTATTTTTCAATAGAAATATTCCACATTTAAAATTCATAAATAACAAAACATTTGTAATCTGCATCTTCAATGATAGCTGAAATTAAATCTATCCATTTTGCAGCATACTGATATATTCTTTATGATTACAGATTTTTTTTACAAAAAGTGAAATGCTGAAATATAGAATATATGCAAACTGATACTCTTATTAAGTAAAATTTTGCATAAAATTTTTGAAACAAGTAATTATTATCTGCAAAATTATGACAGATCCTCAAAATAGAATATTCATTGCATGTATATGTACATTTTTTCTAGGCAGTGTAAAACAGAATTCATAGAATTCTCCTTTAGAAATATGCCATACATCCAGTTTACTTTCCACAAAGATGATTACAGTAGGGTGAAAATGATCTCAGTGAACTTTTGCATATGTCCATTTTTTTGGATAAATTCCTAAAAGTAAAATTGCTGAGTGACCATATCAGTATCAGAAAATTTTCCAACAGCTGGTACTAATTTTCCCATGACCAGCAAAGCATGAAAAGTAACTATTTCCTTCTAACAGTAAACATTACTTGTTATCTTCATAACAGTTGTGCTAATATGAAATGTAAAAATAGCATAACAATTCTATTGCATTTTCACCTTGTTCTAGAAAACCAATTTTATTACATTCATGGTAATTTTTACTTACAGAAGTGTTTATTATTTACTTAGCTGCATTTATAATTGCTCTTTTCATGGTTTGTACCCATTGCCACCTTTAGAGGGGATGATATGCCTAGAAAACATATAAATGTTCAGTGACAGAATTATCATTTGTAAGAAAGTTTTGTAGTTATTTTTGTTTATATTTTTTTCAAATAAACATCAGAATTATTTTGTCTTCATTGCAAAACTGCCATAACAATTGCAAAAATATCATAACTACACTCAATATGTACAATGATTTTAGGAAAATTGATTTATATTTATTTAAAAATATTTCTATTAAAAAAATTTAAAAAATTATTCAATTATTCAACATATATTATCCAGAAAAGATTATTCTTTAGCTTGTGACTCTTTATATTTTTAGCATTAAAGGCATGAAAAGCACTCACATTTATTTTAATTGATTTATATATTTGTGTAAATCAGAAATTACATAAAATTTTGTAATTTCATACATGGCCAGCTTAGTGTCAAATCCTAAATTTTTGAGAGTATTTTTAGTTGAATATTGCAAGGGTTTGTAGGTTTACAAACTAAACTTTCAATGTGTATTTTATCATTTTCTGAATATTCATGAGTATTAAGCAGTAAAATTAGAAGTAACTGAAATAAAGTTCTGTTACCAGGTGTCATGTTAAAAAAACATAGAATAAATTTTGAGGACCAATAATATTTCACTTTCATGCATTCAAATTTTATATTGGTCTATTATTTTTCTGTTTAAATTATAACCAAATATTTTTATCAGATATTTAAATGTGTACTTACATTTTTTTCTTATTATTTTTATATGGAACTTTTAAAATATATTTGAACAATATTCTTTTATATAAATGAAGATATTATTGAGGGCTCCCAATTTAACTTTAATTTTTACTTATTGAAGTATTCTTTCTTCCAACCAATTTGTAATGTTTTGCATGCATGTGTGTATGCATGTTTTTTTTTAGGTTTCCGTTAAATTCTACTTATATTTCTAAGTAATCTTACACCAGTTCCACATTTTTCATGTTTATAGGGTTTTAACATTTGATGGTGTTTACATCCATGTATTATTATTTATGTTAAAATTAAGAATTTCTTTATTTTTGGTGTTGGGAAAGTGTTAGTTGTTGGAAGTTTATAATTGCTAGCAGCAATGTGGTCATGGTTAGCTTAAAACAGTTTTTGGTTAGAACAAAAATGATAGTAAATTTGCATAACTACACAAGAGAAGAGTGATTGAGACAAACTGTCTCCACATAGAATTACCACAGAAATGAATTAAATTGGATAATAAATGCATGAAAATTTACTTATTCTTTCTGAGAATCAGGGAAATAACAATGAGATTTTTTTTTTAACTCATCAGACTGTCACTGTTTCAAATGTGATAATCTTTGTGATAAACAAGACTGTAGGAATACTAAGCAAATTTTTTCTGGTTAGGACCCCAAAAGCACAGGAAACGAAAGCAAAATGGACAGATGCGACTACTTGAAAGAAAAACTTCTATACTGCAAAGGAAAAAAAATCAACAATGTGAACAGATAACTTACAGAATGAAAAGAAATTTTATCAACTCTGACAGAAGGTTAATATTCAGAATACATAAAAACTAATAAAAACTTAAATATAAACAAAAGTAATTCAATTTAAAAAAGGGCAAATAATCTGAATATATGCTTCTCAAAAAATTATAAAAGCCAATAATTATATGAAAAAATGTTCAATATCATTAGTCATCATAACTATTCAAAAGAACAAGGAGATACCATCCCAGTTAGAATGGCTATTATAAATAAAAAATAATAAATTTTGGTGACAGTGTTTAGAAAAATGAACACTTATACTCTGTGGGAATGCAAATTAGTATGATCATAATAGAATATATGGAATTCTTGGATCAATATCAAGAGGAAAGTGAAGTACGAAAACAAAGGACACACTTACTTGCATGGCCACATTTATAGTGGAACTATTCAAAGAAGCTAAGGTAAGGGATCAGAGATGATGCCTGTCAACAGGTATATATATAAGAGAAATATGGTCCACATACATAATGGAGTATTATTCTGTTACAAAGAAAAACAAAATCCTGTGATTTTGAGAAAATGAATCCGACTGGAGGACATCATATTAAGAGAACCAAACCAGACACAGAAATGCAAATCACATGTTCTCTCTCATATATGAAAGTCAAAAAAAATAATTTAAAAAAATTACTTAGCTCAATGTTATATTTTGAAAATGAGGTGTCTTCAAAAGCTCCTATTAATGCAGGATTATTTAGAAATGCAATGGTTGGATTATGAGAATTGTTAAGTCCATTTGAATGGACTAAAGAGGTTATAACTATAGATGGATGGGGCTTGGCTGGAGAAAGTTGGTAATTGGGGGCATGTACCCATTGCATCTTCCTGTGGCCTCTTCCCTGTCTCTCCCTCTCTGTTTCCTAATGATGCCATAAGTTAAGCAGCTTTTTTCTCCTGGGACTTTACCTCTTGACATGCCACCTCACCATAAGACCAGAGTTATGGAGTCAGCCATATATGAACGGATACATATGAAATTGTGAGTGACAAATAATATTTTCTCTCCCTAAGTTGTTTTTGTCAGGTATTTTGGTCACAGAAACACAAAAGTTAACTAAAACAGAATTTAATTCTGAGATATGAGCTCATTGCTGTGACTAAACTAACAACAGGTTTCAGAAGACTTTGGTGCTGGTTTGTAGGAGGAATTTTGAAAAGTTTAGAGATGCAAACTGGAAAAGTTTTAGAATGTTGAAAGCAGAGCTCAGTGTGAGATTCTGGTGAGAATTCAGAGGACAAGAATGCCAATAGGAGTGTAAACTATGCTCATGCAGTTTTAGGGAGAAATGAGGACTGGATTGGGAATTGGAATAGAGACCACTTGGCTTATATTCTGGCAAAAATATTGACTACATGTAGCCCATGTCCTGACAACATGTCAGGACATGAATTTAAGAGTGATGGACCAATTACTTTGGGGAAGGAATTTCAAGGCAGAACAGCATTCCTTCAGTGACATAAATATTGCTGGCAGCATGTAGTCAGGTTTACTGTGAGAATTAGGAACAGAAAGCAAAGTTAAAGATTTGATAAAACTTGCAATATGACCTGAAAATTTTGTGTAAAACAGGGGTCAAGAATATGTGGTTGTTGAAGAGATTGTAGCTACTAAAGACATTCTAAGTACTGTACAATTGAAAGGATATCTGACACCTTCTTAGAAATTGGCAAAGCTCATATATATTTCAGTCTCAAGGGTATAAACATAAAAATTCCTTTGAAAAGAGACCACAGGTGCTCCTTGCTTACACAAGGAAGCCTATGAAGTTGTTTCACTATGCTTAGTCATCCAGGCACTGTAGACATGATACAAGGAGGCCTGGCTACTGTTCAAGATTATGGCAGACTTGGCATCAACCATGTGCTGCTGGTTCTGCAGGAATGCCAAATGTTTTATTTAGGAGGTCAAGGATGTTTCCACTGAGATTTCAAAGGAGGGCCTGAGACATGAGAAATACCATCGCAGGTTTGGAGACCTTTTAAGATACCTACGAGAAGGCAATCTACGAAGCTGTGAAGAGAATCTAAAGCCAGAACTGCAGTGGAGATGTCATAAGATTAAGGTATGCCAGCAACTAGCAGCATGGGCTGAGGAAAACTTAGAAGTTGAGTAGGAACAAGCCAAGAAAGAGGCCCTATAAGCTGCCACCAGAAAGGCTTTAGGGGTGGAACTACACAAGCCCTTTGCAGAGAAAATCTCTCAGGCATTTGTGTGTGTGTGTGTGTGTGTGTGTAGACACTTGCTTTTAATTTTTTCAGGGGTTCATAAAGAGAGCTTTCCTTGAGTCTCAGAGGAGATTTGGACTTAGACTTTTGAGCAATGATAAAATTACTAAGACAATGGAATTCCCGAAGATGAACATTGTTGAGATACCATGGGTTTTAGGGGACTAGGGACAGAATGTTATGGTTTAGATAGGAAGTAACCCCAAAATCTTCTTTGAAGGCAGGAGTATTGATAGGTGAGATGATTTAATTATGAGAGCTGTAATCGAATCAGTCCATCCTAGTTTGAAAGAAGTAACTATGCAGTAACTGTAGGCATGTGGGGCCTAAGTAGAGGAGGCTGGATTCACTGGTGGAGTATCTAGAAGGGTGCATTTTCCCTGCCTCCACTACCATTTTTCTCCCACTATGCTTCCTGACTCCACCATGAGGTGAGCAGCTTTTCTCTACTGGACCCTTCCGCCATGATGTGCTGCTTCACCTTGGGTTCAGAGCAATGCAGACAGTCATGTATGGACTGAGCCTCTGAAACCATGAACCCTGAATAAATTTTTTTTCACTTCAAAGCAGTTCTTATCAGGTATTTTTGTTTTGTTTTGTTTTCCATAGCAACACAAAAACTAACTAAAACCATAGTAATTATTGAGAACCAGAAGAGTGCTGGGGTAAGTGGAGATGAGAATGTAAGAAGGATATTTAGATATGATTGGTTCATACTATATACATGTATGAAAACATTACACTGAATTCTATTAATATATATCACTACTATGTATTAATAAAAATGTTGATTTACTATCAAAATAAACTTAAGCCAACTACTTGCTAACTTAATGATCTGTTATTTAATTAAAAGTTCAACATCTATTAGAGACCATTGAGTTTGGTTGTAGGCAATCACAAAATAATTAATCAATAACAGGTTAATACAGAAATTGAAAATTAGTGAAACAATAGATAAATATCTTCCAAATTGAGGCCATTCAAAAACATAAGAAAAAATTTAAAAGCAAGAAAAGTGACATAATTCATTATCATAATAAAAATAGGTTTCCTTTCAAAGTCATTTAATGACTGACTGACTTTAAAAATGACATAAATTATATCAAAATAAATATTTTTATCAAGTTCATGAAGCAAAACTCCAAAAACAATAAATTGTGAAAATAAAGTCTCATTAAAATTGAACTGTACACATTTAAAATATAAATATTGAAATAAATAGGAAAACAAAGAAATTAAAATGAATTGGAAGGTAAAAAACAAACAAACATGGATTAAATAGAAATAAGATAAAACTATGAAACACCATTTTGAAATATGAAGGTTAAATTAAATGTTTCAAAAATAATTTATTAGAAGTTCCACATGGAGAGAAGAGAGGAATTTCCTGTGGGTCAATATTTATAGAGAATTTTACTGATGAATTTTAATAATTAGAAAAAACAAGAGACCTCAAACAACATGCTTTTGAATTATGAGATAAGTAAATGAAAATAAATCTGCATCTAGAACTGTCAGAGAAATTTCAAAATATAAAAGATGAATCATCTCAAAACTAACAAAATGAATTTTACAAGTGAAGTGTTACTAATAGCTTACATTAGCAACTGTAGTGGAATGAAGATCAAAATGTAATGCTATCAAAATATTAAATAAGTACTCAACCTATAATTTAATATGTATGCCATCACTTTCAGTTGAGCATAAAAGAAAGATGTTTGGGTGTATACAATAGCTAGTAGTGTACCATAGAAGACCTTCAATATAAAAAAAAAGCTATTAGTGTATCCAGCCAGAAAAAAAAAAAAAAGATCAATGACAGAGAGTGTATGATATGACAACTGCTGAGTATAGAAGTTGATAAATTATGTCAAGAAACCTGATTAAATATTGAATGGAAAGTAATATTGCTAATTAATATTTAAATTATGTTTGACAACACATTATAAAAATGATGAAGCAAATCATCAAGATAGACAGTTCTCCAGTGGCTTGGGAGGCTGAGGCAGGAGGATTGTGAGTTCAAAGCCAGCCTCAGCAAAAGTGAAGACTAAGCAACTCAGTGAGACCCTGCCTCTAAATAAAATACAAAAAAGGACTGGGGCTGTGGTTCAGTGATTGAGTGCCCCTGAGCTCAATCCTAGGAACAACACCAACAAAAAAAGATATATATCTATAATCTGTATTCTCAGACCAGATTCAAAAGAATACTGAATAACTCTATTATATATATGAAAAAATATATATCATTTAATGTTTATTTAAAAATATATTGTAGAGTGATAGAAATCCAATGCATGTATTTCAAAAATATAAATCCAATGAATGTATTTCAAAATAGCACAAGAAACAAAAGACTTTTCACTGTGGTCAGATAACATGATTTATATGTTAGAAATTTGTTAAAAATTTTGTTGAAAATGTTCTGCTGACACGGTAACTTCACAGATTTTACATAGAATTATTTTTGCTGTATTGTGCTTGGTGCCAAATATACTTAATATAACTGTCAAGTCATATATTTAATATTTCTAGAAATTTCTCAGTCATTCTATCTTAGTGCCTTTAATATATCCTTTCCCTACTTTTTGAGATACTAATTAGATCCATATAGTGGCATAATTCATTATCTACATATCTTAGTAAGTTTTATCAACTTTTCCACTTTTATTTTTTTGTATACCTTTGTTTCTGGTCTATATTTCAATTCACTAATTCTTTTTTGTTTAAACACATTAAATATACTTTTATTGTACTTATTCTAAAATTGTTTTTTTTTTCTGGAAAGGGTGTCTAAGTCAGCATTTTCAAATAGAAAAGAATTCCATGATTAATGATGATGGTATCGCTAATGATGATTAACAGAATAACTATTAACCTCACCTATTACAAGGTATAGGAAGCAGTTCTATAGAGTTCTGAGACTTGAACTATTTAGGAATAACTTCTTCATTACTTCCTCCAGCTTCATCAGCTCTTCAGCAGCATTTGTTCTATGGAGCATTTCTGGTGAAAAAGATTTTGTATCTTGCATCTTTATTTCTGTGAGTTCTTTTCTCGCCTCATGTTTAATCTTAAATTACTCTTTATTGAGGTAAAACTTGGTTCCTTTCAATGTCATATGAATAAACCCAAAATGAAATGCAAAATTAACTTATTATGAAATATGAAAATGATTTTAAGATCTGAACTGAAAAAATTACTTTTATAGTTCAGGTGTGGGGTAGATACTAGTGAATCTCAATGCCAATTTGTTCTAATCAACCTCACAAAAATATCATAGCTGAGATTGCTATGCAATTCACTTCTTTTTTTAAATGTTCCAAGTTTATGATACAATAGTAGGCAGGTCAATGAGGTTTGAGATTCTTAAAGAATTATTGCATTACATTAAAGCAACAAAATTGATCTAAACACTTCAGAGTAATGATAAAGTGGGGTGGTGGTGGGGGGTGGCTATGGGCAATGTTACCAAACAAGAAAATGCCCAAGAATCTGATTTCCATACAAGACAATATGCTGTGTGTGTGTTCTACTTTTTCTCCTTTTTTGCTTACTTGCCAGTTTGACTTTAAAATCAAACATCCTCACTCATTAAAATCTTTAGGAAAAAATTCATCCATAAAGATTGCAATTATATCTTACAAAATTGGGCCTCATTGGTAATTGCCTTAAATTGATTGACTTTATTTTTTGATTTGAATGATATTTTGAAAATTTTCTTCTAAAGTATATTTGGAATCCTGAGAGCTTCACTATTTGTTGATTTACTGTTATGGATTCTCCAGACAGTCACATCCAGAGAAAGAATCAGTGGGAGATAGATACAGATGTAGATTGATGAGAAGAAATCTGTTATGGGAATTGAATCACATGACCATGGAGGCTGAGAAGTCTCACAATAGGCCATCTACATGCTAGAGACTCAGGGTAGTCAGTAGCCTGGCTCAGGACAAAACTGAAAGCCTCAGAAACAAGGAAAGCTGATGATATAACTCTAAGCTCAAGAGCCCAAGAGTGGAGCCACTGGGCATGAATCCCAAAGACAGATAGCTAGAGAACCTACAGTTCTGTTGTCCAAGAATAGGAGAAGAAGGCACCCTGACTTTTGAAAAGAGAAAGCAAAAATTCAATCTGCCTTTTGATTTTTTGTTCCATCCAGGTCCCCAGCTTATTGGATGGTGGCTCACATTTTAGGAAGATCTCTTGTACTCAGTACTCTGACTCATAGGCCAATCTTCTTTGGAGGTGCCCTCACAAACAGACACAGAAATAATGCTACATCAGCTATTCAGATACACCTTAATCCAGTCAAGTTGACAACTCAAGTTAACCATCTCAATGACTTTCATAACACAATTAAAAGGTAGAGTTATTGAATAAAGGTAAAAGCAATGTGTATGTAAAGATGATAAAATAATTCAATTAAAAAGTTAATCTAACATATAGTTTGATATTATCAGTTTATACTTTAGACCCTAGTGGAATATACTTTTTTTTTTAATCAACTGCTTTCTTTTTTTGGAAGATAATCCCTTGCCTCTGAAAATAAAACTTCATATAACCATTTTAACTTGTTGATTTCCAAAGGTTTGGTAATTTCTAGGAAATTTAGAATCTTATTCCTCATAAATTTCAAGTTAATTTTGATATTATCAAACATAACTGACAGTTACTTCAATTTTTTATACACCCCTGTGTAACTAAAAGGCAAAAAAATAATGTCTTAGCATGAAAGAATCATGAGAAACAGTATAATGCTCCCTGGAAGTACAACAGTAAAACTCAACATGAGCCAATCTCAGCTCATCAGCATTCCCATGAATGTAATGCTTCACTTTGCTTTATGAGCTACCTCGAGCCAGATGCTATAAAATTGCTGTGAAGGATTACCTACCAGGGACCCATGCAGACCATGCCAGGAACAACACAGAAGTCTTTTCATACAACTATCCATGTAATAAGATTTCTGTAAAGGTTGGAAATGTAAGGAGTTCTTTTAAAATTATGTCCTAAGGAAGCATTTGCCCCAAACACTAATATTCATTCTTCCACACTGTTCCCTTGAAATCTCATTCATCATTGGCACACATTTGCAATAATAGTAGTTTCGCTAGCCAATGTTCTCAGTTTCAATAGCACAAAAATCTATGTTGGCACAGTAGGCAGCAACCATCCATGTGTGTGGGTGCTTGATTCCCGGCAGTTTACCTCATTTGTAAATAGGACCAATAGCCAAGAATTCTGCTTTGCAAGTACTTTCACCTCATTTGGAAATACTTAATTCATCCTAACAGTTCATCCAGCATATAGAAAGAAAAAGTTATGATCTTTTGAAATAAAGACTTGGTACATTCTGACATTTCCTTTAAGAAGTCATATTTCATATTTTTTTAATTCTTAACTGTACATAAAAACATAAAAATTGTGCATATTAATGGAAATGGGTATCATATGATATATAGATGTGTGTATGTATTGCAGGATGTTTAAATCAGGACCAAAATAACTATCTTCTTAGATTTTAATCTTTTGTGTGTGTGTGTGTGTGTGTGAAGACATTAAGAATAATTTCTTCAAGATTTTTGAAATATATACTATTGTTAACTGTAGTTGCCCTACATTGTCATAGCACAGCAGGACTTCTTGTTCATATCTAATTGTAACATAGTACCCCTGATCAGCCTCTCTCCATCTTCTTCTATGTTTTAAGCTTTTTGGGCTTTAATCATCTTCTTCTGAGTTGAAGGACAGCTGCCCATTTGATGGAGATTTAAATTTACAAGGGAATACATGCTAAATTGAAATGTAAAGAAATTTATCTTTGGGAAAATTTTGGTAAACTATTTGACACAGTGATCAACAAATGATTTTTGTATTATTATTTTTAAGTACCACAGTTCAGCTCTTGAGACCAAATATCAAATAAATGCCTGTGTTTTGGATTTAGTGAAAATGGCACCTGAACATTTTGTGGCGAGCACTCTGTGATCATTCTATTGTACACTTTCTGAGCAACAAAGTAAAATGCAGCCATTGTTTGAATCTTTGATTTTATGATTTTCCTTTGGCTGTTATTTGGCTATGGTGATTTGAAATAGAACCCCACTTTGTGAATTTAAAAGTTACTTTAATTCTGATCAAGTAATTTTAACTAAAATAGAACAAACAACCTTTTAAAACCTTTGATTTTTACTACCCTAAAAAATCCACTATAACAATGTAAGCTGACTTTAAAACCCAATTTTGAACTCATTTTTAAAAATTCACAATAATAGGTTGTAAACAACAGAATTGTAAAAAATTAGAGGTTTTACTAAAAGAGTTATTTAGATGAGAAAATTATAGCTTCATATTAGCACATCTGCACCTTGACAATCAAATGCATGAGAGCATTATAATTTCAATGAATTATGCAAAATGCTAATTAAAAAGTCAAATTTACTAATCATCTCTCAGGGTCATAACTGGAATTGAATTTGAGTAAGGACAAACAATTCTATGAAGTGTATTTTCATCATGAAGTTTTTAAATCTGTTTAGAAATGCATACTAGAAAAACAATTTCTGTTTTCATATAGATGCTAATTGATTTTGCTGTGTTCAACCTATCAGAAATTATTGATTACTCACTTATAAGTTCTTGCTACACACTGTGGCTGTGTGTTTCAGAAAAAAAAAATGGTGTGTTATAAGGACACAATTATTATAAATGTAGACATTGTTTTTTAAATTAAAAACTGGTTAAATGGTGAAAATTTCTCATATGACTGTCTATATTCAATATATTAATTTCCAATGTAAAGCACCTGTATGAAATGTTTTTGTGTGCTTTTCATTTATGATATTTGTCTTTTAAAAATAATTCAAAAAATAACATTCTATTTACTTCTAGTCCTTGTATGGAATATCTCTTAGATAAATGCTCATGAAAGGGATAAATGTATAGAGAGATTAGTAAATAGACTAAAAATATATGCTTTCACAGAATTGCATTTTGAAAATTATATAGTAGCTTCAGTGTCTCTTCTGAACTTTAATATTAAGTCCAAAGTATTCTGCGTCTCTCTATTCACAAAGACACTTTTCTGTTTGGCAAACAAAAACTATAAAAATATAGTAAGCTTAAGAGGATTCTTTCCCTCTTCTTCCCCCTTAACAAATCCTTTCCACTTTTCAAGGGCTGGATGAACAAGGTCTTATGTCCTTGTGAATAGAGTAGATAGGAATGGAGATATAGGACAAAACTGTCCTCACAAAAGGACAGGTGTCTTCTACTGGATAAAATAAACAAAAGAAAAATAAAATGAAGATACTCTTCCGATGGTTCCCACTAAATCACTAAATAAATATGGCTTAAATTTAGGTTAATGGGTTTATTAAGTCCAAATTTGTTGTAGGCCTTTGATATTTTTCATGAAGTATCTCAAATCTACAGTTAATTTTGAGATGCCTTCAGTAGTCAGTATAAAATGGTTAGTGAAGTCCTACTTTCAGAATTCATTTGGCAATGCCTCTTTAGATTATTAAATTTAAGTGCTTATTACCTGCAATTCTATAAAATGTTTAATGTTCCAAGACAGGTATTTGTAAAGATTCAAAAGCTCTGTGTTGCAAGGACAAGGTAGATTCTGCCAGATATTTAATGCCACTGCTGGTCACGTAGGCTCTAATTGGCTCTAATTAGCTCTCTCATCCAGCTATGACATTCTTTACCTGACTGAGAGGCACTCAGGGTGGTGGAAAAACCTCTCCTATTGAGTATTTGAAAATATCACCTAATTCCTGCCAATATGATCATTATAAATGAGCTGCAAACCCATTAGGTTTGATAGAAAATGGGTGGCGGGAAGAAAGATTTGATCCAAACGAGCTCTACAATAATAGTAATCAATGTCCAATAAAAGCACATTCTAGCTGAACAAGGCTCACATGTAAAGGCTGTATTTAAAATAGAAGGCTGGGTAGAGTAGGTATAAATTCAATTTTCCCTACATATTCAGCTCATTCTCTGCCTTACATAATAGACTTAAGTGTTTTTTAGTTTCATGAATAAAAAGCTCTTTCATAAATTTAGAACTTTCAGCTTTGTTCAGAAAATTAGGGGCATAGTAATAGAATGATCTCAATATTGCATGGTATTCCCACCATTAATAATAAAGAAATGGCATAAACACATTCATCCAAATGACTACCAAAAACCCATAGAAAAATTTTTGATGAACTTAAAAATGTTTTCCTGATTTCCTATATGGTAATAGCCAGAGAAAGAAGAGGATGTATATTTTTATGGATGGAAGAAGGTAATGAAACAAGGGCTCAACTAAAAAAGAAAACAAAACAAAAATGGAAGTACATTATTGATTTTGTACATTTTGTCAGATGATTATTATATTAATTCCTAATGGACAGTGTAATTTTTAAGACTTTATTTCTGAATATGTGCAAGAGAAGGAAAAGACATTGAAAAATTATCACAAAAAATGCTAATGTGCCCCTAAAATTGGTATTAGAATGAATTGTGGAAATCAAGGGAGTGGAAAATACAAATTATTTGTACTCAAAGCTGAATATCATTATTGTCTGTGATTGTTCCCCCTTTGAAAATTTACATGTATTACATGTTAGGAGCTCTAACATGAGATTCATCTCTTTTATATCTCTATGAAAATGAATTATAAAATCAGAACTCTCACAATAAAAAAGGAAGACAATTTCTTAAAAACAAAACAAGGTTTGGGGTTGTGGCTCAGTGGTCGAATGCTTGTCTAGCAATGTGAGGCACTGGGTTCAATCCCTAACACCACATTAAAAAAACTAAATAAACAAAATAAAGGTATAAAAAACGAAAACAAAAATAAAAAAAACAAAATTGCCCATCCATTAGTGAAAATTGAATCTTCAGTAACCACAAGTCTTTCTTTAATATTTACAAACAGATATATGAGTCTCAGTCTTTCAAGGATTTGGGGGTCTTAGAGCATACAAATATAGTGGTTCTGTTACAAAGCAACATATTCTAAGAGCTAAATAATTGAGAGGGTTGTGTAGTAGCTACAGGTTGTGTAAGACCATTGAAGAGTCCTCACAGAAAAGGTACAATCATATTTGACTCAAGGGAAGGATGTGATTTAGACTTGAATAAGAAAAATTGGATTGCTAAAGTGGATATTGATTAGGAAATAATGCAAAACCAATTTGCTTATAACAAAAGATTGGTGGAGGGCAGAAACATCTAATCATCATTCAGTTAGGTTTTCTCTACAAATCTTTGTGTAATTCTGTGAAACTACTTTATCTAATACAATAGGATTTAGAAGAAAGTCTTAAAACACTTCTAAAGCGCAATATTCTGCATATCAGTTTAATCTGGATAAAGCATCTTTATTCTTTTATGTTCTGTCACAATGCACTGATTCATAACATACATCTATCTACATTCCAATTGATAGGTTCTAACTAAATATAGCCATATTTTCATCAGTTCCTAGTCACTGAAAATTATTTCTTTTGTTTGAAAATCAAACAAGTCAACTTTCAAAAGGATTGTTAAAATGCATTCTTCTAGAAGATTCATTTTAAAACAAGTTCCTTCACATAATACTGCTCTTAGCTCAATATTAGTGAGTCTTTAACTCAGAGAAATTTAAACAGAAGAAATGTGGGGAAATAATGAGATAAATGAAATGTAATGAACAGTGGTCCCAAATATTTTGTTGATTTCATAAAGTTCATTAAGTAATTTAATGTATCTATGATGACCTCCCCCCTACAACTTGAATACCTATGGATCTTTATAGGTAAGGTTTTTAGATGTGTGAAAATTACATTTCCGAATTAACATATGTGACATTTTACTTAATATCCTATAGAAGAAAAAAATTTAGAAACTTCTAGAGATTTCTATCTCAAATATATGCCATGGTGTTAATACTTTTAATGGATAAATGAAACACTGCTATCTTTAGTATTATGCAAGGAAATGACAAAAGTCTATCCACAATCCATATTGCCTCCAAATGATATAGTCTTATGATCTCTATTTTTTAAAAGTAAAAAATTTCAAAGGAAACACCGAAACCTGAGTTTTCTTAACTCTTTAAAAATTATTATTGTGTATTAATTTGGATTTTTAGATTCTATATGATATTGTCTCTGCTGAGTTTCTTGGTACTATATTCTGGACTGTTGATCCCAGACAGTGTGGTCTCCCGACTTATAGGCATTGCTATATTTGACTGCCTGTTCTAAGTACTGGGATTATGGCTACCCCTGGTGCTACTGATCCAAGCAATGTGATGCCTTGCTGCAAAGATTTGAAAAGGCCAGAGGCATGACTGGTTAGAATTCCTGAGAGAAAATGCTCGTTCTCTCTCTCTCTCTCTCTCTCTCTCTCTCTCTATATATATATATATATATATATTTATATATATATATATATATATAAATATATATATATTTATATATATACTTATATATATAAATATATATATATATATATATATATATATATATATATATATATATATATAAAAATGAATGCACCAAGACCTTCAGTTTTAGTTCAAGAGAGAGAGAGAGAAAGAGAGAGAGAGAGAGAGAGCGAGCTTTGAACTCCTCACTTTTATGCTAAAGAAAGAAAACATAGTACAAACTCAAAATCAATTCCTTTTCTTGGACCTTTCAGAAAACTGAGATTGCTGGGCAAACTGCCACTGAAATTTCTAGAGAATGAAAAATCTAGATATATAAAGTTGCCAAGAATTGCTTATAAATGACTGGAGGCACTGGAAGCAACAGTTAAATGCTAGAATCAAATTACTAGAGGGTGTGTAGAAAGGTAAATAGAAAACTGTAGTCGCCGATGGAGGAAAGGCATGTGTCCACTTCCCTTCAGGAACCCTACCAGTTCTCATAGTGAGGATGTGACAAGATTTCCTCTCAACCCTGTCCTTATCACAGTGGAACCCTGCAAGACTCTCTCTCTCTCTAATATTTAATCTCCAGGGGAAAGAATTTGCAAGAGGACAATTCTAAAATCTTTTGCAGTTGAGGAAAGGAATTCTGTCACCTTAGAATGTGCCAGCCGTTTCCTATTCTCTAAAAAAGGTAAATAGTACTTTGGAGAAAAGAACTAAAGGAAACATGTTGGAAACATTGTATCAGGGAAAGGAACAGGAGGTAGAGGGAAGTCCAGCTTGTTCCAAAGGATGTAGAGAAGGTCTCTAAGTCAGAGACCTGCTGAAGATGAAGACTTAATCAGAAGATGGTAGATACTGCTCTGCCTCCTATACCATGGTACCACACAAACAAGTCACCAGTATTATATCAGTTGATCAGACCTGAGTCATGGACTTGTTTTGAGGAGAACTATATGGGATACAAGAAAGTGGAAAAGGGAGGAAAAAACAAGGACATTAGAGGAATTTGTTGTCCTTTGTACCTACAAATATAGCAAACACCGAACACCACTGAACTTACAACTATATTAATTTAAATCAACTAACTGGAGGCCAATTTATCTTAGTACCTATTTCCAAATACACCATTTCTGACTTTCAAGAAACATTACATGGTATGCAAAAATATAAGAAAAAACAAAATACAATGATAATTTAAGTAAACATCAGCATCAGATTCCTATGTAATATAGATGTTGGTATTAGCAGATAGGGAATTTAAAATAATTATGACTGGTATGCTAAGAAAAAGAACAGAACATGGAAAAGATGGAAACTATAAGAAAGAATCAGGAAAAAAAGCTAAGAATAAGACATCTGAATAGCTGAAATCAAAAAGTACTTAAATAGACAACATAATTGAGAAAATAATCCAGTGAACTTAAAAATTGCTTAATAAAAACTTCCAAAACTAAAAGTTAATGAGAATTTTAAAGTAATAATGGCAGCCAGGCACAGTGGCACATGCCTGTAATCCCAGCAGTTTGAGAGGCTCAGGCAGGAGGATGTCGAGTTCAAAGCCAGTCTCAGCAAAAGTGAGGTGCTAAGCAACTCAGTGAAATCCTGTCTGTGAATAAAAATACAAAATAGGGCTGGGGATGTGGCTCAGTGTTCAAGTTTAATCCCTGGCACCCCCCCCCCAAAAAAAAAAAAGCAATAATGAAAGTAAAGGAGAAAAACAAAAACAACAACAAAAAAAAAAAAAAAAAAAAAAAACCAGCAAAATATAGGGAAACAGTTAAAAGAAGATAAAATTTAGTAAGAACATATCATTAAAATTACTTCAAGTATAAAATCTAAAGAGATCTGGCAAAATGTAAAGCTTTTCAGATTGCATTTAAAAAGACCCCAAAGTATTCTTTTTAAAAATTAATGGTAGATGCCAATCTAAGGATCCAGGATTCTCCGAAAATACCAAATTAGTATTTAGACACAACACACACGTGTTGTGTCTAAATACTAATTCAGACACAACAGGCTTGTCAAATGCAAACTGCAGAAAAACAAAGAAAGAAAATCTTAAGGGATGTCAATGTAAGAGTTATCCACAGAGGAATAAAGTATGAAATATTGAAATTTGTCAGAAATTATGCAAATAAGAAAACAGGAAAATTTGGGTGTGGTAGCACATTCCTGTCATCCCAGTGCATCTGGAAGTTAAGACAATAGGATTCCAAGTTTGAGACTACCCTGGGCAGCTGTGTGAGACCCTGTGTCAAAAGCTTTTTATACATATTTTTTATATATAATATATATATATATTTTATATATACAAAAATATATATATATTTTATATGTATAAAATAAAAATAGATTGGGCTGTAACTCAGTGAGAAAGCACCCCCGGGTTCTATGCCCAGTACTGCCAAAAAAGAAAAAGCCAAAAAAAAAAAAAAAAAAAAATTAAAAAAGAGAGAGAGAGAGAGGAGAGTGAAGTATTTATATATTGTTAATACCCAGTAGCAACTAAAATTCATATCTAATTAAACTGTTCCTTAAAAGTTAATGATTAAAAAAAGTAGAGAAAAAAATCTTAAGGAATTCATCACTTTTTTTTTGCAAAAAATGCTTAAAAAATGTAAAACCATCAAAGGAGGAATTCAAAGGTAAGGTATTTTTCTTATTCTTAACTGATATAAATAAAGGTAGAATATATTATAACAATGTGTTGGGTAATTTTAGTATATGGATGATTAAATAGCATAAATGTCATGAGGAACAAGAAAGAATAGTGACTTCTGTATTAAGAAGTAACTTAATTACACAGGAAATAACATTATTATTTGAATATAGTTTTGGAGAATTAAAAAATGTGTACTGGAAACTCCACAGGATCCACAAATTTTTTAAAGGAAGTATAAATAATGTCCCGAGATAGAAAAGAATACTGAAATCATAAAATATTTAATAGAAGCAATAAATAAATAAATAAATAAATAAAAAGAAAAAATTGGAAAAAATGTTTGTCATGGTAGATTATAATCTTAGTATCTTAATAAGATAATATCTTATCTAGGATTCAGAAACATTCTAAATATTTATGTACCTAACAGCAGAGTGCAAAATATATGATATGATTAAAAGAGTAAATAGACAATTTCCATTAGAGTTAGTATTCAATATCTATCTTAGAGTGATTAATTGATCATTCAGGTTAGGGATAAAAATAAAAATGATCTAGATCAAATTTTAATTAATTTGTTCTAATTAATACTTAAAGAATACTCCCTAGAGTAATAGAAGAATCTACAATTCTCTAAAGCTCAAATGGAGCTTTCACCAAGAAAGACATGGCCTAAATCATGATATACCTTTACAAATGTGAAAATATGGAACTAACACCAAATATGTTCCAAGACCATGACAGAGTCAAGTAGAAATCAACCACAAAAAACAGTTTGAAAATTCTCATATATCTGGAATTCTATGGACCAAATATAGAAATTAAAATAGTTTGAATTAACTGAAAATGAAAATGCAATGAATAATAATGTATGCATATATTTAAGGATATTAGAAAACAATAAATTATAGAATCAATTTCCTAAATAACTTAAGCATTTGCCTTATAAAAGCTACATGAAAAGTATGAATTAAGTGTCCTATTATAAAAAAAGAGTAATAGGAATTATAAACCTTTAGTCAAATTAATGAAGAAGAAAGAAGATACAAATTATCAAGACTAAAGATACAAATTATCAATATCAGCTATAATGCAGTGTGTATCAGTACAAATCCCATAGACATTAAAAGTGTAATCAGTGGATCCTATAAAAATATGTCATAAAATTTGAAAAGTTTTATAAAATGGGATGATTGTTAAGTGAATAGACCTAGATCTATAAAAATAATTAATATACATAAATCTTTAAATCAGAAAACACTAGATCCAAATGGTTTCATTGAAGATATACTTAAGACAAAAATCAAATCCTGTTCTATTTTTTTTTCTTTTTGAAAATAGCAAGGTAAACTTACCCAAATTATTTTATGAAGCAAGCATTACTCTGGTACCAAAATTTTAGCAGATAAAGTACCAGAAAGGAAGCTATAAACAAATATTCAACCTTATTTAAAAATTCATGTCTTTACAAAAACTTTCATGAGAATATTTCTCATAGATTTACTTATTGTTGTCAAGCATTGGAAATAGTTATGAGTTTCTTCAATAGAGGAAAAACAGAAGTGGTATACCATTAGAGGAATACTATTTATTAACAAAAACCTGAACCATCAAGCTGCAAAACGTACAAGTGAATGTTAATTGCATTTTCTTAAGTAAAAGAAGGCAGCCTGCAGAGGCTAAATAGTGTAATTCTTCATGATATTCCTGAAAAGGAAAATCCATAGAGATTCGAAATAAAGATCAGTGATTCCTTGGACTTTGGAAGTACTAGGGAAGTGTTTACTGGGTTCAGTACGGGAGATATTTTATGATAATGAAACTATTGTGTATGATATTGTAGTGGTAGATACATGCACTTTGCATTTTTAAAAAAACTGATGGATCTTAAAGGACAAATTATTAAAGAACATAAATATGTTAAAAATAAGATTGAGAAATTTCAGATGAAATACAGTCTGTGAGAAAAGATGGTAATTGTAACTACATTAGAATTTGCTAACATAATGTCACTGAAAAGGATGAGAAAAAAAAAAAGGTGTCAGCCTAAGTAAACTTAATAATGAATAGAAATGAAAAAATGGATGAAGACTAAAGGAACTATATACATGTGTGTGTACACACACACACACACACACACACATATCCTGTACTTTAATTTATAAAGGTTTTTTTCCCAAGGGAATAACAGGTTAAAAATTCTGAAATTTCTATTCCTGTGTATAGTGAATGAACAAATAAGTAAAATTAATGGTGGATTTACAAAAAAGTAAATGAATGGTGGATGATAGAAGTGAATTTTCTCAGTATTGGAGTGAGAGTTTACATATAAGAGTAAAGGCTACCTTGAAACATTTGGTACTAGATTAGAGTTGAATGTATGAATATGAACTCAGGTATAGCTTAAGGCACATTTGATACATGGATTTTAAAGGATGAATTATTAAACAACATAAACATTTCATAAGATATGATACATAGATGTACATACAAGTAGGTAGATGTATCTGTGAATGGGTAGATAGATAGCCAGACTGACAGACTGATAAATCTATGTTCACATGGATTGGCATACTAACATATATTTCCTAGCTCTATTTGCTGAACAATGATGCCTAAGAAACACCAAACACACCCAATGCCCAGGACTTAATTATTAATGCCATATACTAATAAATTTTGCAGAGACTTTTGGAGAAATTGTCAATTCTAGAAAAATTTCCAGAAAGTGCTCAAAAACAAAATTATGCAGGTATGTCAAGGGACACAGGATCCATCTTAGAGTGCTCCAAATAACCTTACCTGAAATTTTGTGAAACCAAAGAAATTCATAATATTACCTGATAACTCAAAATCTAAAAGAAATATTAATTAATTTATACTGATATAATTGATTGAATAAATCAATGCATGAGAGAGAATAGACTAAAGTTAAAGATTCCAAAATATTTATTTAGGCACCCTTTATAACAGTGCTGCATTACTTCACATCCCTTAAATTGGACTTCACATCAGTTTCATTATTTATGATTATAGTATAGAATGGAGGAGGGAATCAACTTTTTAGTAGATGCACCTGACAAAAACTTCTTCAGCCAGTTGATCAAGGATAACATCAATGATGTCATGTAAATAACGTGTGTCCTTTATACGATGTGAGGATAAGATCAATTTACTTTTCTGGTGCTCACATATGACATATAACTCCAGTCTTGAGAGGAAAAAATGATAAAACAAAATGAAATCTAAGAACATTCTACAAAACACATTACTCACATTCCTCAGACATTTCAAGGTCCTCAAAATAAAAGACTGAGAAAATTCCATTGTTTAGAGGATTCTAAGGTTTCATGGTAAATAAATATAATATGAAATTCTGAAAGAAAAAAAAAACATACTAGGTAAAACTATGGAAATCCAAATCAAGCTTGAAATTTAATCCATTATAATGTGATAATATTAGTTTCAAAACGATACTATAGTATATGGTTAATAATGAAAAAAATAGTGGGCAACATCCTTGAAACTTTTCTGTGAAACTATTCTAAAATTGTAAAAAAGCTTTAATAAAATCAAACCATCGAAATAAATGGATAGGGTATCATAGAGGCCAAGTGAGTGTTGGTTCCACATCCATCATATGCTGTTCTTCCCTGGTTCAGACCCTGATGATGACATATTTCTTTTCTACACAAGGGTCACCCCCAGTTCCTGTAATAGGTTTTATAGCTTTTATCTTTACAGGAGTTATCAGTTATAGTTTCAAAACTTTTTCCTCAGGAGGTTCCATTACCCTCTATAAATCCATGAATGAAAATAAATATATTGGTTAATGAATATTCTTCATTCTGCCAGGTAACATGCATTCCATTGCTGCAAAGATATCTATCTCACCTCTCCAATACAGCCAAACCCCAACTTTTTCTAAATGAAAAATTCTTTTTGATTTTTGTTTTTCACCATGTAATTTAGCATACAAATTCATTATAGTAAGAATATGATGGTGTTTTCTCCATTAATATGGTACCTGATTAGAATTAGAAGATTAATGTAAGCATGAAAGGTACAACATTTAACTCAAACTTATAAATTATGTTTACATTGTCTTTTCTGTCAATATTCCTACTTTTTCAACATCTATGTTCACTAATAGAGATTACAGTTCATGTAATAATAATGTACTTGTCCCTGCTTTCTGTAGTAGGCAAAATAACTGTGTCCAGTTGAAAGATAAACACAAGATACCACTTTTTCATGCTAAGTCAGTTGCAAGTATATAACAACTGCCTTTCATTTAAGCCATGATTTTATTTTTATGCCTACAAACTGGTAATATTATAAAGTGAAGTTAATATCTAATCCAGTCTCTTTACCCCTTATTCATTCTTCCCATGTCAAGTCAGAAATAACATGCACAATATTTTTATCTGAATAATTTTTCAACACATAAGTTATACATCACTTTGGAAATTTTAAAGAAAAATGAATAGGAAAAATATTTGAGGGTCAATTTTTTACACCCACATCAAAATCACGCTATGTTAGTAGTTCTTCCTCTTTATGGATTCTAGAGTAATAATTACATTCACTGATTCATTCATTCATTCAATAGGTTACCAAGTTTGTTCAGTTTTAGGCACTTTCATTATATCAGGAACAAACCCATTAACATTTCTATCACTATGGAGCTTACACTTTTATGAAAAAGACTTAGGTGTGTAAGACAAACATGAAATATAATATGCAGTATTAACTGATCATGATGTAAATGATTAAAAAAGAGATTGAAAATTTTGGGATTGAGAGTGGGGTACAATTTTATACATAGTGATAAACAAAAGCTCAAAGAGAAAGGTGTAATTCAATTATATGGGATAATTGATCTGGGACTTATAGGAATATCTGAAAGCAAAGCAACCTGGGAAGAGAATGAGGAAGGAGCATGTCTGGTGTATTATGAAACAGGGAGGAGAATAGTGTTTTTAGAGCAGAGAGAATTTGTAGCAGAATAGGAACTCATGAGGTCATAGAAATTACAGGAGACATCTCACAAATTATTGTAAGAACTTTGATTTTTTTTTTTTACTCTAGGCAGGATGTAAAATACTGGAATATTTTAAGTTGTATATTGAGATGAAAAGACATGTTTTAAGAGTCACTCTAGTTACTATGTTCAGAATAGAACAAAGGAAGCGGGGTGAAAGCTGGGAGCACAGTAGTATACAATGAAGGTGGCTTGGATTAAGAATGATAATGTAGTGCCAGGCATGGACGTGCAGGCTGGTAATCTCAGTCCAAGTTTCAGGGACTTGACAAGGCCCTAAGAAACTTAATGAAACAATGGCTAAAAATAAGAAAAAAAATAAAGGACTGGGGATGTCACTCAGTGGGTAAGCACTACTGAGTTCAATTCCTGGTATGAATAATAATAATAATAATAATAATAATAATAATAATAATAATGTAATTTTTACCATATTCTCAATGTTTGGTAACAGGATTTGGATTTGCAGGTAGATTTGGTGTTGGGAGTGAAAGAAATAATGAAGCCAAGAGTCACTCTTAAATTTATGAGTTCGGTAATAAGAAGTATAGAGTTAACATTTGCTGAAAAGGCAGATAGCAGGAAAAACATATTTGTAAGCTATAGCAGAAGTGAAATATTGAATATGATATGTTTTAAGTAGTTAACAGTAGCAAGAAGAGGGGAGAAATAGAGAGACAGTGAGGAGTCAGGCAGTCAGGCATAACAGAGTTCTCAAGGGCATGACCTCAAGGACCCACTTCCTTCAACCATGTTCCATCTTCTATTGTTTCTATCACCTTCCAATATTCATTCAGATTAAATGGATTAATCCACTGATGGAGTTAGACCTTCTGATGTTCCAATCACTTCCCAAAGGTTCTACTTCTGAACATTGCTACATGTAGGACGAAGTCTCAACATACTTCAGATCCAAATGATAATAGTAGTTGTAATTATACAGATGAGTTTTAATACCATGAGATTTTAAAATGAATGAAACTGAAAGCAAAGGTAAGAGTGAAAACATCTAGTACAGAGCCCAAGATTTTTGATCAATGAGAAAAGGAATCAAGGTTAAAAAAAAGCTGAAAAAGAGTCATAAAAGTAGAAAAATCATGCAAGACATTTGGGTTATATCTACTGAGAGCTTTCTAATGAGAAGACTCATATTCTGCGTTATGTGACTCCTTCATTAGGAATCTAGCTGATTGGACTAGCATTAAATAACTAATGTACAAAAGGGTTATGAAGACTAGTGATGTGTGACCTGGTTCAAATAAATGAGTGGGGACAACAACAATGTGGTCTCCATTAGTTTTGAAGTAAAGAGATAAGATAAAGGAATGCAGAAAGAATGTATTCATGAAAGTAAATCTAAAGATACTGAGAATAGTATTACCAAAAACTAACATCCACTCATTTACTGCTTCACTAATTTAATAAACATTTACTAAATAACTATTTAATGTCAGATACTTTTCACTAAGGGACATAGGGAAGTGAATGAAGGAAGCTTGGAATGTGTCAGGAACTAAAAAGACAAATGCCATGGGATGTTAGTTTCCAAAGTGTACATTGGAGTGAGAGGAACTTGAAAAAGTTTTTATCAGATTAAACTGAGTCTTATGGGCTGTATGAAAGTTTATGATCATCACCTAAGGAAAACTTCACTGCCTCCAAACTGTCTTAAATAATTCAATGCCATGATATCATGCATATTAAAAGATGTTTCCTTCTGAAAGCATTTCCGAGAATGAATTCAAGAAGGATAAATGTAAAGTGGGTATAAGGGCGAAAGTTAAGATTCCAGTACAGAAGTGTAGATGACTGATGATTGGTTATACTAAAGATGGAGAGAGCAATAAACGGGTGAATTCAGAATACATTTAGGAGAAAAATTAACAGGATTAGTCAAAATATTAGATGTGAATGATAAGGAAGTGAGATTCTTACACATCGTATCAACAGATATTTCTAGCAGTGAAAATAAAAATTGAAAGTATCCTTAAGAAAACCGCGTCACTAAAGAAATGAGTTTAATGTTCTCTGCAAGAATAAATCTAAAGAAACCCATGAAGAACAAAAAAAAAGAATGCAAAATATATAAGAAAAAACAACCTGCCTTCAGTTGATTCTTTACATATATTCCCAAAGAATTCTAAGATAGAGTACAAGGCCCTAAAAACAGGGTCACATGGAGGGAAAAATTTTATGCCCGCTTATAAAATTTACAAGCTTTATTTCACATAGACTTGCATAATGCTCCTTTTAAGTTAGCCAATACCATGAAATCCTATGACATAGAATATTTGTGTATATAGTGAAATTTTGACAACATGGTGATAATTGTTACTATTCATCAGGAAACTTGATTTGTAATGTGTTATATAAGTTTACAAAGGATGTTAGAGCTGAATTTCTAAAAAACTACATGTTCCTGCCTAACTTTTTTAAAAAAGAAAACATTTATTATATTCAACAGTGCACAGTCCACAAATAATCAATCCCTTGCTGCACCAGATGTGATAATTTAAAATGAAAACACAATATTGAGTTTAAAATTCTTCCCTAGTAAGTCTATGAAATAAACTGGGAAGTGGATGTCTGGAGGGAAATAGGATTGTTGAATGGACACTTGGTCACTTCTATAAATGAATAAATTATGAAGACAGGCAGAAGCCCTTATCAAAATCACCATAAACCCTAAATCCTTCAACAAAAATTGGATTCTATGTTGAAAAAACCATACATCAAATGTCATTCCCTTTATTTTCTTAGTATGGTAAATAAGATGATTATAAATCAAGAACCAAAACAGAATTTAGTACTATTTATTTTATAAAAATTTATAATGAAAGAATAGCAGTCTTGAAGGATTACGCTGTTTTATGGGTTAATACTTGTTTAACTGAAATACTGCTATATTGATGTTCATTCTTGTCTTTTTTTTTTTACAAAAAATATACACATTACAAAGAAAACTTAAATGAAATAAATTGACTCACTAGTAATTTAAGTGTTGAAAAGGGGCTCAGAATGTATTCACTTTTCAGTTACAATATATAAAGCCTTGAATTCTATCCATAAGCTAAATGACCATTATCTCCCCTTCCCTCAAAAATAATTTATCTGAGTTAATATTATTTGTTCTTTTAATGCGCAGTGAAATGTTAGTTTCTCAGGTTAATTTTCCCAACTCTCATCCCACTTCCCTTTGGGATCCTATAATATGGTTTTATATTTGTCTAAGTTTACTTATGGAATTATTAACAGAATTCCAATTACACAATTATTTATATGAGTAATTATTTAATATTTGAATTGCCAAGTAGTATGTAGCTTCAGGGCAGGAGAGAGAATCTCTGTTTTGTTCCTGGTAAACTCTTATTGCTTAGCAAGTTCCCTGAAATATATTTGGTTACTCACATTTTGAATAAATAAATATTTTTCATCAGTGAAAACAAGCATAAACTTGTTAAAGATTTAGGTTTTTTGGTTGGTTTTATTATGTTTCCTCTTTATATTTTGCTAGAAATGAAATAAAATAGCATAAAATTTACCATGATGTTTGATTCTATAATATTTATGGTAAAATGAAGTACATGTTTAGTAATAATTATTTTTGGAAAATGTATTCTGATTAGTTGTCATGTCTTAGAGACAATACTTCATAAAAACATTGTGATATGATTGACAAACTCTCAAAAAGAAAATATACTTATCAAAATGTACAACTTTCATTTCAAAATATTAAATCAAATCTTACATAATTTGCCATCATTCTAGACATGTCTACTCAATAATTTGCCTCTGATAATTTATAAATTATAAAAACACTTGCCCTTATTTGTATTCACATGTATTGATGTGTTTGTCATTCTGAATTATGATGTTACTGAGTCTGAAAACAAACTTATGTAATGATAAAAACAATATTCAATCAGTATCTTAAATTTTCCATTTTTTTCCTCAAGAGATCAGCATGATTCAGAAGAATGATGCTTATTATAGTAGAAAAATTTTCTTCTCTTTAAAAATTGAGATAAAAGTGTATATATTTTTAAGCTCAATGGAGCACAATGAAGAATTTTATAGACATTTAAAATTAAATTGGAGGGCTGGGACTGTAACTCAGCGGCAGAGTGATTGCCTACCATGTGTAAGATACTGGGTTCAATCCTTAGCACGACATAAAAATAAACAAATAAAATAAAGGCATTCTGTCCCTCTACCACTACACAAAAAATTAAAATTAAATAAAATAAAACTGAAGTTTATTGTTTTCTGAAAGCTTTTGTGAATAAATTTCTTCCTAATCTACCATTTTGAAAGATTTGGTTTTTAAGAAATTGAGACACACTGTTCCATGCTTCTTCTATAAACTGCACTGGACCACAAAGCAAGAAACCAGAATCTATTCCTGGTATTTTAAGTGATATTCTAGAAATCCTTTCACAGTGGTTGGATTGCTAGTTATCAATTTATGTGCCTGAAATAGTCTGTTTAATGCCACTCTTTCCAGCTATAAGATAATCCTCAAATTTCTATGGATTAATCTATTATATTAACTATTTCTATAGGTGTTCAGTAATAGTTGCTGAATATTGACTAACACTCACTTATTTAACTGAAATATTTTCTCTCATTTCTACTTTGGAAGTAAACTGTATTGTCTCATAGTATTATCATAGGATTAAAAAAAAATACTTTTTTTTTCCAGAGGATCCGACTAGCTCCAGGAAAGTGAGGTGTTATTACCTTAGCAAATACCACTTTTATCTGGACATGATAACATTCTTTTGCCTTTTACTAAAAATACAGTACAAATCTTCCATCTGCCAAAATCACTGTGGGTCAAATTTTACAAGTGGCATTTTAAACTTTGGTTGTATCTAAAATCTTTTGACGTGAATTGCTGTATCGTAAGAGCCATCAATCCTGTAGAATTTTCTTTATTTTAATGACTTATGTAATTTTTCATCCTCTCCATCTTTGGTGCCACTTTGTACCATTATTGATTTCATTGCAATAATTTCCAGGTACTCTTCCAATTCTTCTTTGACCTTGTGAATAAACTATGATGAATTTACCAACTATAATTTTAAATTATGAATTATCTGATTAGTTTTTTTAATTTAGTCTATGCAACATCTTTAACCTTACTATTACTCTTCAGTTCCAATGAACATTTTCTTGCTGAGAAATGTCAGGCTTTCAATTCACTATTCTTTATTGATTTTTTTCTTATCTTGCAACATTCGTCTATGTTTCTAGGTACAGCTAAAACCTCATACCTTTGTCCCCAAATTATGAATATTTTGAGATATAATACGATTAATCATAGGAAAGAGAAAAAAACACTGTGTAAGCTAACATTGCTTGGATCTATCCTATTAGTAATTAATGTGATTTCTTACATATTTTGTCTGATAATTTACAGCAAGTTGTCCTTGTGAGAGGGATTGTATAACAAATAGATACAAACAGCCTTGAAGAATCTGTCTTCAAATTTCATGAGTTTGTGAAATAAAATCAAAATATAACACCAGGTAAATTTCAAAGGACTAAAGTAATTGGATGAATCTAACTAATTTTTTTAGAACATTAAAGTAAAATTTGAGGAATAAATGAAAATAAATATTTTAAAAATATGACTTATGTATTATCTCTTTGAATTCTTAAGAAAACTGAATTCCTGTATTTGAAAGACCAGACCATTGTAAAGTATAGAAATCATGTGAGTTTTACTATTTTTATATTAAAGATATTTAACTTATTATGCACAACATTTGCATTCATATGTTAAGAAATTTTTGAAAAAGAAAATCACAATCCCACATCATACCATCAACCAAATATATATATAATTTTAGTGATTTTTAGTATTTTGTATATAGTTAGAATATTTATGATTTTGAAACCCATTATGTTTTGTTTAGTGTTATATTTAAATATTTTCCAATTTTATGAAACACTTCTCTAAACTTCATAATAGTGATACATATTTCATCATATATGTAACTGGGTAAACCTTATTTTTTCAGGATACAAATGTAGTCATATGATTTCCCTTAATCACATTGACCTCCTCCTGGCCCTATTAACAGGAAATCCATTATTTTTCTCCTGAGACTACCCTTGCCTGGAATCATTTAAGAACCCCAAGCTTAGCTTATTCAATCCAAAATATTCAATGATATTTTCAAATATAAAGTGGAATGATAACTACACAATCAATTTATATATTGCTTTGGTCAGTGTCATAAAAAGTTGCTAACAGATATTGATTGCATGCAATACAGGTCTTGCTAGTCCAGTGTAGCAAGTACTTACTGACTCGTTGAGGCACCTGGTCAAACAGTAAATGATCCATCTTGCAGCCTAAGGATTACATCTGTTTTTAGCTTCATGACTTCATACTTAGACATTTCTTAAAGACTACCAGAATATCAAGTATTGAGAGGCTTCCAGAACTAATCGTAGGCTTTACTAAGAAGCAACATTACCTCATACACATTTAAATTCTGTGTTGCAACTGGACTCACCAAGGCCAACTTTTTCCTACATGATGTGACCTCATACATACTGTGTTATTCTTGTCAGGGGAACAATTTTTTTTTCAGTTCATCATGAAATGATAACTGGGAAAATATTTCTAATTTGAAATTCTAATAGCAGTTTCTCTTCCTACAGAGAGTTGTCCAATGTTTTCTGTACAAATTGGGGAGGTTTATCCTTCATTGCCTTACTCGGGAATTGTGTATTGAGTACCTACAATGTATAAAATATTCTTACAGTGTTTGACTGTTTGTAGTTATTGCAGTGTGAAAAAAACAAAACAAACAAACAAAAAAACAAAGTTATCTACTCTCCTGGAGCTTATTTCTAGTGATAGAAACATAAATTAAACAGATTAATTCAATAATGAATAAATAATAGGCAGTAAGTAGTCCTTGGGCAGGCATGAAATTTATGCTAATAATTCGGGGTTAAGAAAGAATGAATCATGAAAACATATGAGTGAAGAGTGTTTCAGGTAGATTTCAAGTACTATAAAAATCCTAAAACTAGAAGATGCTGTATGTATTCTAGGAAGAGAAACAAAATATGTATAGCTGAAGTTGATGAATTTGTCATTCTAAAAGGAAAGAGTCGTAACTGTGGGCAGAAGGTGGGCTTGTGATAAAACAGGTAGGGCCTTTTAGCCAAATGATATGTTTTAATTTTGTTACATGCAATAGAATGCCATGGAATACCATGGATTTTAAGTAAGATAGTGTCATTGCTTTATTGTTTAAAGACTACCTTATGTTGTAGAGAATTAAATGCAGATCAGTTAAAGTGGAGCTAGGGAGAATAATCAGGAGGCAATTGCCATAATCCAAGCAAGAGCTAATGGATTTTAGACACTATGAAGAAGGACAAAATTGGACAGATATGAAAATTGATAGAAAGGCTTTTAATGCAGCAATGAAAGTAGCTTACACAAAGTAAAATAAAATATAGACACAATGAACAAATAACTGAATCTCATCAGAAAAATAGATTGTCTTAAAAAATAAAAATTTCAGACACTGAGGAATACAATTTACTAAAATTTGAAAATGTCTACATGATTTTATCAGTAGTATGAAGTGATTATAAAAATAAAAACAAAGCTGGCATGGTGGTACATCCCTGTAATCCCAGTGACTTAGAAAACCAAGGAAGAAGGATTGCAAGTTTGAGGCCAGTCATAGGAACTTAAAAAGACTGTGTCTCAACAAATAAAAAGACTGGAGATGTAGCTCTGTGGTAAAGCACCACTGGGTTATTCTCCTGTGCTGCAAAAATTTAGAAATAAATAAAATGCAAACAATACAAAAAATTTCAGAGTCACATCTACTTGAAACATGCTTCATAAAACATTACAATCACTATGAACCAGTTGAACAGACTTCAATCCATTTTTATTTACTTTATCTGTTAAATGGATATTTGATACTGGCATTAATCTATTAATGCATTTTTCTATGTATCTATCTACTTTTCATCTTATTCAAAAGTCAGGAAGTTTATTGACATAAACACAATGCAGTAAGATAAAAGGATTAAAGTAAGAAACAGTGAGAGCAGTGGGAATTTGGAAAATATGTTCCAATTATGTAAAGGTTTACATGAAAAAATGAATTTAGAACCAGATATATATCTACAATTAAAGCAATTTGTAATATTGGTCAACTTACATGAATTCTAGTAGTCTGTTTTCTGATGCATATAATGGGAGTGATAATACACACCAACAGGTTGATGAAAATGTTACAGAAAATATATGTAAATTGCGGTAAATACATTGAGTATAAATTACTGAAGAAAAGCAATTCTTCAAAAACTATAATATTAGACCAATTTATATAATGAATTATATAATTGTAGTATAGTTTAGACTCTATAACATCTTGCAGCAAATATTTTATCAGCTAAAGTAGTGAAAATTGTTAATCATATGCTCTGAAAACTACCTAGCATGCCAGTGGCCTATGTTGCTATAAGATGGAATTTTTTTCTTTAATCATTACCAGACTTTAAGTAATTATTAAAATCTTCCTATAAAATTTAAAGTTAACATGACCATGAGGCTTTATGAGTATTTGTTGATAATATATTTTTAAGTACACTTTTATAAAACTTTCTGAAAGTAACTTAAAAATGAGAATTTGTTTTGGAAATGCTTTTGTCATTTATTCTGAAGAAATAATACAAATTGCATGTTTAGTTGTCAATTAAAGTTTTATTTTAAAATATCCCCACAACTCACACACAGATGCATTAGCCTGCACATACACACGTTTACATACACAAAAGGATAACAAATAAAAATAATAATCATACCTATGACAAATCATGTAATATTTGCAGTCAGGAAAATTTTCAGGGAAGAATTAACTTTGGTTTAATTGTGAGGAAACTTAGCTTCACTAGAACTTTTAAATCTTTATAATTCCTGGTTGTTTTATCTATAATTTGATTTTTTGTTTCCTATTAAATTTCCTAATATTCCCTATTCCCTGATAGTTTCACCATATTCATTCTAGAGTTCATCAAATATTTATTGAGTATCTCTTTGTATCAGACATGGTGTAAGACCCTGCGATTTCTATTCATGAGTGATCATAAACAACAATAACAAACTTTCTACTTACTTGGAGATGACATCCTATCATTTTAACTCAAGGACTCAGATAATTAGACAACAAACAAGCTCTGTGTGTGTGTGTGTGTGTGTGTGTAGTTTGTGTGTGTGTGTCCTGGGATATAAAAATAAATTAGGCAAAAGGAACAGGAATGCTAAGGTGGGCCTGGAATCGCATGTAAGTTGATCTTGTGACTTCCTATGAAGTGGAGGCTCTGGAAAAACATCCACTTCCAAGCTTTTTTGTTGTTGGCAGAATTTAGTTCCTTGTAGTCACAGAACTGAGGTCCTCATTTCCTTATTGTGTGGCTCACTCAATCAACGATCAGCAATAGTGCATCAAATCCATTCTGTGCTTCATTTATATTTAAAGTTCAAATCTTTGACTTCCTCAGTCACCTTGAGAAATCCCTCTGCATAATGGCTCATGACATTATGCCTCATATAGTCATTCTATATGAAGGTTAACTGTGCTATACAATATGGTTTAATCATGATTAATAATGTTGTTACTTATAGGTGTAATATTATGCAGCAGATTTATGGAATTTATTTATTTCACATAACTGACTGAAAATATATACCCATTGACAAGTGACAACTACAAGTTGTCCTTTTCTCTCACCCTCTGGCAAGCACCGTTCTACCTACCCTGCTTTTCTGAGTCTGGCATATTTGAGAACTTGGAGAACATTATACTAATTGAAATAACATGAGACAAAACTTACTTTACAAAAGGACAAACACTGCATGATTCCACTTAAATGATATAATAGCATCATTACATTATTTTAAATGCTTTCTTCACTGTAAGATGGATGTGAGAAAAAAAAAAAAAAAGAATAGTGTTACCCTAGATTAAGTAGAGAGAAGTGATGGGAGGGGAGTGGAGGGGATGGTGAGATAGGAAAGATAGTAGAAAGAAATACACATTATTATTACTGTGTGTATATATGTGACTGTGTGGCCAATGTGATTCTGCAACCTGTATTCTCAGAAAAATGGGAAATTATATCCCATCTGATCCAAATGTATGACATGTCAAGGTCATTGTACTGTCATGTGTAACTAAAAATAAAAGTTTTACCCTTCAAAGGAAAAAAAATAAAAATAAATAAAAGGAAAAAAAATTGAGGAAAAAAATAAAATGGGGAAGAAAAAAAAGAGATGGATTTACTGCCAGAAATTTTCTTATCTTGTACAAAACCTATAATGTTAACTTTAGAGTTAAGATTTAGGATGGAGATTCCATAGTGCAAAGCTTCCCAAATCTTTGTTTTAATCTATTTTTCTTGGGTCTTGACATGAAGAAAGACATAGCTTTTTAAAGAACTTAGTGGATACCATTCTTTTTACTAGTTTCTCCAAGTCTGTGCTTGGAAAAACCATTTTCATTCATCTGATTGTTAGCCCGTTCTGTCTCATGTACATAAATGCTCTGTTTTTTTTTTTTTTTTTTAGTGAATTACATGTGTTACATAGTTAAAGGATTTATGAAGTAGTATGAAATTTAAAAAAAAGTTTTATGATGTAGAGAATGCTTAAAATACAAAGTTGAAGTAGAGAATCTAAATTGGTCTTGACAATAAATTTAAAACTTGTGTAACATCATTTTACTAAAAGGGGTACAAAAAAAGCTGACTGAAATGACTGGAAAATGATTTTTGAAATACATTAAGGAAATAATATAGATGGATGCTGAACTCAAAGTAGCCTTTGACCAAGAACTTGCTAGTCCTGTTTTTATGTGGCTACCAAGGTTTTCCTGTTTTAAATTGCCGGGTATAAACAAAAACAAACAAAACCCTCAAAACTTAAATGGCCAGAAACTTGAGAATAGTTTCACATTTTAAAATAAAAAGGTGAAAACAAAAACAAAACAAAACAAAAAACTATTTTAGCCAGAACAGTGACCTGATTTTCCTTATTTTTTGACCTGCACATCGAAAGTACTAATTTTCTTGTCCCTTATGGAAAAAATTACCCAAATTTTTATTTATAATTTTTTAAAAGGGTATGAACCAACAATATATATACAAAGCTTGAAGAAATAGATATATAAATTATAAATAATTAGAGCAAAACTTTTCACTGTCAAGAGAATAAAGTTATAAATAGCTGGGGGAGGGTGCACTAGAATGAACCTCATAGTGCTGGATTAGAGTAAGGCACCCAAGTGAACTTGTTTATTTTAATATAGAAAGATGACAGATCATGATACATTGAAGAACAACAGATGATAGGTAGATGGAGATAGGTAGATATGGACCTATGCAGTAGATGTGTGTGTGTGTGCGTGAGGGGGGTGTTTGTATGTGTGTACATGTTCATGCTCATGTGTGCGTGTTATTGTATACTCTTAGGTTTGCTTGCTCTACCACCTGTATGCCTGAAGTTAGGGATACCTCAGTAACAATGAAATCTTGATTTCTAAGTAGCATTCTTCATTAAAATTAACAGGACTTGGAGCAACAAAAACATAAGATGGGCCTGAAACAACTCATGGTGCCGGGATGTAACGGAGTTATCCAAAACAATTTATTGAATTGGTAAATGATTATTATAACAATAATAATTTCTTAGTTTTAAATAGATATGCTCCAGTTATATAATATGTTAATATCAAAAGAACCTGAATGGGCTGGGATGTGGCTTAAGCGGTAGCGTGCTTGCCTGGCATGCATGCGGCCCGGGTTCGATACTCAGCACCACATACAAAGATGTTGTGTCCGCCGATAACTAAAAAATAAATATTAAAATTCTTTCTCTCTCTCTCTCCCTCTCTCACTCTCTCTTTAAAAAAAATAATATTTAAAAAAAAAAGAACCTGGATGAAAGCTTATGGAAACACTATTCCACATTATACGTTTGGAAATCTAAAATTATTTCATTATAAAATGATTGTTAATAAACAAATAATAAATTAATAAATAACAGGGTTTTTTCAATGACTGCTGTTTCATTTTTCATACTTCAATATGGTAAATCAAACAGATATAGGAGCCAGCTTGAAAGATCCATGACTGGTCAAATCTCAAAAATTTGAGCAACAAAATAAGTAATACTATGGTATAATATTACAAAAGAGCATAAATATAGAAGAATTTATACTAAAATAAAAATATTGAATAAAAAATATAGATAAATGTCATCTAATTCTAAGAGTAGAATTTTCAATGATATATTTTGATACTTTCCTCCTCCACCCAGGAGGTGGCATCTTACATCTCCTAAATACTCCCATTTAGTTTCAGTTATGGATGGGCATACTCTATCATCCAAAGAAGAGAGTATGGAAGGGGAAAAATATAGTAACTTCTTTATAGTGGAGAGTGCTATAAAATACTACCTTAACCACATAGCCAAGTGTAATATCACTGGTAATGGCATGTTGATATCATGCATTTCCTGATACATGATGTGATGAAATGGAATTTCACCTCTGTGGACTTAATCCCCAAACCCATCACCTTAATCCAATCATAAGAAAGTGACACCTGCAGTTAGTGATATAAGACAAACCCTACTGAGGTAGTTCCTTCAAAATACCTAACCAGTTCTCTTTAAAAGTTTCCACATCATAAAAGTCAGGAAACTTTAAAAAAAAACTGTCACAGATTTAAGAAGCTAATGACAAATTTCAATGCTGTATCCTGGATTAGATTCAGTAAAAGGAGAAAAAAAGACATTGATAGGAAACGTGAAATTTATATCAAATTTGTAGTTTATTATTGTAACAATAATTCCTTAGTTTTAATATATGTACTACAGTTATATAATATGTTAATATCAGAAGAATCTAGATGAAAGCTTATGGAAATACTATTCCACATTATATTTTTGGAAATATAAAATCATTTCATAGTAAAGTGATAGTTAATAATCATAGAATACATTAATAAATAACAGTTTTTAAATGACTGCTGTTTTATTTTTCGTATTTCAATATTTTCTCCCACATCTTCCAAGATAATATAGAATTTGAGATCAAACTCATGTTGTCATGAGCTTAGTCAAGGGTAGCAACATTTTGAGTTGATAGGGAGAAAAATATAGATTCAAGAGTATCTTTTTCTTAAAGAGTTTTAATATTTTTTGTACAAAGAGTATCTGTGTATATGTGTATGTGTGAGCAAGAGAGAGAGAGAATATGAATTACTCAAGTTCATGAGTTTTCCTTATTGACAAAATCCATTAGCACACTGGAATATAGGTACAGTCCATCAACTCCCCTAACTTTATTTCTGTGATTGATGGGTTTTTAGAAAAAATAAAATAAATGTTTTGCTAATGCCAGACAGACTGTCACATTTGACATTGTTTCACTGAGAGGGTATTTCCACATTCCAGATTGTGACAAATGAAAATGTGTTCTGTACCAAAACCATGTAAGAAAGCTTGAAAGGTTCAGAAGCTCATTTCAGATAAAGTCCTTGAATTTATACTGATGTGAAATGCTATAGCAAAAACCCTGAGCTGAAAGATTTTTGGGAACATGCTTTCTTATGAGATACCTAGAAGCATGTCCTTTTCTCCTAGCAATGCTTACAAATCAAACACTCTCACTTCTGAAAGTCGATGTTTCTACAGATGATACTCAGGAAAGATCTTCCCTGTGGTTGAGGATTCATGAGCCTCTTTTGCTTAAATTGACTCTATTACCCACAGCACTGATGAAAGTTAGAGGTGCAGACAAAATAAGAACTAAAGAAAACTAAAGTCGCTAAAGAATTATATTCTTTCCTAGTTTCCATATTTTCCCAGTTCCTCATCAATAAGTCATAAAGCAGGTAAGAACATGTTAGAAGGAAAATGACTTAACATTATAAAAATTTGAAAATTTTAACTTCTAGAGATATGCAACTACTTTGTAATATTTCCAGTTCTATTTCTTCAGACTTGATAATTATATTAAATTCCACAGATTCAGAGAATGTTTTGAAGAGAGTAAAACTGCAGACCCATTTAGTAAATACCAACCAAGAATAAATATAATTACAGGTTCGGTTGTGAGAAGCTGTCTGATGTGGCCATGTAATCCATTCTCTTCACTTGTGAATAGAATTTCCTACCATTCATTGCATGTATACTCCCCTACCTACTCTATCTTCTTCTCAGGGTGTACATTATAAGTTCTTATTTAAATAATGATTGCAATCTGCTATGATCTGAACATTTGTGTTCCCCTACATTTCACTTGTTGAAACCCTCTCCCAAGGTCTTGGTATTAGGAGGTGGAACATTTGGGGACATAAGTAGATCACCAGGGAAGAGACCTTATGACTATGATCAATTCACTTACATAAAAAGGTCTTAGAGAGCTTCCTCTTTCCTTCCATCTATGAGGGCACAGCAAGAAGGCCTTGTCTAAGAGGCAGATGGCCCTCACTAGACATTTTTGATGCCTTGACTTCCTTTCTTCCATAACTGTGAAAATACATTTCTGTTCTTTAAAATCCACACTGCTTCTGACTATTTTGTTATAGCAGTTCAAATGGAATAAGACAAATTTCACCTAAAGAATTTCTCTAAGCTTTCCCTAGTCGTAGAACTATCTGCAGTATTATATATTGGAGTCTCTCTCAGTTTTTGTTTTTGTTTTCCTAACATCATCCAAGCAACTTTTAAAAGTCATATCTATTATTATCAATGACTGGAAAATATTTACTTTTTATGCTTACTACTTTCATCAGCTTTCTCACTGCTGTGACTAAAAGACCTGACAAGAACAATTTTAAGATGGAAAAGTTTATTTGGAGGCTCATGGTTTCAAAGGTCTTAGTCTACTGATAGCTGGCTCCCTTCTCCTGGCTCAAGGTGAGGATGAGCATCATGGCAGAAGAGTGTGGCAGAGGGAAGGGACTCATATAATGATTAGGAAGCAGAGATAGAAAGACTCCACTCACAAGATACAAAATATGTACCCCAAAGCCAAGCCTGCAGGGACCCACCTCCTCCACCCACACCCTACCTGCCTTCAATAACACTCAATTAATCCCCATTAAGGATTGTGCTAAAGTTTTCATAATGCAAACATTTAAAACATTTTGTACCTCATTTCTCCTCTGAATCTTCTTGCATTTTTAACTCCTGAGGTTTTGGGGGACAGCTCATGTTCAAACCATTAACACTTACTATGACACCTTTGTTTGCTACTTTAAGAACATCACTTGCTAGGTTCAGAGTGTTGCCCAGTGGTAGAGCACTTGTCTTGCATGTTCAAAGTTTGGGATTGGATCTCTAGTACCATCAAAAAGAAACAAATAAAAATAACAAAAAAATAGATTTGTTCCTGTATTATGAATATATGAGAATTACTTCATGGTTAAAGAAATGCTATAGGCTATTATTAAGATTTTAAATGTTTGTAGCTAGGTTATAAATGTTTCTTAATTTGACCATTTTATGTCTTTGTGCTCACAATCTTTTTATGGTAGAAATTGCTTACTTGCCTAAATGTGAGAAAAATATAAACCTATTATAAGTTCTTTTTCAGCTGTTATGAAATACATTATAAAGATTCATTATTGCTTTACATTTCCCCTATAGCAAGACAAATAAGTCTTCCCACATTGAAAATGACCAGTTTTACAAGGGGACAAATATAATAATGCAAGCTAAGATATAGAACTTTCTAAGAAGGGCATCAAAGAATATTACCTAGAAAACATATAGCTAAGTTGCAAATATTTCAGCAATTTTTTTTCAGGATGGAGAAAATAAATTTGACTTTGGACCTGTGAAGGTTGTCAGGAAATAGAGGGTAGGTATTCATTCACCTTTTAAGAAGAGAGACCCAGCAAAGTGATACTGGTACTGTGGGTTTTATACTGGAAGTGTACTGAATTCTAAAAGTGTCTATGGCAATAGGATAAGAAGTTAAACAGAGGACTGAAGGAGTTCTGTGTTTGTGATTGGGTCTCTGATACTTTTTGTGATTATGGCATGCTAGGTGGCTAGAAAGTTTCTGTGCAAAGGTACAGGATGCCTGGCTACTGGGAAACTCTTGTGTCAAAGCATGGGATGCCTGACTACAGTAGCAATGCTCTTCACTAGGGTTGGCCTTGGTCTTAGACATATAACTCCTGGGAATAGAAAAATTTGTTTGATAGATAACTACAATGTTTCATCAACCTCCGGTGCTCCTGGAGCTGCCTATCTAACAGTAAATTCAGACAATGGACTTTCTTGAGAACTGCAAGCAGCTCCTAACATTGCATATTATAACTGTGAAATGTAACTTCAGCATAAGCAACTTTACTGATACTCTAAACATAATGTGGTTATGGTACTAATGACCTGATGTAACCTATTGATAATAAATAAATGTGACCGCTTGGACAAAGAGCCACTCTGCCACCTTCATTGGCCCTGGTACTTTTGCCTGTGTCTCCTCTTTATTATAATTCGTTACAGAGGACCCCTGGTAAGTGGAGCTGAGTTTGCAGTCTCATACTACGATACTGAAAAAAAAATAAAAATCAGGAATTTTCTTTTTTTGGTACCAGGGATTTAATCCAAAGTGCTCTACCACTAATATGGGATCCCCGGACGTACCCCCTTTTTTAAAAATTTGAGACAGGGTCTTGTTATATTGTCCATGTTGACCACAAATTTACAATCCTACTTCAGCCTTATGAGTTGCAGGGATTACAGGCATGCACCACCAAGACATTCTAAAAAGAAAAGTCCAGAAAATATCTTAGATTTCAGTTGGAAGTACCGGTGGGCTCTACTATTAAAAGTGAGTATAGTCCCTCTAAAACAATCATTCAACCTCTACTGAACTCAGTTCCTTCTCATTAGAGGATAAATAGAAATCTCTTCAGAGGAAGAAACAAACATCTGGAGCCTCTATAATTTGAATTATCTGCCGTCCTATCAAAAATAACCATGTATGCAAAGAAAAGAACTAACTGAAAAAGTACTAATATAACAGACCCATAAATAACCCTGTGTGGGGGAATTATCATAAGTTGAATTTAAAAGTAAAATATCATAAATATAAAATGGTTATGAAGTTAACAGAAGATTGAGCCTGTGTTTCAGTCAGTTTTTGCATGGCTATGATCAAACTACACAACAAGAACAATGTAGATGAAGAAAAGTCTATTTGGAACTCACAGTTTCAAAGGTGTTTGTCCATAGACGGTTAACTGCACTGCTCTGGGCCCAAAGTGAGGCAACACATCATGGGGAAAGGGCTTAGTGGAGGAAAGCTCCCAAACTCATAGCAAGATCAGGAACCAGAGAAAGAGAGAGGCTCCGTAGGGGAAAATGCACCCTTTCCCTTTCAGAGCATGGTCCAGTGACTCACGCTCTCCAGTCATACCTTACCTGCCTACAATTACCACTCATTCCATTCAAGTTGGACCAACTGATTAGGTTACAGCTCTCCTAATCTAAACATTTCATCTCTGAATATTCATGCTTCAGAAGGAGATATTTGAAGACCCTTATATACAAATGATAACAAGAATTCCAAGAAAGAATTAGTTAACAAAAATACTGAGAGACATAATATGTAGTAAATGTGGAAAAGTTTATATGAAAGATTTAAATGTAATATATGTATAATTAGATTCCCACAGAAGACAAACAGGGAGAATAGGGGGAAATATTGGAGAGGATAATATATAAGAATTTTCTGAATCTCTATATAAAAGGCCATACATATGTCAAGAAACTGTAAAACTTGTCAGAGAAGATAAACACAAATATAGTTAAAGATTTCATATAACTGATATTTCACTATGTGAAAACAATAACAGATAAAATATTTCCCCACATCAAAGAGAAAAATATTTGATAAAATTCAATATAAATTCATGGTAAAAATACGAATCTTAGTAAGTTAAAACTAGAAATTGATATCCTGAATTTTAAAGGGAAAAAATTCCAAAAGCTACAGCAACTATATGGTGAAGTGCTAACATTTTTCTCGTATAGACTGAGAATCAGACCAAAGAACACCAAATATCACTACTTCTACTTAATTTTTCTTGAAATATTAGCTAATTAATGTAAGTAGGCAAGAAAAATTTACAAAAGTCACAAAAAGCTGCAAGAAAAAAAAGTCTGAAAATATTATTAGTTGAAGAAATATAAGCCAAAACACAATTGGGGAGGAAATCTGGTAAATTATGCAATACTTAAAAAGAAATCAATAAAATAATATTGAATGAAACAAAGAACACCTGAGTAAATAAACAGAGTGGAATAAAAAGGCCAAAATGAAAACAAGATTTTGTCTTTTTCTAATACCTAGAGGAAATAGTTATTTATTTTAAATTGATAAATAACATTCATATAATCTGTGAAGTATGGTAATCCCAAATATGTACAGCTAAGTAATTCATATATGTGTCATCTATATAATCCCCACTTCAATGGAGGTTTAGATTGCTTTCAATATGCCAAATGCATTGCTTACATACATCCCCAGTCTATAGCACTTTCCAATGTAATCCCATTCAACTTTTACTTGAACTTCTTATAAATAAAACTGTATGCTTTTCTGTCAGTAAAAGTAGGTATATTTTTGTGACTGTATTACCTTTTCTATTTTTATGTTTAGTTTTATCTATATTATTATGCAGAGCAAATGTGTTTATTCCTTTGTAAGGTGCTATGTAGAATTATTCTATTAAATCATTTTATTATTTAAACACAACTTTATTTAATTTTTTGTTTATTGTTTTCCATTGATGTACCCTTTGATTGTTTCCATTTTGTTAGTTGTGAAGAAATTTCCTGTAACATTTTTTGCATGTATTTTTGTGCACTTATGATATTACTTCTCTTAGATATATAATTTGGAGTAGAATTGTTAATTTTATGGTGAATGTAGAATTAACTAGATTTCTGAAGTGTTTATACTGTTTTGCCTTACCATGGGTAATGTGTCAGAGTTGCATTGTTTACTTATCTTCATTCATGCTTAATATTTGTTATGTTTTAAATTTTTCTTATTCTGATACATGTATGATTATGTCTCATCATGATATAAATTTGAACTTCCAAAGTGGCTACTAATGTGTATCAGTTTTTAAAATGCTTATAAGTCATTTCAATATTTTTGTGAAGTATTGATTTTTTTCCTCCTTTTAAAAAAGTGGGTTGTTCATATTTTTACTTGTTAGTACACTACATACGTGATGTGTATACATGATATTGAAGGAAACACAATTTTAATTAATTCCTTCCCATAGCAAATGACATCCACAGTAGAATTGATATACAAATTGTATATGCAAACTGAGTGTATATGTATATATACACATACACACACACACATATATATATATATATATACATATATGACACTATATATATGTATATACATATATGTGTTTATGCATATGTTTGTATATGTATATACATTCATGCATGTATGTACACATGTATTTATATGTACGTGTGTATGCATATAACTGTATGTGTGTGTCATAATGAAGTTCATTGGTAAAAACAGTGATGCAGTTTTGAGAAATGTATCATTAAATAGTATTTTTATTGTTCAACCATAGATTTACACAAACTAAAATATGCTCTTGATTTCAGTAGACTATATATATATATATAATACACATAATATATATATATATATATTTGAGCCATATGTTCAATCTTATTAGAAAATTATAGTGTTTGTGGCCTGGTCTATTGTTGACTATATGTCATTGTACCAAATGACTTTAAATTTCCATCTGTGTGTATATATATGTAGATATAGATATATGTATATAGACATGAATATAGTAATCTTATAGTGCATATAGCTAGGGTGAATATCCTTCTCAAGACTGCATCATTTTTCAGGAAACTTGCAATAATATCATTGAGAGAGCATGGATTTTTCTGTTTTTGCAGTGTATAGAATTGCACCAGCTTTTTTCATTGACAAGCCTGGACATTGAGGTCTAGGGGACAAATCGAATAAGTGTGTGTGTATGTGCGTGTTCCTGTTCCTGGATCTTCTTTTGCTTCTTATTCTTCTACTTGCTAAATCTATGCCAGTTTCACTTTTTCATAAACACTATAGCATTATTGCAGTTCCTGACATTTGGTTGGGTCAATGCTCCAACTTAATTCTTCAATTTCTTTTAGTGAAGTATAAAAGGCAGGTATAAGATATGTATAAAGAATATTCATGTAAGCAATAATTTTAAATGCCTTCCATAGCAAACTTTTTCACAATTGAATTGATGAGCTTCACTACATATGTAAACAAGGAAATATTATACAGAAAAGATTAACATATGTAAAAATGGTTTGATTTTACAAATAAAGCATACATATGAAATAATACATACTGTATGAAACAGTAGTTTTAGACAAAACTAAAATAGACTACATGATTGCTATTGTAGAATATTCATAAAAAACTAAGAGTTATTTTTAGAAATTAGGTTAGTGATACTTTGGTCTAGATTAACTCACAGCATACTTAATAGAGGGAGGTTCCTGGGCATCTGGTATTGTTCTATTTTCATTTGGCTACAATGGCAGATTCACCTTGCTAAAGTCATAGGTTCATATATGATTTTGTGTCAATTTCAGTAAACAATCTTTGTTTCAGATTACAAAAATTAAAAGCTGATTTTTAATATGTGAACAGAAATATCTAGAGAAAAAAATAAGTTGTTATGTTTCCATTAGAAAATCTTTAATAATGTAAATGCTATGAAAATTAGGATCGTTCTAACTTATTCTTTCCAAAATCATCAACTATTATTTCTACTTTTTTTTAACTTCAGCGTATTTGAGAATGGTTTTCCCTGCCAACTTTTATAGAAATATCATAATTTTTTTTTCTAGCTCAGTTGGAGCTTCCATGCTTTGCATGGAAAGTCAAAAAAAGTTGTGGGAAACAACTTGATAATCTGAAAAAAATTAACATAGAGATTTATGCTTTATGTTTCCCAATGACTAACATCAAGAACTGTTTGTCCTAAATACAACTATTCTTTTCTTTTTTTTTTCCGGTTTAGAAGGTTTTTGACAAAAGCTTTAAAATTCAGTAAAACCAGTGAAATAAGAAACAACAAAAATGAGTTGCTCATCATTCTCTATTAACCAGTTCAAAACACATTTTGTATTGACCTTAAATTTTCCTAGTGCTTTTTGTTCCTCTACAAATACAAAAAAGCAAAATATTCAGGTATTTTTCATATTTTTTCCATCTGATATGTGATTTTATTATATCTCCAAAAATAAAAAAAATAATGTAAACACTTCCAAATCACAAGTTATTTTATATGATTTTTGCCAAGGATTACAGAAAATGTTGGCTAACTAAACAGAATTTAACTCACAGGCCTGAGATGAACCTTTCATTTATAAATAATGTAATAATGAAATTTTAAGTGTGATCAATATATTTATAAGTAATTCATAAAACAGATCCAAATTCTAAGTATTGCAAACAAATTAGAAAAGGAAGGATATTTCATATAAATTGATTTTAGCAAATGACATGCTCAAAGTGTGCAATAGCCAAGTATTATTTACTTTTGTAACTTGTGTTTAAAAAACACAGCCAAACTACTATATGCATTTTACAATATCAAAAATGCAATATCATTATGTACAGAAAAAATAATATTTACCTTTAATTTATACTCACAATGCATACGATAATGTAAGAAGAATCCTTTCTAGAACCCTGTTTATATATCTAAATATATTAAATATTATATATTTAACACCAACTCTCCTAGTCCTTAAAATGCATACAAAATTAAAGCAAGTGCTTTATAATTTTTATGGAATTGACACATCATTTAATATTAAAATTAAAGGAAAAAACACACCAAAAAAATAAGGATTATGAAAGTTAAATAAGTTGTCAATATCCACATAGGTAATTAAGTTCCTAGGCAGTATCTCACAGACCCGTATAAATCTGAATCCATTAATAGTTCCACTTTATAGTTGTTGGTCTTAATGGGGGTATCAATAGCCATCAGTAGTATTTGACTTATGTGGTAAATAAAAAGGTGAAAAATTTACATTGTTTAAGATCATCTTGAGATAGGCTGGATCAATCATAATTTTGTGATTATTTGAAATGTTTTAAATCTTGCACCATTCTTAATACTTCAACTGAAGAACTTCAAAAATTGTCTGTAATCTCATTGAGTTGCAAGAATTCCTCTTTTAAGGGGAGTACCAGGGATTGAACTCAGGGGCACTTGACCACTGAAGCACATCCCTAGCCCTAATTTGTACTTTATTTAGAGACAGGGTCTCACTGAGGTGCTTAGCACCTGGCTTTTGCTGGGGCTGGCTCTGAGCTTGGGATCCTCCTCCCTCAGCCTCTTGAGCCACTGGGATTACAGGCATGCACCACTATGCCCAGCTGCAAGAATTCTTCATGTATTTTGAGTCATATATCCATTTTGTGATTTAAAAGTATTTTCTTCCTTTCTATGGGTTTTCTGGCCATTTTCTTTACTGTTATCACTTGAAAAACAAGAGATTGAATTTTGGTGAAGTTCAATTTATTATCTTTTTATTTTATGGCTTTTGCTCTTGAAGTCATATATAAGAAATCATTACCTAACACAAAGACATAAAGCTTTACTCCTTTGCTTTTTTCTAAGTTTACTTGTTTTAGTTCTTATATTTAGGGTGATAGGGTTCTGACTTAAATTATCTGCATGTGGATATCCAGGTATCTATCCCAGCTCCTTTTGACAAAAAAAAAAAAAAAAAAAAAAATCCCAATTGAATTATCTTAAGAGTCAAGTTCTATTGGTGTTAGCACAAGTGAGAGTCATCTTCACTAGCTGAATGAGACACTTCCATAGGTAAGCAAAATAAATAAATAAATAAACTACCCCTGCATTTAAGATGGAGATGTCCTATTCATGAAACATGTGAAATTGAGACCTTAATCATGGCAGAAGTGACTTTATAGTTGTGGAGACCAAAAGATGAAGAGTTTATACTGGACAGTTCGTATGTGTCCAATGTATTCACAAAAATCTTTATCAAAAATTCTTATGAAATAAATTCATATGAGTTTCTTTCTCTAAGGTTCTGTCTCAGAGAGAGAGAGAAAGGAAAAATTGGCACTTCTAACCTTCAGACTTGTAACAAATTTTTATTTTTTAAGGTACTAGCTTTCTGGTTATGTTACAGCAGCCATAGGAAACTATGGCTATATGATATAATATAAATATAATATAAACATGAAATGTTTAAGACATGAATTGCATCACCTTGTCTTAAATGAGAATGTTTTATATTTGTCACAAATTTTAAATCACTTGGGCCTTGCTAAGGAGAACAGTTGTAGTTCCTTATAGCTACCATTAAATTCTTATAGTACTGCATTGTGTTTAACTGACCAGAATAAATAGTTTGATACTTATTATTGACAGTTTGATACTTATTATTGAAAAAAAAAAAAAGAAAAGCTCTTCAAGAGTTTATATGTCTTATCTAATTTTCTTTTTCTTTCTTCTCATTTCTTTTCTTTTTTTTTTATATCACTGCTCAATTTTCAAGTTAGTGGGCTTTAAATATCTTGGTGGTTTGTTTTAACAAAGTATTAGTCAGATTTTCATTGCTATAACAAAACTTCCGAAATATTCAACTTATAAATGGAGAAAGGTTTATTTTGGCTCATGGCTTCAGGGTTGCCAGCCCATGGTCCCTTGGCCCTGTTGCTTTGGGGCCTGTGTAGAGGTAGCTTATAACTGTGAAAGAATATGTCCTTGAAGCCAGGAGAGAGGGGAAGGAGCAGGTGTTCTAATATTCTTTTTAAGGGCACACACTCAATGATCTTTCTCCAACTCTGAAAGATCCCATTGCTTCCCAATAATACCACAGACTTATGACCAAGCCTTTAGCATGTGGACCATTAGGGAACATTTGAGTTCCAAAGATTAACTCAAAGCAAAGTGCTATTCTATTATGGGATAGAAAATTTGACCTTTACAGGTGGTATCCAAATTACTTGACTGGTGAATTTAGGAGAAAAATTAAACATATGTGGGGAGACTCTACTTTAATTCTTTTTTTTTTTTGAAATTTTATCTGCAGAATGAATTCATTCTTCACTCTCTCTGCCATGCAGTAAGAAATCTCTTCCTGACAGAGACAGTCTGAGATTGTGCAGTGCTACTTGTAATTACCTAATTCTAACCTAATACTCGCATCAACAAGCCATTTCATCATAAATCTAAATCACCATTTTCCAACTGGCTTACACAGTAAGAATAATGTTATTTTGATTTATATCTGTCTGACAGAGACTCTTGTGTCTGTCTCTCATTTTGTTACAAAGGGGGGGGGGTGTTGCATAATTTATAAATAGTAATTTTTAAGGCTAAGTTATAGTCATTGAATGCTAAACAGGATTATTAGTTATGTTTGTCATGTGACACTAGCATTTAATTTGACAGTGGGAACTTTAAAATAAGCCAATGTGCATATAAACCTATACTGAATATTGTGCACTGAATCCATCCAAAATGATTATAATTATTATTATTCAAGATGTGCATCCTACTGGTTAATAGAATAAGAATCAGTTCCAAAGTAATCAGCAAAAGATTTTGCCACCTTGGGTCTTTTCGTTTTCTCCTGATTTCACAAGAAAGCTCTGTCCAAGCTCATAAGCTTACAACACTCAAGCTTTGTCCTGTGTCACGCTGCAATCACTACACAAGTCTGAATGAACATTAAGCACTCAAAAATTTGCATTCATATGCAGCCTTCTGAGATGCATTTCATGTGAACATGGTTAATTAACTCTGCTTCCACACCTGGGCCTACTGTCCATGGCTGTAAGCACATTTTCAAGAGGGGATCTGAAAGGCAATTCATTAACTTGGTGTCATTCTCCAAAATCAACAACAATGAAAACATACAAAAGAGAGGCAGATTTGGTAACTAATTCAGCCTAGAACTAGAACATCTGCCATGAAGCTAAGCTGGGTTTTTTTTGGCTTTCATTTTGAAACATTCTTTAAAAAGCTCCAATCTGTTTGATTTGAAGGGGCTTTGGAAGCGGGGAAAGATGGTTGAATGTCAGAGTACAGGGAATATTGGTTGATTTTCACATGGGGTTCAGAAAAGGCAGGGTAGAAACAAATAAGAAGGAAAAAAAACAAACACCACTGACAACAACAGCAAAGCATTAGAATTTGAATCAAAACACCAAGAAAGTTCAATACTGGATCTATGATCTTTGTAGCTGTTTGTTCTTCAGAACTTAATTAACTGCTTTTAATGTCAGTTTTCTCATATAGAAACTGGGTATAATAATATTTTCATCATAGATTTTTCAAGGGCATTTCAATGATAAAAATGATTGTAAGGAGTTTAGCAGTCGAGTTGGTCTATAAATGGCAATCAACAATTATTATTTGAATCTGAATGTAAAGAAAGTTGGCAGTGCAAGTTTCACTTTCAAAGAATGAACTTGCATATTGCTTGGATAAATAAAATTTCACATATAACTGCCAGTCATAACTTCTGCATTTATCTGCTCTAAAAGCACAATATACAGCTTCAGATAGGCATTCCTTAAGACAGTGGGAAAAGCATTAAATGTTGATTTATACCAAAGCTTCACCAAATAAGCATTCATTCTAAGTGAAAAGAGCATTTTCAATGTAAAGAAACTTTCAAAAGAGGGTCTCAGACTACCATTGAACAATACTGCCTCCTAAAATTCCTCCATTCCCCAAATTCCGGAAGCTAATTTGCCAAGGATTATGTATGAGATAGTATAATTGCCATCATATGTTAATAATTGCAATAGAATTTATAGATCTAGCACTGAGTTGGAAAAAATTGCCTATGGTATGACTCTTAGTGATGTGAAAGCATTGCTTTTAAATATTATTAAGACTTATTTAATATTGATTATTTTACGTAAGCCTTCTTCATGAGAATTCACTCAAGGGCTAAGGTGCAAAAACCACAAAAATATAAACAACAAATAAACAAAATAAACCTGAGTTTATTTGACTACAGACCCACAAAAAATAAAGTTAATCCTGTGCAATAATGTGAATAGTTTCCATAAGTGATGCTCAGTCTTATTATAATATACATATCATAAGATTTTGCAGAATGTATTTATGGGATGCAGAGTATAGCTTTGCAATTCCATGGCATGAATGAAGAAATGGGCAAGAAAGAGCAATGATACCAAGGATATGTCATCCATGGATTCAGGCATTATCCCTTGATCATCTGATCACTGGCTCTGTACTCATCATTATAGGCAGCTAATACTACCAGGCCCCAGGTTTGTCATATTCCAAGCAAGACCATACTCAGATTAGCAGTCCTTCTGAGTGTCTGCTGACTGAGAAGAGTGGCTTTCTTGCTCTGCCACTGCAGCAGACTCCATAGCAAACCTGCTACCTGTCAACTCAGCCTCCAATCAACTGCTCCATGAAAATTAAGATGACTAAATGAGAGATAAACCTCAAATCGTCCCTCTGCCAGTGATGCTTTGACCCACAGCCTATGGTACATCCCCAACAAGATTCCAGATTTCAAAGACAAGCCAAATTAAAATAATGTTCCTGGTTTATGTACCCCCAAAGCAAGCATGGAATGTAAGGAGTGTAACATTTGGATTCAGAACAAGGCAACAGACTCCGAGATACAACACAAATTCAGTCTGCACTGCCGCAGGTCTCCTACCATTTATTTACCAGACATTCACCAACTTTACTCTGTACTATCCTGTGACACAGTGAAGTGTCTTTTATTTCTGGATAGTAACAACATAAGGTGATACCTGAAGTCCTGGGAGGAGGTGGGGATGCCCAGGGAGTTTAATAAATTAAAACCTGTGACCAGAATACTTGGAAAGGCTTGCACAGTGTAGGTGAAGATGAAGTACTTCTATTGACTGTTTTTTTTTTTTCAATTTCTATTTTCTGCCTTTGAACTTTATAAAATGATTTTGCGATACCTACCTGTGCTCTTTAAAGACAAGAGATTTATACTTGTTCTGTGAGAGAAGTCTTCATATTCTATTTTAAATTATACCTATACTTTGTTAAAATGATTTTTTTTCTTTCATTATTCTTTAATCTCCCCTATAAAACTCTTCTTATGACAGGAATTAGATTATTTCAATGTACAATTTGTAAAGTTTTGGGGTTTTTTCAAAATAATATTTTTGTTATACTATAACAGTCAAGTAAGCTAGTATCAATGACTCTAGGCTTCAAAACTTTGTTTCTACTAATTAGTTTCTGTCATTTTACTGAACTTACATTTGTTTGCCATAAATACATTTTCTATTGGTTCTTTTTAGTCACACATGACACTAGAATTCATTTTGATATGATTATATAAGCATGGAATATATCTTATTCTAATTAGGACCCATTCTTTTGATGTACACAATTTTGAGATTCACTAGTATTTCATGTATGTGTATAGGAAAATTATGTCAGATTCATTCCACTATTTTTCCTTTTCCTATTTCCTTCCTTTACAAATACATTTTTTTCAAATATCATTATATTATTTAAAACTGTCTTTGGAGGAAGACAGAGTGGCATCATACACTTTGCAATAACTAAATTTTCTGGTAGGAAGACTATGTCCATATATAAGTAACAGCAAAGCAAATGCCCCATAAGTAAAATATTTTCTTAATTTGAAAATACAAATTAATTAGAAGTTAACAACTCACAATTTAGCAATTCAAAGTTATTTTCAATTTTGAGCTTTTTGTGCATTGTTTTATTCTTTTTTTGTTTGTTTGTTTGTCTCAATATAATGAAGAAAACAACATTTTGGGTGCAAAATATCCAGTTTGGTCCTTGTTGGGACGTTAAGTCCCTCAACTGTTTTTGCCACTGCAGTTTCACTATTATCTACTTTATGTATTAATCTCACATGCAAATTTCCCAGGAAATAAATGCCTTATGCCTTTAAAAAAGCTTCTTGATACAACCATTACCTTAAAAAATTGATAAACCCACTCTTCCACATGGTTGACAGCATCCTTCTAACAGAATTTTAGGATACTTACATTCATTTCAACTAATACATTTGATATATTTTGACTTGACATACTGCATCAACCTTCTATTTTCATTCATAAACACATATATTTTCTAGGCTTCTGTCTGTTTGGATTATACATAATCATAAATCCAATCTTTTCCCCTTAGTGACTCTTCCTTGCAATGCATCTTCCAAGTTTTATCTGATATGCCTTAGAGACAGCCATTTTATTTGCACTAATCAAAACTGCCTGCCTTGTCTGACTCTTGCTCAGCTTCTAACCCAGTAAGAGTTCTGAACACGGTTTTATGTCCCATACCACATTCTCTTTTTACAAAACCCTGATTTGTTTTAATAGTATTTAAAATTTTTATTTATCCCCAAACACTAGGTTGTCATTTTAGACTCCTTAAGAAACAATTGAGCTTTAAATTTTCTAATGTCAGGATTTTTTTTTTATTGGGTGCATAACTTTTCTTTATGTTTGAAATGTTTAGCAAATCATTAGTAGTAAAAATATGCAAATTTTAATTTTTTTATCTGATATTTACATTTAACTGAAGTTTGGCATTAAATGTGGCATAATAACTTCCTCAGAACTATTTCTGAGGTTTTTGTTAATTTTCTCTGGTTATTTTCATTAAATAATCTTCAATGCTTATGTTAAAGCAAATAAAAGAGGAAAGGGTTAATAAGAGAATAGAATGTGGAAAAAAGAGGGAATACAGTGTAGTTACAAGAAAAAACATGTGAATCAAGTTCTTTAGGAAAAAAAAAGTGAGAAAACCATACAAAGATTATCAAAGAAATGGGAAAAATATATAAACAATATAATAGTAAAAACAGTTACATTTCTGAAGAAACTTTTTGGAGCAAAATAAACAAGGAAAGTACAGTGGCCATAAGGTTTAAGGAATCTGTGTTCAAATCCAGATATGTCAGATCAGAGCCCAAACTCAAAATCGCTTTGATTCCAAATAAGGAACCCCATTGTTTTAGGACAGATTTCCAGGAATAAATGAATGTCACTGATTTTACACACTATTACAACCTTCTGTTATCTCTTTTTCAGTCTTTTTCCTAATGAGATTTTAGTGTACTTTACATTGAGTTTTGTGAGCATTTTGTAGTTTAAGCTTAACAGCATTTTCTTGGTCACATATTTACAGGCACTTTTTATGAGTTTTCTGTTTGATTGCTTTTGATTATATAAATATATTCTTCTTAATTTACAGTTTTGTAAAATTTTCTTACTTTTATAGTCCCCAAATACTTTAAACAATATATAAATTCACCCATTTGTTGTTGTTGTTGTTATTTCTTTGTTTACTACTCAGTACATCAAGAATTCATCATGATATTTGGTATGAAGGAAGAGACTTAGAGGGTTTTTCATTATCTTCAACAACCAGTCATGACTCTCTTCTCTATATGAATGAAGATCTACTGTGCTCAATGATCACAGTTCTGTGATGACCTGTAGTCACTTCTCAGAACAGTAGATATATGTACAGCTTTTACAGAGACTGATGATATCCTGCAGTACTTTTTTTCACTGTAAAATGTAATAGTTTCAAAATCTTCCAGCAAACATTGCCTCTTCTTTCCTCTACCATGATCCATAATTATTTTCATTTGAAAATTTACTTACAAAATATATAATCCCTATGATTTTAAACATTACACTCCAATAAAGACATCATGTAGCTACATCCCTTTTGTTGATCCTTATCTCATTTTAGTTAAGATTAAATGCACTAAAGTCAGATGACCTGACATTGAAGACAACTTCTACTATTTATTATCTATGTAACTTTGTATAGGCTATGAAGCCATCTGTGACAATATCTTTGTTTATTCTCAAAACAGAGATAACTATAGTAGCTCTACAAAAGGATGTTGTGATGATTAGCATCTTGCAAAGTGGATAAAGTGTACTGCCTTGTGTTTGCCCTAGTCAATGCTCATAGTAAGTTTCTGTCCAGCAGAGTTCCTAAGAAAATAGACATTGAAAGTATTTAAAAGTACTGTGGCTTTGAAGCATGCCTTTGTCATTTACTGGCTTGTATTTCTTTAAGAGACTCTTTACTGACAAGAATATAATTTTGTCTAGATCACAGTGTGTTCACTGTGCAGTGTGAATGTGGGCTTTCAGGAGACACAATTTGTACTCACATCATGGCTCTAACATTTACAAGATGTGTGTCCCTGAAAACCTTACCTTAGTTTTTGTTGCTCACTGAGGCAAGGATAATAACTACACCTGCCTTCTGAGACTGCTATGAGTCTTTGAGTGACACATGTTCAACACCTAGAGCAGCACCTGACAAGTGAGAAGTGCTCAGTACATCTACACAGTCATTACTAAGAGCTTCTGCTCCTGCAAACTCTTTAGATTGGAATTCTCATTCCACAAGGGCAACATCATGTTTATTATCTTTTCCATCTTTTTTGCCAATTTGTCAAACTTTGAATATGCTTTTCCTATTTTTCTCTTTCCTACCTTGTATTCTTCTGATGATTTTCTTCTCTTGACTTTATTGTATTCTAATTCTCTTCATCAATATTTCAAGTTGTCCTTCCTTCCACACATGTTATTATAAGAATTGATATTTTTAGGACACAGAAAAAGAAACCGTTCTATGCATAAAAGCCATTTAGTTTAACAGGAAAAGATGCATAGTTACTGAGTAGTACACAGCAAATTGTGCCTATTTCACAGAAGAAGCAACATTAAGTGTCAGGTTATTAGTATTTTTAATTAAATGGAGTATAATTCAGATACTTCTAATTAAAATATGACTAATATAAACTTAATACTTACAAATATTTCAGTTTTTTTATTATGATTTCATTATCGTGGCTTAATTTTACAAAATATATTCATTGGAGCATTAATACAATTTTTTAAAAATGTGGGCTGATTCAGTAGTAGGTCATAAAATTAATTTAAGGAACTAATCCCTGAAATAATAAATAGGATAGACTAAAACAAAATAAAATAAAATAATATAGAGTACAGAACAAATAGCTGTTGCTTATTATAAATGGGTATACTGTTTTATGAAAGTTGTTATTCCAATTTGTACATGAGTGTGGGTGTGTATGTGTGTGTGTTCTCTATCAATGTAAAATTCTTATTTTTGTGGTACATACCTAAAAATTTTTGGAAGACACTTGGCTATTGGCTGGTGAAAAGAATAAATCAGGAACACAATATTTTTGTGTTACATCAATTTGTGTTGAAAACAAAGAGCTGCAAATCGAGCACTGACAGATTACTCTGCATTAAGTTTTTATGACTTCCTGGTAGAATTTTTAATCTTTATGTGTGTCACAAGCATTTTTTTTTAAATTTAGACATGGAAATTAGTTAATCCATGATGGTTTTTGATTACTACTTTTCAGGAAAAAAATCCTCATTTTATTTCTTTCATTAAATTATTTAAATTATGTCTGACAAACTCTGAGTTTGACAAACTCTGAGTTTGTCAGACATAATTTAAAAATGTAAAACTCAACTAAAGGCTGATTAAAAGAGATACACTTTAAATGTACACATGGATTAAAAGTAAAAGCTAGCATGTAGCATGCTAGCATAACAATATTAATATCAGATAAATTGTACCATCAAATAAGAAGTGCTATTAGAGATAAAGTCAACACTATATATTTGCAAAAATTTAAATTCAAAAGGAAAATATAATAATCCAAATTTGTACCTGATAACAGCACTTTAAAATACATAAATAATAATGGACAAAGAAAAGATACAAATAATTCTCTTATTTTTTATTATATTGTACATATTTAGCAATAAATATATTGTGTCAAACAACAAATAGAAATGAGAGAGGCTCAGTAAATATATTACACTTTTATTTCCAAAGGTAATAGAGTTTTTAAGTGGTTAGACCTTTATATTTAACGCAGATATTATACACTATATTCATGTCTAAATATATGCTCTATGTGTGTATCTTTCCCATCAATTTGTTGTTTCCCTCTTTCTCCTTTTTATTTTCTTCTAGATTATCATGATCTTTACACATGGCTTACATTCTTTATGCAGAACTTTTAGTCAAATGAATTTTATTATACATTTAGGGATTACAAAATGCATCTTTAGTTAATTTACCCCACTTCATTTAAGGTTATCAAATCACTTCATATTCCATATTTTAAAAATATAAACCTTGTAACAGTATAATTACTTTTCATCTTCTGTATATTAGCTATCATTATTAAATATATTGTTTCTACACACAATATAAATACTAATTTAACATGGCTTTTTTTTGCTTTATTTTAAGCAGCAATTTGTTTTAAATTACCCACAAGGAAATTAAAATACTCTTCTGTAGTTAGCACATATTTTACATTTTAGATGTTCTTTGTTCTTTCTTTCAAATCTAGCTTTTCTCCTGGTACTTTTTTGTAATTTATGTTCAACACTAGGAATTTCCTCTTTATTTCTGGTAGTGCAATTTACAATCAAAATATTCTCTCAGCTTTCATTTTATTGAAAATTTTCTTAATTTCTACTTTTTGAAGGATATTTTTGCTGATTATAGAATTTGGGAAGAACAGTACTACTTTTTAAAAAAAAAATATTGTTATTTTTCCTTGGTCCTTTAGAGTGTTTAAAGACAACAGAGCTACAGTTTATATTATCATTTCCCTGTATATCATTTGTCTTCTTTTTACCCTGGAAATCTTAGAGATCACTTTGTCTCTTACATTCAAAGCTTTAGCTATACTATTCTTAAATGTCATTCCTTTGTCTTTAAACTTCTTGAAATTCGCTAAACATTTTGGAATTGTACTGAGATGTTTATAGGAAATTTGGAAACTGTTTGATCATTATGTCTTTAAAATGTTATTCTTTTTCTGGGATTCCACTTATATGCTAATGAAATCTTATATTGTCTCACATAGCACTAACATACTCTATATTATTATTATTAATCCATCTCTTTGTTCTCTCACTTCTAAGATTGAATATCTTCCCACAAGAATCCAAGTTAACAGACTCTTTGGCCTGCCGTCTTCTATCTACTTTTAGGTCTACCTAGTGAATTCTTCTTATTTTTACAAGTAACAAAGCAAACTGGCTACGCATGTATGTATGATGTAGTGACATGACAATAAAATGTGATTAAAAGTTATAATAAGGTTTTCAAGCTCAGAATTATTAAATTTTTTGTTTACTAGATAATAAAGAGGATTATTCTGAACATTGTAGAATGTTTAGTAGTTTATGTGGCCTCTGTATACCACATGCCAGAAGCAACTTCTCCCTCTGCCGTGACAACAAAAGTTGTCTCCAGATATGGCCAAAAGTCCTCTTGGGATGAAAATCACCCTTGGTTGAGGTGTTCAACATAATAAAATGCTTTGTTTTTAATTAATTTCTATTCAGAACTGCAGTTTTACTGAGAGAATATTAGATTTTTAAAACCTAGAGAAATTAAATTTAATCACAGATTGAATCACAAAATTATTCAAGGCACAAGTTTGAATTACATGTTAAGAACATAACGATGTCTTATGAGGCAACTACTCTGAAACTGACTTCCTATGATATGTTCAATATGGGGTTAGAAAACATGTAACTGCATCTTTAAACTGCAATCAATTTCGAAGATGTCAAATGCAAAAATATTGCTAAGTGTTCATGTGCATTAAATTCAAACACTTTTCTTCATAATCTGCTTTTGAAAATTTAGTGCAAAGAAATGGCCTGGATGTCCAAACTTAGCATATGACCTTCTGTAAACTGCTGTACTTGCAGCAAACTGTGCATCTGTGGATATGCACAGATGGCTTTATTGTAACAATTTAAATTGGGTAATCTATAATAAGTCACCACTTATTTAAACTGCTTTTCTGGGAAACTTTGCATATATATTTGGTTTAAATTCTTGGTTTTTGTCATAATACATGCTCTGATATATGTATGTGCTGTGTGTGTGTCCTGTTAATGCAAGTAGGTATATAGATGTGTGTTCTATCAATTATCTCCCAATTTGGGTCTATTTTGTAAGAATAGGCTTTAATTGTATTTTGATAACCAGGAAAAGAAATTGACCTCCTTTTAAAATTAAATACATTTCAGATTGCTAGATATGTGCATGTGTCAGCACCTTATATAGACTTATTGGTGGTATAAAAATAAGAATAAAAAAATAAGTTTTAAATAGTATAAACTATGTATATAGATAAGGCAAATAAAGAGACAAAATTTAGCTAAAAACATTATTGGTTTCCTTTGTGATTATAGAATCAAATTAATACTCCATTAAAGAGGGAAAAAAAGGTAAAATTAGCTTAAAATACCTAGATTTTTTTTTCCTTTTCAATGAAATAGTATTCAGTAAAAAGACAGAAATATACATATTTGTGTGACATTCTATATCTCCTGTGTTTCTTCTGTTTCTTAATAGTTCTCTATCAAATTATTATTAGTCTGAAAAGACAAACAGAAGAGGTTTATCATAAAAAAATATTTCAGGAATTGATTCATTCTACATTAATATGCAAAAAGTATGTAAAATATACAGATGTGAGCAAGTACAAATTGGTTGAATTTTAAATATTTCATAATTATTTAACATGTTAAAATACATTTAATGATGAAAACACTACATTGGTAATATCATTTAATGATTTTAGATATTTTTTCTATATAATGTTGTATATCCTATTTATGAAAGGTGACAATAAATTTTATTAATTTTTTTATTTATATATGACAGCATAATGCATTATAATTCATATTACACATGTAGAGCACAATTTTTCATATCTCTGATTGTATACAAAGTATATTCACACCAATTTGTTTCTTCATATGTGTACTTTGGATAATGATGTCCATCACGTTCCACCATCATTTCTAACACCATGCCCCCTCCTTTGCCTCCCACATTGCTAGTTGGACTGCAAATTGGTGTAGCCAATATGGAAAGCACTATGGAGATTCCTTGGAAAACTGGGAATGGAACCACCATTTGACCAGCTATTCTACTCCTCAATATATACCCAAAGGGCTTCAAAACAGCATACTACAGGGTCACGTCACATCAATGTTTATAGCAGCACAATTCACAAGAGTTAAATTGTGGAACCAACCTAGATACCATTCAGTAAATGAATGGATAAAGAAAATGTGGTATATGTACAGAATGTGATATTAATCAGCATTAAAAGAGAATAAAATCATGGCATTTTCAGGTAAATCAATGGAGTTGGAGAATATCATGCTAAGTGAAGCAAGCCAATCGCAAATGCTGAATGTTTTCTTTGATATGAGAATGCTGATCCATAATGGGAGGGTGATGAGAGGAATGGAGGAAATTTTAGATAGGAAAAAGGGGACGGACGGGAAGGAAAGAGCCATGGCGTAGGAAAGACAGTGAAATGAGACAGACATCATTACCCTAAGTACATGTATGAAAACATGAATGGTGTGACTCTATTTATGTACAGCCAGATACTTGAAAAATTGTGCTCTCTTTGTGTAATATGAAATGAATTGCATTCTGCTGTCATATATAACAAATTAGAACAAATAAAATTGAAAAAAGAGATTAATAACTTTATTGGAGATATGAACTAAATTAGACAGGAAACAACTAGGAAAATTCAGCTAAGTAGAGTTCTGTTGGGGGTCAAAACAAATTTCAATCATAACTTAAAAAAACTATTTTTGCAAAGGAGTCAGTTTTAATTGGCATTAATCTATGGAAAAATTAATGTCCAGGAACATTATTGAAGACATAAAACAATCAACTGACAGTCTTTAAATTCTAATGTGATCAGTAGAAAAAGGACAGTCAAAGAGATCCTTTTTTACAACTGGTGCTCTAGAAGGACTATTTGCATGCAAAAGGCTGTGCCCTTTCCAAAACAATGTCTGACCCTTCACAAGAACTGAGGAAATGAATGTCACTAAGATATTCCAGCTGGTCACTAAATAAATAAATAGATAAATAAATTGTAATAGTAAGCACTGATTGTAGAGTGATTAGTTTTCAGACTTGCTATGATATAGTCTCTGAGGTATCTATAAAGACACAGAAAATTCTTTCACAGAATATAATCAAGCAACAGAAACTTCCTGAGAGACCTATCTCACATTGGATTTAACAAATATTTATCAAAATAATGGGATTAGTTTTTCATTATCCTAATGAAATACTTCTCACAAGCTACTTATTAAGAAAATGGTTTTATTCTGCTTACAGTTCTGGATGTTCAAAGTCCAAATGGCATTGCTTGGTCTAGATGAGGGTCATATCAGGCTGGGTAAAATGGGTATAGGAAAAGATTACAACCATTTTCTTGGAAACAGAAAGGGAGGGACCAGCCTTGTTCCTTTCATAACAATCTTTTCATCAGATCTACAGTAGGCTTCCAGGAGATCTACTTCATATCTACTGTGACATGAGTACTTCCCACTCTGCTCCATCACTTAAGGGTTCAACAGTCACTTACTATCAACACCCTGAGGACCAAGCTCCCAATACATAGATGCTTGAGGGATCCTCAAATCACTTTCAAACTATGATAGAGACCATCACAAATATGTTCAAAGAGCTAAAAGAAACTTTATTAAAAGAAGTAAAGGAAGACATGATAGTAATATCTCAACAAACAGAGATTTTCAATAACAGTTTGAAATATTTTTTAGAAAATAAGCAATTAGAAATACCAGGGTTGAAAGGTATATACTAAAATGAAAATAAACTATTACCTTGGTCCTCAATAATAGATCTAAAATGGGAGGGAAAATAATTGGTAAACACTATTGGAGATAGAGACTACATGATCTAGAAAACAGAGAAGGAATGAAGATAAATGAATGGAGTCTCAGAAAAATGTGGAGCACCATTAAGTGCTAATTTAGTTAATGGGAGTTCTAAAAGTGAAATAATGTAAAATAATAGAAAAATATTTAAAGAAATAATGACTGAACACTTACAACATTTAGTGGAAACTGTTAATATACCTATTAATAAGGGCAATAGAATACAAGAAGTACACACAAACATTTCATAGCAGAATGTTGAAAGTCAAAATGTTGAAAGTCAAAAATATAGAGAACCCCTTATAAACAAACAGAAGAAAAAAGGCTCCTATATGCAAGCGAAATCTCAATTAAAATGATGCTCTTTGTCAGACAAAGGAAGCCAGAAAGCAAAAAGATTACAAAATCATAGTGCTCAAAGAAAAAAACTGTCAACCAAGATTCCTATATCCAGGAAAACTAACTTGAAAAAAAAAATTGACAAATTCAGACTGAAAAAAAATTGAGAGATTTTGTTACCATCAAACTTCCCTTATAAGAAATATTTAAGAAAATTCTTAAAATTGAAGACAAATAAGCATATTAAAGAAAAGTAAGAAATATGTCAAATGAAAAACTTGCTACTGTAAGACACTGGAACTCCTAGCTAAGGAAATTATACAAGATAAATATAAGGCATAATTATAAGACTAGATAGGTAGCAGTAAAATCTGTCTCTATTTGCAGCTGACAAAATAATTTGTATACATGATCTTAAAAGAACCACTAAAGAAAAATTTAGAACTATGAAGCTATTTCACCAATATAAAAAATAAATTCTATTTCTACACTCAACAGTGAAAATATGAAAATGAAATTAAGATTCAATTATTTATTTCAACAAAGAACAAACTGCATGGGGACAAATTTAACAAAATAGCATAAGACTTGTACACTGAAATCTAAAACACATTATCATAAGAAATAAAAATAAGAACTAAATAAACAGAAATGTATCATGTATTCATGGATTTCAAAACACTATATTGTTAATATTGCAATATTCTCCAAATTTATGAAGGGATTTGTGAAAATGCTGTTCAACATATGAGCTGGATTCTTTATAGAAATTGACAAGCTGATCCTAAAATCCATCTGGAAAATCAAGGACCCAGAATAGCCAAAACATTCTTGAAGAAGAGTAAAGTTAGAACACTCACATTTCTTAGTTTGAAAACTTTTTACAAAACAATATAGTGATCTATTAAACAGATTAATAATAGAATAGAATGGAAATTCCAGAAATACATATGTCTATTGTCAATGGATTTTTCAGCAATGATGCCAAGAACATTCCATAGAGTAAAATAGTGGATTTCCACAAAGGATTTGGGGGCTATTGGATATCCACATACAAACAATGAAGTTGTATACCAATCACATACCACTGTACTAAATACCTAAATGTAAAACCTAAGACTACAAAATCTTAGAAGAAAACTATAGGAGTACATCATTGTGAATTTTGATTTGACAATAGATTCTTAGATATGCCAGAAAAAGTAAAGCATCCCAAGAAAAAAAGCTAAATTAAAAAAAAAAAAAAAGTCTGGCGTGGTGTTACATGCTAGTAATTCCAGTGGCTCAGATGGCTGAGGCAGGAGGATGGTGAGTTCAAAGCCAGCCTCAGCAAAAGTGAAGTGCTAAACAACACAGTGAGACCTGCCTTTAAATAAAATACAAAATAGGGATGGAGATGTGGCTCAATGGCGGAGTTCCCCTGAGTTAAATCCTTGGTACCCACTCCCCCCAAAAAAACTATGCTTCAAAGGACATTACCAAGAAAGTGAAAAAACAATCTTCAGAACTCCTTAAAATATTTGCAAATCTTATATCTTATAAGGAACACTTATAATTCAATAATAAGTCAAATAACCCAATTTTAAAACTGAACAAAACATTTGAGTAGGTATTTCTCCAGAGAAAATAAATAAATGATCAATATGCACATGAAAATATGTTCAACATTATTAATCATTAGGGAAATATAAATCAAAACTATGATATAATATACATTCTACCAATTAAGATGGCTATAATAAAAAATCAGATAGCAACACTTACTGGTGAGTATATGGAAAGATTGGAACTTTCATATGCTACTGGTAGGAATGAAAAATGACTCATCCACTTGGTAAAGTTCTCAGTGCATCAAAATATTAAAAATAGAGCTATCATTTGGCATAACAATTCTACTCCTGGATAAATACCCAAGATAAATGAAAACATTTATTCAAATAAATACTGGAACACTGATACTCATAGCAATATTATGTATGATATTCAAAAGATGTAATAATCCCCAGTACACATGAACTGATGAACGAATAACAAAATATGGATGATACATAAACTGGAATATTTTGGTGAATATTAATTATTAATCCATGATATAATATGTTGAACCTTGAAAATTTGCTAAATAAAGCTATCGGTCACATAAGACAAAATATCATGTTATTTCATTTATATGAAATTTCCATAAAAGGAAAATCTATATACAACTAAAATAGATTTGTGGTCCCCTAGGGCTTGGGAGGTATAGGGACTTAGATTGAAAATGGTCTAGTGTTTTGTTTTGTGTTGATAAAATTATTTTAAATTGATAATGATAAAGGTTACAACTATTTGAATATACTAAATTCTAATAACAATATAATACTATCAGCATTGAATATAAATGTAAAATGAGTGAATTATATGTTCTATTAATTGTGCTTCAATAAAACTGCTACAAAAATTAGAAAATATCATGTTTTCATAAATGATAAGTAATTATAAACAAGACGAATACTAATGTTGTCAACTCATTCTTACTTTTGAAATATAAACCACTGTCAAAGGACAAAAAGGTAACAACTACCTAGTAAATTTTTAAAAATCAAACTTGTAAACTGTATAATTTCATATATTTTCTAATACTGATTTTTATCTTTTGAAATAGACAATATTTGACTAAAAGTTCAAATTACTGAACTTGAAGTTCAAGGATGGAAATAGATATACACAATATTTTCGGCATGCTAACCTTTAATTTTGATCCTTTTCCTTGCATTTGGGTATGTGTGTTCTTTCCCCAGCAGGACAGTCTAAACACCAAGAGACAGATTTAGCTTTGCATTTGCTGGCTTTCATGTGCACGTGTCTTAACTTTAATATCTCTTAAGTAGAGTTTATTTTGCAGAGAATCTGTTTATCTAGCATTAGTACATGGCAAAACCAGAAGTGTAATAAGAATGCATAAATTGCAAATGCATAGTGCATAACTGAATATTTGAACATGTCTCAAAGCAGTGAAGCAATTTGATCCTTATAATCCAGTTTACTTTTTTTTTTCCCTGAGAGAAAAGGGCATGGTTATCTAGGATTTATTTCATCTGCAATTTTCACATGACAAAATTTACTTTTAAGTTTAAAATGATGTTGTTTCGGTCCCTGGTGTCTGAGTGTGATGAGAGTTGGAAAAGCAGACAGAACTGCAAATGTCTAATCTTGGCATGGCATTTGCTTTCCATTTTCTTTAGTGTGCACTAGTGGGATATTACTGAATGTTAAAACCTTGGCAGAGTCACTAGTGTGTAGAGTCTACTTCTTTTGTAGAGAGGGAAGTGAATTTGTAGTCCAGTGACGTTTATCTATTTTCTAAGTTACTGCTGATTAGTTTTTATTTCCTTTGATCATTATCTTTTCTCTTAAACTGTACATAGGCTGAATGCTGAATTTTCAGCCTACTAAAAAAATTTATCTGTATGAAAATATAATTTTTTCCTATATAAAAAATATGGATTTCTACCTCATGAATATTTTATATTTTTGTCAACAGCAAAAGTTAGCTCCAAAATATACATCACTTAGTGTCACCATCTGGCCTCCTAGTTCTCGATTTTCATAAGTTCTAACTACCTGGAAACAATAATTCCTCCTGTCTTCTTTTAGTGGACTTACGATAAACATCGCTTATTTAAATATATATTATTTTATTTTACGTGGGCATCAGAATTTTAAAAATTACGAAAGCTTTACTATAAAATGTTGCACCTTTATTTAATATTAGTTGTACATTTTCAAAATTGAGTTACATACAAAAAATCCTGTGACATAGTAAATTTTCTTCTTGTAATAACTAACTAGGAAAAGTTAACCTTATTCTCTGCTTACTGTATCTATGCTTCCCAGGCTAGATATTTAATATTAGAAAGAATATAAACAATAGGAAGTACTTTAATGAACTCCGAATTTCCTTTTCTAATTCCTCTGTGGAGTTGATTTCGAAGGGAGGTGAAATATTATTGGGCAAATGAAGGAGATTGGGAGTTCAATATCAATATTGTTATGTCTATCTACAGGTTTATTTATCTATTTATTTTTATACCCATTTATTCTTGCACCTGCTTCATGGCCTGACTATGCCAAGCAAATCTTATTTTAAAACATCTACTCTTGCTCTCATTTGAAAGTTTAGTAAACACTGTATTTCAGTGTTGCATCTTATTTTTTCCATCAGCGGAGGAAATGTTCCCATAGTTCTTTGATAAACCTCCTAACACACATCCACATACATGCATAGATGTATATCATTATGAAATCCTTTAGCTTTAAATGTTGCATTTTAGAGCAGCATTGTGGCCTGTAACAGTTTTTCCCTCCAAAACTCATGTTTAATACAGTTGCCATTGCAAAGGCGTTAAGATATGAAACTACAAAGAGATAGTTAGACCATGAGGGATTCACCCCCAGGGGTAAGACTTGTCCCATTTTTAAAGAATAAGTTCAATCCCTCTTGTCCTCTCTCCTTACCTCTCTCTTCTTCCCTCTCTTGTCTTACTTCTCTTTTTCTGTCATGTGTTAATATGGTAAGAAGGTTCTTTCAGTAACTTCCCATATAAAATATATCAAACTTGCATTTGGGAAACTATGTGTTCTATCTTCATGTGTTTATTTTTGAGCTAAAAAAAAATAAAAGTCTTCTTCCCTCTTTCCTACTCTCATAGCCCACTTAGCCATCATCTACTTGGAGCTAAACTATAACTCTCAAAGGGAAATCTTACCTTACACTGTGATTACATTGCTGATGGTGACTCTTTTTGCTAATTAATTCCTATAGCATAACTCTTCAATGCACTAGTTTTCTTTTCTGTCTGTTCCACAAAGCTGAAAGTTAAGTTCCTATAGGAAAATAACTTTAGCAGTTTCTTTAGCCTTGAATCAGACAATTTGATCCAGAATAAATGCTAATATAATAAAAGAATAACTATTTTCATACAGTAACCAATAAAATTCTTCTTTGAGAAATTACATACTTATACAAGCAGAAAATATTTTCTTTGTTATATTTTGACTATTGCCTTAAAAGTGTTATAGATTAAGTAATAACAGAGGACAAATAGGAGAAAAGTCATATTGTAGTACATTTAGCCTCAATGTCATGTATTTAACTATATTTTTAGGAATCTTTTCAATATCTGTTTTAGACTCAAGTGACAAAGCTTGCTGATTTGGGCCCTGGTTCTAGAAAGCTTGCAGAAGATACCTCTTCTTTTGGTCATCTCTAGGGACAAGTAGTCCATGACAGAATATTTACCTACAGCCTGCACCCTACCCTCTCCACCATGCTCCAGAATTTGTGGTTGTGGAATTCTCTGCCTACAAATGCACAAGATTGCTTCTAGATCTACCAATTGTCTTCCTTTCTCAATATGAAGACCGTTCTTCAAGGATGTTCTTTTGGTTTTTATGGTTGGTCTTCTGCCAGGAAATCTTCTCTTTTAAGTTTAGGTTCTGATATTCCAAAATATTTAGAAGATTATTTTATGGCACCCAGGTCCAACAAAGTTATTTTCAAGTCTAAAATAATCATCATCTTAGGCTACGACTTTCTTATTCAATCTTAAGCTATAACATTTATTATTTTGATAATAGGTTCTCCCTTTCATAATTTCATCCATGTCACTGCTATCTTCTTGGTTCCATATGTAATGGCTTGATATTTTTCCAATTTTTGAATTTTCTCTGGTATTTTCACAGCAATAATACATTTATAACCTCTTTCTATTTTTTTAATCAGTATATGATAACTTTTCTATCAGGGCCTAAAAGAGAGAAAAATATCTTTCTCCCCCAGTTGTTCCTGCTTCATTCCAAAATACTCCACTGAAGTAGCTTTCCTGAAAGAAAAGGAAACAGAATGAGAAACAGAAGACCCTTCATTTTCTATGTTAGTCAGGTTTTTTTTTGTCACTGTGTACAAAATATTTGACACAACCTAGAGGAGGAAAAGTTTATCTAGGATTATAGTTTCAGAGGTGCCACTCCAGAGTTGACTGGCTCCACTGCTCAGGGCCTGAGATGAGGCATCACAGTGCAGGTACATGACAGATCAGATCTGTACAGTTGATGGCAGACAAAAGACAGAAAGAGAGTGAGGAAGGAGCTTGAGAGAAGATAAACCCTTCCAGAGCACAACCCAAGTAAACTACTTCCTCCAATTAGGTCCCAACTCTTAGTAGTCCATTCAGCCATCAAGGGACTAATACGCTGATGAAGTCAAACCCCCGTGATCCAATCATTTAATGAAAGCCCTTGAAGACATGGGACTTTGGGAAACATTCCAGGTAAAGCACTAACATTTTCATAAGCAGACCCAGCCATGGCATACATCCGATGAAATAAAGTTAGCAAAAAATGTCACTAATCATCCTACCTGATCACTCTAATTTTATATCTGCTAATGGATGGGCTTACAATACTCACTTTTCCTGAGAACTGTTCCCAAATAGGTCTGAGTATGTGACTGCTATTGCTACAGCCAAATGTGTCACGGAGAAAGAGAGACACAGACGGACAGACGGACTCTTTATGAAAAATCTAGTCACTTTCTTCCAAATCTGTTTTTTTCTCTAAAGAGTTTCTCTAAACCTCAGTGAGCCCATTTGACTGGTTCCACTGCTCAGGGCCTGAGAAGAGGCAGAACATCACACAGACCTATCACAGACCTATGATTTTTCCAAGTGGGATGACTGGAAGGAAGCCAGCTCTTGACTATGCACATAATGTGTGTATGGTCTGCTTTTTAATTATCCCTAGGAAGTGTTCAGGAAGTAGGGCATTCACTGGGTTGAATTTTTTATGTAATTTCTGCAATTTTCTAAGTAAAATTAAATTTCAAAAATTTTACAAAGAGAAATTTTGTGGAAAGGAATAACTCTACAAAATATATATGATATACTGAGAGAATTGTATGGTTATTTTTTGTCCCTGTAGTCTAAAGGAATTATTTGGGTCGTTGCTATTAATAAGAGTTTAGAAAATAATGTTAGTTTAGTATCCCTATTTGTTCTTCTCTAGACAAAAAATTAAAACTACACAACAAGCCTTTAATGTATATAGGATATGATGACGTTCAAATTAAAATAAAGATTACAGTCAAAATAGAGAAAACTGTATTATATGGCATAAGATTTCAATGACCTTTGGATATGAGATGAATTACATACATTGAATCTATGACTTAAGTCTGTTTGCCTTTGCTTACGTGACAATGGATCAGTATGTGGTGATATAATGGTCCATTGTTTAAGGCTAGTTTTTATTGCTAAGATTTTACACATTCTATTATAAGGAAGATAGTAAAAGTACTTTTAAATTGTGTTTTAGACAAGATAGAGAATTATTATTTCTTACTAAAGAAATATTTCCTTTACGTTTAGATTTTCTTTTACAGTTTTAAGCCTAAGTAAATTTTGTAAATAACTTACTCTCTGTTGCTTCTCATAAAATAGCTATGTACTAGCTGTATGATCTTAGGCAAACTACATAAACTCTGGACTTTTATTTCCTCAACTGTAAATGCAGATGGTTACAGTACCTTCCATACAGAGTTTAATAGGTTTAAATAACATTATATATTAAACTCTAATTTTAGAAGAGTGATTATGATGATGATGAGAAAGATAATGATACTAGGGCAGATTTTGTTTACATTTATTGGTTAAACCAGTCAATGAAATGAGTAAGCTGAGTGGTTTGGGATCAGTCACTAATATGAAGTAGGTCACATGATTCCTACCCTGGTAGGTAAAAGAATTGTGTTTTATTCTTTTTTTTAAAATTTTTATTATTTTTTTAATTTTTTATTGGTTGTTCAAAACATTACAAAGCTCATGATATATCATCTTTCATACATTTGACTCAATTGGGTTATGAACTCCCATTTTTACCCCAAATACAAATTGCAGAATCACATCGGTTACTCACTCACATGTTTACATAATGGCATATTAGTAGTGACTGTTGTATTCTGCTACCTTTCCTTTCCCCTACTATCCCCCCTCCCCTTCCCTCCCCTCCCATCATCCCTCTCTACCTCATCTGTGTTGTTCAATTCTATCCCTTGTTTCCGCCCCCCTTTCCCCTCACATCCTCTTCTATGTAATTTTGTGTAACATTGAGGGTCTCCTACCATTTCCATATGCTTTCCCTTCTCTCTCCCTTTCTCTCCCCCCACTCATCTTTGTTTAATGTTAATATTTTCCTCATGCTCTTCCTCCCTGTTCTGTTCTTAGTTGCTCTCTTTATATCAAAGAATACATTTGGCATTTGTTTTTTAAGGATTGGCTAGCTTCGCTTAGCATAATCTGCTCTAATGTCATCCATTTCCCTGAAAATTCTATGATTTTGTCATTTTTTATTGCTGCGTAGTACTCCATTGTGTATAGATGCCACATTTTTTTTATCCATTCATCTATTGAAGGGCATCTAGGTTGGTTCCACAGTCTAGCTACTGAGAATTGTGCCGCTATGATCATTGATGTGGCAGTATCCCTATAGTACGCTCTTTTAAGATCCTCAGGGAATAGTCTGAGGAGGGCGATAGCTGGGTCAAATGGTGGATCCATTCCCAGCTTTCCCAGGTATCTCCATACTGCTTTCCTAAGATACCATCTCACTCCAGTAAGATTGCCAGCCATTATGAAGTCAAACAACCATAAGTGTTGGCGAGGATGTGGGGAAAAGGGTACACTTGTACACTGTGTTTTATTCTTAAGAGCAGTTTGTGTCACCATTGAAATTAGTTGGTCTAGAGAGTTCTAATATATTCAATTGGATAAGTTTATGTTGAACATAACCTAAGATCATGTGAATTTTAATGTATGATTCAAATAACAGAAATATAAGGGAAAGGAATCAAATATAAATGATACATCAGGTATAAAAATTTTCTATTCCTCTCTTTGAAATTTACATGTATATAATTTTAATGATAATAATTTTAGGTCAGCACAATTTGGTTGCTAACATTAAGTAACAAACTAATTTGCTTTCTCATAACTCGTATACTTTATTCAAAACTTTCCATATCTCTGTATACACTAGTTCAATAATAACAATAAAATAAAAATATTCTAATTATTCAGATTGTTTGTTTCATCTCTTAAGAGATTTCAAGTTTTTAAACAATGTTTTGTACTTAGAACCCATTCTTTTTTTTGACTTTTCAAAATTTACAATATATTGCTCATTGAGAAAAGTATTAGTTATATATAGTTATCTATATATAGTTATCTATCACAGCATGAATACTTATGCTACAAATACCTACTTCAAAGATAAAATATTCGTGGTACTTCAAAAACCTTCCTTGTTTCCTTCCCAAACAATCCTTTCTCCTTCTTCCCACAAATAATAATTATCTTGATATCTAATAACAATTTTGGGGGTGGGTACTGGGGATTGAACTCAGGGGCATTCAACCACTGAGCCACATCCCCAGCCCTATTTTGTATTTTATTTAGAGACAGGTTCTCACTGAGTTGCTTAGCACCTCACTTTTGCTGAGGATGGCTTTGAACTCATAGTCCTCCTGCCTCATCCTCCTGAGTCACTTGGATTACAAGTGTGTGCCACTATTGTGTCTATTAACAATTTTGATCTATGTTTGAACATTGTACATTTGGGATTGTCTAATACTCTTTTTATCACTACTTTGTTTCCAAGTTGCAGTTGCTCATCTTGCTTCGGTAGCTATAGTTTGTTTGCTGCCATTTATGAATAAAGTTCTATGGTATGCACATTTATGAATAAAGTTCTATGGAATGCACCTTAATCATGTTCAAACATTCAGTTAATTTAAAAGTGAACACAGTATTGGAAAACATACTTTTACTTCACAGCAAGGTACATGTGTGAGAAGTGACAATGATAAAGGGGAAAGGTGTAAAAGAAAGATATAAAACAACTTTTTCAAAGAAATTAGACATAAGACAACTTATTTCAGTAGCTTTGTGCTTCATCACCTATTTTCACCTCATTCTATTCATTTTTTTCTTGTCTTCTCAAAGGTAGAGTTTCCAGAGTAGTCAATAAAAATATAAGTCCCCAGTCAAATCTGAATGTCAGTTATACACAAACTAAGGATGCACTTGTATTAAAAAATATAAAAATTGTTTTTTTTTTCTGACACTCAAATTTAATTAGAGACTGACATTTTATCTGTAAACCCTGTGCTAAGGATAAGGCACACATACTAATGTGGATGTTCTTTCTTCTGAAGCTCATATGAAATTTATTGAAACTTCTTCTGTTTATGATCTCATAGTTAAGCATCTTTTTAAAAAATTGATGTATACTCCATATTCCACATAAAAGTTTAATAGCTTTAATATGTAATTCTATATTGTACATTATTATAAATGTTAAAAATAAATAGAATGAGCATATGTATATATCTGCAAAAGCAGATTAAAGGAAATGGCCAAAGAAAGCTTGTCAATATCTTATAAAATAGATAAGATTGAGCAGAAAAAAGAAAGGAATTTCATGAACAAACAAATAAGAAAGCAGCTTATTGATCATAACTTTAAACTTGGCAACAAAGGAACTAAATCAAAAATAAGGAATGTCACAAGGTTGTCAAGTGCTAAACCTTTTCTCATACATTATAAACTTGATTAGTAAACCAAGACAGCTTAATAATTTCCAATGAACCCAAACTGGAGAACAAGCTGAGAGGGTTTCATCCCCCCAACCCTTGAGGAGCAATGGAATTAATAGTAAGAGGAAAAGAAATTAGACAGCCTTCCTCTGCAAAAGATATCAGTAGGATGAGGCTTAAATGTGACTGCAAGCTGGAATCAGATACAGAGGCTTAAAAGCTACTAATTTCCAAATCTTACCTCAGACAAAGTAAGGCAGTATCTTTAAGGACAGTATCTCTAGACATTAACATTTTAAATAATGCTTTCCAAATGATTATAATGTACAGACAGGGTTAAAAAAAAAAACAGGTAAACAGGTAAAAACTAACCAGCAGCAGATTGGAGAAGAATTAACTCATACAATGTGATATAGTTTAAAACTAAAGTACATAAACTACTGAAAAAGCCTACAATTATGACCAGTGTCCTGCTGTGCAAAAAACAAAAAGCTGTGCAACTGTGCAAAGTAGCCACTGAGCACAGGTTCTTCAGAACCTGTCTCACAAAATTTCTACTCCATATTTTTAATGATACCCAGAGGAATTTCAGAGTCCAAATGTGAAGTATATGCAAAAAGAAAACAAATGGAAAGCAAAATTTGAAACTTACAAAAGGAAATCATATACTAAAGGATTAAAATCAAGCTGACATCAATTCCTCTTTAGATACATTAGTGTAAAAAAATTCTCAAGCAGTACTTATAAAGTTCTGAAGAAAACGTGACACAAAAATATTAAACCCAAGCATTACTGTACATGTAAAGAGATTGACATTTTAAAACATGTCAGCAAGCACATATTAACTCTTAGGGGAAAAAAAAAAACAGCAGGAAATGGGAAGAGAGAGGGAAGGAAGGTAAAAGGCAGGAAGGGAGGAAAAACTTGACTAATGAATTTAGCCATTTTAGATAAGTATGGAAATATAGGACTGAAAAATGAACAAGTCATGGATAAGACCAATTTGAGCAGTTATTTCATTTACATGTGAAGCAGTTTCATTTTTTAAATTTTATTTTATGTTTATTTATATAGGACAGTGAAAGGCATTACAATTCTTATTACACATATAGAGCACAATTTTTCTTATCTCTGGTTGTATACAGAGTGAAGCAGTTTCTAGATAATTGTTAAAATTATTGTTGGGAAAATAATACCATGTTTTAAAGGTTGGGACCTAAGAAAATGATAATAGAATTAATAAAAATCAGAACAGAAGAGTAGAAAAAATGTGTGAGAGATAATAATCTTCTCATAGCAGAGGCGAATGAAATTTCTTAAAATCATGACATGAATTTAAAAGGAATGTAGTGATTCCAAAATCATAAAACTTATTATAATGTCTTTCTTATTACCCTTAAGGTACTCTTCTAGGAACTAAAATTTCTTGCCTTGAAGAAACTATGTGAATTTTAGCCATTTTTTTCACTTTCAATACAGCATTTTTTTCTTGTAATGATTTAAGTAGAATTTAAGAATTCACATTAAAATTACCTCATATAAAAATATGATCAATTTTTATAAGACCACTTTCATGTATGGGTCCAATTTTCTGTAAGAAAATAAAGTAGGAATTATAGTTACCTAATCTTAATACTGATGCCTATTTTCTGATGGTAGTAGTACAGAAATTATTTTAACTATTTTTTCTTTTTCTTTTCTTACATTTAATTTGTTAAAAAAACTATACTATTATATCCAACATAATAATTGATTTTAAGATAAAATTAATAGTAACTAAAGATGATAGGCTTGCCTTAAGGACTACAGGATTGAGAAAAAATTAATAGAGAAAATTAAAGAAGTAGGAGTTTCATTATCTGTAGAAGAGATCCTAAAATTAAGCCTGAATCTGGATTGTTATAATCAGCATAGCTGAACAAAAGGAGCAATTTCTACAAGGTCACCATGTCATTTCCTCAGATGTTTTATAGTGGACTCCCGGATATCATGTGTTTTTTCATATTCAAGTATTTAACTGTGATGCAGTACTCTTTATGGGAGTTGGGAGTATATATTTTGAGTAAAATCAATTATTTTATGAAGAATAAGATAATGGCATAGTTTGTGTATGAATCATGGAGCAGTAACATGGAGATCTTTATTTAAGCATTGTGGAGAAAATATAAAAACCTAAAAGATAACATACATTTTCTAATTTTAAAGTTTAAGGTTTTGACTATTTTATTTATTGATCAGATTCAGTATTAAAACCTTAATATAATCTATAGTCATTATTTAATTATTTTTTATCAATATACATTTTTGTTGTTTTAAATTTCAAACCTGGTATAAAGGTAGAATTGAAAAGGCATGTTATTATCCTGAGCTTGTCTGAATCTTCTTTCTTTGAGATCTGCCAACAAAAAAAGAAAGTTCAGTGTGGAGATGGTTGTCCACTAATTCAAATGTTAAGTTGGATTTTATGTAGTATGGTTTTTATTTTTGTATTAACATCTGGTTATGGTGATGACAAGTTGGTGTGGGAATAGGGGGCTGAAATACTTTCCCAATTGAATTAATGAGTGTTGTATTATCCCTTACTAAAAAAAAATAAAAAAAAACTAACACACACACACACACACACACACACACACACACACACACACACTGGGCTTTAAAATTCAGTGCTAATATCTATATCACAGATTTGACCAGGAGGGAATTTTACTGTTGTTTCCTATGGGATTCAGCAAATGCAAATAATATTTTAAACTGTCCTATATGAACAGATGGCTCTGCAGAGGGTTTTACTCTAGAGAATCCTGCTGGATTCTGTGTTGTACAGGGTGGGCTGTGATAATAACCATGGAAGCTGCAAATCTCCTCCTGCACATGGAGGAGATAAGGGATGTACAGCCACATTGAGATTGGGAGACTTTGGTAGATAGCAGCTGTATCTGGCATCTACCAAATGGCATTTTAGGAAGATTAAAATGGTGGATTATGAAGAAAACAAAAGTTAATTACTGAGGGCCACCAGGGCAGTAAAGAAAATTATCACAAGCATTCACTACAATTTTTAGGTCAGAAGAACAAATTTTAGAGGATGAAACATAGCAATATTAAAAATCATTCACAGGATCAAAGTCGGTGTTTGGAACTTAGTATTTTCAGGTCATTCTTTTAGTTAAAGCGTTTGTAAAGAATATATCAGGTGAGTACTTCCTAAATCTCAAATCACACAAATACATTATTTGAAATTTCTAGTTACTCATTTTTCTCATACGGTTCTCATTAATTAATAACAATTAATTAAACTTAGAAATACTGCAAAGAAAAGCTGTGTATCTTTTTAATATTATCCTAGATAATTGTCCAAAACACCATCTTAACATCATTTTCAGAAGAAGCCAGAGGGAAGATCCCATTCTACCTATTTTGTATGTTGTTCATTATGGCCCAGATTCTAAAATGATAGTTGATAATCTTGAAGAATATCGATAATTTTCCAATAAATTTTCTCTGGTAGAAATGCTAGTAATTTCTTTTTGATATAAATAATAATTCCAAATATATATTTTATGGTCAATTTTGATTTTATGTTATAATTTTACGATCCAATTTTAACATTCTTGTCTTTATTGACTAAGTATATATGTTGGCATCTCACACTCTCTCATCACCATGCTGCTGGTTGCCTCTTTAGTAATGTAAACATTTCACATGTGTTCACAGTGTGTTTGCATGGAAGTTACATTTATAACTTTGGAATGCCTATCCTGATCCACTTGCCTGTCACTTTGAGAGTAGAAACTTTATTTAAGCGCTGTATCCCTAAAAAATATATTATAGATGACTTGATTTTTGACAGGCTGTCGATCAATTCAGATCCAAAGAATATGTCAATATTGGTAAATGTATACATAAAAACAATAGAATAATTGTATGTTTATATATACATGTGTGTATATATGTGTATATATACATATACACATACTATATTATATATATATATATACATATATATATATATATATATATATACATATCTTTATACATATAATTTTGAAATATTTGCTGATAAAGTTTTCTACCAGATAAGGATAGCTAACAACTCACTGCAGTCTCAGATTATTGAGCATATCTGCACCAAGAATCCAAGAATAAATTCAAAGTCATTGTATTTGTTACCCCAGGAAAAAGGTTTTTTTTTCCTAAAAATGATTTAATGTCAAGGAGAAACGTTCTAGCAATTTCACATAAGGTTTCTCTTTTTTACCCTTATCTGACAAATTTTAAAAGCCTCTAAAATGTGCTTTTAGAAATTTAACACAAAGCTGTTGAAAGTTCCATAATACAGCTTTTGACCTGCTAAGAGAAGGGACTATCTATCATAATCTTACAGTTTCTATTGGTTCAATTTAATTCATTTAAACAGTGCATCATAGGAATAATGTGGCTTAATCCTGATTGATGTTGTCCTTAGAGTCCTAAGCAAAGAAGGAGGAGGTGGAACAGAAAGAAATTTCCTCATGGTAGAGAATGAGGAAACACTATATGCTGACTGAGGTTAGTGTAAAGGAGACACTAATTTTTTAAAGGATTTTTCTGGTGCAATGGTATATTCTTTTTAAGAAAAAAAGTAGTATTTAAAACAACTCCAAGTGGAATTTAAAAAAAAATTTAGGTACAGAGAGTTGAGTAATTTATTCAATATCATATAAATAAAGTAGATTTTATCGTGAAGTCTAATGTTTAATTTGCACATCCAGTTATTTTTCTTGAAATTTTGTGTCTATTACTTTGATCTATAATTTTTATTTTTTGTTTATATTTTTAATTTTTTTCAGTTGTAGATGGACACATACCTCTATTTTATTTGCCTATTTCCATGTGGTGCTGGAAATGGAACCCAGTGCCTCCCACATGCTAGGCAAGCGCTCTACCACTGAGCCACAAACCCAGCCCCATCTATAATTTTTAAATTCTCTAATTGCTCCAAAAGCTACTTGACCTCAACTTACCACCAAAACTTATTCATGAACAGGATACTATTCTTTCATAGACAAAAGACTATGTTTTAATTTGGGGTACAGATGCAAGTACTTTTAACTTCTGAAGTACAGTGTAGTCCAAGGATATTTACAGAGTTGAAGTGAAAACAGTCCTTTTTTCATGTTTTAAGAAGACTGTTAGTAGAAAATGCAAATTAAGTACCAGGGAACAAAAATGATTAAACAGTAAACTTCACTTGTTTAAAATTTATGTAATGAGCACACAAAGTTGTAAATCTTGTTGCAAATAATACTGAAAGAATGAAAACTGTAAAGAACATGTGTACTTCTTACCTGCCATTCCTGGTTAAGATTCCACAGTTAAAGTCATATGAGACCGAAAAGATACATTATTTCTATTTTTAACATTTCTGAAACAGAAGGCATTTTCTATTTAAAGTTATTAAAAACTCTAGGTTTTAAGTTATCTTCAGTTTGGGTAATGTGTTAGTTCCTGTTTTTTAGAGCATTTATTTCCTGCTGAATTTCTCCCATCCATTTCCTCAAGTTCAGTCACTTCAACTTGCTTCAGTTTTTCACTTGCTTGTTCCACATAAATCTGTCTACTTAGAATCCTTATTTGCTTTTACCTCTAATTCAGTCGTAGCTTTTTTTTTTTTCACAGATTCTCAATTTTATGGAAACAAATCTGATCTATATCCTTTAGAATCTACATTCGAATACTATTTGCCCTGTGTGTATATATTGGAAGCACATTATATTATCTTCAAAAATCCTTAGGCTTGTAATAAAGTGAATTAGGGATGTCAAAGAAATCATTCAAGATTTCACAACTAGTACTATTATATTAGTTTTCAAAACAAATCTACCGACACTAGCTTAGATTTAATGACTCAGGTATACTTCTTTCTTTACCTCAATGCCCTACTCTTTTAAGCCTTTAAATTCTCAAAAAAACAAAAAGCTATTAGAATTTTTTTTCTTCCAGAGATTGTGCCTTTTATTTTTCTTATAGTCCATAAAATTGAACTACTTTCTTTTCCTTGATTGAAATTAGTTTCTTTCTCAAATATTTGACTCTTCTCAGTACATAATATTCACAATTACATATCAAAATTGAAACATTATAAAAGTTAGTATAGTATTAACTTCAGTAATTGATAAAGTAGACATATTTTTCACTATGTTTTCCACTGATTATTATGGAAAACACTGAACATCATATGTAAACAAACATAAGAAGACTTAAAAATTGGAACAATAAAGAAAAGCCACTGGTACTTCAGTATCCAAGAACACTACTGCACTGAATTTTATGTGTCTTCTTTAGCCTCATATATTCCATATGTGGAGGTAAAAAGGCCCAAAACTTGGAAAAACAAATCAGCATAATAAAAGAAAAATGCCCAGCAAAACACTGCTCCCTGTTACCAAAGGATCAGGAAGAAGCAAGCCTAGCAAAACAGAGAGCTGTACATAAATATCACCCTATTCCATCTAAAAAATCACATGAAAAACTGTAGTGACACTCTGCAGTGGTGGAATGGGAAGCCTGGATTTGAACTCTGTGTAAGTTATAACAATGCACCACAAACCCCTAAGTGAGTTAGTGTTAATTAATTCTGAGAAGTAAGTATTAAGGATGCTCATCCCAGAAGGATGCTTACTACTTGTTTGTGGTCTCACTAGAGACCAAATACAGACTTGATTTCAGCCCAAAGTTTTGTGTACCAAGGTGTCTCTCTCTTCTGAGATGATGGAATTCAATGAACTTGAAGAACAGGTGAATCCAAAGTTAGAACCAAAAAATATAAGGAATAAAGACAAAAGAGCTGGGGCTGGGGCTGGGGCTCAGCAGTAGTATACTTGCCTGGAATGTGAAAGGCACTGGGTTCGATTCTCAGCACTACATATAAATACATAAATAAAATAAAGGTCTATCAACAGCTAAAAATATATTTAATAAGATAAAAGAGCTTAAAAAATAATAAACAGAACCACAGTTCACTCTCAGATCTAATATTTGTATTATTTGCACTTCATAAAGGAAAGAAGGGGGAAAAAAAGCCTGGATGAAAAAAAATCACTGAAATAAATAATGACTGAAAATTTTTCATATTTGTCAAAAGATAGAAGCCTATATAATCAACAAGCAGAAAGAAATGTAAATAGAGTAAGACCAAAGTTTCTACATAAAGTCAAATCATAATCTAACTTCCAAAAACTAAAAGGAGATGTATTAAAAAGAAACAACACTTATCCAACAATAAAATAAGAATTCAAATGACAGCAGATTTCACATCATAAACCATAAAGGTCAGAGGAAAGCAGAACGATATATTTCAAGTGGTAAGAAAAATAAAAAAAAAAGGACTATCAACCTAGAATTTTATGGCCACAGAAAATAGACTCAAGAATGAAGGTGAAACTGAGACTTACCATAAGAAGGAAGGAGAGCTTAGAGAATTTGTCACTTATAGACATGCCTTAATGGAATGAATAAAAGTTCTAAATATAAAAAATAATTATAAAATATGTGATCATGGAACATCAGAAAGGAAGAACAATGAGAAGATTAAACATGAGAATAAATAAATTTTTCACATCCTCTTTGTTTTTGATTGCGTTTAATGGTTGAAGCAAAAGTAATGACAACATTTTATAAGTTCTAAATGTATATAGAGATAATATTTAAGACCATTATAAATAGGGCAGGCAAGAGGTGAAAAAAGTAATGTTTTCTATACTTAATTCAGAATGGTAAAATATTGATACCAGTGGAATTGGATCATTTATATATATTTATTGCAATGCAAAAGCAACTACTAAAGGCAGAATATAAAAAGACACAAGCACTGTAGATAAATCAAAAAGGATTTCTAAAATAGTCAGATAACTTAAGCTATAGGTTTATAGACAAAAAAGCAAACCAAAAATTAAAAGGCAAAATTAACCTATATCAAGAAATGTTTTAATGTAAGTTTCAAATACATAAATGAAAGGTAGGTAAGCAAGTGAACTTAGAAACATAAGTCAACTATATCCTATTAGAACTCACTTAAGTTTTAAAACACAGATATACTGGAAATAAAGGAACAGAAAGATTATACAATGAAAAATACTAATCAAAGGTAAGCAGGTATAGTCAAATTAATATACATAAAGTCAGCTTCAGATTGAGGAAAATAACCAGAGAAAAAGAAAGAAAACTCCGTAATAACAAAAGGGCCTATTTATCAGAAGATTCTAGCAAACTTAAATGCTCAAAAACATCAAAGAAACAAAACACAGCTAAAATGTTATGACAAGGATGTACTGATAGATGGGAAAGCAGAAGTAGTGATAGTTGAAGACAACTATACCCTCCCTATGACTGATAGAAAAACTAGACAGAAAAACAGTGAGGCTACATCAAAACTAAACAATATCATCAGCCACCACTATACTTAATAAACATTTATAGAGTATTACGATCAGAAAAAGCAGACGGCACATTTTCCCCAAGTGTCCTTATAAAATAGTAAGACTGAACATATCCTGAACCATAAAACAAATCTCAACAAATTTAAAATTATAAAATGATAAGCCAAAATGAAATCAAACTAGTTATCAGTAACAGATAGATAACAATAAGATTACTGAATGTGTGGAAATTTACACTCACTTCTAAATAATCTATGTGTCATAGAGAATATCTCAAGAGAAATCCATTAAACTGAATTAAAAATAAAAATAGAGCATATCAAAGCTCATGGGAAACAGAGAAAGTAGTGGTGAAAGGAATACACAGAGAATTAAATTTATGTATTTATTATTCCAAGGTATAAAACAAGTTTCAAATTTGAAAAGCAAAGAAAGTAATTCACAATAATAGCAGGCAAAAGGCAAAAAAATCCTTAATAAAGAAAGATTTTGCATCAATAATATAAGCTCCCATCTCAAGAATCTAGAAAAAGAACAAAACAGAAGTATTTATGAGAATGCAAAGACAAATAAAATTTGTGTAGAAATCAAAGAAATTGAAAACATAAACATAAGCAAATTAAATTTGGCTCTTTTACATAAATAAAATAGATCAAAGACCTAAAAGAGAGCTAAAGAAAATGGGTGAAAAGACAAATGACCAATATTATATATGAAATAGCATGTATCACAATATAATCCACAGGCATTAAAAATACAGTAATAAAATATCATGAACACTTTTATACTCCAAAGTTAGACAACTTAGAGAGGGGCAGTGGCTCATGCCTTTATTCCCAATGACTTTGGAGGCTGAGGCAGGGAGGATGGCAAATTGAGGCCAGACTTAACATCCCTGAGAGATCCTCCATAACTTAGCAAGACCCTGTATCAAAATAAAAAATAAAAAGAGCTGAGGATGTAACTCTGTGGTCAAGTACCTCAAGGTTCAATCTCCAGCATTAAAAGAAAAAATAGATAGAAAACTGAAATGAAATACAATTCCTTTAAAATTATTAAATACCACAAAACTCCAACATAAAATAAGTTATTTTAATATACCTACAATTATAAAGAAATTAACTTTGAACTCACTAAAAAAATCATAATTTCTAGAAAAAAGATATGAAATCTCCAGCCCCAAAGGATTTTTCTAAGAAACTGTGCTAAAAATTTTAAGGTAGGGTTAATAACAATTCTATACACACTACAATGACCTCAAATTGATAATAAGTAGTTTACCAATAGAAATATCAATATACAAAATTTTCTGGAAAATAGAGTGAATTTTTACTCTATGAAAACTGTACTACTGTGATAAAGAATCTGACAAGCAAAATAAATCTATAGATCAATATCTATTATATTTTCTAAGTAACAATTTTCAAGAAAATATGAGAAAAATAGAAAGCAGAATTAAGCAATACATAAAAGTAGTTATAAATTTGAATGAAATGAAACTCTTTCTAAGTATACAAAGTCAATTGAATATTAAAAATTAAGTCAGTGCAAGTTGCCGTATTTACAATCCAAAGAAAAAAGATCACATGATTGTAATCAACTGATGCAGGAAAAAATTAGAAAAAAATTAATAGCTATTATATTTTTAAGAGAGAAAGAGAGGAGAGAGAGAGAGAGACAGAGAGAGAACTTTTTAATATTTATTCTTCAGTTTTCGGTGGATACATCTTTATTTTTATGTGGTGCTGAGGATCGAACCCAGCACCCTGCGCATGCCAGGCAAGTGCGTTACCACTTGAGCCACATCCCCAGCCCCAATAGCTTTTATTACTAAAAACTTTCAGAATAACAGTAGTGAAAGAGACTGTTTTATCTTTGAAGAATATTTACATGAAACCTGCGGGTATCATTTCACTTAATGGGGAAATACTGAATGCTGTTTGACTAAGATTAGGAATAAGGAAAAAATATCTACTCTCACCAATATAACACTGGAAATTCTGTCCGTCTAAATAATGCAAGAAAAGGAAACAAATGACATATATATCAGACAAAAAGAAATAAAACTGTCATTTTTTTTGCAAATGACACTATGATCTAGTCTACATATAAAAGTATAAAGAATAAAAAAAGAATTAAATATACAATGATATTTAAACTTATTCAAAAATGAAATACTCTCCTGCATATTAAACAAAAAAAAATCAGCATTTGTATACTAAAGTCTAGAAAAGATGAGGTAAGATATAATAGAAGATATCAATAATTGCAGAAACATATTGCATTCATGGACAAGAAAACTGATGTCAGTTCTCTTTATGTCTGTTTATCATAATGCCATAAAAATTCTAGCAATTTTCCCGTAGAAAGAGATAAGATTATTATGACACTTAGATGGGAAGGAACATGAACTAGAACAAGTAGGAGAAATTAATCTAAGATATCTTAAGATTTATGTGTGCTATGGGCAAAAGAATAAATGCATAGATCAATGGAACAAAATAGAAAATCTATAACTAGAACCACAAAAATAAATCCAAATGCATTTTTACAAAGATGCAAAAGCATTTCATTTAAGAAATTATAGTCCTGCGACAAATGATCCTGAAACAACTGAACATTCAAAGGCAGGAAAATAAACTTTGATGTAAACTTCCCACTTGATATGGATCACATTTAATATGGTACAACTAATTAAATTTAAACAGAAAAGTTTAAAATTAAAAAAAAAATGGTATCTTAGCTAAAAAGTTCTTTGACTTGATGTAAAAGAATTGCATACTTTAGATTTTATCTAAATTGATTTTTCTCTGGAAAAGTCTGTTAAATGGATGAAAAGACAAACTCAAAACTGTAGTGTGGGAAAAAATATTTGTAAATCACTTATTCAACCACACAGTAATATTGAAATTCTCGAAATTCAATGGCAAAAACATCCAATTAAATTAGGCAAAAGATGCAGACATTTAAGTCAAGAAAATATACAGAGGACATAACAGTACACAAAGTTGGGTTCAAAGTAAATTGCCATTAGAGAAATGCAGTTAAAACCACAATGAAATACCTGTACATATCAACCAGAATTGCTAAAATAAATATTAGTGAAACCACAAAATGTTTGTGAGTTTGCAGAGATTCTGGTTAACTCATACATTTGTGAAAAGTGATAGCCACTCTGGAAAACAGAAAATTTCTTAAAAAAAAAACAAATAAGCAGTATCAAAAGATCCAGAAATTGCTTTTCCCAGCATTTACCCAAGAAAAGACAAGACTATGTTTACATAACAGGTGTCTCCATCAATTTGTTTGTAAAAACCCCAGACTGAAAACAATAGAGATATTCTTTAAAAAATAAATGGGTAAGTAAAATGTGGTACTTGCCTTTCATGAAACACTAATCAGTAATAATAATAATAATAATAATAATAATAATAATAATTTCTGCATGCAAAAATTAATTTGACAGATATCCAAAGAATAATGCAGTGTGGAAAAAGTCAATCTTATTATGTTTCCATTCACATAGCTTTCTATAAAGATCAGAGTTGCAAAAACGGAATTGAAGGGGCTACTAACAGTCAATGGAAGGAATCTTGTGATGATGAAAATCTTCTCTATCTTGAATGCATGAATGCCAATATCTTGGTAAAGAAATTGTACTTTTGTTATGAAAGAGGTTATTATTAATAGACACTGTGTAAAGGGTACAAAGATCATTCATATTCAAGTGCTCAGTAGACATGTGGCTATTAAAGAGTAGTGTTCTGTAAAACAGATAAAAGACATTTGTAAACAGCAAGGCATGATGGCTCATGCCTGTAATGTCAGTGGCTTGGGAGACTGAGGCAGGTTCAAGCCAGCTTCAGCAACGTAGCAAGGCCCTAAGAAACTTAGCAAGTCCCTATCTATCTATAAATAAAATATAAAAAAGGGCAGGAGATTTGGCTCAGTGATTAAGTGCCCATGAGTTCAATCCTGGAACACTCCCCCCCCCCAAAAAAAAGCGCATTTTCATCATTGCAGAAGATTCTATTGTAAAGTCTTGATTCAGAACTTTTAAAGTAGGGCTTATAGTTTAAAAGCTGCATTTATAAATAACACTTGAAGGAAAATGTTTATGATATAAAATAACACATTATAACAAATTATTTAGATGCTCTATTATGAAAGAGTTATTTAAATCAAATATATATGATGATTATTTATTTGACCATTATATCTGCCTGGAGAGGAAACTTATATTTACTTCTTGAGTTATTAATAAGAGGTCTTCTCTTTTATCATCTGGTCTTTTCTAGAAAATTCTGTTCATTCCAAAGGACATTGATATCTTACACAAGAAAGAAAATTTTCTAGTTATTCATCACCATGACAAAATACCTGAAACTTATAAAGAGGGAAGGTTTATTGAAACTCATGGTTTCAAAAGTTTTAATTCATAATTGTTTGGTCCTGTTGCTTTAATCTTGTGGTGGTACTGTATCTCATGACAGGAATGTGTGCTGAAAGAGGCCTGTTTATCTCCTGGTAGACAAAAGGAAAGGGATAGGAGGGGCCAGGGTTCTAATACTTCCTTCAAAGGCACAGCCCCAATGACCTAACTTCTTTCTAAAAGGCTCTACCTCCTAAATTTCAACCACCTCCCCTTAGTGCCACAATTTGGTACCAAACTTAACACTCAGGCCTTTGGAGGACATTTAAGATCCAAAATATGTATCATCTTTGGATATTCTTTGTTTCTTGTACCATATAAACAGTCTTCACAAATCTTAGTTATGGATGTATATGTTAACTCCAATTATCTCCATATGGTGAGTAATGAAGAATATGAGAAAATAAGAATCACCTTTACACTTCTAGATAGGTGCAACAAAGAAACAATATTAGTAAGTGATACATATTAAGAGATTTATTGTAAATAATCAACTTATTTTATTGCCAGCCTGGTGAGGAGAGTTTGGAATCCATAGCAAAGCCAGCAGGGAGAGAAGAAGAGAACAGTTGGACACAAAGTAAATCTCCTGTCCAGGGGCATAATTTCTTCTTATTCAGGGGACCCTTAGCTCTATTCTTAAGGCCTTTCAAATGTTTAACTCAAATCCATACAGACTATTTTTAATACTCTCTCTTATTTAAAGTCAGTTGATTGTGTACTTTAATTATCTCTTCAAAATTCCTTCACAGAAACAATTAGATTATTGTCAGGTTGTATAACTGGACATTTTTTCATGTTTTTGTTAGTCCACTATAGTTATACATAATAATGGGGTTTATTTTGACATAATCACACATACACGGAATGTAATTTATCTGATTTCAACCCCTAGTACCCACCTTCTCTTCTCCCATCCCCTGATTGGCCCTCCTTAACTCCCCAAACCTTCTCCACAATTCATTGGTTAGGTATAAGTTGGTGCTTATTAAGTACACATAATAGTAAGATTCACTGGGGTTCATTTGCACACACAGATTCATTTGATCAACATTATTCTGCTACTTACCCTTTCCCATTTCCTCCCTCCTTCCCTTCTCCCTTATTTCACCTATTTCCCTTCTATTTTCATCATATTCTCCACTGTTTTTTCTTTATTTTGCTCTAGCCTCTGCATATGAGAAAAAAGCAGTCACCCCTTGACTTTCTGTCTGGCTTATTTCATTCAGCATGATGTTCAAAAAAATATGGTGTATATAACTGAGGAGTCTTACCTAACCAAGTTGACACATAAAATCAATCATCAGAATACAGAATGTAACCACTGCTGGATTTTTAAGAGATGACACAGGAGATGGAACAAAAAAATGTTTTATAGAACAGATATTCCAAGTTCTATATGACAAAGAACATAAGGGCTAAACCAGGAGAATGTTAAAATGACTTGAAATGGAATGGGATACATTTTATTGTTCAGCAAAATTATTTATAACAGAAATTTTATAATTAAAAACTTACATTTTCCATATTTTTGACTTCGCATAAATATAAAGAGATAAGTTTGTACTCAAGTAGGACCTTTCCTTTTATATTTCCTCTCAAAATTTTCTTCTTCCTTTAAGACAATGATGTATATTTCAAAATGTATTGTCAGAGATCAAAAAGAGTAAAACAATTTAAATTGTCTTCTTGTTCACTTCTGGAAGAGATTTAATCTAATTTTCATGTAGTTTGTTTAAGGAATACACAGAACAATCTCAAAGTTGCTCATGAAGATCTGACAAATCTAGAAACTCTAGACTATTATTTTATTCACCTATGTTGTTTCACTTCCACAAAATGAAATTGTTTCCTAGTGATGAATATTTTGATGACAGCTTTATAAGATCTAACTTTATAAGTTTATAAGATCTAAAGAATATATAAAGGTCTTATAAAGGATATAACTTTATAAGATCAAAAGAATACTTGTGAGCCATTACATCACCCGAATAAACCACAGAGAAAAGAAGAAACACTGAAGAGGGTAGAAAGGGCAAAATTACATTTCTTATGTCACACCTCTCCAGATCTGTATAGTACAACATAAAGAAAGATACTTCCCAGGTCTGGGAACAGAGTGAAGTGACCACAGACCTCAGCATCAAATCTATCAATGAACTCTGGTGTCAGGGCAGTTCCCACAAACCAGGCAACAGGCTAGATGCTACAGACTCAAAAGACAGGCCAGGTTGGTTCCTAGTATATTTGTTGGGAAATGGTAGAATCTCTAACAGGTGGGGCCTAAGGTGAGTAATTAGGTTATTAGAGTAATAGGTCACTTGGGAGAATGGGTCTAATTAATATAGTTCTCAGGACAAACTTGTTAGTTCTATTGATAATGGATTATTATTAAAAGAGTTATCATGGGTACAATGTAATTGATGGGAGAAATGTCTGGTGTTCTTTGGAATAGCAGAATGAATATAAATTACAATTATGCATTCTGTACCTCAAACCAGATAGAATAATTTAAATATATTAACCATAAAGAAATGATAAAATTTAACATGGTATGCTAATTACCCTAAGTTGATCACTACCAAATGTATACATGAATCAAAATGTCATTATGTCATTTTTATTGTGCCTCATATATATGTACAATTATTAAGTGTAAGTCAAAAGCTAACACAAAATTTAAGAGGCAAAGAACCTGTATAGACATTTCTTAAAATAAAATAAGACACACAAATGATCAATGGTTCTATGAAAAAACACTCAACATCACTAATCATTTAGGATGGAAATCAAAACCACAATTAAATATGACTTTATGCCAGTTAAAATAGTTATTATCAAAAAGAAGAAAGTCAACAAATGTTGACAAGATATGGAGTATACTGAATCCCTGTATACTGTTAGTGGGAATGTAAGCTGTTCCAGGCATAGTGGAAAATGGTATGGAAATTGCTCAAAAATTAAAAACAGAATTACCATATGGTGCAGCACTCCCACTGGGAATATATTTGAAAGAAACAAAATCAGCGTCTTGATGATATATCTGCACTCTGAGGTTCATGGCAGCATTATTCAGAATAGTTAAGATAGGGAATCAACCTAAGTGTCTATTGACAGATGAATACTGTCTTTCAGGAAACTATAAAAAGCTATCACAAACTGGCTGGCTTATAAGCAAATGAAATTGATTTTTAGCAGTTCTAAAAGTTGGGAAGTCGAAGAAGGAGGTGATGGCAGAGGGAACACTTCCTTGTTTAAAGACACTGCCTTCTTATTTTGTCCTTCTGTGGAGAAAGAGGGCTAGGGAGCTGTCTTGAATTTCTTTTTTAAGGCACTAATCCCATTCATGAGAGCTTTGCCCATCTCAGTCTCACCTTATTGTTTTTTGGAAGCCTTACTTCCTAACATTACCTCTATTTTCCTACCTCTTTTCTTTTCATCAATTATTTTGCTGTCCCCCATCCCCACCCTATGGCTCATTCCCTAACTGTTGAAGAGCTGTGATAGTTATGCCTGAGACCTCCTCTTTTCCAGTTACTCTTTTTGCCTGGTTTCATCATACATTTGCATTGTTATGGAGAGCTCCTCAGAAAATGCTCTAAGTCCAAATTCATATCAAAGAGAGCTTTATTTACCTAGCCAGGGACTGTCCCCACCCACAGAGACTGAAACTCTGGGAGAATAGCAACTTCCTGGCCTATATACTGGGAACTTAAAGAAAATCACAACTCAGGGGCTTTTTTAGCATCATGCAAGTAAGCCAACCACAGAAATTAAAACAATAGTAAGCAGGACCTGTGAGCCCTAAGCTCGAATTTTCCAGTTAGCAAACAAGCAAGTATGGAAGTTAGAAAAAGGCAATCAGATTTTTACATAATGCCATATTAGTAACTGTTGTATTCTGCTACCTTTGTGGATGTGTAACCGATGTGATTTTGCAATCTGTATTTGGGGTAAAAATGGGAGTTCATAACCCACTTGAATCTAATGTATGAAATATGATATGTCAAGAGCTTTGTAATGTTTTGAACAACCGATAAAAAAAAAAAGAAAGAAAGAAAAAGGTAATCAGCTTTGCAATTCAATTGGCCACAGTCTGGGTTCAAGCAGGTGCTAGACAGTTGTATCCTGAGTTTGAGCAGGTGAGTGAGAATCTACTTCAAAGTCTTGGGTCATCAAGACCACCATATCCTGGGTTGAGTACATTTTGAAGGGTACAAACTACAGAAAACAATATATTATTTAAAAAAAACAGCTTTCATTTCAGTTTCTCAGAAACTTAAGAATCTGATGCTTAATCTGAGTATTTAAAGGCATGCTGTTGTGGTGTAAACTAATGAACAAAATCAGTCAGAGTGTAAGTTATAGGTTATAGATTCATAAACAATATAGATTATAGATATAATAAGTGAGTTTCAGTCTCAGAGTTTCAGTCTCTGTGGGTGGGGACAGTCCCTGGCCAGGTAAATAAAGCTCTCTTTGATTTGAATTTGTACTTAGAGCGTTTTCTGAGGGGCTCTTCACAACAATGCAAATGTATGATGAAACCAGTTTTTTATGTAGTAACAGTTTTTTATGTAGAAGGCAGCAAAATGGAGTCTTAGGCCTATCTATAACAGTTCTTGCTTTATAATTGTCTTATCTCACTTATTATATCTATAATCTATATTGTTTATGAATCTATAACCTATAACTTACACTCTTACTGATTTTGTTGATTAGTTTACACCACAACAGCATGCCTTTAAATACGCAGATTAAGCATCAGATTCTTAAATTTCTCTTAAGATTTTAGGTTCGCATTTGTTTATCTACCTTAGCTCATCCAATTGAATGTCTATAATAAATGTTTTCACTGAGGACCAAGAAAATGATTATTCCTGGAATTATATAATGTGCAAGACAAAAGATATTCTATGCATTTAAACCTTATCAGATCTATAAAGACCTCTTGATATCTCTCACCCTATAATCTATTTCAAGGAAGAATTTTCTAAATCTTTATACAATTACTCGGATCTAACATAAACAATTTTTTTAGAGAGAGAGAGAGAAGAGAAAGAGAGAGAATTTTTTAATATTTATTTTTTAGTTTTCGGCTGACACAACATCTTTGTTTGTATGTGGTGCTGAGGATTGAACCGGAGCTGCAAGCATGCTAGGCGAGCGCTACCACTTGAGCCACATCCCCAGCCCCAAACATAAACATATTTTTTTCATAAACAATTTAAAAATTTTTTTTTTCTCACAATCCTCAGTCAATTCACCAGAATGCCTTGATCACTTTATATACAGAACAGGACATTTTAGTCCCTTACACCATTAGATACATATCAAATTCACCATTATCATTTATCTGAATTATTGCTATAATCACCTTACTTACCCCATCTGCATTATGACTTCTGGTAACAGAACCAGGAAAGGAATTTAAAACACGTATAAGATTGTATCATTCTGCTGTTAATATTCTGCAATTTTTTTTCCATCATATTTTCAGTAAAACTCTACTTTTGACAGTTACCTACTGCTCGTCCAGAGTTTTCTTTTATAATATAATGTGGATCAGGAGTGAGACGTTTTTCTTTAAAGATGGAAATAAAATCCTTGGGAATATATAAAACTTCACTAGTTTTTAGGCATAAATTTTTCATTCATAGTACTTAATTGCCATTTTATTTAATATTCATATTTTATTAACTTTTCTTCAATTCTTCTAATAGCTCAGAAAAAAATAAAACCTAAGTAAATTGTTCAATAAAAATACAAGCATACTTATTTTTTTATATAGGAATATAACATAATATTGATATTTGTACATACAACTATATATATATATATATATATATATATATATATATATATATTTGTTTTTTACATATAAACTGAATGTATTACTACAACATAAATTATTCTTCATAAAATGGCAATGGTTTAACTATTCCTCCATCCACAGAAGTTGGGACATAAAGAGAGAAGGAAGGAAGGAAGGAAGGAAGGAAGGAAGGAAGGAAGGAAGGAAGGAAGGAAGGAAGGACTGATCAATCTAACGGTGAGGTGATGCCTGTAATAAAAAGTAGTGATGTTGTGCAGAGAGTAAAAAAAGAAAATCCATTATTTTCTTCCAGCTCCTTATCTCCTGTTGTCCTGAGTAGCTAAAATAAACTGATGAAATTGAACCTGTTATTTGGTGTGGAAAAATCTGTTCATCATTTCTATCTTTCTCCTATTTGTATCTTAGAGAGAAGTAAATTAGTTATACAACTATGGACCTTCTTAAATGAGTATATCTAACATGCCTGGCAGAAGCAAGGCCAGAATGCATAGTAGTTGAGTGGCTCCTTCTTTAAAATAAAGCTGTCAGGACTGACATCCCAGAATTCATGGTCTCCTCCTTCCTCCTAGAGCAGAGTGAGGGGATTATGCAGATGAGTCACAACACTGTGTCTGCCTAGGAAACCTTGTCTTGTGTGCTTGGCATACACTGAATTCATTTCTATACCACTGAAAGGCCACAGCTCAGAACTGTGTCTGGGGGATAAACACCTTAACAAAGCTGTTTAGTGGCTCCACTAAATGGTTCTGGCAGGCACATCCTTTTGAATGGATGGGAGAAAGCTTCCTCTCCTACTTCATTCTTCTCTTTATCCACATTGGAGCCACATTATCTCACATTGGAGTGAGAACACTCCCCCCTACCCTGTTTTCTCTTTCTCTGTGCTCCTTCTTTAAGTCTGTCTTTGTTTTTCGCTCCATCCCTCACCTCAAAACACTTGAACTTTTTGATTTGATTATGCACAAACATTAAGGCAATTTCTTAGAGTTTCTTTACTTAAAGTGAGAAAATTTTCTCTACCCTCAATAGGTCAGAAATAGCAGAGAAGAAAGATACTAGGATTCAGATGGGAGCCACCCACCCAGTAGTCATAGTCTGCTCCATATCACAAGAAGCATTTTGGCTTGTGGTTCAGAGTTGGGGTATTATTCTGAGTGTTATGGAAAAAAATCTCTGGAAAATTTGAGCAAAATAGATTCACAATTTTATTTATATTTTAAGTCTCAAATTATGGTTGAAAGTATGTGTACAATACTCTGAGGCAAAAAGAGTGTGAGACTGAAGGCAGAGAGATAAGTTAGAATGCTAGTGTAGATGGTCAACATAGACCAGAATGCAACTCACACTAAGTGCTTTTTTGTTGTTGTTTTTTACCAGTCTGTCTTCTTACTTTTCTTTTCTTTCTTTCTTTTTTTTTTAATTTGAGAAGCAAAGCCACCTTTCTCTACTTTCACATTGTTTCATTGTGGACACTAAAGAATTTCAGTTTTTTTTTTTTTTTTAATGAGTTTATCTAGGTTAAAGCTCAATGGAGTACTTGGATTTGCAACATTTTCTTCAACATCTTTTACAGATCATAAAGAGTTATACAACCTAAATCTTTCCCTGAAGACAAGAACTTCATCAGTTTAAATTAGATTCTCAAGTATCTTCCAAGAAAACTCAGACACTGGATTCACACGATTCAGTCAAAATTTTCATTTAATCCTTATTTTAATTTAGAGTTAAATTCCCTTGATAACAGCTGTCTATAGAAAATGTGGTGAGAGCTTCAGGGATTTTTTGGTAGTATTTTTGTCCAAATGAGTCATTCAGTGATATTCCCTTATTTATTTTCTAACTAGAAAATAAATGTCTATGTAGGTATAACTCTGTGGGTTCTCCAGTATATTATTTTTAACACTATTGGAAATAACAACATTAGGCATACATTTATATGTAATCATAATTTTATTCCAAGTGTTTCATCACAAAATAGCTAAATTTAACATCTAGAGAAATTGGGAACTAATGAATTTTTGAGTTATCAGCAACCGTAAAATTGGAACAATCTGTTTGGCATATATAGTAGTTTTGAAAATTCTTAAATTTTCTTTCAGATCAGAACTGTCTTAGAAAGTAAGTCCTATTGTAGAATTAATCTAACCTTATAAAATCTTCATTTAAAACCAATATATTAAATTACAGTCTTATACTTTAAGCTTATTTTATTGAATAGAAAATCACTATTTTTTCTAGGTCAAAATTATACATCAAACTGTATATTTATTTCTCTATTATATTCTTATACATTTACCACAGGTATTTAAATTGAACATATGCAGAATAATATTTTTTTTTTCCTTTCTGCCATAGTTTATGCCATTTTCTAAACCTTTTATGGTGACATCATTCACTCATTTTGAATAATAAGATATCTTGATATTAACTTTAGTTTCTCTTTTCTAGATCTTCACCTTAATTCAGTCAACCAGATACGCTGACTCTTCCTCCTTTGGCTGCCTCTCCCTCTACTTCTAGTGTTACCACCCCAAATAGGCTGTACTAGTGCCTTTAGAATTGTTGCAAAGGATCACAAAAGCATTTTCCCTGGACTGGGATTTTCCTCTTCTGATAAACTGACTAACTGGTAGTTTTTGTTACATGAGAAAGAGAAAGTTTGTATTATTATTAGTTCTATAATTAAAATGTTCTACTGGCTCTCTAAAAAGTAAAATTTCTAATCTTCCCTTAAGTTCCAATGTTATCTCCTGTATCCCATGTCTTGCTAACTAAGCCAAATCCTATTTTGCTGACATGCTGAAATTCTCTTCATTTTTGTCATGCGCTGAGTTTACTATTGTTGTTCTTGTTATTTCTAATCTATTGTTTCATGTCTCTCCTTTCCTCTGCTTGGTGGATTTGTTCTGTGAATTCATTGGTGCTTTTCTACTCTTCCTTAAGCCAAGTGCAAATTTCACCTCAGTGAAATGTTTTCCAACTTCCCAAAAGAGTTATGTTTTTTGTTTTGCTATTGCAAAACAAACTATGATTCATTATGAGCTCTTTTATGAACCTTGCAACCAAATTACAATACTAGGTAGAGTAGTGCCTCAAAAACATTTGGTAAATATTAACAAGTGTTCCAAATATTGAACTTTTAGAAGTCCCGTTTAGAATACGCTTGTTAACTCTTTTATGAATCTATTTCCAGTTAAAGAAGAAAAGTTATTTTCAGTTGAAGAAGAGTGTTAAATTAGGTGATGCCTGTTAGAAACTGTGACTCTTTTGTAAAGAATCAGTTAAATAAGTATTATTTAATCAAATATTGATTGATGTTTGTGTTTATGCATTTATAAATAAGATAATAGAAAATATTTTAATGTGAAAACACTACTATAAAATCTAATGAGTAGAAAAAGTTTATTTAAATTTTCTTTATTGGATAAAAATACATACATCTAGAATGTTATTTCCCTATTAAAAATGACTTCTTCATCCATATATTTTTGCTGAAAAGAGAAAGAATAATAAGGGATTCTAACTCTGCAATATATATATATATATATATATATATATATAATGTTTCCAAACTCCTCCCCACCAAAAAGGAAACAGAATAAGCTTGAGAGTTATTTACCTTTAATACACTTCATGTGATTTTTGTTTGGTATAAGAAGGACTAACATTCATTACAATGAGTCTATTCCACATAGGCCTTGTAAAGATCCCTGCAGATTTGATTTTAGGTGGGTTTGCTGCCTGTTTTTTTGTTTTGTTTTGTTTTGTTTTTGTTTGTAATTGCTATTCTCTTTTAGAATCTCATTTGAAGAACAATACAATGTAATGAAAATTTAAACTACAAAAATCCTATAATCTCAAGACATTGCATTCTGATTCTTTCTAATCATAGTATTTAAGATATATAGATATGAAAAAAGATGAAGAAAAATTCGAATTAAAGCCTCTAATTAAATGAAAATATATAACTGATTTTGAAAGTACATTATGGAAACTACAGTGTTCATTCTAAAGCTTGCATGTAAACATAACAAAAGTGTACTGTGTATACATTTTGTTCTAAAAGGAGGCACATCAAAATTATATAATTACCATCTTTCGTTCAACATATTGTTCCATGCGTTTTTCTCCAACAGTATAGTCTGCCAAAGAAAATTAAATTTAGACTAAAATGGATGTATTAGAGGAATGTTTATATTAGCATTTATTAACATTTATTCTATTTAATATAACTTATATTTACTTTGGGAGGAAATATGCATAGGATCTGTAATTGAACATGCAATGGATGATTGACTTCTTGAACCCATCCTTTTTAACAAGCAAGGAAGTTATGTCACTTAAGCAACATCAACAAATTACCAGTCACTGTTTCCTTACTGGATCATTTTAAATATTTTGCGAGTTTAGAAAGTTCAAGAAAATTAAATGATAAAATTAAAATCTATACTGTATATGGATATTGCTATTTTACCTAATTAATACAATTGAAAACATATTCTTGTAGGCTGTTGGGACAAACATTAGAAGGATCCTGAGATGGTCTGTAGAAATGAGCTCCAATGCTCTGGCAAAGAGTGATCATACTAATTTGTAGTCATGATAAAATGTGGAAAGAAGAAAATTCTATTTTCTTGTGAGCATGTTATCTACTGAGGGTCAAGGAACATATTTGCCTTATTAAACAAAACTAGAAAATGTTCTTAATTTTATGTACTTTGGAATCATTTAAATATTGTTGAGACTACATGGTTTAAAAAGTTTAGTTCAACTCTCCTGTGTAATTAACTAGGCCTAGTGATTTTAGGGACAATGTTTTGATAACCTTGTCTATTAATAATGAATGAAATAAATGTGTTTTAGTTTACTACTCCCATAACAGTCAATTTGGGGAAATATTATTTTATGTAGTTTCTTTTTACCTAGTTTCTATATGTGTTTGCCTAAAAATCTACAGAATAGTCATAAAGTGTGACATCACTGTGACATATATTCCTGAGAAGAACAACTTAGAAGAGGAAAAAGTTTACTTAGGGATCACAGTTTCAGAGATTTGGTCCATTGATCAGGTGAGGCAGAATATTTTGGTGGAAGGGTGTGGCAGAGGAAAACAGCTCATTTTATGGTAAGTAGGAAAGAGAGAAAGCCAAGTGAGGAACCATAAACCACAAAGGCATACATCCAGTGACCTCTTTCCTCCATACACCCTATTTGCCTACAGATACCAACAGGTTAGTCCTTTCAAAATATTAATCCATCAAGTAAATTAATCCAGCTATTAGGTTATAGCTTTTATAATCTCAAAAGTCTACACATGAACGTTCTTGCATTAATGCAGAAGCTTTTGAGGGAAACCTCATATTCACACCATAGCACAGCAATTAAACTAATTACTATACTCATTACATCACATAGTTATCCTATTTCTCTTTGTGGTGTGAACACTTAGAACAAGAAACAAGGGAAGAAATAAAAACAGAGAAAGAGAGGAAAAAGGAAGAAAGGAGAGAAAGAAAACAAGAGAGGAGAAGTTGGAAGACATGAAGAAGCAGAAAAAAACAGGCAAGGAGAGAGAAAAGAAGAAAGAAAGATAGTAGAAAGGAAGGAAGGATAATTCCTATTTCTCACTTTGGCAAGCACTTCAAATGCCTCTACTATCAACCAGGTGATGGAGCAATATAATCCATCTCAAGTGATAATTACTCCTGTAATAAGACCAACAGGAACACCTAAACCGAAACTCTAAAAAGAGGCAATTATAAATCTGTTTGCCACAAGATTTTATTCTGTATTTTATATAAATCAAAGTGTACAATGCAAGTTATTGTTTTAGAAGATAATCTAAATTATATGATATATTTAATAGTCACACCAATTCACATCTTTTAAACAAATTAAAGCATTATTTCCAAGTGAGACGTAAGAAGAAATTTATTTCTAATTAACAAGTTTTTATCTGTAGGTTTATATTTTTGTGTAAATAATAGCATAAAATAGTGCTTTTATACTTTTAAGGTATGCAAATTGCACATTCTTTGATTTAACTGAAATATATAGTCTTAAAAGTAAACCTTTGCTTATAAAAATGATTAAATAAAAACACATTTATTTTTTGCCAAAGGGAGATTTTTAGTCACTGAGATAGAACTGTAGTCTTTAGGCCTATTGTGATCTCTAAGAGCTCTAATTTCAACTCAGAACATCAAACATCAAACACAATATATCTTAAAATAAGATGCATTGTATCTGTTTTTTATTAATTTTAAATGTTTTTTAAGATAAATGTATTAGATAATGTTTCAAATTACCTTCTGTAGTCACTGATTGAAATTTAAATCCCAATCCAAAGCATCTCTTTCATATGCATTGCAAGCAAATGTCTATATACTTCTTAGGAATAACAATAGCAGAGGTTTGAGTTAATTCAACAAAAAATATGTCTATCAGTAAAGCATTAAAGTTATGTTTTTATTTTTCAAATAAAGAACAGAACATGTAATCAGCATGTAATTATCTGTTCTGTTCTTTCTGATTTTTCTTTACAAATATATGGTTATGTTTCTTTAGCGCATCTTGGAAATAAACTATTTGCACATATAAAAAACCAGAAATCCTGTGTCTACTAGAAGAAAAAGTAGGCCCTAATCTCCACCATGTGGGATTAGGCCCCAAGTCCCTTAATAAGACTCCTATAGAACAAGAATTAAAATCAAGAATCAGCAAATAGATGGATTCAAACTAAAAAGTTTCTTCTCAGCAAAAGAAACAATCTGTGAGTTGAATAGACAGCTTACATCTTGGGAGCAAATCTTTATCCCTCACACATCAGATAGAGCACTAATCTCTAGGGTATATAAAGAACTCAAAAAGCTAAGCACCAAAAAAAGCAAATAACCCAATCAATAAATGGGCCAAAGATCTGAACAGACACTTCTCAGAAGATGATATACAATCAATCAACAAATATATGAAAAAATGTTCATCATCACTAGCAGTTATTATGAAGACATCCAACAATAAGTGTTGGCAAGGATGTGGGGAAAAAGTACATACATACATTGTTGGTAGGACTGCAAATTAGTGCAGCCAATATGGAAAGCAGTATGGAGATTTCTTGAAAATTGAAAATGGAACCACCATTTGAACCAACTATCCCTTTCCTCAGTCTATACCCAAAGGACTTAAAATCAGCACACTATAGGGACACAGCCTCATCAATGTTTATAGCAGCACAATTCACAATAGCTAAACTGTGGAACCAACCTAGATGCCCTTCAGTAGATAAATGGATAAAATAAAACGTGGCATATATACATATGGGAATTTTACTCAGCAATAAAAGAGAATAAAATCATGGCATTTACAGGTTAATGGATAGAGTTAGAGAAGATGATGCTAAGTGAAGTTAATCAAACCCCAAAAAACAAATGCCAAATGTTTTCTCTGATATAAGGAGGCTGGTTCATAGTGGGGTAGGGAGGGGGCGCATGATAGGAATAGAGGCTCTAGATAGGGAAGGGGGATGGGAGGGGAAGGGAGGGGTCATGGGGTTAGAAATGATGTTGGAATGTGATGGACAACATTATCCAAAGTACATGTATGAAAACACGAATTGTTGTGAATATACTTTGTATACAACCAGATATATGAAAAATCTGTGCTGTATATGTGTAATATGAATTGTAATGCACTCTGCTGTCGTATATAAATAAAAAAATAATGAAAAAACTCTACTTATTGCTGGTTTTAGCATAATAATTTCTCATTTGTGTATGTATCCTGGCATTTGCATGGCCTTCAAGTAAAAGAGACAGACAACTAAAATGGGTGTTCCTTTTGAGAGCTTGCTTGCCTTGTCAACACTCACACAGAAGATTTTTGTGAGGCAGGGTTTGGATCTGGGATGTATTGAAGAAAAAGAAGAGCAAAGGTAGGAAGATATACATTTGAAATATAAAATTGTACTTCTCTACTGAAAACATACAATGCAACCTACTATTGATTAAGTTAAATTAAAAACTAACAATTATATATAGAAAAAATTGAGAATACCTTAACTAATGGAATGTTTAAGTTGAACTCAATTTGTCAACTGTATGAAAATAGACAAGAGCACATTTATATAAAACTCTGGGATTACAGGAATGTGATGCATTTAAGTTGCCATCAAACATTGCCATACCTAAGTTACAAAGCTTTTAGGCAGCAACATATTGGATTGTCTAAGGATCCTAACCAAGGTCTGTTATTGATTACAGCTACCTTCAAATTCTCTGTAGTTTGCTATAATTTGCCTTTTGCTAGGTAGCAATAGCAGAAGAAACGATATTTGCTAAAGCTGGTGAATATTTTCCAATGAAATCTTAAAAATAAATTGCTCTGTTGTTCAGTATCCATTTTTATTAGTTTATCTATGCTCCTCTAATCCCCTTAAGTCCATATTCTGCCTTGTTTCTATGAATTTCTTATAAAATGTTCAGTGGATGAGAAGAATGTGTCTTGCTTCCAACCTTATCATATGTAAGAGTAATGTTGCCTTCAAAGGTAGGCATTTTCTATTTGCTATTTGTGAGTTTTTATATCTTTATGCACCATTGAAGAAAACTTTCATCCAAATATGTATAATAGAGGCTCACTCTTTCACACCAAATCTCATTTATGGAAACTGAATATTAATAGTGCTTTCCATGTTGATTTTATATTAACAATTTATTTATTGTGTGTGTTTCTAATATACCTCTCAAATAATAATCAAAATGAGCATGGAAAGCAAAGCAGTTCAAATGGAAAATTCTGCAATTAGAGACCTGCAGGACTATAACCTTCCTGAAGGGGATAACCTCAGGACCAACAGGAGAAGACACAAATACTCAACTTCCTTATCCATAGTGCTAGGATACAGTCCGAGTACCTGTAGAAGTAGATCTTGCTGCATAATAATGCAAGAGTAGGTAGTTCCTCCTCAGTCTTGGCTCTGTGTGGTAGCTTGTGTGGTTTTGCTTCAGGCTTGTTAATTCTGGCTCTTGGTCTGGTTCAGGTGTTATTCTAGGACAAGGCTAAGAGACACTATTCAGCAGAGACTTACTTTTCTATGTTTAAGATGAAAAAATCTCATCTCAGGAGGATGAGCAAAAAGCACCCTGTTTCTTAAGATGTGGGCTGGGAATTGGCACTATTTCCCTTTAACTTACATGGTTTTAGAAAAAGCCAGCCAAGCTGGGTGTAGTGGAATATGTATATAATCCTAGCAGCTCGGGAGGCTGAGGCAGGAGGATTGAGGATTCAAAGCCAGTCTCAGCAAAAGCAAGGTGCTAAGCAACTCAGTGAGACCCTGTCTCTAATTAAAATACAAAATAGGGCTGGGGATGTGGCTCAGTGGCCAAATGCCCCTGACTTCAATCTCCAGTACCAAAACTAAAAGAAAGAAAGAAAAAAAAGCCAGCCATGTGGTAAAAGCCAACAATGATGAAGCATCAAGGTAGAATTGTGGTGTAAGTAGGACTATTATATGCTGAAAAATAAGTTAATGTGTTATGGTTATAGTAGAAATTAGAGTAATAGATATTAGGATAGAGAACAAAGAAACCCAGTGAATTACCCTATACATTTATTATACCGAGGCAAGACTAATAATTAAAATAATTATTAATAATTAAATTTAAAGATTAGATAGGCTTTAGTGTCCATGACAAAAGTGGTTTCTTCTTCTTTCTCTTTTTTCTTTCTTGTCTTTCTTTCTTCTTTTTCACTTCCTGCTCCTCCTCCTCCTTCTTTTCCCTCCCTCTTTTTTTTTTTTGTTCTTATTATTTCCTATTCTATACTACATCATGCTAGTGTAGTGCAGAAACCACTTTCATTCCAAAGCCATTTCTGTCAAGTCAATTCAAACATGTATGGTAAATATTCATGGAAGAGGACCACAGAGTTTATTTCCATAAGGTATTTAAGAGCACTCTGGGTAAGAATTAACTCTCACCAACAAGATTATCCCCCAAAGTCTCAGATATCTGGGAGAAGAAATTGTGGGTAGTCCTTATTATCTGAAACTCAGATTTGTGTTCACTGTAAGTCCCTGTAGATTTCTAACTGGATTTTTCATACAGGATAGCATGTGAAAGAATAATTTTGGTTTGTATGACATTTCAGTTTGGGCTTGGGCATGAAGTCATTATTTCTGTTCTATGTACATTCTTCTCTTGTTTATCTCAGAATCTTATAGAGTTATGGTCCTGGAGATTAGTTTTAGCACTGTTCACACGTAAACCCTACTCAGGTCTTCTTCAAAGAACAATCATTCATACCCACCACATATCACCCCTTTGGAGCATCCAGAATAGTGGTAGTGTGACCAACTTTCCTATTGGTTGTTCCCAAGCAAGGACTGACCATTTGGAAGGTGGAATGATATTTAGTTTGCTGACTCAGGCCAGATTCAGGATGACTATAATTGATATCCTTTGCTCAAATAACACCTACCCTATCTCCCTGACCATAGTTTTTTTCAGAATTGAGCGGCATTAAAAGGCTTTTCCTACCCAGTGTTTCTTTTCTTTCTTTCATAGAGCCAGCATGCATTGAGAACTGAGACCTCCCATGGATTACTCTAACACCTTCTCACTTTATCATCATGTTTTAGCGTATTTAATTTTAAATTTGTATCTGATTCTATAAATCCAATCTATTACAGTAATTACAACTAATAGATGCAGAAATATAATGGTAACTAGAGAATAGAAAGGGGGAAATGGGAACCTGTTATTCAATGGGTATCAATTTCCAGTTAATCTACATGAGTTTGACAGACCTATTGTCCAATATGATGCTTAGAGTAAGCTATAAGATATCATGCACTTAAATTTTAAGAGACTACATGTTGTATTAAGTGTTCTTACCCACCCTCCCACATACACAAACACAAATGGATCACAAGGAAATTTTTAGAGGTGATGTAGATACATTCATTACTTTAATTGTAGTGCCACAGGAGTATGTATATGTCCAAACTCATCAAATTGTTCATATTCACTGTATAAGATTTTTATATATCAATCATGTCTAAATCAAATAATAAAAATATGGAACTCATACATGACTACACCATAGAAGGCACATGATACTGTACAGGAGAGTCACCATTTAATACTTTATAAAAATACTCTTCTTCATTCTCTATACTGAACATTAGTCACACACATTTAATTTATTTTAAGGAAATAATTTCGAGATTAACATGAATCAAATAAAATGAAGTGATAAAATTCAATGAGGGGGAATGAGTTATGCTTGACAGAGCTCAGTTAGTGTGACTTGTAGGCAGAAGTATTGGTGATGCGAAAGGGAAACACTATTCTCAGAATTAGTGGCAACAGAATCAGAGGAGCGGAGTCTAGGAAAAGCAAAATAGAACTATGGAACTCGTTTTCTGTGGGCACCAAAGATGCCATCAGGATATCTTTATACAGTTTTGCAGACATTGGTAACCTTGGCTCAGAGTTGAAGCAAGACAATTAGATGGAGGAAAGAAAGAAAAGGAAAAAATAAAGTGGAAGCCATGGTGAAGTACAATTAGCACACACTGAGATATTCTATTAAAGAGATTACAAGAAAGAAAAAATGTGAGAACTATTTTTAGTGAATCAATGAACCATAATAGTAGCATATGAAATAACCATTGGCTAGGCACAATGGCTCACACCTGTAATTACAGTTGGAGGAGGATTGCAAGTTCAAGGCCAGCCAGGGAAACTTAGTGAAAACATTTTTTAAAAAAAAGAAGGCGCTAGGCCAGTGGTACACACTTGTAATCTCAGTGTTTCAGGAGGCTGAGGAAGGAATATTGGAAGTCTGAGTCCAGCCTCAGGAACTGAAGGAGTCTCTCAGCAATTTAGCAAGACCCTATTCAATAATTATTTTTAATTCAATCTAGTTTTTAAAAGGGCTCAGAACATATCTCAGTAGTATACGTTCCTGGGTTTAATCTTTAGTATCAAAAAAAGATTAAAATTTGGGGAGTATGGGTTTCAAAGTGCCCTCATTTAGACATCTGGGCAGTTAAACTTGAGGAACAGAGTTTATGGTATTATGTTACTATTCCTAAACTCATTTCAGATTCATTATGATTCACTGGTATTAAGAGGAGAAATTTGATTCAAGGTATAAACTATATTTTATTGGAAGACAATTGAACTGCCACCTGTAATTCCACCAAGCTTTCACATCTATCCTTCCAGTTAAGGGTCCAGTACGTTTTCCTTGGTAAACACAGAAAGCTGTAAAAAGTCTGCTATTTTTTCTGGTATTTTGTTACTGTGGCTATTGCTGTTGATACTGCTGAGTAATTGACAGTGACATAATCATAGTTTGTCCTTTGGGGAAAATAAAGAGGAGCACAGCCTGAATAAGATGAAGAAGCAAACACAAGTCTCAAAGCACTTTGGACAGCATGAGTCAAATAACAAAAGCTAATTGCCAGATTTAAAGTCAGGGCTCAGTATTGGATTCATCAGATGAGGACAGAAACAAAGTTTGGAAAAAAAGAAAACCAAGTTACAGATCAAGAGTGATCTTAACATTTTTATTATAAATTACTATTTATTTGTTCTTTGTTGTCTTATATATTCTGCCACTTTATAAAATAATAGTTGTTGGATTCCTTAAGGAAAATGTCAATAAATACTATGTTTAAAGCAGCAAAGAAATAATTACATGGTAGACTATTATAGCAGAGAAAGTTAAACATAGATGTTCACAAAATAGAATGGAAAACAGGAGGTATTGGAGGTCTAAAAATTGGGTGTAGAGTACATAGATTCTGAAAAAACAGACATTACATACAAACATGATGTGTTACTCAGCTCTCTATTCATGGTGCTTCCTGTCTCATGGCAAAGTGTTTAAGCCACTGCTCCGGCTGGGATATGGGTTTTGTATGTGTCTCCAAGGCTCATGTGTCAGAGGCTTGGTTCCCAGGGTGGCAATATTGTTGGGAGTAAGACCCTCATGAAATGAGGCTAGTAGGAGGTCTTTAGGTGAATTGGGGAAGTGCCCATGGGTTGGGACCCTCCTCTCTCTCTCTCTCTCTCTCTCTCTCTCTCTCTCTCTCTCTCTTTCTCTCTCTGACTTCATCTTTTAAGGTATGATATTTTCCTAACACATGATCCTACCATGACATGACACACCCAAGAAGGGCTCCACTAGATCTGAACTGATGCCTGTGTCATGCCCTTGGACCTCCAAAACTGTGAACTAAATAATCCCATTTTCTTTATAAAGAAAGAACTCCAAGAACTTAATTATAGTGGTGAATAATGGATTAATTCAGACACTGAGTTTCTTCTAATAAATATCACATGCATTAAGGAAATTAGATATCAGAGTAGTATAATTGTTAATGAGTTCTAGGGATTAGAGAAAAGATGATAGCAATGAGAACAGAGGGAAAAGGAATGGTGAGACAGTCATTGAAAAGATTAAATCCACAATACTACTCTTTCCTTTTCAAATCCAGAAGATATATCTCAAAATAAAAATGTACTCTATAAGGTGAAATAATTTTACTGTGTAAAACCCTTTCTAAAATAATCTCAGGATATAAAACTTTTATTTAAATATAGATTATTCACTTGTATTTATTTGTAATGATGATATATAAACTTTGTATTTGCAACCAATTATATATAGATTTATTAAACATATAATTCTTAAAATTTTTATACAAGAAATTTATAGTATATAGCTATCAGAATACTGAATTCTTTGATAGGAAAATATATAGTGAAGCATCTGATACCAGCTTTTAAAAAGTATATATATATATATATATATATATATATATATATATATATATATATATTTAATATCCTTATTTTGTTTTTTATTTATTTATTTTTAAATGTGATGCTGAGGATCAAACCCAGCGCCTTACATGTGCGAGGAAAGTGCTCTGCCACTGAGCCACAACCCCAGCCTCTGATACCAGTTTTAATCATTATACATTTTACTAAGGATTTCTGTGATATCTAGATATCCTACACAATAAAGTCAATTACTCAGATGTCTACTCAACATTCTTCAAAAATTTGAACAAGAAGTATAACCGTTAGTAGATGCTATTCTGTTGAAATTCTTCTTATATATTCCTGGGGATTAGTGGATTTGAATAAGATAGGCAGAAATCAATTACCACATTTAGTACTTAAAAGAAAAGTGAATTTAAATTTCTCATTTTATCCATCCATTCTAGAATCTTTGATTCAAAATCTTGATTTATACTAAAAAGTTTCAACCACAGTAAACTATCACTATTACATTATATTTAATCTCTTGAGTTTGTGTGCATTTAGAAGTTGGATGACCAGTGATCTCCAACTGACCTTCACAGTAATGAAGAGGAAAATTTTTACAGAAGACATTAGCAAGATATTTGCTAAAAATAAACTTGTTAATATTACCATGTTTATTTCCCCCATTCAACACCCTTTGGTAAATATTTGTGCATATGTAGTTTTCATTATATTCATTGGGTTTTTAATTGTAGCAAAAAGAGAAACCCTGGAAGCCAGTCACTGAAATCATTGGTGTACTGTGAGCACATGCTGGGTTTTCACTAACATATCTCCATCTTTATTTTATAATAAAAACTTTGATTACTGTCTGAAACAGAAAACCAAACATAAGGTAATGGATTTTGACATAAAACTTAACATTTCAATATATCCAAGTTTGCTATCCAAAGCAATAACTCATGAGAAGTTTTGCCACAATCAAATTAGTCTTTTGGTTTTACCGTTAACATTTATGTCTTTATTACTCAAAAGTAACATCTCTTTCTTTAAAAAGTAACATCTCTTTCTTTAGTGTGCTCTTTGAATATTTCTTAGATTTAAAAACACACTAAACACTTGAGACATGCTTTTTAGTTCCTTTCTTTAATTGTTCCATTAATATTAAGGAGGCATATCTGTAATGTATCTAATTCTCTACTCAAGTTAGATAAATACTTTCTCGGGTATTAGTCTCACACTTTACTATCTTCTTGCCTTGGCATATTTTTTCAAAGTTAATGTTATTTTTTTTCTTTTCTTAAATAGTACCAACAATTTAGTTTTTTCCACAGTAAAATAAAGTTCCTTATTCAATCACACATGAATTGCATGTCTATTAAATAACAGTCCCCATGCTAAGCATGAAGAATAAAGGAGTATGACAAATCTCTGCCCTCTACAAAAGCTGCCCCAGAGTCTTATTGTGAACTAAAGAACTTAAAGATTCGATATCATGTAATAATTGCTTTGAAGAAAGCAGGCTGAGAATATGAATATGAAGTATGATTAATAAGACTGGAGGTTTACAAAAAGTCTGGAACTTTTGAGGAAGAAATAATGATATGATGAGGTAAAGAGAGGAAGATATGATGGGAATGAAAAAGAACCAATGGGAATATGTCTAAGTATTTCCCAGAATATTTCTCTTTCTTCTCCTGTTCCTCTGTTGCATTAAATTATTTCAGTGAGAGTTACAAAGTCTTCTTCCTTCTTTCTCCCGCATTATGGTAACAAATACTGTCACAAGGAGTTTTTACATTAAACTAGAGTGTAAAAAAAAATAAGAAAAGAGCGAGTAGAGAGAGAGAATTAGGGAAAGAAAAGAAAGAGAGAGAGAGGGAGAGAGGGAAGGGGAGGGGAAGAGAGGGGAAGAGATGGAAGGGAAGAGAAGAAAAGGAAGAGAGAAAGAGAACTTGGGAAAAAAGGAACCTGTTGTTTAGAATATCTGGAAATTAAGCGGAATCTGACTCAGAAATTGGCTGTCATCCCATTCCTGTCCTATGAGATTCTTCAAACATCAGGGATTAGCCCGGGGCTCAGTGATCATGTAGCTTTCAGAGAAATTGATTGCCCTTGGAGATCCTGCCCAGTCTTAGACCAATTAGTACATGCAGATTTTCTACTACTAATTCATTCTTTGAACTTGTGCAAGTCACAGAGAATCAAATCACAGGCATGAAAAGCACTTTTCCACCAAGACCTAGTAAGGAATAATATTCCAGGCAGAAAAAAAAATATACAAAATTATAGACACATGAGAAAACATTTGATGAGGTGTGAGTTATTACAACAAATGATAGGAAGTAAGTACCATCAAAAGTGAAATTGGGGTTTTTGTATAGCCAGCCACTGTTTGGATTTTACTTGATAGAATATGTATTTTCAAAATTTCCACTAAAATGCCCCATAAGACTGAGCTAAAAAAATATAAAATACATAGCCTCTGGTGAAATTTCCCAAGGCATAGAAAATTGTGGTGGAGAAAATAGCATTTCTTTTTTAGACTCATGCTTTATCCTTATAATTTTTATGTATTTTGCTATTTATTAGTTGATATATACAGTTACATTACTATTTGTTTCTTCAAAATAGTTAGAACAACTATTAAAATAAATTGCATGATGAGCCATCAGTTTTACATGTGAACACAGTGAGCCATCAGTTTTACATGTGAACACACTCTACTAATTTTACATTGAGAAGCACATAAAACCTATAAGTACTGGGAAGTTATTGAAAGATTTAAGAAAATATGTCACATGACTAGATTTATAATTGGAATATTATGAAATGAATCTATATGAGATTTATTTTATTATGTTTTCTATTTCCGCGTAAATTGCCATTGGAATTTTTATAGATATTGTGTTGAATCTGTACATTACTTGGTATAGTATGGAGATTTTAACAGTCCACAAATATGGGATATCTTTTCATTTCTTTGTGGCTTTAATTCTTTCATAAATTTATTTCATATCTTGTGATATACAAATGTAATATATTTTTATTTCATATAAAAAACTTTATGAAATATATATATATATATATATATATATATATATATATATAGAGAGAGAGAGAGAGAGAGAGAGAGAGAGAGAGAGAGATTGGGTCTTGCTACATTTCCCCAGACTAGCCTGACACTACTCAAAGCTTTACTGTTGCAGTGTCTTGAGTAAATGGAATTACAGAAATGCATCACTGCATGGGGCTCTTATACTTTTTAACTTTAACTCTTATACTTTTCACTTCCTTGGTTAAATATATGCACCAGCATTTTACTCTTTTGGATACTATCATAAGTAAAATTGTTTTAAAGTATATTTTTGGTTATATTGTTATTTATCAAAGAAATACAACTGGTATTTTATGTTGATTTTGAATCCTAATTTATTAAATTAATTTATTTTTTGTTATTTCTGTGGGTGAATTCTTTAACTGATTTCTGCATACAGCTTATACTGGCTCAAGGGAATAATTTACCTCTTTCTTTCTGATTGGGATGCCTTTTTATTATTATTACCATCATCGTTATTATTATAATTATTTTGTCTCATTGCTTTTGGTCATACCTCTGGTACTATACTGAATAGAAGCAATAGTTGGCATCATTGCCTTCTACCAAATCTTACAGAAAAATCTTTCAGTTTTCTACTGATTATGATATTAGCTGTGGTTTTTCATAAATGGCTTTGTTGTTGTTGCTGCTGATGCTCTTGTTGCAGAAATTTCCCCTTTATACCTCTTTTCTTAAAGTATTTGAAACATTCATAAAGTATTTGAACATTCTTCGTATGCATTTTCCCAGGTACTCAGGGATTAACCTCACTTATTCATATGTCCCTAAAGATAAAAAAAAAAAAAAAAACAGAAAAAAATCTTGAGAAACAAAAGTGAAGTTGGAGATATCACACTCCCTTACTTCAAATTATATTAGAAAACAATAGTAGTCAAAATGGTATAGTACTGGCATAAAAATAGAAATACAGATCAATGGAAAAGCATATAGAGCCTAGAAATAAATGCAAGCATAAAGGGTAAACTAATTTTGAACAAGGTCACCATGGAAACACATTTGGGAAATGATAGTCTCTTCAACAAATAATGGTCAGAAAGCAATAAAACTAAACTCTTATCTTACACCATAAATGAAAATTTATTCAACATTGAAGAAACAATTTTACAAAATTGTAAACCATAAAATGCCTAGAAGAAAACAAGGGAAAAACTGCATTGTGTTGTTATTGACAATAACTTTTTGAATATCACAGAAAAGCTCAAATAAGAAAAGCAAAAAATAACTGAGACAACATCAAACTCAAAAGATTCTTCATAGTAAAGAGAAACAATCATTAAATGAACTTGCAGCTTTCATATTGGGTGAGAATATTTGTAAGCCATATATCTGATAAAAGTAATCTCTAAAGTTTTAAGCAATATATTCAGCTCAACAGAAAACAAACTAAAGAATGAGGAATAGACTTATCACTTCTCAAAAGAAAATATACAAATGGTTAAAGGTAAATAAAAGAGTGTTCAACATCACTAATCATCAGAGGAATACAAATCAAAACTACAATGGGGTATTACCTCATATTTGTTAGGATTACTATAACAAAAGTTAAGTGATGACAAGTTTCAATGAGGATATGAAATAAAGGGAACACTTGAAACTGATAAAGCCATTATGAAAAATATAAATTGCTCAAAAATAAAGTCAGCAGTCATATGGCCCATTAATCCTTATGCTGAGCATATACCTAAAGGAAAGGATATCAGCTTCTCATAGACATATCTGTACTTCTAATTTCATTGTTGCTTTATTAACAACAGCTGAGATATGGGAACAATCGTGGATGAATGGATAAAAAAATGTCATCTATTTATAAACAATAGAATATTGTTCGGTCTTAATAAATGAGACAGTACAATTTCCTATAATATGGATGAAACTGAAGGACCTTGTACTAAATGAAATAACCCATATGTCAAATAAATATTTTGCATTATTTCTCTAATATTCAGAATGCTAAAATATCAAATAAATAAAGTTGTGGTTACCAGGAGTTGGGGCAGGCAGAGATGTAGAATGTTAAATCAGAATGCATGTGCTTAAAGCTATGTAGGGTGAATTATTCTTGATATATAATGTACAGCATGAGGACTGTGCATTAAGTAATATTCCATATTATAGTAAAATTTTTCTGAAAGAATAGAATTTAGGTACTCTTTCCATGTACACACACAATCTAAGTACGGGTAGTGATGGACACGCTAACTTACTGAACTGCAGAAATCATTTCTCTATGTTTATTAGTATTAAAACATCATTTGTAAACCTTAAATATATAAAATAAAAAGGCTCAAATTAACACAAAGACATTTAGTGCATATAACTGTATCAATTTAAAGTAGGTAGCCTATGCTGAGATGGTGTTAAGAGGCAAGAGGTTTACTTGAGGTAGCATGTAAATAGTTAAGGAAAAGAAAGAAGGTGTCCTCTGGGAAACACTCCAGACTGCAATATTGATCTGACATCTCTACAAGTAAAGCAGCTAAGCAGGAGAATTTGGCTGAGAGGGTTGTGGATGAAGAAAAAGTCAGGCCGTAGCATCCTTGCTGCGCACATGTGCTGACTGGGCTTCCCTTTGAAGAACATGGCTTATACAGAAAGATCAAGAAGATTCCAGAATTGCTGCAACAGTAGGCCAGTTATGACTGGAAGGATTTTGAAGGTCAGGATGTGTTCTGAATAGACCCACTTATCCCTACACATTTGGAGAGAAACCTCTTTAAGTTTCTAATGACTTCATTTCCTAAGGATAAACAGAATCAGGAAGTAAGGGGAATAAAATTCTGTCCCCAGTCCCAGCCTTAATTACTACTGGTCATTTTTTTTTTTTTTTTTTGCTCCAATAATCCTTCCAAAGTTCTTTTACCTTTAGCTTCATTTCTGCTGGTCTTGATACCTTACCTTGTGCAGAGACAAAATCCATGTTTTTTGAAAGAATGATATTTCCCCCAAATACAATTCCATGCCTCCGGAATAGGCACTTCATCAACTCTCTTAGAATAGTGCCAGCTGCAGTTTTCTGGGCATAAAATGCAAAACTGTACTCAGAATAGATGACTGTTGTTTTGGGAAGAAATCCCAGGTTCTTTTAAAATGGAAAAGACATATTGGATATTAGGAGGTGGCAATCTGTATATAATCTTTGGTAAGAAGGAATCCATGCTGTTGGGCTAATGCAAAATCTCTAGCTCTGCCTCCATGGACCCTCCATTTATGGCCTATGATAATTTGTGAATAAGAGAGTTCTTAACTTTAAAAAAAAATCACACACACACACACACACACACACACACACACTCACACACACACACACAAACCAAAGCCACATTCAATGTACTTAAAGTGTATTAATTTGCTCTAGCAAATCTAGCATGATTTGGGATCATAACTTGGTTATCTTGCAGTAGTGCAGAATCATTTTGGTTACTGCACTTGCTAGACTAATGAATTAATTGAAAGTGTATAAAAGACTATTACCTCACACTTTTTAGATACTTAATGTGGCAATAAATGGCACCATTCACCCCCTTCTCCTTACAAAAAAAAATGGTGTTATACTCTTTTATATTTTTAATTTGCTACCTGGCCAAGGAGTAAATGGTTCACAAATTCTCATTTGTTCTTCCCCACTGTAAGACTTCTTTGTCAAAAGGCCCTTCTAGGAAGGTTTTTCCAACTGTCAGGGATGTCAATGCTGTTATACATTCAGTCTTAGGAGCTGACCACCAAGTGAGTTCGTGGATCTATAGACCCCTGGAGACTGGATATTAGCTGGGCTTTCAGTTTTAGAGGACTCCTATATGCCACCATCCTAATGGGGAAGTATGATGAAGATTTCACTAAGAATTAACATCACCTTAGACTTTTACCAGTTTACCCACAGTCTAATATTTCCCAAGTGTTCAGTGCATGTGAGCAGAAAGTTTTTAAGTTCCATTGAAAAAAGACGTAGGAATCATTGTTCACATACTTTCTCTGTGGTTGGAAAGTACTTTCTCCTGAGGACTTGTCATCATTTCATTCTGTGGTTGAGGTTAAAATACTGTTAAGTTCCAGGAATTAGGTAAAAGGCCATAAATATTTTTTCAATTGTTTTTATTGTGAAAAAATAGATGTGTAGTAAATTTATCATCAACTGTGTTTAAGAGTATGTTTTATTGATACTAAATGCTCTATAATATTGTGCTATCATTACCAACATACTTCTCCAAAACTCTTTCATTTCATAAAACTGACACTGTATACTCATAAAACAAAAACTTCTTATTCCTCCTTTTCTGGTCTCTGACAAGCACCATTCTATTTGGTACCCATATTTTAACCACTTTAAGCTACCTCATGGAAGAAAAATAACATAGTCTTTTTTTGGTCACTGGATTATTTAATTTATCAGAATGGCTAAAATTCATCTATGTTGATCCATGTTGCACCGTCTCAGAATACCCTTCCTTTTTAAGGCTGAATAATATTCTATTGCATATACAAACCATATTTTTCTCATCCACTTATGTCAAAGGACACCTGGGTCACTTCCACATTTCAGCTATTATAAATAATACTGCCACAAACATGGGTGTGTACAAATATATTTTGAGACCCTGCTTTTAATTCTTTTGAAAATATATCTGGAAGTAGATTGTTGGATCATGTGATAATTTTAATTTTAATTTTTTGAGAAATAATCATACTATTTTTCTTAACAACTTACTAATTTAAATCCCCATCAATAGTACACAAGTATTCCGATTGCGTCTCATCCTCACCAACACTCAAATTAATGGGTGTGATATGGTATCTCCTAGCAGTTTTGAAACATTTTTTTTTAATGATAAACAATTATGAGTATATTTCCATGTACTTATTGTCCATCTGTATAACTTCTTGGGGAAAATGTCTATTCAAGTTCTTTGCCTATTTTTGTATTGGATGGCTTATTTTTATTGTTGTTATTGTTAAGTTTTAAAAGTATTCTACATATTCTAGATACTTATATCTACAAATATGTAATTTTCAAATACTCTCATTTTCTATATTGCTTTTTACTCTTTTGTAATTATTCTTTGATGCACATTAAAAAAAATTATACATGAAGGCCAATTTTCAGTTTTCCTTTTGTTGCTTATCCTTGATGTCCAAGATATCATAGCCATATCCAACCTTGTGAACTATTCCTTATTCTTTAAGAGTTCCTTAAATCTAACCTTTGTTTTTAGATCTTTGTTTATTGTGAGTCAATTTTGGGGTATGGCATAAATTAAGGACTGACTTCATTCTTTGCATGTTAATATCTAATTTCCCCAGCACCATTTGTTGCAAAGACTATCCTTTTCCCACTGAATAATCTAGGCACTCCTGTGAAAAAATAATTTGACCATAAATTATTTGATTATGTTCAAATAATATACAATAGAATATTATTCAGCCTTAAAAGGGATAGTCTTTTTGGACAACTATAGTCACAGCACAGTAACACTGGCACTTTCCTATTTTCTAATAAAATAAAAAGGCTAACATGGAAATCCATATTGTATTCCATTGATCAGTGTCTGCTTTTATGCCTATACCACACTTATTCAATTACTCTAGCTTTGTAGTAGGTTTTGAAATAAAGTCTTATGAGTTTTCCAAGATTTTTTTGTATTTTAGTTATTGTTTTGGCTATTTGAGACACCTTGAGATTCTGTGTGAAACTTAAGATTTTTTTCTATTTCTATAAATAATGTCATTGATATTTTGAAAGGAATTTCATTGAATTTACAGGTCACATTGGATAATATTAACATCTTAACATTAGTTCAGCCTTCTGGATGTGTTTCAATTTGTCTTCTTCAATTTATTTCAGCAATGTTTCACAGTTTCTATTATATTTGTCTAAGGGAATCACTGATATTTATTGAGGAAATTTCAGTTGCTCAGTCTCCTACTCTCCCACATTTCATTGTTTTATAATTTATATCAAGCAGTATCATCCTTGGCTGCCCATTTATTTTGCTGTTAGGAAGGCCATCTTCTAATACTCCTTTGCACAATTCTCTTTGGTTTTATCTCCCTTGGTTGCCCCACTGACTTTGCTCATCTCATGAAAATTATGACTGCCTTACCTCTAGTGTTTTTATCATGGCCATTTGATCTCTATTTCTTTGAGGTCTGTCATACCAAACAAACCAAGCTGGCCTGTCATTATCTTTGTCTGTAATAAAGAACTACCTACCACTGAACTGCTTAGTGAAACTGATGTCCCTTTCAATAGGTCATTCTTGAGGGACAGAGGCAGTTCTTCTGGCTTCATGTAGTATATTGATTTGATTTCTCCAGATTCTATTCCCTGAGCTTTTTAATCAAGCTCATGGAGATCTGATTTGGTAATTCAAATAGTTTAACATAATTCAAGAAAAAACCTATTTTATAGGTTTTCCAGAATTTTTTTCTAAATTGCTAGAAGTCACCCAAATAGTGAGTTAGCACAATTCCTTGGTTCCTTATTGTACTTATTGTATCTCAACATTATGCCATCTCAATAAAGTGTCTCCTTTTTGCAGTCTGCTTCAGTCCTCTTGGTCAACCATCCTCACAGTGCAGTAACACTGGCATTTCTTTAACTTCTAATAAAATATAATAGCTAAATTTTGTCGCTTCTTTGGAACATAGACATTTTCCTTCATATCACAAAACTAGCATAAGCCTGATAGTTGGCAGCAGACAATTAGGAAAACCTGTGTTATAGTGATGAAGAAAGGCCTCTTTGGTGCCTTTTTATTGAGGGAAATGACTGTTCTCATCAGGGAGTGAAGACCACCTCTGTAAACCTTTAGAGTCGAAGAGTATGGTTAACCAAAATCTTAGGTGCTTTATATCCGGATGCCCTCTTCCCATGTGTTAGAGTACCTGGTGCTTGGAAACAGAACCTTCATTTAGCACAACTAACTTTCATTTGCTATAGATTAAATGGTTTTTGAAGCTCAAGGACTCAAAATATTAAATTCCCTAATTAGACTTCATAATTTTCTGCTCTGCCACAATCTCAGGAAAGAGCCTCTTTGTAAAGCACTTGACCTTCATCTTAGTTTTCAATATTTTGTTAACAGTAGTTATGTAAGAGTAAAACATAACCTATAAGTGAGGATATATTCAAATACTACTAAAATTCTATTTGTCATGTTATAACAAAAGCAAATAAAGATTTTTCATTGTGACTTATTTTCCCTTTGAAAACATATCCTTTAATTCTTGGCATATTAATTACAAAATGTGTTTATCAAAGCAGGGTCAATATATTAATTCTGAAAATAATCTCATGGAATTACATAACTTTAATGTAAATTTTTACACAACTACCAGGGGGATAGCATATTATTTCTGTAGATGTTTAGAGATTTTTCTGTACCTTTTGGTAATTTCTAAAAAAGGGAGGAAATTAGAATGAGGAAAAGGAAGAAAAAGGAATTTTAAAAAAGCAAAAACAAAAGAAAAGGGAAAAAGTATCAAGCAAAAGTAAACATCTCTCTAATGTAAGACTTTTGGATAAGTAAATTGTGAACATGACATTAATGAAATTTTTGATCTCAACTAAAAATAAATCATATTTAAAACAAAGGAAATTCGAATTTTCGTTATTTACCAATAAGTATTCATAGTCCTGATTTTTTTTTCCAAATGAATAGTTGGGAGTTGAATGAGTTTGAGAAAAAACTTGAAATTTCAGAAGTATTTCAGAAGCATCCATCTCAACACTCCTCCAACTACAGACAAAAATGATTTCTCCAAAAAAATGAAAATATGTGGGCCTATACACCTAAACGGACATGAACAAATTCGCAAAAATTAATGCCAACATATGGAAACCAATTTTCCCCAAAAGATTATATTTAAAATGAATTAAAATTCCTATATATAGTTGTTAAATTTAATCTTTTTACTTATATAAAATTAGTAAATTTATTGTTTTTATTTGGTATTTTATTTTTATTGTGAACACTGATTTATATTTAATAATTTATTTATAAAAACTTTGAAATGTTATATATTTGATGCCTTTTATATATAATTGTGTATTTGCCATAATCAACATTTTGTTTTACTCGTATTATTAAATATAGATTTTTTGGATTCTGAACACTTATAATTAATACTATTGTCACATAATCACTTATGAATTCTGAATAGTGAAATATATTTTATTTCATTTTTTAGTCACCCCAAGGAAAGGCAAAAGTGACAATAAAGCATGCTATTTAATGCATTATTGATATATAAAGACATCTCAGAATTGATACCAAACTAAGTGGTTAAATACTGGCCAGATAATGTAACATGCGTTTAAAGTGATCTGCTCAGTATTTGAAAATCAGAATGTCTTTCTGAATCATTTCAAATTTAAGAATTCTGATAATTTGGGCAGAGATTATATCAGGTGAAAATGAGCCATCTTTTCCAAGTTTATATGAATTTACTCAGTGAGTAAATGCCTGAAGTCCCTTTCTTCTAGAAAATCATATATTTCTTTCTTACAAAATCTTATTAGAAGTAAGTTTTATTCTATTATAGTTTTCCAAATTTATTTCTTCTAATTTAAAGAAATGTGAAGACTTAGAAAAACAGCATCAAATTTTCTTTCTTCACTAATATCATAGTATAAGAGAAGTATGAAATTCATAAACCAAAAAGTATAATTATAGGGTGCAAGGCCTATACAAATATTTTGAACAGAAAATATAAAGGACAAAAGGGAAAGAAGTGAATTATGAGATATTAAATTTGAGAGTAACTAATGGGACTTCTCTTAGGTCTAACATATGTTAAAATAAAACAGTGAAGCACATAGGCTATTAATATTTTGGAATTTAAAAAGGTGGTTTGTCACTCTAGATAAGGTAAAATGAAAGGTGTATTAAGATTAGGGAATGGGAAGATAGCATAATGCTTTGTTGTGCCAATAAGAAAGATGTTCAAATTTTAAAATAAAGAGGTAGAATAATTCTGAGAGTTGGCAAAAGCAGATCATCATCCTTAGTGGAGATGGCTGACTGATGCTCAATGGAATGAGAACATTGAACACAAACACTGTCTATTGTTCTTTCTGCAAGTATGCAGATAGATGAAGTTGAACAATTAACCACAAAATGTTGGGTATGAATGTGTTTTCATGATTAAAACCAAATTATTTCAAATTTTATCTAATATTATACATATAAACACCATTTCTGTTCTTCTGTGAAACTGGGGCCATCAGAAAATTGATGTTCATTCCATTTCAATGAATTACACAAATGTTAAGTGAGTTTACCATTGACTTCCATTCACATTACAACATCACCAACTGATTAATGGCTCACAGATCATACACATATTATTTAAAAATGTATTTATTAAAAATTGACTAAGTACTAAGCACTTTTGTTAGTGCTGTTTACACAGAAAGACAACACATAGCAAATATTCACAGGTCAAGGAGTGTCCTTAAGTGCCACAGTCTGTCTGGGCACAAAATAACCAAGCCACCACAAAAGCCTTGTAGATTCCAACAGCAACTCTTTATTCCCAAACTCTCACCGGCACTCTATACGCACGTTCTGGGAAAATACACTCCCTTCACCGGGCTCTGCGTACCAATTCTCTCCGAACACCGTGAGAACTCCACGGGAACTCCAGGAGCCGGCGCCTGAGGCAGCAGGATATGCCCTATTCCCAGCAGGATCCACCCTAAACCTGGAGCCACCCTAATCCAGCAGAATCCACCCTAAACCTGGAGCCACCCTAATCCAGCAGGATCCACCCTAAACCTGGAGCCACCCTATTCCAGCAGGATCCACCCTAAACCTGGAGCCACCCTAATCCCTGAGCAAAGTCACCTTTCAAATCAAAATGCCATGCTTCATTCCTACTTGTCTATGGCTCTCAGCATCTCCACCCTTCTAATTAATTAAACAACAAGCAATGTGGCTTAGGGACCGTGCCTGTTAGGTTGTCCAATTCAACATATGGTCCTTACCCGTCATCGGATGAGCTGACCTCTAGGTGTCAGCCTCCTGTCTTAGGTTGGTACCACTGCAATTGGATCATACCCATCACTGACCAGTCCAGCATACAGCCATACTTGTGGATAGGCCTATGCACCAGTGGGGGTGAGGTTCTTTGCCTCACCTCTGTTGGCCCCCAAATTTTAGGACATCACTAGCAGAAGGGAGGAGGATACAGAATAGCCACGACACCAAGCCAATTGACGGCTCTTTTGGAAAAATTGTATCACCGGTGACACCATCAGCAAAGATACCCCAGCACTACCACAATTCGCTGCACCAACAGATAGTTCACAATGCATACAAGTGATATATAGTCCAGGCAAGTTCTGCAAGCAGTTCAAAGTGGAGGAATCTATCAATATGTCCATTTCCTCCCAAAGTAAATCGACTTCTTGATTGAGCATTACTTGTTGAGTTATTATTCATTGATGCATCAGTTTATACAGGTTGTTGTGATAACTATCATAGAAGCTGTAGTTTGGTTTTATCTTTGTCTTCACCAGCACTGGGATGAAGATAGGAATTTTGGCAGTGATGCTAAAAAAAAATTATGTAACATTCCAACAGGTACTAAGAAAACAATTTTCTGAACAATTTACATTATCCAGAACAGAATTATTAAATATAGTGAAAAGGAAAGGTGAAAGTAGACAAACAGATCTGTTAACCTCCTTTAAAAACAATCCTTAACAGCTGTTTACCTAATTTAAATTAAACCATTTAAATCACGTGAATTAAAAAAAAAATTCGGATCCATTTTTTCATGAGCGCTCCTCATATATGAAATATGGACATATGCACATACAGACATACAATACAAAACACAAGTGTGCACAGAAACGTACAACACATAAGACAATAGTAAAGGCCTTGTAGCTTTACATAGGTGAAATCTCCATTGCAATGTTTAAAAACTCCACAGTCAAAAAGTAAAACTGATGAGAAAAACATTAACATATGTCTGTATGAGCTTAAAAAATAAAATAGAACTTTATGATGTGGGAAAAGGCAATAATAAAATAGATATTGAAAAAAGCACCCTGGTAAATCACTGTCACAGATGTAAGAATAGCCAAGCTGGAGCTCTGGATATCAGCTGCTATGGATTTGAGTCAAATCATCTTCTTTTTGGTCTGTAGAAATTGCTTTGGTTAGTCTCTCTGGAATCCAAATCGGCTGCTGTTCTCCCTGTGGAAACACACAAACAGAACCCCGACTCCAGACAATCACTGGGTCAGGACCTTTCCATTGTCCTGTTAGAATATCTTTCCAAAGTACCTTAGGCTTGTGTACATTTTTTGGACACATATGCCTTTCCGCAGCAATTAGCCCTGATGAATCCAAATTTTAAAAGTTTAGAGTAAAAAGGGTTATTTTAAGTTTAACTTTGGGGGATATATACCCCTTCCCAATTCCCTCTTTTTGCTTTAATAAGTATATTTTAATAGTTTGATGGGCTCTTTCAACTATGCCTTGTCCCTGTGGATTGTATGGAATTCCTGTTAAGTAAAAAATTAACTGATTTTTCTTTAGGGATGATGTTCCAGAATATCCTATATGCATTCTTTGGAAATTTAAAGATCCTTTTAAATTTAAGTCTTCCAAAAGCATTTTGCCTTAGTTTTTAGAATTACTTTAGTCCTTTTAATTTTTTGATGCGGTTTTAAACCAATTTTCTTTTAGTTTAACGTTTTCTAAATTGGCTCTTGTCTATAAATTTTAACACTCTCATCTGAGACTTCTAATTTCTGCACCACCAGAAATTAAAGTTGATGGGCTTTTTGAAAAAATTATTAATAATCTCCTTGTTTTTCTATTTTATCCAATATTTGACTTTAAACTTCTCTCTTCTACCTTTTTCTATCTTGAATGTCTGTATCTAATAGTTGTCTTAGCTTTTTGTATTTTTTTTATCTGAAATACCTTTATTTGACATTTTTAACCATTTTTTACCTTGTTTCTATCTTCTAGTTTTCTTCTAAGGTTTGTATATTTACCCTTAGTTGCTTCTTTTCCTCCTAGTTTTTTTTTTTTTCTTCCTATTTTGTGGGTTTAAAATTCTTGTCTTCCTACATCTTTTTTATCTTCCTACATCTTTTTTATCTTTTTTTATTACCTTTCTTTACTTCTGTCTTTAAAGTTTTTCACTTTAAATTTCTAATATTCTTTCTCCAAATTGCTTGTATCCTATTATCTTCCCAATTTCATGTTTGTTTTTATTCAAGTAATGCTTTTAAGATTAACTAGGCTTCGAGTGATGCAATCTTTTTTTTCCGCCATGAAGGTATCTCCACCACCTTCAATTTAACCTTTTAAAGCCTTTCAATTATCATGTATATTGCACTTTTAAATGTACTTTTTCACCAACTACAGCTTCACTCTTTTAAATGAGGCTTAGATTCTGTTTAAATCGCTTTAATGTTAGTTTACATGGCTGCTCTTCAACTAAAGGCTTTTTTTTTTACTCCATTAAGAAGCTTTGTCTCAATCTGCCATGTACAAATAACTTTTTTTTCTTCCTTTCTCAAGCTTTTAAAGTAAGTCTAGTTTCCTCAAAATCTTTTTAAATCGCATTTTACAACTTTTTTACTTTACCACAGAGATTATCTCATCTAGAAACATTTCCTTTTCCTTTAACCTTTTATATTAAAATATATTTCCACATCTTGAATCTATTTATATCTCTTTTGTAGCCATTAACCCTTTTTAAAAATTCACATTCTGAAACAACTCATAAAATTTCTGATTTAGACAAATTACTCCACTTTAATAAGATGAAATACTTTCATCTTTTTTATGGTACTACAATACTATAATTGAAACCCAACTGAAACTTCTTATACTCTTTGTATATAAATTACACATGATAGAATCTTAACTCTTAGTAACCTTGTTTTAGCAAAGACACAGACACAAAGCAATATTAAACTTTTGTTTTTTGTTTTTTTTCATTTACCAATTTATGAAAACACACATAATGTTTAAATATATTACCTTATGTAACTTAATAAGTAAGAGTACTTGATTTTATATTTAGTGGTTGATATTTTAACACTTTAGCTTTGTAAATTAATCAAATGTCTGTAAAAACCACGATCTTAGACAAATGTAATAAACAGAACTAGCCATCTCTTTCTTATTGAAGAAAAATCCTTCTACAGGATATCATGATGGTCCCATTGATATACTTAATAACTCGTCTTTAAAAAGCCATGGGCTACATTTTTGTATTGTATCAATATATGTCCTAACTGTTTTTGGTCTTACTGGGGTCCCTCCTTCCTCTAACAATTTCTCTTCCTCGGGGGCAAACAACTTCAAACCTTGAGTCAACCATTTTCCCCAGTTTGCCTGAGAAAGTTCTAGGAACCGGCAACTTGAAATAAAAACAAAATAAATCAAAACCAGAACACATTGTTTTTTGAAATGGTCACCCATTTTTTTTGCTCTCCTTCAGGGGTGAGCAATTTCACTTACCCCCAAGCTTCAGATGTTCCCCGTACGGGCCACCAAATGCCGCAGTCTGTCTGGGCACAAAATAACCGAGCCACCACAAAAGCCTTGTAGATTCCAACAGCAACTCTTTATTCCCGAACTCTCACCAGCACTCTACATGCACGTTCTGGGAAAATACACTCCTTTCACCGGGCTCTGCGTACCAATTCTCTCTGAAAGAACCCTGCGAGAACTCCACGGGAACTCCAGGAGTGGGCGCCTGAGGCAGCAGGATATGCCCTATTCCCAGCAGGATCCACCCTAACCCCAGAGCCACCCTAATCCAGCAGGATCCACCCTAAACCTGGGCCACCCTAATCCAACAGGATCCACCCTAAACCTGGAGCCACCCTATTCCAGCAGGATCCACCCTAAACCTGGAGCCGCCCTAATCCCTGAGCAGGGTCACCTTTCAAATCAAAATGCCATGTGTTCTACTTGGCTATGGCTCTCAGCACTTAAGTATTAGAATTTCTACCTTTAATAAGATATTAATCTCTAAGTCATTTGGAGGACCCATAGGTAACACCTATAATGATATTTTTAAATTTCTTCCTACTAAAATAAAATTTAGTTGAGATATTATATAGTCAATCAGATTACACTTTCAGCTAATTGCTATGTCCTAAAATTTTATATCTGGAAATTAGGGGGAAAAAAGGAAGATTTGTATTTTTCTAAAGTATGATAATAATTCTTATGATTTTTTCCTTAGAAAAAATTCTGGCTATATCACCTTTGAACATGTGCTCACCAAGATCTTTGAAAATTGTTCACTTTGGAGAATGCTATTTGTAATCCATTTCTAAAATCTTCTTGTTTTTTAATATATCCAAAATAGCTTTAAATAATTTCTTGAGACCACAAGTGAAGTATGTTCAAAAGGAATTATTTTCTTCAAGATCTTTCTCCAGCAATTTACATGTTTTTTTTTTTTTAGTAGTCCTCTGCTTCCAATTATCCTGAAGCAAATGTTTCACTACTTCTCTAATTATTCAATCACAGAGATTCATCATTTGCCTTCACAAAACATGATACTTCTTTTCAAAATTTCTGTTCATTTCTTCTATCAACCAAATTCATATCTTTAATATAATATTACATTATTAAAATAATCTTCAGCATAGCTGTCTACAATAAATTTATAATTCAAACAGAAAATCCCAAATCATACTGATTTTAAAATAGTAGCTGGATTTTGCAGCCCTGAATTTTGTCATCTGAGGATTGTCTTTTCTTAATATCTGGGTTAATCATCATGATCACATCAGTTCTTTGAGAGACTTTTCTGTTCCCCATCCAAACTGAGTCCATAGAGCACAACAACTTAAAGTAATTGGAGCATTTAACCAAACTCTTCCAGTGATTTGCTGTTAACAAAAGTACAAATAAATATCCGAAATGCAATGGAATGAGAACTTTTGGCTCCCCAGTATTTAGAATACTTGTCTTTACCATGCAGTACACTAAGAGAATAATTCTTCTACAGGGTTCTCACTGCCTCTATCTTTTCAGAGTCTCCTCTCAACAACACAACATAAGAGTAACCTGAATATATCTGAACTCCTCAGAATTGAGGCCCTGAAAAATGAGATTCAGAAAGAGTGAGGATTCCCCTTTGGCAACTGAAATCTCATTTCCCCGAAGACATATTAGTAATTTTTACTGGCTGTCCAGAATCTCTGCCATTTCCATGTTTGGGAAATGCCTGAAGTTATGAGTTGAAATGTCTTCCTATGTTATCTCCCAACTAGTAAAAATGTGTGATGTAGGTTTTACCAAGTGATTGCTATTTTTTAAGAATGAAATCACAATATTGTGGTATAAAGTTGAGGAGATATTTGTGATGGTTTAAAAATAGAACTTCCAGGAACAGCAGTGATGTCAGAGCTGGCAACTGTTTTCTGGTGTTTGATATTGGTAAAGTATAGGATGTAGCATTTGAAGATTGTGTATTGCTTCTCAAAGTATATCTCAAAGTGCTTCTCAAAGTATATCTCAAGTTGCAGTAGTAAGAGTATCATTTGGAACCTGTTAAGAAAGCAAATTCTCAGGCCTCAAACCAAAATAAACTCTTCTGGTTTAAAATTTCTTGTGGTTTAATAGAAGAATGAGACCTAACAGTATTTGTTTCAGCAAATCCTCAAGTTTGATGAACACTGAAGTGTGAGGATGGTTTATTTAGGACACTACTTCAGGTTGTCTGTAACACTCAACTTAGTTCTTAATAATTTTTTCTTGTTGGTGGCATCTTTGTCTCTGCATAGTATCAGAAACATTAACTGATCTTGTCATGGTTAAACCAGAAGCACAGACATTGCAATATAAATCATTAAATGAACATAAACTTTGCCCTAAAGGACTTTTGTTTTAAGGTTTGTTTTCATTTTTGTATGTAAAAAGCTGACAAATCCTCTTTCCTTGATTCTCATCAATTTTCTTTGAACTTTTCTTTTGATCCATCCCCGCTTGAATTTGGTGATTTCCTATCACGCTTTGTGTTTTGTCTCTGATCTGAGAATTGTGCTAATGCCCATAACCAATGCATGCTTTGTTTGATATAGTGTTCGCAGAATACCCAGGTGTTATGATTTAAAAAGGAAAATTTCAGCCATTCAATAATTCAGATATTATCTCGTGGTAGAATTAGAAAAATCTATGTGGTTATGGTTTATGCTTTAGAGTTTTATAGTCTACTCATTCAATAGCACAGTGAAACTCAAAATACCTATAATTTATTCATTGTATAGAAAACTTTGATTAGTCAAATTATTTAGTTTACATTTTATTGTTTTCAATAAACATAAATCATAGAAACAAGTGCCTATTAAAAATAAACAATGCAATTGGGTATCATATTCAGTCCTTATATTATTTTTCAATCTTTTAAAAATCTTTTAATTAGTAACCATCTATAAATCTTCATGCTGTTATAAATATTACCTCTGTGACTCAGAATTTATTGTAAAATTTGATGAAGTAGCCTTTACAGTACTGTGATAAGTATGATCATAGATTCTACATAGTAACTTTTGTTAAAAATAGAGCTTATTCTCCTCACCTTGAATTTTGGCAGTCCTCCTGACCAGCAAATTGGTGATAGTGTGAATTTGTGTGCATCCCTGGGCACATGAGGTTTAGTAGCATCTACATCTGCCTTCTTGGAATGTTTCTGCCTTATTATAAATAAGTCTGGTTTATCCTCATGGAGGACAAGAACCTTGTTGAGAAGACTCTAGAGGACTCACCTAAGAGCCCACTACATATATGAGTGAGGCCTCTTGACTTCCCAGGATAATTGCCCTGCTAACTGATGACAGTAATACTGGTAGCCCAGATACAACCAAAAGTACTGCCCAGCCAAACAATAGCAATTGAAAACATTATAAATGGTGGTTTTAATGTACTATGTGGTTGTGATGACTGACTGCATTCATCAGGTTTTGTCACTGAGGGAAAAAAAGTCTGAGAAGACCAACTTAGAGAAGGAAAAGTTTGGGGCTCCTGGTTTCAAAGTCTCAGTGCATGGTACACTAACTTCATTGTTCAGGGCCTGTGAAAGAAAAGAAAATCATGGCACAGGGCATGGTGGAGGAGACCAGTTCAGCTTATGGCAGCCAGAAAGCAGAGATGGAGGGAGAGAGAAAAAGAAAGAGAGAAAGGAACTAAGGGAAAGGTATAATCCCTAAGGGTATGTCACCAGTGATCTACTTCCTCCAGACATGCATCACCTGCCTACAGTTACCACCCAGTAGTCCATTTAGATTATTCACCCATCAAATGGATTAATCCACTGATGAGGTTACAGCTTTCATAATATAGTCATTTCATCTGCATTGCATAAAACAGGAGTTTGGGGGATAACATTAAAGATCCAAACCATAACATTGATGTTGCAGCAGCATTTAATTAAATAAAAATTTGAAATACTAAGTAATATTCTGAATTGCTCTTGCTATTATTTTATGTATATGCTTCTCTCATATTGCCAGCAATGATTTATCATATATTTTAAAGATTCTTTGTTATTTGCTTTCATTAGAATTTCTTTTAAAAAATTAAAGGAAGGACATTAAAAGTCTTGTTATTAATGAGCTAGGAAAATCTGGTCTTAATACCAAGTGTGTACTTCCAAAGAAAGATTCTATCATTCTAAGTACTATTCCCCCATTTTCTCCTCTGACAAGGTCATAGTTAATGGGCTTCTCACTGTGCATCTGAAATATGATGACAATTAAAGAGAAATCCCTCTTCAAGCATGTGCAGCATCATAAATATAATTTCCAAATAACAAACTGACAACAAACACACAACACTCATGTTTGGGAAGTTCTAAGTGCTTAAGTTATCTTTTAATTTCCTCAAGAGTGTGGTTTAAAATGAATCTATTGAGAATCAATTAAAAAATAAATAAGAAAGTTATATTATTCATTGATAATATATCTTCTGCATGATTACTTTTTATTATTTTATTTATAATCCAAATTTTATATGCCAGCTAATCCATACAATAGGTCAGATATTACATACAGCACTAAAAACTACAAAATCTAAAAACATATTACATAGAAACATCTTCTCTTATAATTCAATATTTAGTCTTTTAAAGATCCTTCAATTTTTTTATTTCCGTAACTTGCTAAAATTATTCAACTTAATTATTGAATTTCATCCAAATGCCAGATAACTCTTACCCCAAGTAACAAAGAACAAAGAAAACTGGAGAAAAAAAATCCTCTTCACTATTGTAACTTAAATTCTAAAATGGGAACAAACAGAAACTAAATACTATAAATAAGTAGATTATAAAAATACAGTTATTTATTATTATATATGTTGAATGATAAAGCAAGTTAGTCAAATTTTTGGTGGGAATGAGTTTTATTCAGAAAAATAGAATTTGAAATGGACATAAAGACTAAAATTAATGTGGAGGAGGACATTTTATAGATTTTTAATGTAGAGCAAATGGCTCTTATCTGCAAAGTCTTAATAGACAAAGAATATATATTTGAATATCTAGGAAGAGTACAATTTAAAGGGAAGAGCAACCTTAAACACTAGTAATGTGAGTGTGTCTATTCTCTTCAAGGAACATGTGGGAGATGAATGTAGAATAAAAATGGAAGGTGATGCCAAAGGTATTAATGCATTTGGAGAGATATGGAAAGGCCAGACCATCTATAGCCTTGTAGACTGTTTTAGGTCTTTGGCTTTTACTAGAAGTAAAATGAAAGGTGAATGAAAGAATTTATGAACAGAGAACTTGCAATAGTCTGAAGGTTGACATGCCCCAAATTTATATGTTAAAGCTCAATTGGTAGTATTAAGAGTTGGGCCTCTGGAAAATGAATTAGATGTGAGGGCTCCATCCTCATAAATGAGATTAATCTCCTTATAAAAGAGAATCCAGTGAGCTCCCTTCCCACTTCCACTATGTAAGCAAACAGAAGATGGCCTCAATGAGGGCCCTTACTCAACATTAGATCTGCTTATACCTTGATCTTAGATACATTTTAGAGATGTGAACAGTAAATTTTGTTTTTTAATATGTCAAAGTATAAGATATTTTATTATCACAACCTAAATATGATAAATAGCACTCTTTTAATTGACTTATATTTTTAAATAATTACTCTATAAAATGATTGGGTGAGAAATGTTTGTTGTAATCATTCCTGCAGTAGTTAATGGGGACTTGGACTAAGGTTATAGAGGGTAGAAAAAAGGGGTAAGATTCTATGTATTCTTAGTTGAATAACTAAGCCAACATGATCTGCTGATGGAATGAATGAAGGATGAGAGGCAGTGAAGATGAGGAAGATTCCAAATTTTTTAATTTAAAATGCTGTGGATATTTGTGCATTGTGTGACCATCTTTATATAACACTAGATAGAATGGTTTCACCCTATTTATCTTAATCAGTCCCATATGGTTATAACATTTTAATAAACATAAGTTTATGAGAACTTAATGTGAGAAACTATGTTAGGCCTAAAAATGGATGAGATTTATTCCCTGTCCTTGAGTATCCTTTAACTCTAGGGTAAGAAACAAACAGATATAAAAATAGTTTCTATTTAGTGTAGGGAGTTGTAAGATACAGATGCAGTAATGAAGATATACCAGCAGAAATAAAATCCACTATGTTAATCTGGACACAAGAAGGCCATAGTAGTAAATTTCAAGGTAGGCAAGAATTTTCCAGAGAAAAATATAAAAGCATAGATCAAAATAAGAAATTAAACAGACCTGAATAACTGGGGAGGTATATCTTGTTTCTATACTAGAAAACTCAATATTGTGAAAATGGAAAATTTCTCAATATTTAGACTAGAGTAAATGAAATTTTACTTAGCATATCCACAAAATTAATATTTTAGAATGAAACTATGCTAAATATTTTAGGCTTTTTTTTTCAAATTCAAAGAGAGAAAAAAAGCAACTGCAAACAAATGTTACAGTACTGAGAACATAGAACATCTCCAAAATCATTATATTAAATATATATATATATTTTTTTAAGATAGAGAGAGAGAGAATTTTAATATTTATTTTTTAGTTTTCGGCAACACAACATCTTTGTTTGTATGTGGTGCTGAGGATCAAACCCGGGCCGCACGCATGCCAGGTGAGTGCGCTACTGCTTGAGCCACATCCCCAGCCCTAAATATATTTTTTATAGTTAGTAAATTATAAAATAAAGTACCAAAGCTACAAATTATAAGATTTATAATGTGTAATTTACAAATATAAAAAAATTACATAAAACATAAGCAGCAGACTATACTTACATATACCTACAGAAATTACAATGAGAAATGATTGGAGAAATATTAAATAAAATAACTGGACAAATTATCACAAACAAGAATTTCAGGACACTGGAAAATATTCAAAGGTGCACAATAACTTGAGAAGTGCAATTGATTCTTTTTATTCATGTTGTTGTTGTGTTCTATAAAGTTGCTCAGGACATGGAATCATTGTTCTATAAAGTTGCTCAGGCACTAAAGCATCTCTCTATAAGAAATTCCCATTATCTGGTCACAGCATTTTCATGAACAGATCAATCAACAATCTTCTTTTATATATGTTTCTGTTGCAAGACACCTTATTTAATAGATGTTATTGCTTCATTAACACGAAACTCATGGTCAACGTCACTGTAACACTTAAATGAGCTTGTCTAAAAATGTGCCTTTTCTCTATAAGGGATATCATAGCCTTTTCATACTTAGGATCCCTTGAAAACACTTCAGAACTATGCTTGGGGGTACAATTTAAACATCAAAATCGCCAACAAAAACTATACACATGTGAAAAACATGGTCCTAAATATCCTGTGAAAAGGACACTTGTTCACAGTATGAGGACTGAACAAATTGTAGAACTTCTTTTTCATTCTCATCTGATGTTTTAATCCGCTTTTAAGTTGTGGTGACCAAATACAAGCAAAACAACTTAGAGAAGGGAAAGTTCATCTGGGGCTGAAAGTTGCAGAGGTCTAAGTCCATAGATTGCTGACTCCATTGCCGCATATAGAAACTTTAAAGATTGACTTATAATAGCACAAATACAAACGTTTAAGGATAATTTAAGAATCAATGCAAAGATATATAGATGGAACAAAAATTAAAATATTTTAATATTTACATGTTCTTAACACAATTTACTTCAAATGACTACAGACTTTATCTAAGTAATGTTTCAACTACATAGATTTATTTTCAATCAGTTGTTCCCAAAAACTCATATGGGAAACAATGCAAAAATTTTCAGAGGTGAAATGATTGGATTATGAGAGGTGTGGCTTAATCTGTGGATTAATCCACTGACATTGATTAACTGAATAATAATTGTGGTCCTGTAGGATGTGGCTAGAGGAGGTACTTGTGCTCACTGCGGGTGCACTGTTGGGGTTTATATATTAAGAATGACTTATGTTGATGTATATACTAAATTGCATTATTCAATAAAAACATCACTAGATATTTGAAGAAACAGGAAAGTATATTCTGTTGTAAGGAATACAAATAAAATGTGAACCCTAAAGGAAATTACACTGAGAGATTTGGATGAAGAAATTAATAAACAAATATTTTATTGAAGATATTACAAATACTTAATACATAAATGAAAATACAATCATAATGAAAAGGGAAATCTCTGTTAAGAAAAAAAGTATAAAATATAATCAAATGAGAACTCTAAAATTGAAAAGTAGAAGAGCATAGCAAGATTCAGTCTCAAAACTTTATCTGTCATGGGCAGAAACTGAAATTTCTGTTCACATTTCACTACCCTGCTGCTGATTTTCCAGCATATTCTTTGGGTATGCTTTCATGGGCTGAGGAAAAGTCAGCCAAATATTTGGTAGGATTTTATATATATTATTGCTGTACTTACTGCATTTGTAGTATTCCCTGTTTTCTATTATGCCAGCCTTTAATTTCAAACCATCACCGTAGTCCCAGAATGTTTTCTTACACCCCTGCCAGTGAAATCTATGCTGTTCTGCTTGAGTTTTAGTTGACACATGTTGTGAAGAACTGAGCAGAGTCCTCAGGGGGAAAAGTACAACTGTAAATCTCACTCAGTGCAATTCCCTTCTGTCAAGGGTAAATCCTGTCTGCTTTCGTCTGCTCATTTTCCAATATCTTCATATAACCTTACATTTGTGTGTACGTGTGTGTGTGTGTGTGTGTGTTTATTTCAAGTTATCATTAATATGTATAATAGGATCAGTCTGATATAACAACTTCCACCATTACTGGACAGATTAGCAAACCTTAAAACACACATATACATTGACACATATATTTATGAACATATTCTAATAGAATCAAATTACAGTTGATACTTTGCAATCCCCTATACTTTATGCTATGCATGAATCCCTAATTCTACCAACTGGAAAGCTATACACAGTTCATTGTTTTATTTGTTGTAATTAATTGAACTTATACCTGAATTAAGTAGCTACTAAGTTTTCATTATTACAGACAGTGATGCATTGAAATCATTGCCTAAAAGTCTTTACTCAGTGATTATTTTCCTTTACACAATGTTCTTGAAATGGTATACTAAAACAAAAGTAATGTACATTTTTAATATTTGAATATATATTGCCCCAGGATGACTGGGTCATTTTACATTCTCTTTAGTAATACAAGAAAAAAATATCTATTTCCCTGCAAATTTGAATATTTTTGACAATATTTTAAATTTCTGATAGTCAAAATTTCTGTTTTTATTCCTAATGACTCTTCCTGACTTCATAGAAAGTTTAAGTATTAGGATATTTACCAAAACATTTTGGGGAATATTGATGCATAAGAATGAGTATTTTTATTTTGTATAGGAACGGGAAACTTAAAAATTACTGATGACAATTCTTCTAACAGTGAAGTGAATTTCTTCTGAATGACTCCTCTATATCTGACACTGGTTTAAGTAGGTAAATAAGCCAAGCACAGTGGTACACCCCTATAATACCAAAGGCTGAGGCAGGAGGATGGCGAGTTCAAAATAAGCCTCAGCAAAAGTGAGATGCAAAACGACTCAGTGAGATTCTTCTCTAAATATAAATTAGGGCTCGGAGGCTGGGGTTGTGGCTCAGTGGTAGAGCGCTCACCTAGCACATGTCAGGTACTGGGTTCGATCCTTAGCACCACATAAAAATAAATAAATAAAATAAAGTGATTGTGTCCATCTACAACTAAAGAAAAATATTTTTAAAATAATAGGGTTGGGGATGTGGCTCAGTGGTCTGGTGGCCTTGAGTTCAATCTGTGGTACCACCCCCCCCCCCACCAAAAAAGTAGGTAAATAATACTTAGAATAATCATTTATTACAGAATTGTTCTATTTGATGATAAATATGTGCTAATTGACCTGCATAAATTACATTACTAAATGCTGAAAGGAAGGACTCAGTTTAGATAAACTATGTATCAGACAGATTATGTGGTCAAGTATCAGAATAAGGAAGAGCCAGAGATCATTGGTTTGACTCCAAACCTAGTTTCATTATTTACAATGACTTTTAAGGTATTATATTGTAGAGATGGATCAAATAACTAATTCCATTATTATAAGGATATCAGGTTTATTAGAGAAATAGAAACAACTATGAAATCTTTGAATAGTTGTATCTGGCACTGACTTGGTGCTTCAAGTAAATACTTCTGGTTGAAGCAATGTCTATGCTGAAACCTCAGATAGTAGCATTAGGATAGGCAAAGAGGATGGTTTACATGTTTCAATAGATAGAATGCTTGTGAGAAGATTCAAAGACAAAGATATACAGTATTTTCAGCAAACAAAAATATGTACAAATCAAAAGTAGCACCACGTACTGTATATGCATTTTACGTTATTTATTTTCACCCTAATTTTATTGTGGTTCACCCTAATTTTTATAATCTAAGCATTTTAACAAACTTGTTTTGAAGAAAATTGAAGTATAAAGAAGTTAAGAAATTTCCCCAAGTTTAAAACTGTTTAACCTTGTGGATCCAGGATTTGAACATAGGTTTATTTCAGATATTGGACATATTATGCTGCAATAGTATACTAGGCTGCATAAAGTATGTTCAAGGGATTAAACTTAATTTAAACACACATGAAAGACCTTAAAAAGTTTCAAGCAAAGAGCATCCTGATTAATTTGGCATTTATGAAGGATATTGCCAACAACATTTTGGAAAATAATTGTGTGGAATTGGAGAAAAATGCTTGGGCAACAAAAGCATGCAGAAAAAATGCCTGTTAAATTTCTCTTTAACCCTAGAAATCACAAATATTCAACATTTATTAATTGTTTGACTTGAGATGGTTTTGCCATATCTATCACTCTGTAAAAAAATAGAGCAACTACAGAAACTGAGATGGCATATATAAACAGTACCTCATATGGTGGTAAAAACAGTATTTTATCAGAAAACCAGTCATCTTTAACTGGTTGCATAGTTTTGACTATGCTTGAGTAGTTTTAAGAATATTATTTGTTTCTGCCTGATATTTTTAGCATTTTATATTTCTACCAAGTAACATATAGAGAACTAGAATAAAATGAATTAAAAAACATATACATACATACATCTATTAATAATTTAGTTTATAACTTTCAGATTATTCATATGTATATGGGTCTATATAATTATTTTTATTTTTTTCTAATTATTTTATATAAACTGAATTTTCATATACATTCTTCTATGAACTTGTTTTTACTTTATAGTATGAGTAAGATATTTTTTATCTTACTTTAAGTGATTGTATAATTCCAAAAGACATATTTTTTTGTAATTTTTTCTTATTTATGTAAATTTAGGTCATTTCAATTGGTCATAATTATAAGCAATACTGCTATGAACATATCATGTGATTTTTAAAATGAAATATACAATGTTTTATTTCTATAATAGATTTCTTATGTTAACTTATGCATCAGTGAAAACATTCATTTTAAGATTGCTCATTACTCTTCATATGCTGTCATTTCATGCCTTTGTCAATTTACCTGGCACTACGAGTATAAAAAGTACTCATCATCATACCCTTTGATAATGAATATAAACAATTTTTGCCATTCTATAAAAATATTATCATTATTTAATGTTGAATTTTTATGTTTATAAAAGATGTTTGTGTCTTCTCTCAAAACTATACAATATTTTTTGAACATTCATGAATAATTATTTAAAATTTTACTTTTTTATTCTGCTGTCCTTCCTTTCCCCCTTCCCCTCCCCTCCCCTCCCATCACTTCTCTCTACCCAGTCTAATGTAACACACTTATTTTTCCCCTCACATCGTCATACATGTATTCTGTATAACAATGAGGGTCTCCTTTCATCTTCTGTGCAAACAGGCATTATAATTGCTGTATGTATATACGTGACTACATGACCAATGTGATTCTGCAACATGTACACTCAGAAAAATGAGAAATTATACCCCATCTGATTCAAATGTATGCTATGTCAAGATCATTGTACTGTCATGTGTAACTAATTAAAACAAAACATTAAAATTTTAAAAAAAACAAATTTCTGCTATTCCAGAGTATGTGAAATAATGAAAAATTTCCGATGAAGAGGGAATGCAAAATAAATAAATAAATAAATAAATAAATAAAAAGGAAATTTATTTGGAAGTTTGGAAAACAGGTATACAGTAAATACCTTTGTCAAAACTCATGATACTGAGTTTTGACATAGATGAAATGGACCTCAGTAGGAAAAAAAAATATAAACACAGTATAAATGTGCAAAAATAAAGATTTCATAGCAAAGGGTTAATCTCTCAAATGAGACAAGTGAAAGTTTGGGAGATTTCCAGAAATCAGAAAAAAACAAGTTGAAATACAATGGTCTTTAAACATACAAATGTATCCTCAACAGGGGAGGGGAGGGGGGATAGTAGAGGATAGGAAAGGCAGCAGAACACAACAGACACTAGTATGGCAATATGTAAATCAATGGATGTGTAACTGATGTGATTCTTCAATCTGTATATGGGGTAAAAATGGGAGTTCATAACCCACTTGAATCAAAGTGTGAAATATGATATATCAAGAATTATGTAATGTTTTGAACAACCAACAATAAAAAAAATTTTTTAAAAAAGATATTAAAACTGGTAAGTACATGGGAAGAATGTTCTTCATTTATCAGAATTTCTTACCTTTGGTTGGTGATGACATAGGAAAAGAAAGATTTAGAGCAGTTAATTTGGCAAAATTTATCAGAAATACAAATGCATTTAATCTGGACTCAGCGATTCCATTTCTGGGAATTTACCCCTCTTCTTTGCCCTAGAAATATATGCAGATATCTCAAGTACTGGAGTAATATTTGGAATAGCAAATATTTTAGACAATAATACCTTGTAAAAAATAAATAAAATTTTACTTTTTTTTCTGGTATAGGGAATTGAACTCAGGGGCACTTGACCACTTGACCACTGAGCTACGTCCCCAGTAATATTTTGTATTTTTATTTACAGACAAGGTCCCACTGAGTTGCTTAGTGCCTCACTTTTGCTGAGACTGCTTTGAACTCACAATACTCCTTTCTCAGTCTCCTGAGCTTCTGGGATTATAGGAATTTGCCACCATGCCTGGCTCAAAATTTTATTCTTGAGTACTGTTCTCACTTAATGTTAGAGGATTTTATTATCAAAACATCATTCCATAATTATTTCTTCCAAGCTTTTGTTTCTTTTTAGCATTCTTCATCTTCTTTTTTTTTACATGTAGAAATCTAAAATTTTATATGGAAAAGTCTGGAAGAATTTTTAAACTTATGTTGGACATCTTTCACTCCAAGATTATTTGTCAAACTCTTTTATATTTATCATCATATCTCTATAAGTTGATTGTATATGCATGGCATTTTTGTCATTCTCAAATGCATTTTTACTTAGGTATGATTTGCAAATTTAATTCTATCATTTTATAAGTTAACAGGAATTAGAAGTTAACAAATTGTAAAAGACCATACTTTAAAAAATTATGTTCGTTTTAGATGTACATAACAGTAGAATGTATTTTAATATATTATAAATACATGGAGTACAATGTATATTAGGATCCTATTCTTGTTGAAAGACCATTCATGGCATGAAAAATGATACATTAGAATTCATTTAGAAATTTTCTTATTTTCTTGCAATTTTAACTTTCTAGATGTAATATTTATAATATATAATTCTTCCTTTAGCAAGATTTTTAAATAACTCTTTGACTTGTGAAATAGAATTTGCTCCTTCATGTTTCAAACCATACATTCAATGCTGTTTTTATTTATATGTGCTTCAAACAATGCTACCTCTTGGGTCTCCCAGAAAATTCTTCTCTGCTCATCTATTCATAACCAAAATTCTTCCCTGTTCAGTAAGGCCAGAGAAGCCATTCCTCCAGAATTGATGTACATTAATTATTAGGGATTTTTTCATCAATATCTGTATTACCAATAGCTGCATTCTACAGTCTACATGAATTACATGGACATTTATTACAGCTGCATATCTCTGATAAACATTTTGCTAGTCTTTATTTTGAATGCTCTTTCTCTATATTTCTCTCCCATCCTCTCTCTCTACACTCATTCATATCCCAACACAAGGTTTTAGTTTCCCTGTTGATCCTCTGTTTTAGTTACATCATGGAGAGAGGAACTCTGTGAATCTTGGTGATAACTATTGATGTTGAAGAGATGCATCAATCTGATAAAAAACACATTCAAATATGAACAACTGCTTAATACTAATGCAAGCAGCACAGCACATTCAATTATGTACCAAACAGCTTTTCTCTCCTCTCTTACACCCATGTCTAGAGGATTACTGGAACTGTGTTTCAAACAGTTACTCAAATTTTGCACAGCCTTCCAACAACATGTTATGGTTACCAAAGACAAGAGGCAATAATAGATTAATTCAGCAAGGGCTGAATATGCCATTAATAGCCATGCAATAGGCTTATCTGGGCCGACAAAGTGGCCCCCTTTCATGTCTGTTCAATTAGAGATAATAGTTGAAGGCATTAATCACACATATTTTCAACAAAACTTTTCCCAGTCAAAGACACCCTGCAAATGATGTGGTCCAATGCACATCCGCCTATTAGGGTTGCTATGACTATGGCAAGTCTGATCTGAAAGACAGGATACAATCAGGCCTGAGACAATGAGTGGATTTTCATATTTAATGGCCTTGGTTTTCAGCTTGGCACAGCAAACTGAATAGGAGTGACCCAAAGATGACCTTCTATTTTTCTTATTTGATTTGTCCCCAGGAATGGACAAGGCACTGGGATCCTGGGAGTAATCAGAAAATAAGCAATGTCCCCTTATATGAATGAAACCAGGGAAAGGTCTACCCCAGAAAACTTTTGTTTGGTTACTGATATAGGAGAACCTTTTTGTTGTTAAATTATTTTTTTTCCACAGGTATTTTTAGGAAAACAATAGGGGAATAAGCACACCAATCAGAAGCAATGGGGCCAGAAAATTGCCTGCCACGAAATATTCTTCATCATAGGCCTTAATTTCTCAGATTTTGTGTACACCTACCAATGGAAGCTTTTCAACAAGATCATCTAAAGTAAATCCAGATATAAAATAAAATATTTCATAAACTGAACATGAGATAGAAATAAGAATGAGTCATATGGTTCTGATTTATTTGTGAACAAAAGAGATTATAAACAAAAAATGTTTGACCAAAGGTCTGAGATCTATGCATACTGGGTACATGTTGTTATTTCTCCCCTTTATTTATGGTGCATGATAGTACTGTCAATGTAGAGAACATTGATCTTATGCTTTTCAAAAGTGTATAAGAAATTTTTCTCAAAAAAATATCATATACCATTTACTCATCTTTATGAGTTGAACCCCATACATTGCAATTATTTTCATTTACATTATACTGATTATGGTACTACCAATTACTGAACACTAGCTATAAATTCTACTGAGTGCTGAAGAACAAAGGAATCTCATAACTAGCACAGTATATGTTTTTAAATATATGTGCATATATATATAATATATAATTATATATAATTTCTGTTTTGAAATTATATACATAATTATACATACATTATAATACATTAATTAGAATCATTGTATATGATTATAATATATAATTGTATAGAATAATTTATATGTGATTATGTGATAAATGTATCATTATATAATCAATATATAATTATGTTTCAAAATTATATTTGCATGATTATATAATTTACAGATAATTATAAAATTAAATGTACATTGCACATAGATTTATATATCTTATATAATATGCATATATACATATACAGAAATACATATGTATAGTTCAAAAGACTATAGGTAAACAGTTAAACCATAAAACAGTTCACTAATGGTATAGGGATTGACCAAGAGAAAAATCACTATGGGAAGTTATTTTAGAGATGTGTAAATAAAGCAATCAGAGGAAATATATGCATGAGCTAAGGAATCAGCCTTTTCATCTATATAATTTTTTTTTAATTTCATGTGTTAAATTTAAAACAAGTAATTAACTTAGCAATTTCTAGTCTCCCACCTTAAAATTACTTCCTTTTATGTGTGTTCCCACTTCCCTTAGACATCAGTTATGAGTTATGAATTATTTGACTTTTATTTTTGTTTTTAGGTGTAAGTTTATGAGTACTTGAACACAGGTTGTAATATTTCATTATCACTAAAGAACTCTGATGTTATTATTTAGTTTATGAACCTATAGGTGGAATTTTATTTATTTTTTTAATTGAGTAGAAAAATAAAGAATTACAATTTTATATAAAAGGATTTTTTTTAAGTTGATAGTGGGTGATGTGATAGAACCATGAGTATTTATTTTTAGAAAAAAAATATATTGAAAGGTAAGAATATGAATATTTACTGTGATAATTAATAACTAAATGTTGTAAATGTTGTAAATTCTTACATCTTCATTTTGTATACTTTTGAGATATGGTAGGTTTGGAACTAAATGATGTCTTATAGAAAAAATATATAGACGTTATTCTAAGCAGTCACAGTTATAAATCATTATATATGGACATCCAAGAGTATTCAAATAACTTATAGGTACATAATTTACAAGTTGTCAAATCTTTAAATTTTAATTGCAAAACTTTTCTGTCTATAATATATAATTTCATATATTATAGTCTACTCTAGCATATTATCTTATAAAGTACCCTTGTATAAGAAATGTGTGATTTTTTAAAAAAAATTGAATCTGATACATGAAAACATTAAAATTATACATATTTATGTGGTATCATGTAACATTTCAATACCTGTATACATTGTATAATGTTTAAACTGGATTTAGAATATCTATCTCCTCAACACTTATTATTTTTTTGTGATGAAAACTTTCAAAATCCTTGCTTCTAGATTTTTTAAATGTACAATAAATTATAGTTATTGATTTTTTAGAGTCTGGTAGAAGCAAACCAGAGATTTTTGCTTCCATTTAACTATAGTTTAGTACACATCAACCAAGATTTCTTGATATCTTCACCTCCTCCCTCTTCCAAGTCTCTGATAACCACCATTATACTATCAATTTCTATGAGATAGACATTTTTACATTCTGTATATGAATAAGATCATTGGATATTTGTCTTTTTGTACCTGCAATATTTCACTTAACATAATGATCTCCAGTTACATCTGTTATCACAAATGACAGGATTTGATTCTTTCTAATGGCTGAGTAGTATTCCATTATGTATACATACCACATTTTCTGTATCATTTATTAGTTGATGGACATTTAGTTTATTTCCATTTTTGTATATTGAAAATAGTGCTGCAATAAACATCGAAGTGCAGATCTCTCTTCAAGAGACATTTTTTTTTTCAAATATATACCCAGTGGTAGGATTGTTGGATCTCATAGTGGTTATATTTTGAAACTTCTAAGTCAACTACTTAACATTTACCAAAGTAGATGCACTAATTCACATTTCCAGAAATAGTGTTCAAGGGTTCTTTTCACTACACATCCCAGCCAGTACTTGTACTTTAATGTATTTGAGAGTAACCATTCTTATTAGAGTAGGTGATATCTCTTTGTAGTTTTGATTTGCATTTCCCTAGTCATTAATGAGGTTAAGAATTTTATTATATATTTGAGTCATTTATATGTCTTATTTTGAGAAAAGTCTATTAAATTGCCCATTTTTAACTTGAATTATTTTTTATGCTATTAAATTTTTAGAGGTCCCTATATATTCTGCAAATCAACTAATTGTTAGATATATGATGTGCAAACACTTTCTCCCATTCTGTAGGTTTTTTCTTCACTCTTGATTGCTTCTTTAGGTGTGAAGACTCTTTAGTTTGTTGTAATTCCATTTGTCTCCTCTTCTTTTGTTTCCTGTGTTTATGAGGTTTTCTCCCTAAATTCAATTCCAATGTTTTTTACTCTTTTTTTCTCTGTTTTCTTCTAATAGTTTCATAGTTTCAGTCTTAAGATCCATTTTAAGTTGACTTTTGTAACTGGTGAAGGATTGGGGCCCAGTTTTATTTTCCTGTATATGGATATAAAATCTTCTCAGCACCATTTATTGAAAAGACTCTCCTTTCTTCAATGAATGTCCTTAACACACTTATCTAAAATCAGTTGGCTCTAGGTGCATGGGTTTACTTCAAGTTCTTTATTCTGTGTTATTGATCTCTATGTCTTTGACAATAGCATACTGTTTTTATTACTATATTTTTGCTCAATACACAAAAACCAATAATCATGATGTACCCACATGAACAGAGAAAAGGACAAAAACATACATCCATTTTAAAAATTCAGGAAAAACATTTGATAAAATCTAATATACCTTCATGACAATTACTGAACAAATTAGTAATACAGATAATGTACCTCACACAGTTAAGGTCATTTATAAGCCAATAACTAATATTATGTTAAATGGAGAATGCTGAAAGCTCTGAAATTTTACAGCAAAACAAGGTTTTCTACTTTCACTACTTCAATTCACTGTAGTACTGGAATCCCTAGCTAGAATAATCAGGCAAGCAAAAGAAATTAAGGACATCAAATTGAAAAAGAAAATAAATTGTCACTGTTTGTAGATAACAGGATCTTATATAAAGAAAATCCTAAAACTAATCAAACAAATAAACCTAATATAATAAAACCAAAAAACTAATAAATTAATTTTTAAAAGTTATGGGGTAAAATATCAACACACAATATTAGTAGCTTTGCTATATGCCAATAGTGATTATCCACAATTGAATGAAGGAAATAAGCCTATTTGTAATAGCTACCAAAAATAAAGTATGTAGAAATGAGTTTGACCTAAATGGTGAAGATCTCTACAAGGAATATTATAAAACATTAATGAAAGAAATTTTAAAAACACATATAAAATTAAAAGACATCTCTTGTTCATTGGGAGCATTGATATTCTTAAAACGGTTATATTGTCCAAAGCAATTTAAAGATTCAACACAATTCCTATCAAGATACCAATAGTATTCTTCACAGAATTAGAAAAAAAATCTGAAATTTTTATAGAACTTCCAAAAAAAAGAAAAAAAAAGAAATTTAAAAATCCAAATACCTAGTCATCTTGAGGAAAAATAATAAAGCAGAATACATTATACTAAATAACTTGAAAATATCCTATAAAACTCTTGTATGTCATAGTCTTTAGGCAGAATTTCTTCATCATCTAGAAAGATTGATCTTTGCTCTCAGGTCCTTCAATTGATCAACTAAGACCCAACCACTTCATGAAAGGTAATCTGCTTTACCTAAAATCTACTGATTGAAATGTTAATTACATTAACAAAATGTCATTAGCAAAAGGCCTTCACAGTCACAGCAACATCTGAACTACTTACTGGTCTTTGGAAAAAAAATAGAAACCATATCATAAGCAAGTTAACACACAAAATTAACTATTGAAACACCTAACAATTCATTTTCAATATTTTTATGCTTATTTAATACCTACTGTAATATTCTATTTAAGAATAACTTACATATATCGTAGGCTTTGATTCCAGAAATATTACCAAGTGTATTACTAAAGAATGATCTTTAGCATAACCATATACACATATCAGCTTTAGTAATCAGAATATTAATAGTATATATTTGTATAATATACTATTCATATTATTATTGCCACAATTACTTGCCTATATTTTCCTCTATCAGAATATTTGATCCAGTCCAGGAATAAGTATTGAATTTCACTGGCATAGATTCCACACTATATTTATAATATATATTTTATATAACTTTTATCATTTTTGGTGCTTCCTCATGATTATGTTCAAACTATAAATTCTGACATGGATGCTACATATATGATGAAAGATATCATATTATTCTCAGGGAATTGGATCTGGAGATACATTCACCACTTACTGATGATATGTTAATCATCCAGGCAAGATATTTATGAATAGTTTCTACTTTTCTCTGTCATACATATATCAGGTTAATCATTAAATTCCTTTCTATATTTTTAAGCCATTAAATTTGTCCTGAACCAATTTTGACCATGGTATTTAAAATTTTTTCATTAACAAATTTCCTTCTTCCAACTGACACAGGATATTTTATTGTATTTGTCCTTCTCCCTATTTTTTTGTTTGTTGACTATTAGTAGGAACTCATGAGTTTCTAGTATTTCATTGGTCTACATTCTATTACTTTTTAGCTTTTTTATATTCAAATTATGCTGCTTTGAGATACATGGAATGCTTTCAGGCTCTCTTCTATAGATTGTGAATGCTTTTAACATTGTTCACCTTCTTACATGATATGTCTCATTTTATGTACATTGTCCCATTGTCACATTGTATGTACACTGTCCCAGCCCCAAAATCAGTCATTTCAATAAAAACTCTACTTACTATTTTGTGGAAAGGAATGATTTTATTATTACAAATTAAAATATGGAATCTAGTTTTGTTCATCACTGCTTCATTTTCTTTGTTTTAACTCTATTTTTGGAAACAGGTATAAACACACACGTTTATATATAATATATGCCTATATACATACATACGTATACATGTATGTATACACACATGTATGCATGTTTTAGAAAATATAAAATCAAACTGATATTATAAATATTAACACATTTTCTTGCAGACTTTTCTCTCATTCTTCTAAATTTCTTTATTACATATTCTACAATGAGAACTATGGCTTCCAAAATATTATTGTGTTTACTAATTTGTTCAGTTTAAACTTATTTTTTTTTCCAAATTGCTTTCAATAAATGAATAAAAAGTAAAAACCAATTAAAAGTAGTTCATTTGCATTTTCTTTCCTAGAATCTGTCCCACTTAGAAGTGAGGGAAGTATTTAATTCTGTGTCCTTGGATGCTTGGATTGGTTATTTTTCTTTTTTCCTTTCAATGTGATTATAAAATTCATTTGGGATTATTTTTTCAGTTTGATTATCAATTCAATCTATGTTTTGTAATATACAGAATATGAACATGATTCAAAAGTCAAAATCTGCAAAATGAAAAATATAGTTGGGATAATACATGGTATCTCTGTTATATATCAGTTTTATCCCTACCTACCACCCATTGTATGTAACTTTTATTCTGTGCTTTTTTTTAATGAAGATGAGTAGATGTCTCTATTTTTATGACTTTTTATATGCAAAGGTAGTATTTTATATATGCATTCTAATATATTTTATTAAACAATATTTCTGGAAATCACTGCCTATCAGTTCATAGAGAGCTTCTCATTGTTTCATAACTGAATAGTACTATATTTTGTGTAGAGGTGATAAACTGAAAAAGGTGATCAATTCTTAAATCTAGAATGTTAGATAGTTTCTGATATTTTTCTATTACAAAACATTTATCTTCATAAAAAAATAACCTGCTTATTATAATTTTGCATTGTACATATGTCCATTTTCAGGAGTTCTTAGAAAACATATTGATGAATCAAAGGATATAGTGATGTAATTTTGTTATATATTGTTACATTTTTCTTAGCAGGAACTGTACCATTGTGTATTTGCACCAGCAATGTGTGAGACTCTTATAAGAGCTGTAACGCAAACTCAATAAAGTATGATTATTGATTTAAAGTAACCAGCTTCCAGTACATTACTTTCATTGGTGGGAGAAATGAAACTATGAACCTGAGTTAAAATATTTTTAAAGCAAAGCATAGCTTTTAAAGTAGGGAAGAACAGAATAAAAGGTATGCTCTTGCCTGCTGCCTTAGCTCCTGCACCCTCCCTTCATGCCAGGGACAAAGAACTGTAGTGAAATATCAGGCTGTTGTAAATAGGGGTGAGGAAATCTAAACAATAAGAATTGCCCTACAGGGTCATATTCCACCCTCTACAGAATGCAGAATTTTATTAAATTAAGGAATTAGCCACCATTATATTGCCCTAATATTTGGAAGAAGAAACTAGAACATTTATATATTTAACATACAGAATTTCTGGTATTCAATAAAATCATTGATTTTGATGTATTATAAAAAAGTCATTTAAGTTTGAAATAAGTTTTAAAAATGAGACAATAGAAATAGACAAAAATAAGGCCCAACTATTTGAATAGGCAAATAAAATACATATGCAAGAATAATTTAAATGATGGAGAACTTTTCCAGATTGTTGGTGTCTTTAAAATTATAATATTTTAAAATGTAAAACTAAAATATTTGTTAAGAATCATTAAGTGGATTTAATAAGAGATAAACTGCAGAAGAATAAAGGATTATTGAACTAGAGGATAGACAATTTAAATGAACCATAGGGTAGGTCTATATTGAAATACAAAACAAAAATAAAAATATAATACAGCATTAAAGATAGATGCAACAACATGGAAAGACCTAGTATGATAACCATTGAGCTGCTAAGGGGACAATAAAATGTGGGAAGAAAAAGCTAAAAAAAAAGGGAAGAAGTTTCCAAAAAATGATTAAACACCTTAAGTCACATGTCCTAGAATTTCTGCAAACCCCAAGTGGATAAGTAGTAAAAATCCTACTTCAAAACACACACACACACACACACACATACACACAAAATGCTAAAAATCAAAGAGAAATTGAAAATCTTAGAAGCTGTCAAAGGAAAACATGTATTATCTCCAAAGGAGTAACCTCAACCCAGGAAAAATTCTCTCAACAAAATTATGGAAACCTGAGAACAATGGAATGATGTTATCTAAGTAATAAAAGAAAATAAATACATAATTATATTTCTGTACCCAAGGATTTATTCTTCAACATGAAGGTAAAAGAAAATATCAGACAAAAACAGCTATTTTCATAGCATAACCTGAAATCAAGCATATCAAAAGAATTACAACTGAGGAAAAATGGTCCAGATGAAGCCCAAAAAGTACAGAAAAAAATAAGAGAAAAGAAAACAGACAAATGTGAATAAATAATGATAAATAAAGGTAAAAAATTTCCAGTATTTTTGTAACTTTAAACTGATTTGTAACAATAACTGAAATGGGAAAAATTAAATATTCTGTTTTTATCACTATTAGTAAAAACAAAATTTACATTAAAAAATAAAAATAAAAGTTAAAAGTCTTAGTCTTTAGAATAGCTAATGAACTAATAGTAAAATAATGTATACATATTCAAAGAGTATAAGGGGAAATAATTTTATTTATTATGTTAAAACTTTTAGGGTAAGTAAGATAAGAAATAAATATGCATATAAAATAAATTGATCTAACCAAAAATAAAGAGTGTATAAAGTAAACCATATGTAAGTAAGCCTTTCATAAAAATAAACACCAGAAGCATAAAATTAATTGTATTGGATGCAATACAAAAAGTATGATTACAATATTATTTTTGAAGAAAAGAATGAATAAGAGCATTAAGTATACCATAGAAATCCTCATATCTTCTTCTTTTTTATATTTATTTTTTTAAAATAAATGACAGCAGAATGCATTACAATTCTTGTGTTTGCTTGTTTGTTTTAATTAGTTACACATGACAATACAATGACCTTGACATATCACAAATTTGAATCAGGTAGGATATAATTTCTCATTTTTATGAGTATACAGGTTGCAGAATCACATTGGTCATGCATTCATATATATATACACACAGTAATAATAATGTCTGTTTCATTCTACCACCCTTCCTTATTACACATATACAGCACAATTTTTTGTATCTCTGGTTGTATATAAAGTATGTTGACACCAGTTCGTATCTTCATACATGTACTTTGGATAATGATGTCTATCACAATCCACCATCCTTGCTAACCCCCTACTCCCTCCGTTTCTCTCCTACCCCTCTGCCTTATTTAGAGTTTGTATATTCCTCCCATGGTCTCCCTCCCTAGCCCACTATGAATCAGCCTCCTTATATCAGAGAAAACATTTGACATTATTTACTTTTTTTGGATTGGCTAACTTCACTTAGCATTAACTTCTCCAACAACATCCATTTACCTGCAAATGCCATGATTTTATTCTATTTTATTACTGGAGAAAATTTTATTTTGTATATATGCCACATTTTTTTATCCTTTTATCTACTGAAGGGCATCTAGGTTGATTCCTCAGTTTAGCTATTGTGAATTGTGCTGATATAAACACTGATGTGTCTGTGTCCATGTAGTATGCTGATTTTAAGTCCTTTGAGTATAGACAGAGGAGAGGAATAGCTGGGTCAAATTGTGGTTCCATTTCCAGATTTCCAAGGAATCTCCATACTGCTTTCCATTTTGGCTGCACCAATTTGCAGTCCCATCAGTAATGTATGAGTATACCTTTTTTCTCACATCTTTGCCAACACTTATTGTTGTTCATAATAGCTGCCATTCTGACTGGAGTGAGATGATATCTTATAGTAGTTTTGATTTTTCATTTCTCTAATTGCTAGAGGTGATAAACTTTTTTCATATATTTGTTGATTAATTGTATATTCTCTTCTGTTAAGTGTCTGTTTAGGTACTTGGTCCATTTATTGATTGATTATTTGTATTTTTTGGTGTTTAGCTTTTTGAGTTCTTTATATAACCTAGACATTAGTGCTCTATCTGATGTGTGAGGAGTAAAAATTTGCTCCCATGATGTAGGCTCCCTATTCACCTCACTGATTTTTTTCTTTTGCTGAAAAGAAACTTTTTAGTTTGAATCCATCCCATTTATTGATTCTTGGTTTTAATTCTTTTGCTATAGGAGTCTATAGAAGAAAAATTAGGCCCTTATTTCCATCATGTGGGATTAGGTCATATACTCTTCTTTACAAGGTGAAGAGATGTAGATCTATGAAGTTTTTGTTTTGTTTTGTTTTGGTTGGTTGGTTGGTTGGTTGTTTTTAATGGTGCTGCAGCAATAAATCCAGGGTCTCCCACATTCAAGGTAAGTACCACTGAGCCCTGGACAAATTTTTATAAGTTTGCATAAATTAGAGAATAGCATAACAAAAATAATTTACTAAATTACTAGTGATGTTATTTATAAATATAAACATTATATACTCATTTATTCTGAAGTTAAATAACACAAATAATTCAAAAATCAAAAATTCATCCTAATTTAAAACTCTTTCTAAAATAATTAAGAACAATTTATATAGTACAAAAACTCTTTGTCATAAAGGAGGTAATATAATGAAAATACATTCCTTGAAATATATGGAAACTAAAATATTTCTCTGAAAATCTTATCTGAATGTCATGTAAAATACTGAGATTATGCTAGATTAGGGCTTCACTGTCAGGACATTACTGACATTTGAGGCTGGTAATTCTTTAATGTGGCAGGCTCTCCTGTGCATTGTAGAATGTTTACCTGGATCCCAGGCCTCTCCCACTAAATGTTAATAGCTTTCTCCTAGTCATAAAAAACAAAATATGATTCTAGTCATTGCCAATATTCCCTTGGGGGCAGAAAGCCCCCAGATGAGAACAATTGCACCAGATGATCTATAATCATTTACTACAGTGCTGAGGATAATTATGATTTTTAGTTTCAGGGTTGACTGCCTTAATTGAAGGTGTGCTAATTCTCCAGAAGAAAACACATCTTCATTAAAACCATATATAAATTATGAAACATCCCTGAAAACATATATTGACAAATTTACTTGTTTTAAGAATATGTGTCAGTATGTCATTATAGAAAGAATAAGAAAATATCAAGTTCTTTTCCTGTATGTAGGGGTGTAAGAAGAAGGGGAATTGAAAGATATAACTACAGGAATTCTTGGGACTTTTCTATTTTTATGCAAAGATCAATTATGACAGGCTAGTACAAAATTTGACCTTTATTTGGAAGAAATCTGTCACAGGCTGTCATTGATTACATGAGAAATTATAAACATTCTGTACTAGACAGGAACATTATCAGCATTTACAGAGCCTGCACATCTGCCTTGTGAGATTCCGGTCATACTCAACATTGTCCTAAAGCCAGAATCAGAAAAAACTTCACTCCTATGCTTGAAGCAAGAGGAAAAGATTTGGATTATAAAAATAAGTTTCCTGAATCATACCATATTCTTATTTTTTCACTGATAATTTTATTCCAAACACAATCTAGGCTAATAGTATAATATTATTTTATAGAATATAAAAATTTATATAATTTATATAAATATAAATAATATAAACTACAATATAATTCATGTCAGATTTATTTAATATATTTATATTATATAATATATTTTATTTTATAAATATGTAGAATACATATAAAATAAATATAATTTTATAAAATGTATTTGCATAATACAATGAATTTACTGAATATAATTTATATTGTAATTTTTATATGATATACATGCATTAGTTCCTATACTATTATATATAAAAGTACAATATTATATATATGTAAACATTTTATCATATATTATTTTCACATGCATATTGACTAATTATTAGATGGCAGGTGTTAAATAGGTTAGTACAAACAAATTCAAGGATCTGAATTTATTTATCGGGAGACATAGGCAAGGAAATAAATTGTCACATATTATAAAATATTGAAAAATATAAATGAAGTATTTTTCCAAGAACTAATTCAGGATGATGTTTTACGATTTTTTTTTTTTTTTTACAAAATGGGAATTACAAAATCAAGACCTTTCAATAGTGGGTGGAATATATCAGTCTTTTCAAATGATACTAAGAGTAAATGAGATATTCGTGGAAAGGATAAGAGTTATTGAGGAAAAGATACCTTTAAAGATTATCTTTAATGAAGACTAGCCTGTGGTAAAAAGCTATACTGTATAATTTTCATCCTGCTGTTTATCAAGCATATCTATGAGTGAGAGAAGCAGAATTAGGCAAAGGATAATGGAACTGCATTGCATGTAAAGCATGGGACTTGGCTGATGGCACATCAGTGGTATCCTAAATTGAGGCAAGACAATGGGGCTGTTGTACATCTGACTGGAGCAATATCTGGTAATAACCTGGCCCTGTAACTGTAACAGAAGCTGCTCCTTTTGATCATGGTATATTCCATTGGAATCTCATCCATGAGCTGTCTGCCGTCATCAATACAGACAGGTAGAGTATCAAGCAGTTTGGTTTCAAAGGAGGATCTGAAATTCATTGACAACATCCAGTACAGTCCACTCCTGACTCATTAAAATTCATTAGCTTTATACAGTATGTTCACTCAACTCGGTAACAGACTTTCCAAGATTCTGGTTCATATGTTTTCTGGGTGACTTATAAGAGGAAGGTTATTTATATAAAAAGTCCACATAACCACAACTGATTTCCCAACTACAATCATTGTTCATTATTTGCTCCTTCTACTGCATGTTTTAGATTCCCTTCACTGTTAGCAAGAATTTCTGCTGATCTAGGTGATGTTGAGATGACCCAGATTCTCATACTAGAAATATCTGAGCCCTTTGACTCTTCATGTCCCTTTTAGGTCACTGATTTTGTAGTTGCTTACTTGCCATGGAAATTGGTTTGTAGGTAAATCAGAGATGTCCCAGAGGATTAATATAGTGGCAAACTCTTTCTTCCCTGCCCCCATTACTTATTAAAATCCTACCTGGTTCTGATGATCAAGATCAATTAACCTTGACAGCATTACTTACTTTAATTAACTTTAGGATCTTTACACAAAGAGTCCAAAAGGAACATGTGGCAAGCCACAGGTTAAGTTTATTCAGAGCCCTGCAAGCATTTAAACTTAAAAAAAAATCACATTTAGAACTTCAGTTTCAGAATCAGATTGCATAAATTATCCAGGTGAGACACTGAGAGTAAGGTTAATAAGACCAGTTCTTTTTTATTTTATTTTCATTTATTTTTATTTTATTTTTGTGATACTGGGGAATGCACCCAGGGACATTCTGCTACTGAACTATATCTCCAGCCTTTTTATGTTTTGAAACAGGGTCTCACTAAGCTTCTGAGACTGGCATTGAACTCAGCATCCTTCAGCCTCAGCCTCCTGAGTCACTCAGATTACATGCATGTTGAGATGACCCAGATTCTCATACTAGAAATATCTGATCCCTTTGAATCTTCATGTCACTCTTAGGTCACTGATGTTGCACTTGCTTACTTGCCATGGAAATTGGTTTGTAGGGGAATCAAAGAGATGTCCTAGAGGATTAATATAGTGGCAAACTCTATGTCTGGCTAATAAGTTAGTTCTTATGTTTGTCAAATGGTTTCAGATACAGGTAGTCCATAAATTAAATACAGTACCATATTAAAGCCACCTTCCTCATAACTCCTTCTACTTTCCTTTTTACTAAATCTGCTTCTTCCCAGAATTTTAATATTTCTACTTCCCAAGTCCTGAGGAATCAGCAAAGGCATTTACCATTGCCCATGATATAGTCTTATACTTAATGACATTCCCCAGTTCTCAAAGTCTGAGTGAATTTGGCTGCTCCGGTGATACCTTTCACAGTAACCCATTCTATCCTGGTCTACACTGTTAAACATTTTAATAGTGGTAATCCACAAGTCCATCAATAGATATTGTACTCTATATTTTACCAGTGGTGAGGGCTTCAGTTCAAGCTCACCTGCAGGCGATCCAGATCCAGGATGTCATTTTTCCAGTCTACTTCATAGAATTGATTTAGAAAAATACTACCAACTCTAAAATTTCAGGATCTCTGAAGAACAAATTCTAAGATGTAGATACACAGAGTATATTTGGGACTGTTCTCAGAAAAAAAACTTAAAAGGATATTAAGATTGGGAAAAGGGGGATGTTGAACTGTGATGCAATTACAATAAATGTTTCAGACAATCCCATGAGGAAGACCTTCATGGATGTCCCTAATTTAGATATTTACCAGTTATTACATGCATTTTATACCATAGCTCAGTTATAAAAATCCAGTAACCTAGAGAGCACATATTGCCATATGATCAATGTCCTAGGACTGCCATAACAAACTGCCATAAATTTGGTGTCTGTAAAAAATATTTTCCCAGAATATTTTCCATCATTCTCTTTCCAAACTTTTAGTAGCCACTGACAATTTTTGGCATTCCTTGGCTTATAGACTTTCTAATCTAATCTCTGTTACCACCAATCTATGATGTGTCGTTCTTTTCTGTTTCTTTCTTTTTCTGTTACTTATTAATAGCGCTGATCATTTGATTTAGAGCACACCTTAATCCAGGATATCTCATCTCTGTATCTTTGATTTAATGGCATCTTCCCAGAATCTTACTCCTCCAAATGTTAATTTCTTGGTCTAACTGCACAAATCTTCCATAGGCTGTGCACAATTTAATCCAGCATACCTTGAATATATGGTTTTCTGATTGCAGAATGCATAAGAATCCACTAGTTTGCTCATTTCTTTCTTTTTTTTTTTTGTGTGTGTGTGTGTTCATTATTTTTATTTTGGTGGTAGCTTTTTGGGTGCATACATATGTCAAAACTTAAACTGCATACTTTAAATACTAGAAATTTATTTATTACATGTTAATTATACCTCCCATAAGGTTGTCAACAATTTTAAAAGCATTAGAAAAAATTTTAAAGAGTATATTATCATGTATATTTTATTTATTTATTTTTATTATTTTTTTAATTGGTTGTTCAAAACATTACAAAGCTCATGACATATCATCTTCCATACATTTGATTCAAGTGGGTTATGAACTCCCATTTTTTACCCCAAATACAAGTTGCAGAATCACATCAGTTACACATCCACATTTTTACATAATACCATATTAATGACTGTTGTATTCTGCTACCTTTCCTATCCCCTAATATCCCCCCTCCCCTTCCCTCTCATCTTCCCTCTCTACCCCATCTGCTGTTGTTTAATTCTCTCCCTTGTTTTTTTTTCCCCTTTCCCCTCACAAACTCTTATATGTAATTTTGTGTAACAATGAGGGTCTCCTTCCATTTCCATAGTTTCCCTTCTCTCTCCCTTTCTCTCCCCCAAATCCTCTCTGTTTAATGTTAATCTTTTCCTCATGCTCTTCTTCCCTGTTCTGATCTTAGTTGCTCTCTTTATATCAAAGAAGACATTTGGCATTTGTTTTTTAAGGATTAGCTAGCTTCACTTAGCATAATCTGCTCTAATGCCATCCATTTCCCTGCAAAATCCATGATTTTGTCATTTTTTAGTGCTGCGTAATACTCCATTGTGTATAAATGCCACAGTTTTTTAATCCATTCATCTATTGAAGGGCATCTGGGTTGATTCCAAAGTCTAGCTATTGTGTAATTTGCTCATTTCAAGTGCAGAATCCCATACACTGAGAATTTGTTTCTGGATGTCTGAACATTTACTGCAATTTTCTCTTCAAAAACAACATAGTCTTGAAAATATAGACAGTTTTATAATTGTGAGGTAATTACCTTTGTTCCTCTTGTATTAGATTTCAGGGCTGCCAACTACACAGGCAGTTTTTGTTTTGATGTGTGATTGGTGGATAGTAACACTTAGAATACTGCATATTCTTCTACCACAACATACAGACCACATTCACCATGGAAGGATTTGCTGCTTTAACAAACAATCTGTAGGAAACTATGATGCTTCTTGTGGTAAACATTGTCTTTAGATTATCAAATACGTGTTTTAGATGGTAATATTATTTTTAATGCCAATGGAAGATTTCTTGGCAAGTGGTACCCCCATGACTGATTAAACAGACTTCCAGTTTTCTAAATATTCACATTAAAGATAACAATGTGTCTTTTGGATTGAGTCAGTGACACTAAAGCATTGAATATAATATTTCAAAGAAATTATGTGACTTTTTGTTGTATTTTTAACATATTAAATAGAATATAACATACCAATTTACATAATCAGCAAATTTTATTCTGATTTTTAGTCAGAACCTTATGATAATTTTTGACAGAAACTATTTTTGGCTTGATATCCACTCTGCCTATTTTTTGTTTATCAGAATTCTGATCAAAATTTTTAGGCCAAAACTACAGATTATAATGAAATTAAGTTTAGCCTGACAACTGTTTTGGGGTTTGTTTGTTTGTTTGTTTGTTTGTGTGTCACTGTCACAAAAATACCTGACAAGAGCAACTTAGAGTAGAAAAATTTTATTTGAAGTTCATGGTTTCAAGATGTCTCAGTCCATAGACAGCTGCCTCCATTGCTGTTGGTCCATAACTACCAGTAATGGCCTGCCTCAGACCTCTTAGGTTTTTATCACTTATAACCCAATATAATACTAGCTCTACAATACTATATTAAAAAACACCTTGAATGGTATAGAGCAAAAAATAAATGGGCTCCATATTTAAAGAAAACTTAAATGTACACCTATGGAATTTTCCTTCTCTTCCTAGAATTCTTAGTGATCCCTAGCTGATATAGTGATATTAGAAAGAAAAAGAAGATAAACAAAGAAATTTATCAGCACAAGAACCAAGAACCAGAGTCAAGTATAGTCTCTTTCTAGTACTTTTGACAACTATGTAGATTTCATTATGTATTCAGTCTAACCTAAATTGCTTATCCACATTTAGTATTTATAAACTTTTCTCTAGGACATATTTAGGCCTACTTTTCAATAATTTGAGTTATTTTATGCAGTTTTATTAAAAAATGTATACAGTCTAATATTATATATTAGACTGATTTTGGCATATGAAAACTGTCAGGTTTTTTAAATTGTGTGACTTCTTATGTAAAAAGTCTCATTTATAGCGTTATCTTTACAAGACATATACATGTGTATTTTTATATATTCTTCCTATATCCTTGACTAGCCTTACTACAATTTATTGATTACCTACATTTTCTAAGTGTTATAACTTAGCACATACATTCTCTAATGATATGTTAATTTTATTTTTATATATATATATATATATATATATATATATATATATATATATATATATATATATATCAATAGTTATGAAGAAATGTGTGTAAAGAGTATTTTTGGCTAATGATCTCTTTTTTTTCAATACTGAGGACTGAACCCTGGGCCTCATGAGTGTTGATTAATGCTCTACCACTCAGCAGCATTCAGCCCAACATTTTCTCATTCTGGTAATTTTTCATTTATCCTCACTTTTGCACTTCACAATTAAATACTAGTCATTGTTTTTGTGAAACTTTGCAGATAAAACCTTGAACAAAATCACTTGGATATAAACTGGATGTGTTAAAATGCCTCTCAGAGACATATTCAACAATATTCAAGAAAGCCTAGTATTTTTTTCTTTTTTGTTAACATCTGGAATCATTTTGACATAATTATAAAGACATGAAATATAATTTGCTTTAATTCATTCCCTAAAGCCAAGTATTTCAATTTCAAGAAATAGGTGCAAGAAGAAGAAAATAATGTTTGATTTGGTATAATAAGAGCACACACAAATCCTGGGAGATCTGGAATACAGTTGATGCATAGATTGAGGATGTGCTTATGAATATATAAGAGAATTTAAAAAAATATTTTAAAGTCCACAAGACAGGAAATGTGAACACATTTTGAGGTAACACTTAAGAAAAGCAAAAGGAAAAAATATTCATTAATAGTGACTTCTATTCCTTATAGTTTCTCATATTTTATTCCAAAAGTGACTTTGAAATAATAAAATTCACAGAAAAGAACAGGGTGAACATAACTCCGTTCACACATGGTGGAAGAAATAGACATAAAATCATTTCATGTCTTTTGGAACACCACAGGGATCAAGGGTGAGTCAGTTGCTTACACATACAGGATTCAGAAAAGTTTTCCAGCCCACTGTTCAAGAAACATGAAAGATATTTTGAAAATTCTATAAGAAGTAGTTGAGATGCCAAACACCAAAGGAATCCCAACCTTGATAAGGGATACTAAAGCTGATGGTGGAAATGTGGTCATCAACTATGGAATCAAGGTCAGGCCAAGTCTCACAACCCAACACCAAACTACCTGATAGTACTGGCCACCAGATCAATAATGAGGACAATTTAAAAATATTTCCATTGATATCAAGGTTATATATAAGCTCTCTATAAGCCTTGGCTTCACCCTGGAAAAAGTCAAGAATAAGATAAATTTGTGAAGATTCAATTTCAATATCTACCAAGAAACACTATGACTTAAACTAAAAGTGACTAAGAACTTTGAATTTGGCAAAAATGAGTCCAATAATTTCATAAGGAATTGAAGACTTGAGAGTCAAGTTGAGATCAGTTATAGAAGTAACTTGTAGTGTTATGAAGGCAGGCAATTTAAACCTAAAGTAAAGATGCCAAGTTTGCAGTTCTTTGTGTATATGATTTTTTTTTTTTCAATTTGATTTGTTTTTAGGAAGAATAGAATATTTTAATGAAACAGTAGTTTAGTCTGATGATCTAGTTTTAAATTCTGGTTTAAATGCTTACTAGGCATAATTATCTGTGGTGTGCAGGGACATTATGGAAATATTTATTTTCCACAAAATTCACACATTGAAATCCCACCATGCACAGAGATAATATTGGGGATGGGTGCCTTTGGGAGATAATTAGATCCTGAGGGTACAGCCTTCATCAATTCATCAATGGAATGATGTCTTTATGAAAAGAAACAAGGGAAGCCTACTCCCTCTCTGCTCCTGAACATATGAAGATACTAGGAGAAAGAGACCATCTTTAAACCTGGTAGAGGTCCTTTTCAGAACCAGAATTTCTGTAGTTTTTGTTGAACACTGGGTCCCCAGTCTCCATAAATGAGAGAAGTAAATGTTGTTTGAACCACTCAGTTTATGGTACTCTGTTTCAGCAGCTCAAACTGCCTCTCTCTCTCTCTCTCTCTCTCTCTCTCTCTCTCTCTCTCTGTATGTATATATAACACATATATATGTGTGTGTATATATAATTTTTCTTCTGACAAGAATATTTTGACATTTGCTTAATTGTCCCATTTCTGATTATTGGCCAAAACTACGGATTTTCTATGTATAAAAATAGGCACTGCATCATTAAGTATACATTTCCATCTTCACCACAGTTAAGATCTCCTGCTTTATGTTGATATAGAAGCTTGTAATTTTAATTTTTTGTTATTAAATTTAGTTCAGTATCTGAAAATTACAGTTTGCCATTCATATCCATGGGAGCTGCGTTTGTGGACTCAATCTATCACAGATTAAAAAATATTTGGGGAAAGTAATTTATACTAATCTCAATATAGTCTAGTATTTTCCTGTCATTATTCCCAAAATTATATAGTATAACAACTACCTTACATGTCATTTACATTGTATTAGGTATTATAGGTAATCTGGGGATTATTTTAATGTTTGCAGTTTATGTGCAAATAAGACTACACCTATTTGGCAGTATTTACCATTCATTGGTGAATACTAAGAACAGTAGGACCATCAGGTATGTGTTCATCCCAGAATCTAGCATGGTAAATAGCATGCACACAATTCATAATCATTAAGCATAGGTTGAATAATGAGTTATCACATGATAGTAAGCACTGAATATCTGATTAACTTCAATTTTTCTTTGCTTGTTCCTGATTCTTCAGAGAAAAAAGGAACTTGATTATGCTGAACATTCACCATAGTTACTATAAAACATCAGTGGATTAAATTACCCAAACTACTTTTCCAAGTCAAATATGATCAATATCACAGCTCATTTATGTGTTTATATGTATTTGTTTAAGTACCTGTAGTTTTAATTTACCATGAATTTAGGCCCAAATATATGTTGAGTATAATAGAAAAATTATAGAATATTTTCATATGTGTAAATATAATTGTATATCTGCTGATCACAGATAATTCTCCAATATAAAATAAATTGAAGAAAACACAAAAAAACTCTTCTATCACCATTTAGATACACTCATGCCTTTAAAATAAGGTAGGTAAAAATCTGTGTTTAATTAAGCTTTGTAGGTTAAGCTTTTTGTTCACTTGTATAGATTTTGACATGCATATACAATGACTGTGAATTTTAATTTATATGTCAGCATATTATGAACTAAACACTTTTCCTAGAGACAGTGGCTTTCAGAAGGGCTAAGATGAAAGAGTTAAATCACATAATTCTACCCTGACAAATCTATACATCGTGTATGATTTTTTAAAAAATAAGTCTTTAGTGTTTCTCATGATTTCTTTTAGATTAGATGAAAAGCCAAAAGCAACAGGGCTCTTCATGAAAATGGAAGACTGGGATGCAGTATGTCAGAACATAGTTAAAATTTAAATTGCCCTTGATAAAGTTTTTGTACTTTCACCCTTTTTTGCTAATAGGAAGTTTAATTTGATAAATTTATCAAAATTTTACAAAGTACAACCTTCTTTAAATTTTAAGTGGTTAATCATTTAACTTGTAAATTTTTATGAAAATCTTACAGTTAAATTGCTTTTTAAAATGGGCTTAAAATAGCAATTTTGAAAAAGTTGATTATATTAGTAAAATATTCACATTATAAAATGCATAAAAGTATATTTAAGAATTAAATCCACCCAATAAAGCTATATTCAATGACCACAGCTAAGTGGCTTTTCATGAATTTCCCTCTTTTTGTACACAATTTTACATGTGTCAGAGTACTGTGCATATGTAATTTGATATCTTCATTTTTCTCTAAGATTGTGAACTTTTTTATGAGGGTACTGGGGATAGAACTCAAGGGCACTGGACCACTGAGCCACATCCCCAGCCCTATTTTGTATGTTTTTGGAGACAGGGTCTTATTGAGTTGCTTAATGCTTCACTATTGCTAGGCTGGCTTTGAAATCCTGATCTTCCTGTCTCAGCCTCCTGAGCTGCTGGTATTACAGGCATGCGCCACTCTTCCCAGCATGAACATTTGTAATACTTCTAATATTTTTGTACACATTTCAAAAAGTTTCTCTGATTCTATTTACAAACAAGTCACAACAAACTACATCACCAAATTAATAATAGTTGTGCATTTCTATGACCTTCATTTTGTCTCACTAATTTGGCTAACCAAAATAATGTTTCAGTGAATATTTCGATGACAATGGGCAATGTGAAGGACCATTAGTTTTAAAATAATTAAACAACTTGGAGAAATATGAAGTTTACTGTCAATTAAACATATAATTTGGGACTTGGCATCTTATATTTTTATTTTATAGCAATGTCTCTTAATTTAAAGAAAATACCCTTAGAAAAATGCAAGGGATGTCTATGAACAGTATTGAGACAGGAAGATAGATCTCCCATAGGCAGTCAGGATAAGGGCCTTGAGGAAGAACAGGAGGGGAGGGGGACATCATGTCAACCTGAAAGGAAACATTGGGTCTTAAAGAAATCCTGTGACTTGTTTCCCCCTGCCAGTGTTCACCATGTGACTTCTTCATTATTAAAATACCTCTTTTTCATTCTTTGTGATGCATGCCCTTATGCCTAAGCAGACTCTTACCAAAAGTGCTTCCTGTTTTTAATATATGTGTCAAAAACCACCAGATGCAGGGGATTGAAATTATGCACTCCAATTGGCTTATTAAACTGGGAGCTTGAAGGACTCGATTGGCTCATGCTGGTATCCCTCATCCCACCTATCACCTGCACTGGTCCATCAGATATGCCATTAAAACTCCTAGACAAATGATACCAGTTGGCATCCCTCTCTTGGGATCCCTCCCCTTTGTGAACTCTGCTTCCTTTCTAGTACTCTGATCAATCCTGTTACTTTACTTTCACCCTGTGTCTGTGGATTTCATTCCTCAAACTCAAGAGGCAAAGAACCTGAATGCCTAACTCTGTGTTACTGTTATTATACTTCAATGCAATTTTAATCTCATGAAGCAGACTAAAGAAAGACCTTATCTTATTTTGGTAAGGGTAAAACAGTTGGGTGTTTGAGTAAACACAAAAGTGGGTTATGAGGAAACCTGGCAATTTTACATAAATCCTAAACTGAAAGACCAAGATACAGGGGAGAAAGAAGAGCACTACTAGTTACACAATATGTTCTTTGAAGACTATTAACCAAAAGAAAGATTTTCTTCAGAGGTTACCACATTCCTCAGAGAATATCAGATTAGTTTCAGAGTGTTCTAGTGTTGAAATGTAAAAAGCATACTTCATACTTCCTCAAAGCCAAAATGTTATAGGTTTGCATTATGAATGAACTACTAGCTAATTTATTTGCCACTTCATTATGTGGGAAAATGTTTTTTCTTTCTTTCCCACAAATATAACAGACTGACTTTTTTTAATGTGTCAGATATTGATCTTCTTAGAGATAGTAGAGTTTATACCATTATTCCATAAAAGGTGAAGGCAAAAATTTACATCTTCTCTCTGATTCTCTTATTCTCTCACTTAAATTCAAGAAAGTATTATTACCACTCTCTTGAGTTCTAGTAGTCCCCACTGTTTACTCATTTCTCCCACACTATTGGCTGACATTGGTAACCCATCAATAATTAGATAAAATAGGAGCAAGATAGGTTGAAACCTAAGCCTTATGACTCAATCCAATATTTACTAAACTAAACCAAGATAGAAAAAGGTACCCAGCAATTATTCTTTTATGGTCTTTCTTTCTTTTTTCTTTCTTTTTTTTTTTTACTGTCTCTTTCCCTTTGTAATTAACTATGTGAAAAACTTCAAATTTGAGTAGTGGATTACAAGGACACAAACAGTACATTTTTTGAAGCATCCCCATAGTATAAGAGCAAAATCATAATTTTGTTAGCACTTTACTAAATATATCTAACAACAATAATAAATTAATTAATGTATATGAGTTATTTGTTTTTATAATAGTGTATTATAATTATAAACTGTTTTCTAAGTAGCAAACAATAAAAGTGTTACTTTTTCATCTTTTTTTTCTTTTTATCATTTCTTTTTAGTTATACATAACATTAGGATTAATTTTGACAGAGTTATAATAGCACAAAGTATAATTTGTTCTAAATTAAGTCCCCAGTACTTCCCCTTTCCCTCCCCTTCTCCTTCCTCTTGTTCCATCCCTCTACTTACTGCTCTTTTTGCTATTTACTTATAGTTTTTTTTTTTTTAATTGTGGATATACATGATAATGACATTCACTGAGGGATGTTTATACATACATAGGAAACTTAGGTCAGATTTATTCTACTGTTCTTTCCTTATTCCATCTCTCCTCCCTTCCCTTCAAACCTGTCAGTCTACTCTATTGAACTTTTTTGTATTTTTTAACCATTCCACCTTACTTTGGATTAGCCTTCACAAATCAGTGAAAACATTTGACCTTTGACTTTTGAGAACTGTTTTTTTTTTTTTTCAATTAGCCTAATAGTCTCCAATTCCATTCAGTTATTAGCAAATACCACAATGCCATTCTTTGTTATGGCAGAGTGATACTTTATTGTGTAAATATACCACACTTTCTTATTTATTTGTTGAAGTGCATTTTGGTGGGTTCCATAGTTTGGCTATTGTGAATTATGTTGCTATAAACATTGAAGTGACAGCATCACTGTAATATGTTGATTTTAAACCATTTGGATATATACAAAGAATGGGATAGCTGGGTCTTATGGTGGTTCCATTCCTAGTTTTTTGATGAATCTCCATACTCCTTTGTAGAGTACTTGCACTAATTTACAGTACCAGGAATATACGAGTGTACCTTTTTCTTCATATGTCTCCCAACATTTATATTTACTTGTATTCCTAACAATTGTCATTCTGACTGGACTGCAATGCAATATCTGTAATTTAAATTTGCATTTCCCTAATTGCTAGAGATGCTAAACAGTTTTTTCAAATATTTGTTGACCATTTGTACTTATTCTTTTGAGAAGTATCTGTTTAATTATTTTGTCATTTATTGAATTGTGTGTATGTATGTGTATGTGTGTGTGTGTGAGAGAGAGAGAGAGAAAGAGAGAGATTATATAAGTTCTAGAAATCATATGCAGAAGAATGAAATTTAACACCTCTTTCCTGCACAAAAGTCAACTCAAAGTGGATCAATGACCTAGAACATAGACCTGAAACCCTGTAACACCTAAAATAAAATGTAGGCTCAACACTACAACATGTTGGCACAGGGAACCAACTTCCTTAAAACACTCCTAAAGTGCAAGAAATAAAGTTAAAAATCAATAAGTAGAATGACATAATTGTTATGTGAAAACAAAGGCCTAAGAACCTAAACTGTTATAAAATGTTAGAAGCCAGGCTTTTGTTAAACTCATGTGCATAATCTTCTCTTTTTTTCTAGTTAATTTTCTTCTAAAACCAATCTTACACACTAAAAATTTTAAAAAATTGTTATATGATGTGCATAGAGCCTAATTTCATGAAGAGGTACCACCCTCAGAAAGTGTATATACACACATACATGGATGTATGTATACTCAAACAAATAAAGATGCATATGTATCCACACTTGCACACATACACAAAATACTTCTCTTTACTAAATCTCTTTATCATCAGAATACCTCAGTGCTTTCCTGAATAAGTCTTTCCTTAAGTGTTTATATCTATCTATCTATAATTAGAAAGAAGATAGGTGAAGAATTGAGTATATTCAGTGCTATTATTATAAAAATAATTTAAAATTTTACTTGGCTGCATGAGTCTAAATTATATTTTGAATGATACACAAAGAGCTAGCAGAAGTGCAGTCATAGAGTTGAGAAATTAATTGGTTACAATGATAAGAGTAAAGAGGACTTTAATTTTTGTACTTTTTGTGTTGTATAGTTCACATATATGTTATTTATTGAAATAAAATTAAATAACTTTTTTAAGTTCTGTATTTTGATGGTAAATGATATGAATTTAATACATACATCATTTACGTTATAATTATAATAACATTGAGGATAGCACTTAATTTTTCTAAATCTTTTTCCATTGTAGTAAAAGAGTTAAAATAACCCTGATAATTTTATATGTCTTCTGAAGGTAAATTAATATTTTATTCTGTAGTGCTTTGGTTTTAGTAAATTTATCTTTGTTTTACTAAATAAAAATCTGTAAGCAGTTAGTTATATCTTAAAAGAGGGAACTTAAAATTTGGGTATTTGAAGACTTTATCATTTTAAGCAAATTTACCTGAACTTAGTTCTATAAAACCCTGAAGACTATTTTACTTAGTATAAACTAAACTTAAAGGATATATTGCCTCACTCTCCTCAGGCTTTTTGTCATTCAACTATTCTTGATAAAGATATAAATGTATTAAGTGTTTCTGCTCCTAAATATGGAGAGGTGCAAGACACATCCTGTACGTGTGGACACATGTGGGCCTATGATACTCATGGTCAGCAGATAAGTCAGCAAAAAGTTTGCACAATGATAAGAAAGCTTCTGTCATTTGGATGAGCAATGTGGTTTTGAGTCATAATGGAAGTGGTGAACATTCTTCTTCTAACAATTGGTTAAAATTTATAAGTTGCAATCACCTGGAAAGTCAGCTGATAAAAGGAGCAGATAACTTTAGAGAAATAAGAAACATTTGTTTCATCGTTGTCAACTATCCTCTGTAAGAATTTGGAATTACCATTAGTTGAAAACATATGTTGAAAATGCCATTTACTCTCAAGGTAATATGAAAATTTCTACTTAAGTGATATGTATGGAATAAAATATAATTCTTTCATAATTTATATACACATATAATTTTGAAAACCAAAGAAAATAATCAAACTAGAGCCAGGCACGGAGGTTCACACCAGTAATCCCAGGAGTTCAGGAGGCTGAGACAGGAGGATTGGCAAAATTACCAGTATAAGTATATGCTGACATCCTTTGAAAAAAAGTATTTTTAACCTAGAATTTAACTAAGCTAATATGCTGCTGTTTTATTTATTTAGAAATAGTATTTTTATTTAACTCATTTATTTTTCTATTTCATTTTCCTTTTATATCTTTCTCCATACACAAATATTAAAAAGGATATAAGTCAGATTCTAAAGGTTTCAGAAAGATTAAAGTAACATAAAGGTCCAAAGGAGAAATCTGAGCCAATAAATTACGAAGACATGGGTGATCTTTGGCAAAACAGTTTTAGTTACCAGGACACAGTAATGTGTGTGGGAATGAAAGGAAGTTAGGCAATGGCAATTATGACTATAGATTTTCCTCTGGAATAAGTCTGAAAAATGAAAGGGAAGGAGTAGTTCAATATTGTTTTTGTTTTTATTTAGAGGAAACAATAACATGTGTGTAGCCTGTAGGACAGCCAGTAAGTAGAAAGCATAGAAAGCATTAATTTGAACATGCAGATATGAGATTTAATAAAGACAAATCATTTTTCAGAGAACATTGAAGGATGTTATGTTATTGGGTGTTAAGGAAGATTGTGGTTAAAGTGCAACAACATGGAGCTGACCTTTAAGGGATAGACATATTCAAGACTTAAGGTCTCAAATAAGTTGATGTGAAAACACAATATGTGTAAACAAATAAGGCAGCTGCAGAGCTAGGAAGTTGTGATAAGAGTTTGTAACATTAGAGTTTAAGATTTCAAGATGGAATCTTTTGAGGTAGTAAATAACAAATTATGAGCATGATAATGAGTTGGCAGAAGTATAATAAAGGTTTTTAAAATTAATAACATCACATAATATTAAGGCAATATTTAAAGTCAGTTAGCAAATATCACTGTTCACTATTTGCTAAATGTCTATCCTCTAGTTAATGGGCCTTCCTTTGATATTGCCCATGATATCTGAGGTTGAGATAAAAGAAAGACTGGAAGTCACATACCAATGTTCTCAATAATTTGTGTGATTTTAAAATAGCATTTGTGGGGAAGAGATTTCAAAACATAAAATTTGTATGAAGGTTGACAGGAATTCCTTACATGAAATAAATAAATTGAAATTTAAAAATAAGTAAGGAACAAGACCAGAATGTCCATTTTACTACTGCTATTCAACATTTACTGAAAGTTCTAGCCAGGCTAAATAGACAATAAAAATAAAAATGTCCAAACAGGAAAAGAAGTAAATCTATTTCTATTTATAGATGTTATGATCCTATATGTAGAAAATTCCAAGAAAAAAAAATTCACAGGAAAGCAACTAAAACTAAGAACCTAATTTAGCAAGTTGTTAAGTACAAGGTCAACGTACAAAAATTGACTATGTTTCAATATATCAGCAATAAACAATGTTAAAGAAGACAATTAAGAAAGCCATTGCATTATAAATCAAATCTGAAAGAGTAAAGCATGTTGGAATAAATTAATCCAAGAAGATGAAACACTTATACGCTAAAAACACATTGTTGGAAGAACTCAAAGATCTGCATAAATGGAAAGATCCCAGAATTCATGAATAGACTTAATAAAAACCACTCATAGTAATCTTCAGATTCAATACAAACTCTGTGAAATCTCCAGATGTCTTTATATAGAAACTGAAGTTCCCATCTTAAAATTTATTTGGATTTGCAAATTACTAAATAGAAAATCGGAGTTGAAACATAACAAAGTTAGAGGATTCACATTTCCCTATTTTATTATTTATTTATTTATTTATCTATTTATTTATTTATATTTGGTACCAGGAATTTAACCCAGGGTAACCACTGGGTCACATTCCTGGCTTTTTTTTTTTTTTTTTTTGAGACAGAGTCTTCCTAAGTTGCTTAGGGACTCACTAAATTGCTGAAGTTGGCTTTGAATTTTTTGATCCTCCTTCCTCAGCCTTCCAAGCCACTGGGATCACACCACACCTGGCACACTTCCCTCTTTTGAAAGTATGGCAAACCTATAGTAATCAAAACCATGAAGTACTGGCATCAGAATAGACATATAGGCCAATGAAATAAAACAGAAAGTCCAGATACACACCCACACATGTGGGCAGTAATTCTTGATAATAATGCCAAGGTCATTCAACAAGGAAAAGAATATTGTTCATTTATTATTCAATCGTGCTGATATAACTGGATTTCCACATGCAGAAGAATGAAGTTAAAACTTTACCTCACATCATATATGGAAATTATCTCAAAACGGATCCAAACCATAAGAACTTAACCCATAAAATTCTCAGAAAAAAATTTCATGAAAATGTATACCTATGTTTGCCAATAAATTCTTAGCTATGACTAAAACATAAAGAGCAATATATTTTTTAAAAGGATAAATTGAAATTCAGCAACATTAAAAATGTTCATAAAAAGGACAGTATCAATGAAAGGGAAAGATAAACTATTGAATGGAAGAAATATATCTGATCATATATCTGATAAAGTTAATTATATATACTATATATGTGTGTATATATATATATATATATATATATATATATATATATAAACATATATATATATGCATAATATATCTGCACCTCCAATCTTTAAAAATGAAAAAAAAATACTTGAATAGAATTATTCAAAGATATATAAATAGCCATAACCACATGAAAAGATTTTGAAAATCATTAGACATTAGTAAAATGCAAATAAAAATTTCAATATAATACACAATCCAGAATGTCGCTTAGAGTGAGAACAAAAATCTCAATTATTGATGAGCATTTGGAGAAATTAAAATTCTTGTACATTGCTAGTGGGAGTGTAAAATGGAACACCCACTGTAGAAGAGTGTGAAGGTTACTCAAAACATTAAACAGAATTGCCATACATGCAAGTAATTTCACATTCAGTATTTTTTTAAAAAAGAAGGTAAGCATTATTTACAATAGTCAATCAGTAGAAACTATAAAAGCATTATCAACAGATTAATATATAAACAAAATATGGTGATTACGCACTATGTAGTGTCATTCCATCATATGAAGAAAAAAAATGACTGAAATGTGCTACAACATGGATGAATCAGGAAAACACGATGTTAAGTTAAATAAGCCTGACACATATATCATAATTCCACTTACATGAAGTGTCTAGAACAGGCAAATTCATAAATCCAGAAGATTATGGGTTATCAGGTGATGGGGGAAGGAAGACTGAGAAGTCATTGCTACAGAGTTTAGGTTTGAGGTGCTGAAACATTTGGAAGTCAACAGTGGTGACAATTTCACAAGATTATGAATGCAATTCATACAACTGAATTCTATATTTAAGGAAAATTACTATTACTATAATAAAAATCTAAATTTAATGACAGTAATTCTAACATAAATTTTGGTGAAAAGTTTAGAATATTTAAATTAATGGAGGTTCAGAAGTTATTCCCATCCTTAAAGTTATGATTTATATTCCTTAATGATTTCTTATGGATGTAACAAAATTCTTTATGATAATAACAAGTGTAGTTTCTACTGATGAATCATGAAATAGCAGACAAACTCTAAGGTGGCCAGAAATTATTCTATTCTCCGTTCTTTAAACCCTTGTATAATCTTCTCCTCTTGAATAGTACAATCTATGCCTTAAATCTAACCAATGGAATTTGACAGGGCAGAGATGAGACATCACTCCTGTTATTATACTATGGAAGACTCTCCTTTTAACACATTTTTCTAGAGACTCTCCTTACTTCTAAAAGAAATAAGTGTCCATATTGGAGAGAACTACATAACAAAAACCCATGGACAGCCTCCAGGAATTTTGAGGAAGAATGGATCTAAAAACGAAAGTTTCCTCTAAGGACTAAGAATACAGTCAGCAAGAGCTGAGTCGCTTACTCCCACAGTTGCAAAGAAATGCATTCTGTTAACAACTCAAATGGGTTCCCATTTCAGCTCCAGTTTTTGTGTGTGTACACACATACATGTGTGCATGCTCATATGTGCACTGGGGATTAAACCTAGGGTCTGGAAAATACTGGCCAAGTGCTTTGCCCCTGAGTTACCCCCTCAGCTCCAAATTTTTTATTTGTGATGAATGATGGCTATATAGCACCAATTCTCAATAACAAGAATCGTCTGTAGAAACTACCATTAGCAAATAATAAACACTGAAGGACTCTTGAAAAAAATACATGAATAACTACAAACACCAATAAGTAAATATTTCTTTTAAATCTGCAACCTCAGCTTGAGTGACAAATTTCATATATTATAAAAACAATATTTGAGTAAATACCATTTTGCAGATCCTCTATGGTGATCTTTTGGTAACTCATTTTGTATTTTTATGTCTGTGATTTCTGTGCCTTTACTGAAATAAAAAAAAATGAGTTCAAAAGGTAGAAAATAAGTACAAATGATTCTATAATCATTTCAATAATCACCTAATTTAGCATCTGTTTATTGAATGCATTATAAGATTTTTAATTGAACTTGTTACTGTTTATTTGTCATCTATATGAAAGACACTGAAGAATGACCTAAAGAATGATACTGACATGGTTAGTGGTCTCCAGGAGATTATTGACAGTTCAGTGAACCACATGTACATAAATGAGTTACCTCATTCTCTTCTTGGGTGTGTTGTCCCTCATTACATATAATGCAGTTCATCAAATATTATGAGGAACATATACATTGTTTCTTAGATTGTAAAACATTTAGGAGAAGAAAATATTGAATTATTTCTATTCATGTTATACATGAACTGTACTGTGTTGCTCAGAGAGGTTACACAATATACTTTTGAGAAAGAATAAATATTTTTACTAAACTGTCTAATTAGTGTACTATTTCAGAACACCCTCTTTCCATATACATTTTGATTCTTATTTTTTAACATAAAATATGTGAAATACTTTCTTAGTAACAATTCAATATTGTAATTTTCCTTCAAAGTGATTTTTGTTTACCTTTCTATTCTTTCCACATTCTTCAATATAAAAACAGAGGAATAAAATCCAGGAAAAAAAGGAAAAGGGATTGATTATAAATGTCTTTCTACTCTAAAATGCATTAGGTAATTAATTCCACTGAAATTTGGTTAACCCCTACTGGCAATCAAGCTAGGCTAAAGAGTTTAATTTATCATTTAATTTTAACAAAGAAGGTTTCATCTGGAGGTGGCCTTTCCCTACAAGTGTACCTGTGAGGGTGTCAGGGCTCCTCACAAAAATGATAGAAGACTAGAGAATGCAAGTGGATTGCTGAAGAGAAAGTACTATACATCATTCTGAAGTCACATCATTAGGATGAATGCTTAATTAAGTAACAAAGGAAAAGAACAACTTGGTCTCTCTGTGTATCTACCCTTCTCCCCATCCTCCCTCTCCCCCCCCCCCCCTCTCTCTCTCTCTTTCTGGCAGACACGAACACACACAGGTATATTTAAAATAACAACTTAAAGACAAAGAAAAGGGACAAATGAGTGGAATTACTAAAAAAGTTCAATTTAATGTTTACCAAGGTGATATTTCTCAGGAACAGAAGACGTGTAACATATCTCAACGTGTGGTTGCTGTCCTGAAATCATTAGCTATGATAAACAGCAAAGCAAAAGAGCACATACACTTGACTCTTATATTTCCTGAGCTATTCTCCCATGCTCATTCTGTATATACTATTGCAATCTTCTTTAAGGTTGGAGCAACCAGGCAAAGTCTGATGATAAATTAGAGAGACCACTGTGCATTAGCAACATGAAATAACCTTTCTCAAAACTTATAATTCATTCGTTTAGTGAGCCTTACAAGACTGAGTGAATTGTCTTTCACTTTTCCTTTAATATTGTTTTGTGATATGACCCAAGAGAATTACAAAAGATCGAGATAGATTCTTTTGCCTGTTGAAATTTATTCATCTTAAATAAGCATCATTATTTCTAGTATGCACAATAGTACTCTAATCTACCTTATTTATTTTACAACAGCAAGTGTGTATTATTCTCCCTCTCAATCCTAGTGAACCCATGTTATGATTTGAATATAAGAGGTCCTCCAAAATTTCCTAATGCTAATGAAGAAATTTTCCATTAATAATGTACTATAGTATAATATTTTTAACACTTTTAATCTTCATACTTGAGTTTCGTGGTTACATGTGATTTATACATTGTCTTTACACTAGTAGAGTATTCTGAAATTCAACTATATTCGTGTACCACATAATGACATTTAGTCAACAATGGATCATATGTATAGTGTTGGTCCCATATGTATTATGATAGAGCTGAAAAGTTCCTATTGCTGTTTTGATGTCACAGCACAAATATATACTCACATATTTGGGGGTGATGCTGGTATAAAAAATATAATTCACTGCCAGTGGCATAAAAACATATCAATATGACTATACATGATACATACATAGCACTTCATTATGAAAATACATAAAATTTGTTACTTGTTTATATACTTACTACAGAATGCTTTATGGTTATTTTAGAGAGTACTCTTGCAATTAAAAAAAATTCACTGTAAAATTGTATGCCACGTTTCACCAGCAGAAGCCTCATATATCTCATGCTTACCACACCTTTTTGGCATCATCTCTTGTGCTTGACTTAATCTCATGTTGTTTTTTCATGGTCCCTAACTGTTCAAAATCCACTGCTAATGCTGACATTACGAGGAGATCAAATGAATGACCTGGAATCAATATTAAAAGTAATTAAGGCTATGAAAGTATAAATTCAGTGCCGGTTATTCTCCCAGTCAGGAATATTCCATTTTACCATAACTATGATCTTGAAGAACAGTAAGCAAGTTACAGATGTTATTCAGGACCTGCTCTTTTGTAAGAAAATAAATAAATAAATTGAGAATGCCATTTGTCTCTTATCAATAAATGTCTAAAGACTCAACAAAAGACCAGGGAGAAGGCATAAGTATATTCTTTTAGCATCTTGATCACAACCAATGCAAAAATTTTGTTTGCAATGTTGAAAGAAAGACTAGACTTGACTATGGTGTTCCATTGACTTCTAAGTTTAAATAGTTTAAAGATCCAAGAATGACTATTAGTTACACAACATGAAAGTGAGTGGTGAGTTTGGGAGGACTGATGTGAACAGGTTTGGAGAACATTTGGAAACCCTACATAAGCCGATTATGGAATAAAATTAATTGACAGAACACAATTCAATATGCATGAAACATCAATATTCTGGAACAGATACCCAAATGTACTTTTATCCATAAAGAATCCAAGTCAGTGCCAGATTTCAAGACTTTTAAGGATGAATATCAATCTTCTTTGGTGGCAATATTGCAGACTACAAATTGAAATCATTTTTTTATTTGGCACAATGAGAACTCCAGGGCCTTCTAGCATATCAATAATTACACAGTTAAAGGAACTGTGCTAAAGGAACAATAAAAAGTCCTAGATGGCCAAGATGCTCTCTCAAGATACTTTCATGAATTATTATGCCAGCAAAATGGAGAGGCATGTTTTGAAGAATAACATACAATTTAAGGATTTTTGCTGTTTTCATTCCAATATCTAGATATGTTTCTCTTTTCAAATATGATTTTTGTGACCCACCCAAAGAATTAAAGATTTATAGCAGTTTTTACCAAGGAAGACCTTTACCCAAGCTATTGCTTCAACTAAGGATGACAATAAGAACAAGATGCAAGTCAGGAAGGATTGCAGTATCTATGACATCTATAAACTTGCATGGGCTTATAATCATGCCTAGGCTAATGTATGTGCTTATGTCTCATTTTTTGAAGTTTAAAAAATTAATTAGGAAAAAGTTTATAGAATATTTATATACTAAATATTTTGTACACCTATAAAATATGCTTGTATTTTAAGCTATGAGTTACTGAAAAAAAGTAAAAATATTGAAGATGTTAAAAAAAACTATAAAGTAGAAAAGTTTAGAGTAAGATAAATGTAAATTAATATGAAAGAAAAAAATACATTTGATTAATTTAGTATGTTCTGAGTGGACTCTATTTATAAAATCTAAACAGTGCAGTGTTCTAGATCTTTGTATGCATCTACCACTTGCTCACCTACTTACATAGAGCAAATTCCAGTCTTGCAAACTTCATTCACCTTAAATGCACTATCCAGGTATATATTTTTTTTGTTTTATATGTTCTTTGTGTTTTCTGTTTACATATGTTTAAAAACATAAATGTTACCATTGTGTTTTAGCTACCTATAGTATTCAGTACATTGACATGCTATGAAAGTTTATACTCTAGGAGTAATAAGTTATCCCCTCCCTATAGCCTAGAGGTGTAGTTTATAATATCTAGATTTGTGTAAATGCACTTCATGATGTTGCACAATGATAAAACTACCAAGTTATGCACTTCTCACAGTGCATCCCTGTTCTGAGACAAATGACTATAAATGCTTATCTTTATTAGTGAGTTTGATGCTTTCATGTTTTATGATACTAATTAGTAGCCTATACCAATCCCAGTGATGTGCTAGAGCTTCTTTGATAACCTCCAAGTCTTCCACAGATGTCCACTATTCATGGTGAATTGTCAAAATCAATGCTTCTGGAAATGGATGATTGTAGAAAACTCCTAATCAGCCCTCTTTCTTGGGACTATTTACTCTTAACTGCAAAGTTTTCTTTGCTATGTCATAATCTATGAGATTTAACTGGAATAAGTCATTCACCTCTCATTTACAGTGACATTTATAGAGCAAGCATGATAAGTACAAATATAGTACTGCTTAAGTCATCTCTTTCCTTTATAAGAGGAAACAAAATGTACTCAGTCATATATACATACACATAGGCACATACACAGATCTTCTTCCATGTAATCAGAGAGTCTTCCTACAGGAGAGAAATTTAAGTAAACGCCGTCCAATTATTAGTTTCTTAGGATTTTCATAAATTGTTAAATTATCCAAAATTTTCCATTATTACAATTCCTTTTTACTAAATCACCTTACTGTGGAAATTGACCACGGCAAGGAAGAATATTCTGTATCTGGATGGAAATCATGAGTTGTCAAAAGTGGCAAACTTCTGTAGCCAAAAGTTATTGCAGACACTCACAGGGGACTCCAACTAAATTAATGTGTGGAGAAAAATGAGAATGGACTGCAAGATACATCATATGAAAATAACGTAAATTTCTTGTGTATATCACTGATATATTGAAATTGGTTGTTTAAAGTTAATTTACCCTAAAAAGGTAATTTACTATAAAAAAAATTAAAAATTCATGTGTAACAGTAATCCATAGATTTAATACCCAGCAATTTATTATATAAAATAGTAATATTTATTAACTTTAGTTAAATTTTGTGAGTATATCATAAATGTGTTCAGATTCAAGGGAATTTTTATTTCTCTTATACATTAATAAATGCTAGAATGAAAAGTAAATGTGTTAAGGATTTATTATGACTGAAACACATACAGTAAACATTATGAACAGAATCAACTGCCATGGATAGTCCTTACACCAATAATAGAGCCTTGGACATTTTTACATAAATGTCCCTTTGATTGCCAAGCCAAAATTTACATTACATTAGAATCTTTCTTCAAAGTTGAAATTTTCAATGCTACAGACTCATTTTAGTAATGGTGCTCTTACTTAATGTACTTTATTTTGGAGTATGGAGTGGGTTGTCTAATAAATTACTTGCAGCATTGTTCAAATAAATATGCTATGTTCCAATGCCAAAGTAATATAGCACTGTTCAATAACCAGAAATTTATCAAACTTGACAGTAAAGAAATTTTAATGGTTTCCAAAACTACCTCATTTTTACCTTTTCATCAATAAATATGGTCAAAAGATTATGTCATAATTTCCAACATGAAAAAGTAAAGGCATCATAGAAACTTCAAACACTTTTTTTTAGTGGGACAAAATTGCTTGGAGTAAGTATATATTCTGCCAAGAAGAATTGAAAACTATGAACATTTTAAAGAGTTTTACTTTGTAAGGTATGGTAAATAATTGGTTTCATTTGTTTTTATTCCATTTTATAATCAAGTTGCACTCCATAAAACAATGTGATTAGTGTCCTGTTTTGTGTCACATTCATGTATTTGACATCTTGATAAAATGCTATATAGAAGCATGTATAAGACTAGGTACAGTGGTATATACCTTTAATCCCAGTGTCTTGAGCAGAGGGATTACAAGTTTGAGGTTAGTCTCAGCAATTTATCAAGACCTTGTCTGAAAATTAAATATAAAAAGTGCTAGGAATGTAGCTAAGTAACAAAGCATCCCTAGGTTTAATTCCCAGAATATATATATACATATATATATATATTTCATATATATATATATATATATATATATATATATATATATATATATATATATATATGAAACATATTAATTGTCGTGCTGTGGTGGTGGTAGTAGTGATGGTGATGGTGGTGGTGTTGGTGGTGGTGGTGTGTGTGTGTGTGTGTGTGTATTTAATCACTTGTCAACCTAAATTGCACCTTTTACTTTGACATTCTCTATGTTCTGGATTTACCTAATAAGCAGAGTTTCTCTTTTAATAATTGGAGACAGTGCTGTATAAACACAAGCTTTCAAAGGTGTTCTACCAAGAAGATTTGGAAAGTCTGGAAAAATACTAAAGTGTAACTTAATCTATTTTTACTATGCCTCCAGAGAGCTTAAACACTGCAGTTTTCATCCAAAAAAAAGGTCCATGTCCAAAGTAATAACCTTCATCAACTTTTCATCTCTATGTCTGTTTCTACATTTGTAAAATAAGTTAAAAATAATTCTGAAACAAATAATCTGAGATTTTTGATACTATTATCATTAAGGAAAAATTGGTGCAAGGGATTTTTAGAGGAAGATTTGTACAAGTTTAGTAAAGAAAGTAAATGGCAAAGGATGATATTACTGAAGTTAAGCCTAAGGGAAATTTAGTAGTTCAGGATCCTTCTTGCAGGCCCAAATGTTGCAGACCAGGCATCAGAAGTGAACAATATCAGTTCATATTCTCAAACCCCAGTCTACTATAACCTGAATAAAATATTTAATTTTCCTCAAATTCATCAAATTGTTAATGTGACAACTGAATTAACTTACAGGACTGATGCTAATCTAATTGACTTTCTTAGCAAAGATTATAGAAATATCCATGGCATAATTTTTTTTGTATAAAATAAGCAGATATTCTTTATTTACCAGGCTGCAAATTCAAAATATTGTTAAGATGTATTAGCTTTTTAAAGCTGAAAGGTCAACTTAGACAAAATTATAATACCTAAAATTTCTTTGTTCATACTTTACTGTAAACATTCTTTGTTTCTTTGCTGTCTCCTAACCATTCATTCTTTCAAACTAATTTTACATTATCTGATTTTTCCTGCCATATATAAATAAATGAATAAATAAAACAAAGGATGTGATAAAATAAGTTATACCAAAATGTGGATAACAATTCCCCACTGCCCAGGGAAATTTGCTATTTAAATGAAACTATAGGAAAATGGGTGAAGCAAAAGAGTTAACAACATATAATTGCTTGATTTTGAAAGGAGTATCCAAGTTAGAAAAATACTGTTTGCATAATAGTACATTGCAATAATTATTATTGTCACACAAGTATTTCTTTATTCTGCTAGTCCCACAGAATCGACTTCTTTATCTTTCAAAATATATGACAATGCACTTAACATCTTAAAATCCAGAAGTATATCAATGCATTTAACTCTCTGACACATTTGTATAACACTTTCCTCCTATACTTTGAATTTTTCTTCTTTGTCTGCTTCACTTGACAATACCTTTGTAAGTGTAAATTCTAAATTTTGCATCATACAATGGACTATTTTAAATTACAATCTGAAAGTTTTACAATGTGAGAAAGCTAAATCAATCTTTAGCATTATTTTGGTATTTTGATTACTAGAAATGGTGTCTCAGGCAATTGTAATTTTATATGCTACATATACAAGTACATTTCAGACATGAGAGCACTTCCATTGCGACTAGTCAATTATGAGAACCAAATTCTTCATTCAAAATTTTGAATATTTGAGTATTGGAAAATTTTCCAGATACTAGCTTCAGCTTCTGCACTTCAAAGTATGCTTAATTTTAACTACCTACATATTTCAGTGCTAGTTGTTTGATACATACTTACATAGACATTATAGAATAGATGTAGATATGAATGTAGGCATACATATAATTTTATATATATTCATAAATATGTATTTGAATAATAACATAAGGTACAGATTTTCTGTTACACCAGAATTAAATTACTATAAATATTAAGCTGTTATGATATTTATCATGATCTTTACAGCAACTACTAAGAAAATAACCCACGAAATATAGTAAGAAAAGATCAAGTAGCAACAGCAATTACCATACCTAGCCATGGATAACCCAAACTCCACTTCCAAGTTGATTGTTGCACATTCCTAGGTATTACACCTGGAAGTTCTTTTTTATTAATATTGTTTTAGGCCTGTGTATAACAATATTCCAATAAAATTTTATTTACAACAATAGGTCAACTATCTGGACTTGAGGCTATATTTTGACAGCGACTGTTCTACGTGATTAAGAAAAAAAATCCTTACATTATTCAGCTCCATAAAATTGAAAACATTACTTTGATATTTTTATTCATTACACATCTCATTTAATTACTTCAGCAATGGCATTTGTGTTACAAATGGTCCACACTAATTAATGACAGGATAAAATGTACATTAGTGGAAGTCAGCATTCCATCAGTGTTGTAACAAATGCTTTGCAAGTTCTAGACATGTAAGCACAAAGAATAAAAAGATTATTTCTGTGGAGCTACTAATCTAAAACCTAAATGAACAGTGTTAATCAGAGTGCAAGAAAGGTATACATAGAGAATTGTTTTGCCATTATGATGCTAGCTAATACATTTGCAATCTATGTTGCATTATTGTAGTCATTGCTAAGAAATAAACGTCATATGCAAACTTATAAATGACACAATAACTGAAATGTTAACATAGTTCTTACAAGATCTGGATCAGCACATTTCAATCATCACTATGTCTATGTGTTTTTATAAGAAATAACAAAAGGAAGCCACCTTTAATCATAGGATCAATAAAAATTGATTATTTTTTTCTGTATTATTTCTTTAATTAGGAAAAATAATGATATATAATTTTAATAAAGTTCCATAATTATAATCTGAAGTTAGAATCATCAAAAACATAATAAAGATTGAATTTTATTAGGATGGCTTATGTAATTTTTTATTAAACAAACTTTATAAAACTTGGTAATTATGTCATTTTTATTCACTGGATTTATTTAATTAATAAGAATGGGCTATTCTCTAGACACACTCAGTAAAGATTCAATCATAGTTTCATTCAGAAATATCTAATATCTAGCTACAAATCTTAACTTCAGTGACATTCAATGCTGTAACAGAAGTTGGAAAAAGACTGAAAGCTCGTAAAGTGGTCATTTAGATGTTTCTGGGTTCTAAGGCCATTTTTTCAGCTCACATTGCTATTCAGAGCTTTTCTTCTTTAGAACAGACTTCTGAAAACCCAGTGACAGGCTTCACACAATATATTCATGTATACTCCACAGCACACTTTATCATCATCATTTCTACAGCTTGCATGTCCTTTATGCAAATTCTAAGAATATCATGACAATTGACAGTGTTACTGAATTAATTTGAAAATATAAATTTGTTTCTTCATATCGCTTGTGTTTGAGTGTCCCATTAATATCCATCATAATAATTTTGAGGGCTTTATAAAAATGTCTATCATTAGTGCTTTTCAGTGACCATTAAAAATTTCATTCTAAATATATTAGCAGTTTTGTGTGCATACTTTTTGTTTGGGATTTAAAAAAATATATGTTCTATTTTAACCTACTTCTTTAATTCCCAAACCATTCTTTGAAAGAAGTCTCATTATTGTGATATGTATTCTTGTTTTAAAATGTCTTCCATTCAATCAGCTAGTTTGGAGTACATAATGAATTGATATTTTTTTGACAATGAATTTCAAATAGATTTTGTGTGTGGGATTATTAAGAGGTAAATGATATTTCATGTCCTCCTAAAATGAATACTCCATTTATTTAATGGGTAGTTTGCTTGCTTAAGGCAGTCTTTCAATTTGTACCACTTGGTAATATACCCACCAGGAGGCAGGTTGGCCTTATCACCCTAAATATATTTAATGCTTTCTGCAGCTCCCAGCATCCATTTTCCCTAACCAGTTGGGGCATAGCTTGTAAACAGAATAAATAATTAGCTACTTAACAGCTTCTTACTTGGAACATGAATTTTTAATCACTTAAGTGCAACATGGCAGAATGAGTGAACATATGCCTATATTTTCCTAAGAAAATAATGATCAGAATCACTACTCTCAGCATGCTCTTACAGAGAGAGAACAAGGGAGAGGGAGAAATTTAATGGAGCTTGGTGGCCTTAGGACACTATTCCATAACTATTTCTTGGAAATATCCTAGCTTCTGCACTACATTGCATGATACATGTAAGCCTGAAATTTCCCCAACAAAATTCCTTCTAAGTGTATTATCTTAGTAGCAATCAGAGAAAGCCATGCTGTACTTACAATGTGATACATTTTAATCCAAGTGTCCCATCTCTTATTTTTTAAAAACTCTGAAAGCATAGTAAAAAAAAGAGAGAGAGAGAACACATGACCTAAGATATTTCAATACTTAAAAATCTTACTCCATAATTTTTTCCTATTTTTTTCCAGAAATGAAGTTGTTCCTATTTTTCATCACTATCACATTTCCACCTCCTTTTAAAAAAAAATAATTACAGCATTTTACTGTAAGGAGGATATTGTAAGTCACACTGATAAGCCAATTAGCTTTTTCTGCACATGATTTATACCAACAGGCTTTAGCATGTCCTGAAATATGTAGTCCAAATTAGATCACATGCCCAAATTTTAAAATGTTACAGTTACCCCATGTCTAATCAGAATAGCATGTTACTGAATGAGTTCCCATGAGCTTTTCCCTTTATTAATTAATCCCTATATGCTGGACAACGATTTGAAGTACAGAATATTATGATCTGCTCCTTTCTCCTTAAAGTATTGCATCTTAAATTACTCAATGGAAACAAAGTTTTAAGATGACTGTGTACTTGAAAAGAATAAGTGATTTTTTTCTCTTTTTCTTCCTTGTTTTCCTTTTAATCCCTCTCTCTCTCTCTCTCTCTCTCTCTCTCTCTCTCTCTCTCTCTCTCTCTCTTTGAACAACAACAAAAAAAATGGAGGAGGAGGAAGAGGAAAGAAAGAAAAAGAAAGAAAGAAAGAAAGACATGCTTTTGAATTTAAACCATTAGCAAGACTTGTGGTTGGATACCATTAGGTTACTAATGGATCCATAGTGCAATGTGACACCATTTGTGATCTCCATTGGGAGAAACAGCCACATAATACACTTGTTTATTTTAAATCTAAAAGGGTATACTAATGGTTTCAGCACTTTAGTGTTAAGTAATGAAAAATTTTCTCCTTCTAGTAGTAAATGTGTTGTAATGTAATCCATGTTTTTGTGAGATAATAGGGGCTTTTCTCTCTTTCTTGGAACTAAGCTTAAGTTTCATATTAGAGTTATGAATTAAGATGAAACATGGACAAGCTTATAGTTCACTTCAATTAACTCTCAACCACCTTCTGCCACATATACACCAGGAGACCTTGTTCTTACAATCCTCAACTAGACATGATGTTCAATGTGAAATACATTGCTCTTTGACTGTAACCACATTGTGATTTTCATTCTCCTGCCTTACAAGAACATTACAGGCTTGCTGGCCCTCCCTCCTTCTTTTCTTTCTTTCTGTTTTTTTCTCTAAATTTTTTTGAATAATTAATAGCTAAACTCTAATAAGATAAATTACTTTCAAAAATAAAAAAGAGAAGAACTTTTTTTTCTATTTTTTTTAGCAGTGCTGGTAGTCAAATTCAGAGTAGACCACCCAGCTACATTCCCATTCTCAGAAGACTAATTCTTAGTGGAAGTCACTTAATCATATTTGAAATTTCAGATGAGTAATCAAAGGCCCTATGAGTCTACTCAAGCAATATATCTTGGATCAGTTCATTAACTTGTCAAAAATTTCCTTATTCATCTTTTATCTTATTTTTATATCACTATTAGAAGTGTAAATCAATATAGCAAATGAGAAAATCTGGGAATCAGCTAATAAAAATCTTAGGTTTAAGAGTGTGGAGGAAGCATTGAAATTAGATGAACATACAACATTTCCAGTTTAGATTCTAAGAATTCAGAGATGATCACTGGGCATAAATAACCATAGAATAAGCACATACTGTAATTTTTTCCCATTCTTACCTGCTTTCTAGACATTTTTTTTTAATCCAGGAAGTAATGACACCAATGAAAAGAGGAAAAGAACATTCAGGATGGGTATATTTTTAAGGAGATGAAGTTTTTAAGTTGTTCTTTTCAAGTATATGCTGTTCTTTTTTCTCTTTTTCAAAGTCAATGTGTGCGCTCCTGGGCATCAAGAATGAAATAAAGACCCACATTAAGCATAAACGAAATCTGGTATTTTAAAGCACTTAGGAAGTCTCTGTGTCCCATGAAACCAGTCAGATGCCAAGTGTTGAATATTACATGCTTCACGGCATCCTATGATAACATGAATTTTTAGCACCTAGCAAGTCAAACAAGTAAGTGACTTGGAATTCCCCATTGCTGCAGAAGGGAAGCGACTTGTGGAGGTAGTTTGTCATTAGGACTTAATATTACTTCAGTTCTGCTGTAGGTTCATGCAACTTCTGGCATACTGCTAATACTTCCTTGCTAGCTGAAAAGTTCATTAAGCAGATTCCATCTATGTGTACCAAAGCTTTCGCATACAAATGTGGGCATGTTTAACAGTCATTTCAAGGATTTATTACCAAAGATAGTGATTTTCTGTTATAAGATTATGTTGTATTTATTCATAATATTCCTTGTCTTTGTTTTTCATTATGCCAATATTTTTGTCATAGATATGGAGATTTTAGACACCATTAATTTTTGGTCTAAATTTTAAAAACATTATTTGTATCATATTCTTCACTGCTTTTAACAGAACTATTAAAAAATCCTAAAAATAACAAAATATTTTAAAAATATCTGTCCACTTGAAGATAGCAGACAGCCCTGAAATAACACAATGCCCCTTCTGAAAAGTAGAACACGTGTGATTCTATTTAGATTAAAATGTTGATCAAATTTACATTTATCTTGAAGTTACAGTATTTTTTATTCAAATTGTAAACTATGCAAAAAGAAATAGCACCAAAGATATCTATTTTTATTTAATAATAACAAACAACTAATGGAGCATTTCTGGCTTACACTGTTTGAAATTTCCAAGAATATTTCACCTGTTTCAGTCAGTTTGTTCTCATTCCTATAATGTAAGTATGTAAATAGGAGGCATCACATCTTCACAGTGCACTATGTGAACTGAGATGCAAAAGGGCCCTGTGCCTTTCCAAAGGTTGGAGGGCAGACCTTCAACCGCACTGAAATCAAATTCAAGCCTTTTGAAATTCTGTTCTTTTCACTCAATTTTACTATTTATGTTAATGACACAAGGTGGGGGATGTACAGGAAACAAGGTTTATGCATTTTGTGCCTTAAACCCCAGAATGATGCTTTTATATTATGTTTATATAATTGGATTGTCATGCAGCCCACATCTAATTTCAGCTCTTTGCTTAAAATTCACCCAATTTCTCAAAAGTTCCTGTCATGTTTAAAATGTAATGATTGAATAGTTCTGCTTTAAGTAGCAGAAATGGTTAACTTGGACACACACTGATAAGAAAAGGCATCCGAGAGACAGTAATAGGAAAGTCAGTGCCAAGTGAAATAAAATTATTGTGCCAGCAGTTGGAATGCCATATGGAAAACTGAAGCCTGGTTTCATAACCAGGATGGAGAAAAATCTGTCAAGGGTTATTTTTGTTGCATATTCATGACCTGATAAATTGTGTTAATTGCTAAAAGAATAAGGAGTCAACCAAGAATGGATTTATTGTGATAGGAAAGGGACATGTTAAGAATAGGAATAGAGTTTCAGAAATCTATCCAGTTGGTACTTCAAGTATTTTTATCTTCCTACTTAGAACTGGTAGAGAAAAAAATTAAATTTTACATTGTCCCTATTAAAATGTATTTTCATATGTCATTCCTATATTTATATATAGGAACCCCATATATCTTGAGTCACTTAATGTGGATTTAATTTTAAGTAAAACACAAGTAAATAGAGACAGTATAAAAGGATGCATATTAAATGATCAGGAATTTAAGCAATTTTATATGCTATATTAGTCCTGAAAGTGCTATATACAGAAAATCTCCAAATGTAAATAAAATGCTTTTCTTTTTTTTCCCTTTTTTATTTGACTTTGAATAAAATGTACTTAGATTTTAAGTCCAAACAAAGGTGGTTAAATTAATTTAAAAATATATTTTCAACCATCATTTTTTCTAACTCTCCAATCCAGGACAAATATAACTTAACCTAATCAATTTATATATTCAAACCATGGAAACTCTTTTCAGTGCTTGCTTTAAACAGACTAAGAGGCAAGACGAGGAGAACAAAGACATAAAAATTACTTGACTCAGTTTTCTGGGGTTTTTTTTGTGTTTTTATTTGCTTGATTTTTTTAGAAAGGAATAAAAAAGTATAATATTTTGATAAATAATTTTTGTATGTGATTTCCAGAATTTTATTGAGAATTTTTGCATCTATGTTCATCAGGGATACTGGTCTGAAAATTTCTTTCCTTGATGTGTCTCCATCTGGTTTTGATGTCAGGATGATACTGGCTTCGCAGAATGAATTCATTGGGTTCCTTCATTTTCTAGTTCATGGAATAATTTGAGGAGTATTGCTATAAGTTCTTCTTTGTAAGGGCTTATAGAACTCAGGTGTGAGTCTATCTGGTTCCAGACTTTTCTTGGGTGGTAGGCTTTTCATGGTATCTTCTATTTCTTTGCTTGAAATTGATCTGTTTAAATTGTGTATGTTCTCTTGACTCAGTTTGGGTTGATCATATGCCTCTAGAAATTTTTTGGTGTTTCAAGGTTTTCTATTTTACTGAAGTATAAATTTTCAAGATAGTTTCTAATTGTCTTCTGTATTTCAATAGAGTTTGCTGTGATATTTCTTTTCCATCAAAAATTTTAGTAATTGGAGTTTTCTCTCTCCTTCTTTTCATTAGGGTGGCTGAGAGTTTGTTAATTTTATTTATTATTTCAAAGAACCAGCTTTTTGTTTTGTTAATTTTTTGAATTGTTTCTTTAGTTTCAATTTCATTGATTTTTGCCCTGATTTTAATTATTTCCTGTTTTCTACTACTTTTGGTGTTGGTTTGTTCTTTTTCTAGGGCTTTGAGATATAATGTTAGGTTCTTTATTTATCGACTTTTTTCTTTTAATAAATGAGCTTAATACAGTGAACTTTCTTATTAGCACTGCCTTCATAATGTCCCAGAGATTTTGATATGTTGTATCGATGTTCTCTTATACCTCTAAGAATTTTTATCTCCTCACTGATGTCTTCTGTTATCCATGTGCCATTCAATAGCATATTATTTAGTTTCCAGGTGTTGGAGTTTTTTATTTTATCATTTATATCTAATTTTATTCTGTTATGATCAGATAGAATGTATTTTCTAAGACTTTCTTTGTGGTCTATTTTGGAGAAGGTTCCATATGCTGATGAGAAAAAAAAAAGTGTATTCTCTTGTTGATGGATGGGATATTCTATATATATTGCCTAACAGAAGTAAAAATAGGCCCAAATCTTCATCATGTTGAATTGGGCCCTAATTTCCTTAACAAGACACTTAAAATGCAAGACATAAAATCAAGAATCAATAAATGGGATGAATTCAAACTAAAAAGCTTCTTCTCAGCAAAAGAAACAATCAATGAGGTGAACAGAGAGCCTACATTTTGTGAGCAAATTTTGCCACATGATATATAAAGAACTCCAGAATATACAAAAATCTTAACACACACACACACACAACGATCAATAAATGGGGTGAGGAGCTGAACAGATAATTCTCAGAAGAGGATATGCAATTGATCAGCAAATATATAAAAATTTTTCAAATCTCTAGTAATTAGAGAAATGCAAATTGTGATAGTAGGAGCAAATGTGACTCCATTTTGTTTTGTGACTTCATCCTGTAAAACAACCATGCCAAGTAGAAGAGTCATGACTGGGGCAAGATGTTCTTTTTCTTTTGCTATAGAACTACCTAATGGGGTATTGTTTCTGTAACTAGGGTAACGGGGCTCTGTTTCTGTAACTGGGGTGACTGGGCTAACTGTGATTGGTTGACTACACTGTCCTGCTTCTGTAACCTGGCTTGCTTACATTGGCTAGACCCCCGAACATCCCTTTTGCGGTTTTCAGGCTTATAAGGAGTGCCCTTGCAATTGTTCGGGGCTGATCAGGGGAACAGCTTTATGTTCTGGTCAGCCGCCACCGGTGTGCTTCAATAAAGGCTTGATTCGATTATACATGAGTGGTCTGGAAGTCAGTTCATGAAACCCTGGGACGAAGCTTTAACTATAATATTTGGGGGCTCGTCCGGGATCCATTTCTTCCCTACCCTCACGCCAAATTTGCCTCCAATGATGGGCCTTTGGACCTCAGCCCCGGAGTAGAGGGGAGCTCCTGAGAGACGTTCCTCAGCCTCACTCTGAGGATGACTCCAATCCATACTAGGACGCTCTGAAAAGCCTCCTGCCTGCTGTCAGGTCTGGTGAGTCGACTCTTCTCTGGGGGAAAAGGTCAGATTGGATGCAGTCGCTTACACCTTTCCCGGGACAGGACAAGACGTTGTCACTGTCTCCCTGGAGGTCTCCCTGTGAGACCTCATCTGTCTGTATCTGGGGCCCACTGGAGGCCTCCCTGGGAGGCCTCATCTGTCTGGAGGCAGGACGAGATGTGGTCTCTGCCCCATTAGAGGTCTCCCTGTGCGACCTCAATGATTGTTGCTTGTCCTGTGTCTGTTCTGCTGTTAGTCATTTCTCCAGTGTCTTCTGCTGTTGGTCATTTGTCCAGTGTCGGTTCGCTGGCCGTTTGTTCTGTTTGTGGGGTCTCTGCCCATTAGAGGTCTCCTTGTGTGATCTCAGCGATTGTTGCTTGTCCTGTGTCTGTTTTGCTGTTTGTTGTTTCTCCAGCGTCCTCTTGCTGTTTGTCATTTGTCCCGTGTCTGTTCGCGGGCTGTTTGTCCTGTACTTCTATCCGAGTGTTGTGCCCGGGCCCTTTTCTTGTTGTCATAACCACTCTTCTTTCATCAGGACTCCTTGGATCCACCAACATCAGAGACAAGGAAATGCTACAGAGATCTCTACCTGGACTCCTTTAACTTGTTAACAATTTCAGGACTTTGTCTGTTGGTTTGTTTTTGTTTGTTCCCTTTGTGCTTTTGTGTTCTTTTTACCTTAGCTTTGTTACTTTTGAACAATGGTTTTTTAGTCCTGTTGGCAGCACTTTACAATTTACTTGCATTAAATTGTAAAGTGCTGCCAACAGGACTAAAAAAATTGTCAAAAGTAAAAGCTAAAGGTAAAAAGAAAAAGACATTTTAGAGATTGCCTTTATTTAGGAACTGGGCCAGGTGGCCAACTGGGTAAATCATGTCAGTTCCTATAGAGGACAGATTAAAACTAAAGTGTTTTATAAAATTATTATTCCTTTATTGTATAACAAAAAGCATAATTTTGTCTAGAAATTTGGCTTTTGTCTCTCAGTATTTACAAGCATGAATAACTACCAACTATTACAAAAAATGGTCTAAAGATTTTTCAATGTCAGACTAAAAGTTGGTGGCCACTATCCAAGAAACCAGAAAAACCAGTTTAGAATGGGACCCCAACCTGGAGGACTCTCCCAAGGAGACCAATGAAACTGCATCTTTGGGAAATTCCTCCAGGGAAAAATAAGCCCCCTTCGTTTGTCTATGTTCCCTCAACTCTTTTCAGCTTTCATGAACAGGACCACCTCAGGAAAAAGGTCAGAAAACTTTTAAAATTCTATATTTGTTAAACTCATAATTTTGATCCAATATGCCTAGGTTAATATGTTTTTCCGATTACATTCTGCTTTATTCTAAGGCCAATTTACAAGGGTTAACTCTCAATATAATAGGTTTTAAAAAATAAGCTACAAGGCTTTTGTTTGTCTGTTTGTTTTGTGTGGGTGCACCAGTGTACTGTCTGTCTACGTGTATTGCCATGTCTAAATATATTTGGTACAAATGAGCTCATAAATTAAAATTTTAAAAAATGGATCCAAATACTTTTGGTTAATATGATTTAAAAGGTTCAATTCAAATTGGGAAAATAGATAAAAGTACAAATGTCTTTAAAGTTACTAATACACAGTTTTGTTTCTACATGGGTAAACAGCTGTTAAAATGTTAATGTCTATAAAGTGTCTGATATCCATTGTCTTTAGGATTTTTATTCAACAACAACAACAAAAAGATTACTAATATTATTCAATGCACTTGTCTGATACCTTGTTTTTTAAAAAAAGATACATAAATTTTATCTAAAAGTATATAAAATTAATCATGGATATGTTTGTTAAAGACATCTAATTGGTACAAAGTTAAAATGCTGTTAAATATAATATCAAGTACTCTTAACTCCTTAAATTCCATAAGGTAAAATATTTAAATAATGTTGGTGTTTTCACAAATTGGTAAACTAAAAAATAAAATTTAAAATTATTTTTTGTTATTATAAAAACAAGTTTACTATAAATTACAAAGTCCCAACAGGTATAATTCTACATTAAAAGAGTCAAAAGTTTTCAACTGTATTTCAATTACAGTACTGTAAGTAACAAATATTTCATCTTATTAAAATGTATTGATTTATCTAAATTCAAAAATTTCTAAGGATTATTATTTCAAGGTACAAACAAAAAAAAGGATCAATAGGTTAAAAAATATTAAAAAGTTCTATATATAAAAATATCTTTAATTAATAAAAAAATGTTTCCAGGTTAAAAAGTCTTTATGTGATAAAGTATAATTATAATACATCTAAGTAAACAACAAAAGGGTCTAATTAAGTAATATAAAGGTCTATAAATAAAACACAAATATAAAAAGGTTTATATGTAACTAAGCTGGATATATATATATATATATATATATATATATATATATATATATATAACATAAATAGTTAAAACTATTCAATGTTGTTCCCTAAGGACAAATAATAATGTACTGATATATTTATATGTTAAATTGATAAAAATATTAATTACATTATGTCTGTTAAGTTTTATCCTCTAGAACAAGTAATCTTGGAAAAATTAAGGTTTTTACATCTGTGGCTAAACAACAACTGTTATTTTAAAGTATTGTCTTACATTACAAAGTCTAGATTTTCCTTTAAAAGCTAACCTTGGTTAATATAAAAACATCAATAAAAGTGTGGTACATTACTCTTCTTTACAGATTAAATGTGTTCATATCTTTCAGGCATACAAGTCTTTAAGGTAAAATGTTTAAAGAAACATTTTATCAAGGTGGTATTCTCCAAACTAAAATTGTCTGTAATGGTAATTTAAACTTTTAAAGATAATAAATTTTATTGGAGATTTATTTATATCAATTAATGTTTTGTAACCAAATCTTATGTTACCTTTTACCCTAAATTTAAAAAGTAATGAGAGCCTAATTTACTTAAAGGTCATAAAACATTCTGCCACTTTTCTACATAAAAAAAATGTTAAGGGCTCTCAGCCTTTCCTTAATTAATATTTCAGATGTATGTCATATTGTGCTACTAACATTCATACAGAGTCAAAAACAATATATGTAAACTTTATAAAATGATATCTAAAAAGAGAGACAAAGATCAGCTTTAAAACTAAAACACTTTACCTAAGATTGTTAAGAAAAGGCTGAGATAAGGCTCTGCTTCCCACCTTATAGCATGTCAGAATAACTTCAAAGTAGGCCAGATTTCAGTTAATTTAAAGTTATATTCAAAGATTAATTTATTAAAAAGATTACTATGATCTCATATAAAAAATATAATGTATAACTCAGCCAAGTTTCAAAATTATACACAAACCAAATATGCTTTTATTATTGTTGATTTTACTTTGTATTTTCATTATATCTAAAAAAAAAAAAAATATGACCACTGCACTCAGAGCAACCAAGAGACCTTTATAGCCAAAATCTAATGGGGTCTCTAGGTCTGCAAGCTGCCTTGTTGGTGTACAGTGATTGGATCATACAGTAGATGCTAAGGTGTCATCTTCTGCCTTCAGGCAGATCTTCAGCATTATGTAAATTAATAAATAAAATAAGGATATTGTGTTATGTAAAAATAAACTGTAAAGTTATAAAGATTAAAGTTAAAGCCCAGCATTCTTACTTTAAAACTGGTAAAACTGACTTGGTGGATGTTTAAGGCCAAATTTAAATATTAAGGTTAAAATAAAGGGGCCAAAGAAACCAATATTTGGCTCTTGCCCTCTAAGTCAGCCTGAACCCAGGACAGGGGAAAAAGCTTTGCAACTCCAGGCCACATAGCCTCCTGATAAGGGAGATTAATGAGACCAATGGAAAACAAAAAGCCAATGAGTGTACATGCTGCAAAACAGGAGGGTCATTTAAAAAGGAGACATGCCTGATGCTTCCAAGGAAAGCCATATGGTCAGCAAGACCTTGACCCATCCTAATGCAGATGACACTAACAGAGCTAAAATGCTACTCACATGTTCCCCATGAATGTCCTCCAAGGAAACTCAGCTGACTATTACCAATAGATAGAAACACGGTCAGTTTGACCAGCTTGGTCTTAAACACCTAGCAAAAACAGTTAAAACCAAGGCACAGCCATTCCTAAACATTAAAAAAAAAAGTTATTTTAATGTAACTTAAAGTGTACACTAGTGTTAGCATCCCCCAAAATAAGTAAGACTGAAAACAACAGAAGAAAAATTCTTAGGCAAAAATGCCTGATAACTACCATTAAATGCCAAAAGTTTCTATTCCATTTAAGGCCTACAGATCTTCCTAACTTCCTACATAGGTAGGTGTAATCAATGTTTATTAATATAATTATCTAGCCCTAAGTAGCAAAAGGATCTTTACTGAACACAGTGGTCATGCCAAAAAGGTATTTTTACAAAAATCAGATGACATTAACTAATTTAACTAAATGTTGTGTCTACAATCCTGATAATTCTAACAATGTTAAAGATGTATGTTCCCTAAAAAAAAGTGCCTTATTAGTCTTTGTTAGGCCTTGTTATGGGGACATTTTCTCAGGTCTTCTGCCTCCTGGTAAACAATTATTAATTTCTGTCATTTTCATGATATTCACAGACAGGTTCCAGATGCTACAACTGCTATTTTGTATTAATCTTACTTCAGCACTCATGTCTTTTTGTCTCTCTCATAGAAGTGCCCATCCCAGGTGAATTTACATCCTGCTCTTCCTGAGCCAGATTTTTACCATGGACTCCTTGACCCACTCGGTTTCTAAAAAGGGACTCCAAAACTGCTTGCCCACTGCACATCGCCCCCCTTTCAGCTGGAAGTAGCAAGAACGGTCATCACCCTTTTCCCTTACGGCAGTTGGAGGTCCCTAATATTAGAAAAAAAATTACGGTCAATATAGATGTTTGCCAATATGTCTAGCTCAGGAAGATGTACCTGGGAAACTACTCCCAAGATCACCCTGTGTGATCTCCCATAAAGAGACACTTGCTTCCGCAACCCAACTTATAAGTGGGACAACACCCCGTTCACCAAAAATTGTGCTTCCTGGGTCCCACTTTGAATTCCTTGCCTAAATCTCCAAACTGTCAATAACTCTGAACTATGTAACCTACTATTTTGATGGAGTAAAGGGAAAAGAACACCTGGACTTATTAAAAGGCCAGGCCCCACTGATTTATCAACATAGAGTGGCTACCCCCCATTTTAGTTCCCCTCCTGGCTGGTTTTGGAAGTCCCTCAGCCATCAAATAGTTATAGATTTAGGAAAACTAAAAAAGGTCAATCTCCAAACTAAAGGTTTCACTTTAGTTTGACAGAAATAGCTTACAAAACAGATGAGGTCTAGATGGTCTCTTTCTAAAACAAGGAGGACTTTGTATGGCTCCAGGAGAAACTTGTCTCTATGAAAACCATTCTGGGATAATAAAGAACAGTGTGGCGCTTGTGAAAAACAGGTTAAATGAAAGAGATAAAACACTAGAAACTTCAGGCAATTGCATTAATGGTGTGACCCTACTTTGGGTACAACTAGAAAAGTAGAAAATTGCTCCATTTGGGTACAATGAATCAAAGAGCATTCTGATGTCATGTATAACTGATTAAAACAAGTAAATATATTTTTTAAAATCCTCATGAAATTAGATAAAATTACCTAGACTATACCTGTAAAATATAAACTAATCAAACATGATTTGGGTGGTGATTAAATCACCAATGCTGCTAAAACTGTAAAGATATAAAAACATCTAGTAAAATTTCAATTCAATAAATTTCTACTAACATGAAGTCACTGAAGTTTCAAAGAAAAAAATAAAAATTCTATTTTCAAGGCAAAAACAAAGTTTAAAATATGAAAAAAAAAAGTGAAACTGGGTACTAAGTGGAAACATCATTTTGGATTCTTTTTAGCAAAATAATTAACTTGATTTCCTTGGATCACTTACAATGTCCATTCAAGGAAATTTATGTTTTAAGGGCAATTATAAAACCTTATATCTGAAATATTCTCATCTATACTCACTACATTTTCTTATGTTTCCTAACTTCATACAAAGCTATAAAAGAACTGTGGGTTGTAGATTTTAGTCCACTAAATTTCATATGTGATAGCCCAAATGACCTGATTTAAATGCCAGAAATCCTGAATGTGCTGGTGTTGGAGGTGGTACTTTGAAAATAATTAAGTCACAAGAGTGAAGCTTTGATGAAGGAAATTAATATCTTTATAATGAAAGACTCAGTAGAGATGATCTCTCTCCACATTATCTGAGAAAGAAGGCCCTCTCCAGAAATTGAAATGGCTGGCACGTTGATCTTGAACTTTCTAGCGTAAGGACTGCAAGATAAATTGTTTTTAAGTCAATCAGAGGTACAGAGAATGCCATTTTCCTGGAGAATATATTTATGATATGAACAGAATTTTGGTAGAAATATAGACAGTAAAAGCTATTGTGATAAGGTCTTAAATAAAAATGAGGAATGTGTTATTGTTACAAAGTGCTTGGATGAATTTTATTTGTGCTTCTAGTATTTTGTATAGAAATACTAGAAGCACAAATGATGTAGAAAGTGTAAGTGATGAAATTGGAGCTTTAGCTGAGGGGATTTCTACATAAAGTCTTCAAGGAATGTCTTGGTTGCTCTTGACTGCATCTGGGGAAATGCAAGGATAGAAAAAATGAGAGGTTAAGCTAAAAGGAAACTGAATTTTAAAATGTGAGGTATTCATATTGTAGAAAATACCAAGTATGTGGCCAAACAACATTTTGAGAAGAATAAGGAAATCATTACAGGTGTACAACATGGACCTAATCATGTTAGATTCACTAAAAATTTGGACTAAAGGGGACAGGCTTTGTAGACACTACAGGACCAGACCACAGAACTTTTTGGAATCAAAAATATGTTATTCAGTGCCTATAGGAATAATACCAAAGGCAATTTATGTACCATTAGGACTGTCACTCCCACCCCAGGCCCAGAGTACAAGTGCCTGGAGGGCAGGGAGGCCATACCTATTGTTTCCACTGGAAGATAAAATAGATCCAAAGGAGATTATTTGTGAGTGCTGAGATATGATTGTTGTTTATCTTGCTAGGTTTTGGACTTACTTAGGACCCATCACCCTTCTCTTTTTTCTTGTTATTTACTTTGATCATGGAACTGTCTATTCTAGAGCAGTCCTACTATTTGCATTTTTAAGCAATAGCTTGTTTACTTTCACAGGTTAACAGTTTGAGCAGAATATTGCCTCTTGGAATTTCAGGGTGAACTCTATTAATCTGATTTCAAAGACATGGAATCAAACCATTTCCTTATTTTTTTCAGTCATTTCAGACAATGATTTGATATGTGGCTTTCAGTTTGCTGACATGAGAAAAAATACTAATTATAATAACTAATATAAGTAGCATAAATTATAATTATGACTAATTATAAATAACCTATTTCAGACATTGTGCCCATACCCCAAAGATCCATTGTGCCAAATTGAAATGGCAAATATAGAACAAATTGCACAAACTGATGACATATTATCTATTCATGTAATCAATATACCCTAAATTTATCAATAATTTTCAGCTATATTAACTTCTATAATAACTTTTATTTTCCTTTTTGTTTTTGCTACCCTAAAATAGGAATGTCATGAGAGTAATTAACTGAAATATAAATTATATCAAAAATATTAGAATAAAAATAAGATATATGACACAATAGTACTATTTTAAAGCATAAAATATTACAAAATATGATTTATACTCTCTGCTTTGAACTTCTCCTTTGAAACATAGTGCACGTGTTCTCATGTCTTTATTAGACTGTAAATTCCAGGAGAGCAAGGATTATGTGTCTGATGTACTATATTCTTTGACTAAGTACATCACCACTACAGAGGCTTTTTATGGGCATGAATTTGTAATTATGTGGATGCATATATACAATAAAAAACTAGTTCATTTTTAAGAAATATATCATGTATTAAATTACCCTGCGGATAAAGCATTTTAAGCACTGTATCTTAAGCCCAATGCTTGATTTTGTTTAGAAAATTTGTACACTCACTTTAGTCACACTTCACACTTGTTTTTCAAATAATAATACTGCACTTAGTCAGTGCAGGAAGTAAACAGTTTTATATTGTACACCTGTTTACTTCACAGCAGTGTTCACAATAGTACAGATACTGAAAATATATTTTTTTTTTAACTTTTTTTTTTTTTAAATTTTTTATTGTTGGCTGTTCAAAACATTACATAGTTCTTGATATATCATATTTCACAATTTGATTCAAGTGGGTTATGAGCTCCCATTTTTACCCCATATACAGATTGCAGAATCACATCAGTTACACATCCATTGATTTACATATTGCCATACTAGTGTCTGTTGTATTCTGCTGTCTTTCCTATCCTCTACTATCCCCCCTCCCCTCCCCTCCCCTCCCCTCCCCTCCCCTCTTCTCTCTCTGCCCCCTTTACTGACATTCGTTTGTCCCCCTTGTATTATTTTTCCCCTTCCCCTCACTTCCTCTTGTATGTACTTTTGTATAACTCTGAGGGTCTCCTTCCATTTCCATGCATTTTCCCTTCTCTCTCCCTTTCCCTCCCACCTCTCATCCCTGTTTAATGTTAATCTTCTTCTCATGATCTTCGTCCCTACTCTGTTCTTAGTTACTCTCCTTATATCAAAGAAGACATTTGGCATTTGTTTTTTAGGGATTGGCTAGCTTCACTTAGCATAATCTGCTCTAATGCCATCCATTTCCCTGTAAATTCTATGATTTTGTCATTTTTTAATGCAGAGTAATACTCCATTGTGTATAAATGCCACATTTTTTTTATCCATTCATCCATTGAAGGGCATCTAGGTTGGTTCCACAGTCTAGCTATTGTGAATTGTGCTGCTATGAACATCGATGTAGCAGTGTCCCTGTAGCATGCTCTTTTTAGGTCTTTAGGGAATAGACCGAGAAGGGGAATAGCTGGGTCAAATGGTGGCTCCATTCCCAGCTTTCCAAGAAATCTCCATACTGCTTTCCAAATTGGCTGCACCAATTTGCAGTCCCACCAGCAATGTACAAGTGTACCCTTTTCCCCACATCCTCGCCAGCACTTGTTGTTGTTTGACTTCATAATGGCTGCCAATCTAACTGGAGTGAGATGGTATCTTAGGGTGGTTTTGATTTGCATTTCTCTGACTGCTAGAGATGGTGAGCATTTTTTCATGTACTTGTTGATTGACTGTATGTCCTCCTCTGAGAAGTGTCTGTTCAGGTCCTTGGCCCATTTGTTGATTGGGTTGTTTGTTCTCTTATTGTCTAATTTTTTGAGCTCTTTGTATACTCTGGATATTAGGGCTCTATCTGAAGTGTGAGGAGTAAAGATTTGTTCCCAGGATGTAGGCTCTCTATTTACCTCTCTTATTGTATCTTTTGCTGAGAAAAAACTTTTTAGTTTGAGTAAGTCCCATTTGTTGATTCTAGTTATTAACTTTTGTGCTATGGGTGTCCTATTGAGGAATTTGGAGCCCGACCCCACCGACTGTAGATCGTAGCCAACTTTTTCTTCTATCAGACGGCGCGTCTCTGATTTGATATCAAGCTCCTTGATCCATTTTGAATTAACTTTTGTGCATGGCGAGAGAAAGGGATTCAGTTTCATTTTGTTGCATATGGATTTCCAGTTTTCCCAGCACCATTTGTTGAAGATGCTATCCTTCCTCCATTGCATGCTTTTAGACCCTTTATCAAATATAAGATAGTTGTAGTTTTGTGGATTGGTTTCTGTGTCCTCTATTCTGTACCATTGGTCCACCCGCCTGTTTTGGTACCAGTACCATGCTGTTTTTGTTACTATTGCTCTGTAATATAGTTTGAAGTCTGGTATCGCTATACCGCCTGATTCACACTTCCTGCTTAGCATTGTTTTTGCTATTCTGGGTATTTATTTTTCCATATGAATTTCATGATTGCTTTCTCTATTTCTACAAGAAATGCCATTGGGATTTTGATTGGCAATGCATTAAACCTATAGAGAACTTTTGGTAATATCGCCATTTTGATGATGTTAGTTCTGCCTATCCATGAACAGGGTATATTTTTCCATCTTCTAAGATCTTCTTCTATTTCTCTCTTTAGGGTTCTGTAGTTTTCATTGTATAAGTCTTTCACCTCTTTTGTTAGGTTGATTCCCAAGTATTTTATTTTTTTTGAAGATATTGTGAATGGAGTGGTTGTCCTCATTTCCATTTCAGAGGATTTGTTGCTGATATACAGGAATGCCTTTGATTTATGCGTGTTGATTTTATATCCTGCCACTTTGCTGAATTCATTTATTAGCTCTAATAGTTTCTTTGTAGACCCTTTTGGGTCTGCTAGGTATAGAATCATGTCATCTGCAAATAGTGATAATTTAAGTTCTTCTTTTCCTATTTTGATGCCTTTAATTTCTTTCGTCTGTCTAATTGCTCTGGCCAGTGTTTCGAGAACTATGTTGAACAGAAGTGGTGAGAGAGGGCATCCCTGTCTTGTTCCAGATTTTAGAGGGAATGCCTTCAATTTTTCTCCATTCAGAATGATGCTAGCCTGAGGCTTAGCATAGATTGCTTTTACAATATTGAGGTATGTTCCTGTTATCCCTAGTTTTTCTAGAGTTTTGAACATAAAGGGATGCTGTACTTTGTCGAATGCTTTTTCCGCATCTATCGAGATGATCATATGGTTCTTATTTTTAAGTCTATTGATGTGGTGAATAACATTTATTGATTTCCTTATATTGAACCAGCCTTGCATCCCAGGGATGAATCCTACTTGATCATGGTGCACAATTTTTTTGATGTGCCTTTGTATCCGAGTGGCCAGAATTTTATTGAGGATTTTTGCATCTAGGTTCATTAGAGATATTGGTCTGTAGTTTTCTTTCTTTGAAGTGTCTTTGTCTGGTTTAGGTATCAGGGTGATGTTGGCCTCGTAGAATGAATTTGGAAGTTCTCCCTCTTTTTCTATTTCCCGAAGTAGCTTGAAAAGTATTGGTATTAGTTCCTCTTTAAAGGTTTTGTAAAACTCTGCTGTATACCCATCCGGTCCTGGGCTTTTCTTAGTTGGTAGTCTTTTGATGGTTTCTTCTATTTCCTCAATTGATATTGGTCTGTTTAGGTTGTCTATATCCTCCTGACTCAATCTGGGCAGATCATATGACTTAAGAAATTTATCTATGCCTTCACTATCTTCTAATTTATTGGAGTATAAGGATTCAAAATAATTTTTGATTATCTTCTGTATTTCTGAAGTGTCTGTTGTGATATTGCCTCTTTCATCCCGTATGTTAGTGATTTGAGTTCTCTCTCTTCTTCTCTTCGCTAGCATGGCTAAGGGTCTGTCGATTTTGTTTATTTTTTCAAAGAACCAACTTTTAGTTTTGTCAATTTTTTCAATTGTTTCTTTTGTTTCGATTTCATTGATTTCAGCTCTGATTTTAATTATTTCTTGCCTTCTACTTGTTTTGCTGTTGTTTTGCTCTTCTTTTTCTAGGATTTTGAGATGAAGTATGAGATCATTTATTTGTTGGTTTTTTCTTTTTTTAAGGAATGAACTCCAAGCAATGAATTTTCCTCTTAGAACTGCTTTCAATGTGTCCCATAGATTCCGATATGTTGTGTCTGTGTTTTCATTAATCTCTAAGAATTTTTTAATTTCCTCCTTGATGTCTTCTATAACCCATTGATCATTCAGTAACCTATTGTTCATTCTCCAAGTGATATATTCTTTTTCCTTCCTTCTTTTATCGTTGATTTTCAGTTCCATTCCATTATGATCAGATAGGATGCATGGTATTATCTCTACTCCTTTGTATTGTCTAAGAGTTTCCCTGTGACATAATATATGATCTATTTTTGAGAAGGATCCATGTGCTGCTGAGAAAAAAGTGTAACTGTTTGATGTTGGGTGGTATATTCTATATATGTCAATTAAGTCTAGGTTATTAATTGTGTTATTGAGTTCTATAGTTTCCTTATTCAACTTTTGTTTGGAAGATCTGTCCAGTGGTGAGAGAGGTGTGTTGAAGTCTCCCATGATTATTGTATGGTGGTCTATTAGACTCTTGAACTTGAGAAGAGTTTGTTTGATGAACATAGCTGCACCATTGTTTGGGGCATATATATTTATGATTGTTATGTCTTGTTGGTGTATGGTTCCCTTGAGCAGTATGTAGTGTCCCTCTTTATCCCTTTTGATTAACTTTGGCTTAAAATCTATTTTATTTGATATGAGTATGGATACTCCTGCTTGTTTCCGAAGTCCATATGAGTGATATGATTTTTCCCAACCTTTCACCTTCAGCCTATGTATGTCTTTTCCTATCAAATGCGTCTCCTGTAGGCAGCATATTGTTGGGTCTTGTTTTGTGATCCATTCTACTAGCCTGTGTCTCTTGATTGGTGAGTTTAAGCCATTAACATTTAGGGTTATTATTGAGATATGGGTTGTTCTTCCAGCCATATTTGTTTATTTATGTTACTAAACATGGTTTGTTTTCCACTTTGATTATTTCCCCCCTTTAGTGTCCTACCTCCCACTGTTGGTTTTCATTGTTATTTTCCATTTCCTCTTCCTGTAATGTTTTGCCAAGGATGTTTTGAAGAGATGGTTTTCTAGCTGCAAATTCTTTTAACTTTTGTTTATCGTGGAAGGTTTTAATTTCATCTTCCATCCTGAAGCTTAATTTCGCTGGAAACACAATTCTTGGTTGGAACCCATTTTCTTTCAGTGTTTGAAATATGTTATTCCAGGATCTTCTAGCTTTCAGAGTCTGTGTTGAAAGATCAGCTGTTATCCTGATTGGCTTACCCCTAAATGTGATCTGCTTCCTTTCTCTTGTAGCTTTTAAAATTCTCTCCTTATTCTGTATGTTGGGCATCTTCATTATAATGTGTCTAGGTGTGGGTCTCTTATGATTTTGCACATTCGGCGTCCTGTAGGCTTCTAGGATTTGGGGTTCTGTCTCATTCTTCAAGTCTGGGAAGTTTTCTCGAATTATTTCATTGAATAGATTGCTCATTCCTTTGGTTTGAAACTCTGTTCCTTCCTGTATCCCAATGACTCTTAAATTTGGTCTCTTGATGTTATCCCATATTTCTTGGATGTTCTGCTCATGGTTTCTTAACAGTCTTGCTGAGCTGTCTATGTTCTTTTCAAGTTGAAATACTTTATCTTCATTGTCTGATGTTCTGTCTTCTAAGTGTTCTACTCTGCTGGTAGTATTCTCAATTGAGTTTTTAAGTTGGCTTATTGCTTCCTGCATTTCTAGGATTTCTGTTTGTTTGTTTTTTATAACCTCTATTTCCCTGTATAGTTGATCTTTTGCTTCTTGGATTTGTTTATGTAATTCATTGTTGAAGTGATCTTTCATTGTCTGATTTTGCTGTCTGATGTCTTCCTTGAGACTCCAGATCATCTGAAGCATGTATATCCTGAATTCTTTATCTGACATTCCATCAGCTGCAGCTATTACCTCTTCTAAAGTTGAGTTGACCTGCAATGCTTGTGGTCCTTTCTTTCCTTGTCTCTTCATACTGTTCGCGTTCCTTTCTTCTTGGTGAAACTGTTGTGCTATTGAATTTTCCCCCTATATATTTATATTGGTCTTGTATAGTTGCAAAGTCTCCCTCGCAGGCGCCGGCGGCGGCTCTGCCCCTCCGCCAATTGGGGCAATGTGCCTACCACGCCGGCAGGCCGCTGGGCCTGCTCTGCCAGTTGGTAGCAGGTCCGCCGTCCTTGCAGGCGCGGGCGGCGGCTCTGTCCCTCTGCAGGCCTCTGGGGCTGTACTGCCAGTGGGTCGCAGGTCCGCCTACTTTGCAGGCGTGGGGGGGGGGGGCGGCTCTACCCTTCCTCAGGCCACTGGGCCTGTTCTGTCTCTCGGTTGCAGGTCTGACCTGTTCTGATGGTGGTCTCAGTTCCGACTACCTTGCAGGCGCGGGGGGGAGCAGGCCGCTGCTCCTCTTCTGCCGGTGGGTCGCAGGCCCGCCTACCTTGCGGGAGTGATTGGAAGCTCTGTCCCGCCGCGGGCCACTGGGCCTTTTCTGTCGGTGGTCACCCTTCCCCTACCTGGCAGGCGAGGGGGTGGGGGGCGGCTCTGCCCCTCAGCAGGCCACTGGGCCTGCTCTGTGTTTGGTCCCAGTTCCCTCTACTATGCCGGCGCAGGGGGAGGGGGCGGCTCAGCCTCTCAGCAGGCGGCTGCACCTCTTCTGCCGGTGGGTCGCAGGCCCGCCTACCTTGCAGGAGTGATTGGAAGCTCTGTCCCGCCCTGGGCCACTGGGCCTTTTCTGTCGGTGGTCACCCTTCCCCTACCTGGCAGGCGAGGGGGGTGGGGGGCGGCTCTGCCCCTCAGCAGGCCGCTGGGCCTGCTCTGTGTTTGGTCCCAGTTCCCTCTACTATGCCGGCGCAGGGGGAGGGGGCGGCTCCACTGAAAATATTTTTAAAGACAAAATATTTTATTAATGTTGAAAATAAACCAAGTGTGAAATTATATCATATTTCAGAGTTGATAGATAATTATCATGAGTCTAATAAAATAGCCATAATAAGTGCTATTTCTCAAATAGCCAAGGAGTGTCAGACAATGTTTTGAGCACCTTATATGCATTATTTTATGCAATTTCCACATTTGCTCATGAGATGAGACAACTCATTTTTAAGAGAGATGCATGGAGTTTACTATGATTTACATATGAGCTGTCCCCTCAAAGCTCCTGAGTTAATGTAGGAATGTTCAGAGGTAAAAAGGTTAGATTATGAGAGCTGTAATTAATCCACTTAATGGATTAATAATTTCAGTGTACTACTTGGTGGCACTATAAGCAAGTGAGGCATTTGGAGGAAGTAAGTCTGTAAGGAAGTGCCCTTAAGGATTATATATCTTCTCATTGGTTCCCCCATCTCTCTCTCTCTCTGCTTCCTTGCTGCCATGAGGTCAACAGCTTTTCTCCATCGTGTCCTTCTCTCATAATATTCCACTTCCCCTCAAGCACAGGGAAATGGGGTTGGCCAACCATGAACTGAACATCTGAAACTATGAAAACAAATTAAAATTTCCCTCCTCTGTTTTAGATAGCTGTTTCACAGTTATTACCAAATGACCTGAAAGAACAATTGTAAAGGAGGAAAAAATTATTTGGGGTTCATAGTTTAAGAGGTCTCAGTCCATAGAAAACTGACTACATTGCTCTTTGCCCAAGAGGAGGCAGAATTTCATGATAGAAGGGTATGAAGGAGGAAAGCAGCTCAGGACATGATAGTCAGAAAGCAGAGAGACTCAGATTGACTCACCAGGGTCAAATCTTATACTCCAAAGGCATGTCCCATCCACTTAACCTTCTTCAGCTTGCCTTCAGTTACCACCCAACTAATCCCTACAAGGAATTAACTCACTGATAATGTTAGGACTCCCTTAACTCAATCATTTCACCTCTTAAACTTCCTTACGTTGTCTCACACATGAGCTTTTTTGGGCACCTGTTTTCTAGTTTATAACATCTTCTAAGTTGTCCTGGTTAGGTATTTCAGTAACAGTAACAAAAACCTGACTAATACATAGTAAGTTTTATCATTTATTCAGAGTCACATAATTAAGTGATAGAACTAAGATTTGAAGCCAGATTTGCTGAATGTTCAAATTAATGCATTTTTTTTTTTACTTTTCAATATCCTATTAGTTATGTATGAAACATGTAGATTAACACTGCAAACCTAAACAGAAACTGGCATTTAACATGTTTCATTCTCTGATTGTGATTTTTACTTAATGTCATTAAAAAGGAAATGCAACTATGATGAATTGCATATTTAATAGTAAATTTTCTAATATTATGTATGTTACTTAACTCTAGAGTAGTAACAATTGATACAAAATAGAAGAGCCTAGAACCTTCCCAAGAAGTATTTTTATTCTCCTGTATCATGTGCATCAGATACTGCGCCTCACATTATCTGTCGCTATGTCATATGTTCCATGGATACTCAGACATTTTGCTTTTGCAAAGCTTCAGTCAAGTTTCCATTCCAGAAGACTCTACCCCACATCCTCTCTGGTTGTCTCACTCACTCTGCAGTTGCTTCAGCTATTCCCAATCAGGTTGTTACAGAGCCCCTCTTCTTTTCATGAACAAGCAGAAAGTCTCAAGTTATGTGGTATGATACTACACATGTTATAGCCTGCCTTGCTTTCCCCTTTCCTTTGGAACACTATGCCTGCTGCTTCCTCTTATACTGCAAAGTAAGTCCTAATAAATCCTCTTTGGAATGGTTACACTTAGCCTATTAAGAATTTCTCTCTTGAGTAGAGTGGGTTGAGCTAGTCAAACTAAAAGCTAGAAACACTAAGGCTGCTTTCACTAACAGTGGCCAGCAGCCAGGCCTGGTAACATTAAGGGAAGCTAGCAGCTAAAGAACAATGGGGATCAAGAGAGAGCTTTCTGGAGCTGTTGGTTCAACTGCTGGAAAAGTACCAGAGAATTGAGACCTGCTGACATTCAAGACTCAGACATTAATTGCTAAAGAGACTCTGGCCTTCAAAGCTGCTAACACTGAGGGAGCTGTGCTTTGCCTATTATTGATGTGTATCTGAACTGAGCAAAAGAATCCTGAGCAGTAACTCTTAGCAATATAAAGGAAAGTTATCTAGGATTGGGAGTCAGAGTGGGGGAAAAAAAAAAAGGTTAACAGGTTAACTTGTTCTCTTATATAATAAAGAGAATACTCAATGTGACAAAGAAAAAAAAACAGTTAATGTATCCAAGGAAGGATATATCAACTACTCCCAAAAAGTCAAACTTTGTCTAGTCCATAAATCTATACTTACAAAATATAGGAATAAAAAAATATCATGGCAAGAAACTAATTTTGAATTGATTCTTATCATGTACACAATTTCTAATTGTGCCATTATTTTTGTCCTTAAGAATGCTCTTAATTTTGTTGCTTATCGTTCTTGATATATTTTAGAATTTTAGTGTGTACACTCAGTACATTTTTTAGTTTCTTCTTTCTACTCACTCCTACCTACTACAGTTTGTGATTGTGAATCATCAGTTTTCATCTTGACTTTTCTTTCTCTTAAATTGAAGACTTGCTACCCCTATTCCATGCCAATATTGAAAATTTTAGAGTTTAAGACACAGACACCTGATGAATAGAAAACTTATCTCAAGTTCTGCCTATGTTCTACACCTGTGCAAGTCCATAATTTTATTCTTAAACTATCTTATCTTATTTTGGGAATTACATCTTATTTTGGATATTACATATTTGGTGCACTTTAAGCATTTTTCTCTCCTTTTACTTTTCCTTGGAGGTGCAAAGAATGTGATATGTATTGACTTCACCATTCTCATTTATCCTATCACTGTAACTCACTAGCTCTTATTTATTATAATAAATTGCAAAAATATCCTCTTGAGAAGCCCTTTATATGTAGAAGTAGATGGTTGATTGATAGAATGATTTAGAAGTCTAGATCAAAATGAGTGCTTTGGGTGGATAAATGAATGGAATCAGAGGTAATGTAGAGACAAAAGTTAAAGAGTTTAAATAAGGAGGACTGGGGTTGTGGCTCAGTGGTAGAGCATTTGCCTAGCATGTGTGAGGTTGTGGGCTCAATTCTCAGCACCGCATATAAATAAATAAAATAAAGGTCTATTGACAACTAAAACAAACAAATATTTTTAAAAGAGCTTAAATAAGATCTCAATTATGAGCTATCACTGAGTTTTGAGACCCTGTAAAATGTTCAAGCAGGGTAGGACTAACTTACTAGATTATGATTCTCCAACATCCACTGAAAAGAAAGCTGACATGTATATCAAACACTTGCTCATTTGTTTTATTACTCTTGTTATCCTCTGTTCTGCTACTCATGTTTGGGTTTTTGTTGTTATGTGTTTGTTTTTTGTGTGTGTGTTTACGTGTGTGTGTGTGTGTGTGTGTGTGACATTATCAGCTAATTTCTGTTTCCTTCACATATAAACTGTTATTTTTTGTGGTAATATCAACTTGATAATTATACCAGTTACTGTAAAAAATCAACAAAGTTTTATATATATATATACACACACACACACACACACACACACACACATATATATATATATATATATATATATATATATATATATATATATATAATAATTACTAGAGTCTTGTACAAAACTAAAATGCAAGTCCTTAAACAAAATTAAAGCAATATTATGATAATTAGGTGATCTAGTCCCATATTTAATGAGAATAGACCTCAATGATATTTTCTACCATTATTAGATGTTCATAATTATCATACATAGGCAGTGTCACTTATTATGAAACTAAGGCATACAGTTCATTCACACCTACAAGTATAAATCTAAGGTATTATATACGACTGAAAATATTACATTGTTTTGTGATATATTTTCTTCACTGTTCTGAGAGTTCCTGTACATCTTAAAATGTAGATATCTTGTTTTAAATTAGTTTTTACATAATAAATATATCCACTTCAGAAACAAATCATCATATGCTCAATCCATTTTAAATAGGTTAAAAGAACTCCAAAATATTTTTAGAAATCACTTTTTATATTGCTACTTGTTTAAATATATTTTAGGACATTATGTTACTCATTGAAATACTATTTTGGAAATGACTTTCTGCTTATTGATTAATTTTCCTAAATTATCTGCTATCATATTTAGGAAATTCTACCTATGAATAAATGCCATAGCACTAGTTCCCCTTGAACATCATTACCAGACATCTCTTTCTTTCTGTCTGCACTGTTACATTCCTCAAATTTTCCACGTATTTTCCCAAATCGTATTCTTTACTTCTTCCACTATAATTTCTCTGTCTACTGACAGTGCCACTTGCTAATGGCTACTCCTCGGTTTCCTCTGCCTCACTGTTTTTGGTAGTATCTTCTGATTTGAGTTCCTCGTTCTCTCACCATTGTTATTAACCTCATATTTTCTAAGGAAAGCATTCAAATTCTCAATTCCAAAACATATATCAATATCTTCCTATGATAACTAATAATAAAGTTCATTTTCTGCTGCAGTCCGGCTGCAGCAAAATAACCAGGGGGTGACGAACAACTTGTGTACGTTGATACAGCAGGAGTAGGAGCCCTTTATTGCAGGACAGGAGCAGTATTTATACATTCCACAGAGCTTATCTAATTAGCATAAACTAGATACAGCAGTCAACCAATCAGGAATCTCCACACTTAATGGCTTGCTTTTGTTACTTCTCAAACCACTCCCTCTGGCATTTTGCCAGGCACCATCCAGACTTGTTTACGAACTTTAACATTCCCCTGGCAAAATGCCAGGTGTTATTTTGACTTGTTTACAGACTCCAACAATTTTCCCTACTGGAGCCTCCCTTCCATAGATACATGATCTGGCTTCATTTTTACATGAGAAGTCAATATTAATACATTTCCCCAAATTATGTTATTCATGTTACTCATTAAATACTTATTATTTCATAATCTAGAGAATATAAACCAGAGTACAAAGGTAAGGCTCTAGGTTGAACTTATGCCCAACAGAGGAATAAATTCAAAATCAGAGAATGCATTTACAGCAAATTCAGCATTGCTAAATAAAATCTCTTTTCTTTATAAAACTTACTGCCTCAGATATTTTGTTATAGTTACAAAAAAAGCAGACTAATATAGACATTTGTTCTCCTTTTCCCAGTTTTCATCCTTTTAGTGAAGTTTCAAAATAGAAGAAAAACAGTGGCATTTAAGATGTATGTTGATACTTATACACATATACCCTTCCAGGTTGAAGTACATTCAAGTGATGAGAGTGAGTTTGTCTTTGTGTAATCACATTTAGTTCTGGTTTATTTTTTACTTGAATTTATTTGGCTATTTCCATCAACATGTTATTTAAGTCTCTTGCTTTCATGGACATATTTGTATAAATATATTCTCCAGCAGCGATTTCTAATATATCACCAAAACCTATGTCTTATTCTTTCAGCTTGCACAGTCATAAGAATTTATCATTCCCCATTTCAGACAGACCCTTGTGATTGAATCCTGGGTGATGTGTTTCAGAAGAAACAATAGAGGCTATTTCCACAGGGGAACATAAATATTCCCACACACTCTCATCCTTACTCTTTTTCTCTTCTTCTTATGGGAAACTGGAGTTAACACCCTGGACTTGTCTATAAAGTTAAGAGCAGATTGGTGTTGAAATCAATACCAAAGATGGAAAAAATGTCTTGCAAATGGACTGCCAGAAGGTTTAGCTAGTAGAAAAACCCTAATGACTGCATAGTTACACAGCTACTCTATTGTTTTGCTTCACTGAGATTTTGGTGTTTATTAGTTACCACAGCCTAGACTACACAAAATAATACAGTTCTTATGAGTGCTTTTGGTTAGTGATGATTTACAAATCTCAACTACTTTAAGGAGTTTACTTTCCTCACCTCTTAAAGAATCTCTTCAAGTTTTTGCAATTTTTTTGGAGGGACAATGATTGGTTGATTTCTTTCTCTAGTGCAAGTTATTTTTTTTCACCACAAAAATAGCACAGTTATTGGTGAGCAGTCAGTTCAAATCATGAATACAACAGTCAACAACTATTGAATATCTGGAAATTAAACCTTTACTTTTGGGAAAAAGAGCTTGATTTATATTCAATTGCATAATTATTGGTCACAAATCACCTCTGCCTGAAACGGTTACTGTAAGAAGAAACCATTGTGTATCAAGATATAAGACATAGTTAGTGTGTGTTTCTTCAGAGTTTTCAGTGATCTTCTGAGATCTGATTAACAATCATTTGGCTCTTAGCACTCCTTGTAAGTATTCAGTGGCATTTGGGTACTCTATCAGATACTGCTAACAATTTATTATTTACTCTTTGTTTCAAGTAATCAGCATGGAGGGAATACTAGCATTTCTAAAGATTATTTTTTATAAACCATTCCCAGAAAGTAAGTAAAATTGAAGTTAAGTGCCTTTTGCGTGATGATAGTTATAGATGTACTTCTGAAAGGGCAAGCAGATTCTATGGTGTATAATACTCAGTTCAGAAATTGATATCTGCATGTATCTGTGTAGTAAACAAGAAGCTTAGACTAAATAAATATCTTTATACTTACATATAATCCTGCCAAATATTGTCCATACTTTTCCATGTAGTTTCAGTCACTTTATTTATCACCTTTGTAGAAAGTTTCACCTATACAAAATGTTCATATTGCAACCAAAGATAAAATGCTAATTTGTGCATTGTGTAAATAACTGGAGTGCCTTTATATTTAAAAATTTACATACTACTTCCTTTTTTGGCATATAACAGCTAATACTTACTTGGGGTCTTACTATATTCAATAAATTGTTTTTTGCAAATTTGTTAAGTCATGCAGTATTACCATGAATTTTTGCTATGGGGTTAGTACCCTCCAAAACATATTTGCTCCCCAGTACAATAGTGTACAGGGGTAGAAGAAACTTAAAAGGGTATAGAGGATGAGTACACTCACATAGGAGTGAATTTGTTCTTATGGAAATCTTGGTTATCATGACAACAAGTTATCTAAAAGTGAGATGGTGCCACATGATTTACTTCTACACATGCCTGTTTGCCCTTTTCCTTCTTCATTTCATTCTTGAAAACAGAGAGGTAAATAAACTTTTTTTTTTAACTTTATAAATTACTTGGTTTCATATATTTTATTAGAAACAGAAAGTTATAAGATACTCCACAGGAGCCTACCCATTTTACAAATGAGGAAATTGGCCTGTTGAAGGTTATATACCTTGCCCAAGTTCCCATAGCTAAAAGTAATAGAGATATAACTAGAGCCTAATCAAACTGGCTCCAGATTTCTAGTGTTACTTTTGCCCATATTTCTATTTATAAACATCTACATAAGCTGTGAGATATATTTTGTTCCTTTTTGCCAAATTCATTCAATATTATACAAATAAATATATTAAATTCAGTGTACCTACATTCTAATAGAAAATGTTTAGAGTTAGATTAGAGATGATAAATTTTATATGAAGCAATTTAAGATTATTGTTCTCTCTCAAGTTTCTACACAGAAATGTATATAAGTAATAGAAGTCTTGAGGTTCTAAGATATTCGTTTTAAAACCTTGGACAATTTTTCACAGAGCAATGTGAAAACAATTCTGGTCCTGATTTTTCCCCTTATTTTCATAACTAATTTGTCTATTTTTAAAGCACAGGTTGTTTTCATTTTGACCTATCAGTCAGACTTAAATTTACTCTATCACATAGTGCTCCCCATACATAGTGCTGTTGTTTGCTTCTTTTGTATTATTAGGATCAAACCCAGGGACTGGTGCATTCTAGGTAAAAGCTCTACCACTGAGCAATACTCCCAGCCCTCATTTACAGCATAATATAAAATGTTCCCTCTGCTTTTGTTGGAAATAATAGCTGGCAATCTCAAATGGTAAAAGCAATGTTGTTTATAACATAGTGTTAGTGAAAGAAATAAATATATTTCCAAGTTAATCTGATTATGTAAATTCATGAAAAAAAGGGAGGAGGCATATTAAATACTATTTAATAATAGATATAGTGAAAATGTGTTAAGAAATACTACAATGTTTCTTTTTATTGTTTAACTTTGAATATAAACCACCAAAACTAATCTAAAGTAGCAACAAATTTAAATGATCACCATAGCTTTTATAAATTACAACCGTAAAACTATAACTGATATCAAGCTACCCATTATTCCTATTAGACAGCTAAAGCCACAGTAATGGTACATACAACTTCCACTGCCCACCTTAGACCATTTCCTTGAACATTGATTCAGTCCCCAATACAAGAGAGAGCAAAAACCGTGGAAGTGTTATAGTCCTGTATTACTTGTACAACTACTTGTGAGAAAATAATGATATCCTTACTCAATAAAATAGCAGAGACTGAATGATTTTATCAATAGCCCTGGACAAATATTTACCTTAGCTGGAAGGACAGAGAGCCTGCAATATTTTCTAGTAACTACTTTGAAATATCTTAAATAGCTTGAAAGAAAAGAATCATCCCAGGACTCATTATAATCTGCTAATTATAATATAAACTTATTATCCATATTCAGAGTAGTTTTAAATGTCCCACTAAAGCTCATTTGGATATAGTTATAAAATTTACTTTTATTCATTCATACATATGTCAAATTTTGCTCTGAGAAGATCAATAATTCACAAAACACTGGTATTTATTCTGTAGTCATATTATCTGATAAGATTATTTATTTTCCCTCAAATAAATTCACAAATTCTCATTTCCATAATATTTCCTTCAATTATTTTATCAATTTTTAGTAAATTATTAGATATTGAGTAATTGATCAATCTTTTTGTTTGATATTAAGTATCATCTAATACAAAATTATGCTTTAGACATGTTTTAATCCAACTTTGAACCATATTAATATATTGAATGTTCAGAAGGTAAAGATTGTTCTTGTCCTTTGCATTGGCAAAGCATATGCTTTTGCTATATCACACAGCCAAGAAGTGGTAATTCTATACACACTTAGCTCACTTTTCTGTTTCAAATAAATGTAACTAGAATATATCTATCCTGCTTCAGAACAGTCTTAGCAACACCTCTGGACAGGCATCTAGATAATACCATCCATTCTGCTAGTTCCAGGTTTATTTTTTTCTCAGATGTCGTTCCTTCTTCCTTCTTCAAACACAAAATTAATTAATGTTAATTTTAGATATTTTCTGATTTACCTGCTTCCTCAACATTAGTTTATTAATTATATGAATATATACAATTCAAAGAACCCCAGAAACTTATTATCTGTTATTCAGTTTTGGTATCTTTGACCCTTAATTTGTAAAATAGAATTTTCATACAATATTTGTTATCTATATTTTTACTATAAGTGGTTAACTTTCTTATTTAATACACTAGTGGTCTTTCCAATTTAATCTTTTAAGTTTTGGCAGATATATTGAATTATTTTTTTCTCTTTGAATATCAGTCTGTGTAAAAAAAAAATTGCAGAAGTAAAAGATTAAAAGCATGTATTTCAATTTTCAACATATCATTGCCTCCTATGCATATTTCTACCTTCTCAAATTAGTTTTTACTCAACTTCTTTTGTGTTATAGATAATGCAGTGGAAAAAAAGTGTGTGAGTAGTTTTCTATTCACTGAAATTTAATATTATTTGAACTTAATAAAGTCAGATGAAAATAGGAAACTGTAAATACCTTCCATTATATAGCACTAGAGTACATGTTAGACCATGTACTATTTTTTTTAGAATCATAGACAATTTGAATAATTGAATTATAAATGATGAGTAAGTTTAGCAACATGGACAGGTAAACTCTCAAGGAACTGGCATCTTCATAGGTCTTCAGGTTTAACTTACATCTGTCTTATATTATTTTGACTTTTCTTTCCTGTTTCTTTTTCTTGCTTCACAAATAACCCATACAATTATAAATCTTCACCTAACACATAGTGTTTTTGGAGGGTTTTTTCCTTGGTCTCTGAGTTCCTTCTGTATTGTGTAATCTCCTCTCCTGCCACCTAATCCTCCTAAAAATGTTGATTAATATCTTAATAAATTAAGACACAGATACTCTGTGAAAAGAAAAGGTATTATAAGCCTATGATCATATATTTTTGCCCAGATAAAGCACAAGTTAAACATTTGGATGATATATATTATGAATTGAACTCAGGTCTTAATAATAATTTTATCTTAACCATAAACTCATGAAATAGGATCTATGTTCATTATCATTATCATTTACTGAAGTAATACTGAAGCCCATAACATTTACACAAATTTCTCCAGGCAAGGAAGTGGTAACTCAGTTTGGTACTAGATTCTATGTGTTAATTATTCTACTAAACTCCTATCTTTTTAACCACAAGATTAAGAATATTTAGTCTTAACCACAAACACAAAATATTGCAATCTATTGCACCATATAAAAAGTCAGATAATGATGGAATTGTATGTGACCATTTTTTAAAATATCACCAATATCTGCACAACCAAATATTTTGGAAGTTGATATGCTTTATTATTACATAATCCCCCAAAAGCTTTTCAAATAGTCCTCTGTCGGGAGCAGCAAATAAATTATGAGTCTTTAAACTGTCCAAAGACAGAGGCAATACTTCTGTTGGGAATTCCTTGGTGCAAAGGTGCTGGTCAAAGCTTGCCTACTTGAAACAGTGATACTCTGTCCAAAGGGAGATTCTGTGCCAGCCATGAAATTTATTAGTTCATTGCCTTGGGTTCATATAACTGCTTCCTGGAGATACACAATTATAGGCAAAAACCGATAAGCCCTAATTGGGCTGCTTTTACCTTCAGCTTCAGCTCTGTTTATCTTGAAGAACCTTTCTCACAATAAATCTTTTTGATGTTTAAATCTATGTAATAAACATGCCCAGCTTGCTCATGGTCGGTCATCCTCCATCAGAAGTAGACTGAACCACTAATCCCTGACTTTTTCTCTACTTTTGTGTCTGTTTGTCTTTTCTCCATCTCCTCATTGATCAGTTCAGTTACCCCTAAATAAACTGTTGTGCACAACGTAACAGTCCTCAATGAATATTCTGGCTCTTCCCATCATTTGTTATATTTTCTAAATGTTAGTTTATCCATCTGAGTAGATCTTTTGGTATTTGAATATTTTTACTTCTTCATACAGTACTATTACTCTGCTTTCTTCTCCTATGTCTCTTATTCCTCATCTATAGCATATCCAAATCATTTTAGTCCAAGTAGATGGTCATTGACTCCTGTGCAAGATTGTGGCAGGCTCTCCTTAGTGTCTCTATAGAATGATGCACTTGGCCTTTATATTGCTTATTATCTATTCTGCAATTGCTTCCACATCTTTTTTTTTTTCCTATTACACCACAACCAATAGAAGACAGAAATGTTCCTTTCTTATTTTTTATTGGATTTCTGGCACTGAGCATATTAGTTAAATAAATACTTGTTAAATGAATGATCATTTTAATAAATAAATTTAATAATGAGATATATAAACACATTAAATTAATTTGTTCTAGACCACATTATCTCATAAAATTCAGGATTCTATAATTACATATAGGCAATAATTTGTGTTCAGTTGATGATGGAAAAAATTAAAAACTATAATATTTTACTTGAATTCATCTATAAAAGTTAAGTAGGTAACTAAATAAAGAAGAAATATCTGTTAGTATTCAAAAAAATTCATAGTTGGCATTTCTGGAAATATTGATTATTATTTCTGGAAATATTGATTATTATTAGGGTGATGTAAATTTCAGTATAATTTACAACTCAGTTCTTGGTTTTACTTTTGTCTTAAAAATTTTTAGAGAATCTTTATTAGACCCAGTTAATTGAGGTAATTAAAATGTGTGCATATAAAGAGCAAAAGTAAAAGGTTCTGCAAAAATAATAGAGAAAAATGTGTTGAAAACAGAGTGGTAAAACCTGACATTTGTTCTCCTTTTATGCATATGTTCATTAACAAATTATGATATTTTTATTCTAATAGATTTTTCTTAATCTAAGGATATATCCACTAGAGGAAAGTAGACAGATATGGCAAATTTAATTGAAGGTGGTTCCTTAATGTATTAGTTAACATTCTCCAAAGAAACATGACTAAGAGGATATATATCTTTATATGTATATCCTTCTATATATATCAGAAAGAATATATACATAGAATTATGTATGTATATATAAGTATTGAGAGAGAGAGAGAGAGAGAGAGAGAGAGAGAAGAGGAAGAAAGAAATTTTAGGGGGATTGGTTGACAATACTATGGAGGTTTGGCAATTCCAAATTAGCAAAGTATAATAATTGACTGGACACGTAAAGGAAAAAGTACACCTCAAATCCAAAGATGTATGCCAACAGCATTTCTTCTTTTTTTTTCAGGAAGATCAGTGTTATTCTATAAAGGTTTTTAACTGTTTAGAAGAGGCCCATCAACATTATGGAATATAATCTACTTAAATTATACTGATTTAAATGTTAACTGCATCTAAAAGGCATCTGTTCTAGAAATGCCTAAAACAATGTTTGATCAAACGTCTAGACACCATAGTCAAATCAAATTGGCACATAAAATTAAATGTATCATTTTCTTAAATTTCACTTATTTTGCTTTTTAAAAATCAAGTCAAAATCAGCCTTCATAGTGTGCATCTGTTTCTGCCCTCAGAATTTCCATTAACATGGGTGTTTATTTAAATAAAACTCATACCCACATAGCTCATGCTTTTATTTCCCTCCACTGAACTTCTTCAGTAGATCTCATAGCCTGTTGATTTTCAGTTTGTGCTGCAGTGTTCTGAGTTCTAGGTGTAGTGATGGTTTCCACATGCCTTATGTGCCGGGCCAGAAACCAGAAGTGCCAACTCATACTTACAGGCAGTCAATGGTTTGTAAGATATGGAATAATATATTTGTCACCTTTCTTGAGCCAGTGATTGGAATTCAGTCACATAATATGGTGTCTGAGCAGACAAATTTAATAACAGCCATATGACAATGATGGTAAATGTGCAGTAGCTCAATGCCAAATCCTGATTACGTATCAAGAGGGCATTAACCACCCTTTCACAGCCATTAGTTATTCTCTGCCATGCTACTTAATGTCATAAGTCACTTTAGGCTTCCAGGGAAAACAATGGCTGGTTGTATGCTTTGAAATCACCTATATTGAAGAAAGAAGAAAGACTAAAATCAAGAACACAGAAGCTACTCCCCCTTAAAACTGAAAAAAAAAAACAACTATAAATGGCCCAAATGTACTACATTCAAATTATATAAGTAGCCTATTCTCTAAATTGTCTCTGGTTGAAACAGGAAGAAACACTAAAGGTGAATGTTCTAATAGCATTTATGGATATTTCAGAAGATGAAGAAAAAGGAAAACAAAAACAAGACAACTATACCCAAGGTCATGATCAGGGAAGGAAAAAGTGACTAACAGTCTCTATTTTAACTACTCATGACTTGTAGTACATAGATGTGATTGTAAGTGATTTGCACCCCATGAGTGTCATCGCCCCTCCCCATCCTATCTCTACAACTAGGACTTACTTTTTCTGCATGGATTCAGAAAAAGTAACTCACAAAATTGAGAGACAATTCTTTTAGGGAAACCACACAGTCCTAAGTATGAAAAATTCACTCCAGGCGTATTCTGCAAAAGTACTGGAGAACAGAGAAAAAGAAAACCTTTCAATTATAACTTCATATTCTAGTATCTCAAAGGCACTAGAAAAGCAGATCAAAAACAAGGTGTGCATTACTAGGCTTAAACTGAAGTCACAAAGGTAAGATATAGGCAAGGCTAACATTAAGAGGGAAGGAAGTCAAAGAAAAAATGTACGTACTATACTTATGCAAAAAATGAGATCCAGAGAGAGCTGTCCATGTCAGATTTACAGGAAATGCCCTGACATTGTTGCAAAGATAACACAGCAATAAAAAATGAATTAAGAAATAAAAAAAGAAAAGCACAGAAATAATACATGGAACATATTTCTAAAAATTATGCCATACAAAATATTTCTCCAAATGAGTGTTTCTCCTCACAAAGATAATACATAGAAAATAACTCTGCAAACTGAAGATTAAAGGTAAAACCTGGAACATTTGTAAATGAATGGAATAGTGGAAAGGAGACATACATTTGAAGCAAAATGATTCCATTACACAATTAACAAATGAATTAAGACTATGAGAAGCAAAATGCACAGATGGAAACCATAAAAAGAATTAAAATGACTCTCCATTTCAGTTTTGAGTTTAAGGGTTTTTTTTTTTTTAAGCTGAAGATATGAATCTATTTCCACTTCTAATTATTTTGTATTTTACTGAAGCCTAACCATTCTGTGAGTCCTTTTAGAAACTCTTTTATTAAAGCATTTACTTTCTAAAGGTTGATTGTTTTAATATCAATGTTTTCCACTATCTCTGGCATATCTGTCAGTAATTATGCTTTGACTTTAGATGTTTTGGGATCAACAAACATGCCCATATATACAGCTATTTATTGTTGAGAAAATAAAATTTTGGTTTGACAATCTGTGTATCTTTTAGAAACTGATAATTCCACTGGGCAACATGAAAATGCACTCCACATTTTAGAAAGGCATTCTGTACTTCTGCCTACATGCAAGTTTGGTTATTAATGAAGAATATAATAAAAATAAATAAATTTAAGCTCTAGAGTCTCAAGTAACAGATTTTCACATGGATAAATTCAAGTGATGTGGGAGAATTATTAATTAAATAGAATATGGACAAGGAGAATACTTTCATATAAATCCAGAAGAGTATATCACATACATCTGGGCACAGAGTCATAACTGAAAAGTTAATGAACTCAACAAAACTGTATGAATTTTATGACCTATATTTGCAGACTACATTGCTAATATAACTGTTCCGCTCTCTGTAGAAATACTAAAAATGGCGGACAATGTTGTATAAATATTGCTACAGATAGAAAAAAAAAACAGAAAGATGTGGTATAATTAAACCATACCAATTTATAATGATGTGGAAGATAAGAATGAGAAGCAGAAACAGAAAAAAGAATTGTTTTAGAAGCAGAAATGACCTGCCAATGCTATTTTATTTCCATTGTCTAAACATAGAAAGTAAGCACCATATTTAAATATAAGTGGACTTCTCTTTGATTACAAACAAGCTAATTTGCTAAAATATTTTTAAAGACCTTTTTTTTTAAGATGGACACAACATCTTTATTTATTTTTATGTGGTGTTGAGGATCAAACCCAGTCGCTCTACCAACGAGTTATAACTCCAACCCCTTATAAAATCTTAATGTTTATAAATTCCAGGGTTCTAGAATACTAATACTCAAATTATTGGTAAAATATTTGAAATCAGGAAAGTGAAATGTACATTTAAGCAGCAATTCTTCTACTTTGTAGCCAATTAATTTGTAGAGGGACGTTTATTGTAGGAGTTGGTGAAGAGTTTTATCATTATTCTATCCTTTTAGTCATTAATTACAATCATCCTGGCTAAGAAGCAGTACATATGAGATTTTGTGAAGAATGGGGATGATAAGTGATGAATTTATAGCTATTAACTTGATTTTCATATAACCTACAGTAAGTAATAGGAAAAGTAATAGGTAGCAAGGAGTATTTTTATTGTTAGCATTTCAATTCATATACTTTTTGGTCTACTATTTGTATTATAAGCAAAAATGTGGAAATATGTGCATAATGGGTTTATTACATATTTCACGTGTTTCAAAACCTAACACCATCATAACAGTTCAACATGCTTACTTAGAAGACTATGAAGAAGAAATAGATTTTCATTCATATTAAAACTTTCTTAGTTAGCATAATTTCCGACAATGCTCTGATAAAATAAAAGTGAAGTATATTTTCTAATATGTTTCCTTAATTATGACTTAGTTATACTCCATGGAAGGAAAAGTTAAAATGCCATATCTGAAATACTTTTTAATGTAATGGAGAATATTTTGGTAAATAAAAGAAATAAGTTAACTCTGACTATATTTTAATGACTTTTTTCTACTTTATTTCTCTATTTTTTATTTATGATATCCTTCCATTTCCTCTCACTTGTATATTCTTAGTAAATTTTCTAAGCAGCACTTTCCAATGCCTCATAGTCAAACAATTCCAATAATGGCTCCACAAAAAGTCTCACTTTTTTTAGAAATTGTTTTTAAAAAATTATAACACGTCTTCTAGTCATGGAGATTAAATCAAGCATGCACCATTGTCTGAGAACAAATAATTCTAACTCTGTATTCCAATTAAAAAATACATTCATTATTAAATAAAACTCTTTCATAAAACCAGTTTTCAATGTTGAATGTTTTCTTTATAATATTCAACCACTTGCTGTGATCTATTCTAGATCACCATAAACAGTTGTATAAATTTTCAAATGCAGAAATTTATTTCCCCAACATAAATTTAACCATAGTGGATGAAAAAAAAATGGACAGATAAGGAAACAAAAATGTGTAAGTTCAAGTGTCATTTAAATCTATAGGGATAGAGCAATTTTCACCAGTAGTAAATACAGATATGAGATATAAAACCTGTACCTAGTAAATTGCACAGTTGAGACATTAATATGAACAAAATAAGCCAATGAGTAACTGAATCAGTCCCTGAGTAGAATCCTTGAATGGAAAGATACTTTGGGGACAAGATGTTGAATTGGTGGGAGACCAAATAAAAACAACTCTTGAGCCTAATCCAGTGTCTTCTTTAATAGCCATTATAAAATTACAGTGTTATTTGGGAATAAGTAAAAAGAATATTCTGATACAATGTTTCTGTTAAGAAAATACTTTAAAATATTTTATAATGCACATTTAAGGTATATGATATAGTTTATGGGATACACAGACAATAAAGGTTATAGTGGAGTAAATCATATCCATCTCCTCACAGTTACCCATTTTTGGTTTTGTTGTTATTGTGACAAAAGTGCATGAAATCTACTCATTTAACATGAAGAACATTCATAGCACAATTCAATCACTGGCAGTTCTCATGTTGAATATTAGATCTCTAGACTTGTTCATCCTATGCCTATGCTACTCTCTATCTCCTCACCAGAAAATGCTTTCTTAAAAGTCCACCAAAAGCTCTTTATAGGCTTTTCTTAAGACATTGATGCAATAAGATTAAAGACAGACTAAATCATTTTTCTGGCCAGTCATTCACCCAGGTACATTCTTTCCTTGATCATCATGGTCTTTGCAGCTTTATCCTGGCATTATGAATGATTCTTCAAAGGGATGGGTGGTTCCTTAAGCCCAAATTGATTACTTTTGTAAATATTTACCTCTTTGTGTCTCTTCCCATGCATAAAATATTTTAAATAAAATCCTATATACTTTTTCATTAAGTGTGAAAGGAAACATTTTCAATGTCCTTAACAAATAGCAAGTAATACTCCCAGGTGGTAAACCATATTGAACAATAGATGAGTGGTGTATGAATACATACTCAGAGACCCTGGATTAAAATCTGTTACCAGGAGAGAAATAAACCTTGCCCCAAGATGTTTTCTATACATAGAAGTAAAGTGGGCAAGTAATATTTGATTTGCTCCCTGTTTTTGAAAAAGTCTTTGATTTGTTAACTCAGTGTTGAAAACAGTAGAATTATGCTAGAATATGAACAGTCTTATGTATTTCGGAGTGCAAACACAACCTGGAACAAAAGGTACTAGCCTGACTTTATTATTACCTGACAAATGGAGATTCATTTGACGGATTCTAATCAGGATGGTCATCTCCTCCTGGCACCGCCGCTGAGGCCAGAAGATGACATTTTATTAAATTCATATGCTAGTGAATTGTCAGCACTTATTTTGCTTGTATGTTCTGCAGCTTTCAGCGTTATTGATCATGAAATTTTAATATAATGCTTGGAAACGTATGCCTGCATTTCAAGAGCAACCTCAGATTGATTTAGGCCTTAGCTGCCCCCAAGAGATTAGTCCACACTGTTTTGTGTATTTTTTTTCCTTTCCTTCTCCTATTTTTCTTTCTCTTCTTATCCTCTCTCATCTAATTTTTCTTCCTTTTTACTACTAAAAACAAAATATGCCACTGAATAAAAGAAAGTCCCCAAATCTGGCTTGGTTTAATATTAATATATAAACTATTCTAAATACTTACATTAAAAAGGTTTGTATAACTAATACATTTATGGTAACTCATTAGATTGTACCTATATTTAAACATCAGTATACTAGGCCAATTTTCCTGTGTTATATAAAATGTTGTAACTCTGGTTACAGTCAAATTTGTTATAACTCACACAAATAATAAAAATGTCTATTAATTCATGTAAGTGGTTTCATAATTAACAGTCATTTCCTTTACATTTGATAGAAATGGCTTTGGATAAGTTTCAATTTGTATAATTTTAGGATTTATTTAGACTCCTACTGGTCTTTTGAATGACACTTTTTCTTTAGCACTATGAAATCATTTTTTCTTTGTTTCCTCCTCCTCCCTATCCACATAGAAGCTGGCAGAGAAGAACCATTGCTTGCCTTTACTTGTGTTGGTCTTATAATAAGATTGAAAGTCTGTTCAGTACATTGATTTTTTTCTCAACAACTTGATTACTGCAATTCCCTGCTAGTTGGCTGCTTTTCAACTACTATATCAAATTGCAATATGTACAAAGCTAAGCTGCAAGACTAGTGGTCTGCAACCACATATTGGGGGAAAGCAGCATCCTCTTAAGTTTTTCCCTTTAATCTCTTATAGAGGTGATTTTATATGGACTGTAATCTCTTTTACCTTAAGACAAGTTCTCATATCTTTATAGTAAAAAGTTTTAAAGATCATGTGACAATAGTAGTGAGGTAAACTATAAAATCATAGACCCACAAAATCTGATCTCTCTCTGTTAACTCAGCTACCTGGGTTCTAGTGGCCAAATTCAACTTGAATAATAATGGAGATAGAAAAATGGTTCATCATAGCACAGAGAATATAACATATAAGAAGAACTGCTCCAACCAAGTGGAATCTGTCAGAAGCATTAGTGTGTCCAATAAATTACCTTGCATTTAATACATTGAGTGAGTAAGTGAATGAAAGAAAGAAGACTAAGAAGTAATATATTTTACAGAAAATTGAGGATCTATCCAAAAAAATTTAAGATGCTGATTTTGAAATATTGGCCTTAGAATAATAGAAAGATAAACTTCTTCTACACATTTATGGCACAAATAACTTTAAAAGACAGTTTTAAATATAAGAAGTGGTGGCTACAATCCCACCTACAATCCCAGATACTGGGAAGGCTGAGGCAGGAGGATCACAAGTTTGAGGCCAGCCTGGGCAATTTTATGAGACACTGTCTCAAAATAAAAATTTTTAAAAAGAGGTAGGTGTGTAGCTCACTGGTAAAGCACTTGCCCAGCATGTGCAAGGCCCTAGCTTCTATCCCCAGTACTGAAAAAAAAAATCCTTCTTATTAAAGGATTTACTTTAAATGTTAAAATAACTATAAAATTAAAGAAGAAACACTTAAAAATAGTTATGTTTTATATGAAAAGTGATTAAAACATAAACTCTTTATTTCATAACCCGCAAAAGAATAAATTCAGGTGATCCTATAAAAGAAATATGTTTCTTTTTTTTTAGATTATACACTAACTGAGAAACTATAAGATGCATTTTATACTTGGAAAACAAACATATTGAAAACAGTAAAAGTTACTATTACTGGGTTGTGGCTAATTTTATAAATATAAAAAATCCATAATTTCTGCCCACAATATGGAAATCCAGAAAAGTCTATAAACCAGATATTTTTATTTCTGTCCTTTATTTGTTTTCAGTTGTTAATTTCAGGAACAAGCATGTGTTTTGCTGCTGCAAAAAATATTGACCTGTTTTGACTACTATTGTTCTATTGTCCACTGGATTATTATGCAATCTATAGTATTTATACTATTTTACCTTTCTGAATATATTGCCCAACTAAATAGTTCTGTAATTGGAAATGCCTCTGGTTCTAAATGTCTTAGACAAAGAATTATGAACATATGCCATACTAGTTGAATTTTACATTGTTTTCTCATTTATTCATTCAACAATTCAGTAAACATATACTGTGACCGTGTTCTAACAAATGATCTAGGCACTAAAAACAGTTCTCAAACAACTTCCAGGCTAAAGGGATATATATATATATATATATATATATATATATATATACACACACACACATATATAAACAGAATAGCATTTAACTATGGCAACTACGAGATAGAAAGAAACAGTGTGAGGGTTAGAAAGCCCTTACCTTAGCCTTAGTCCCCATGCAAGTAGGGAAAGCATCCTGGATGCCCAGGCTAAGTTTGATAAACTAATGGATTTAGTGAGAACAAATATTCAGTGTGGAGGGTCAGCTAAGGATAACCGAGAAATACTTGATCTGGCATCTCTTAAGTATTTGAGTCTTACTGGAAAATGACAAGACAAAAGCCAAGTGTGGGAATGTTTGATTTTTTTTCAGAATATTCAAGGTAGCCAATATAGGGATTTATGGAAGAGCTGATAGTCTTGATATTGTTCAGACTTGAGTTCTTTCATTAAATAATTGATTGGAAGGGTATGAAACAAGTAGATGGCAGGGAGACACTGGCTTGAAGATTGTTGTAGTAAGACAGGTAAGAAAAGAGGAAGGTGTTCTCGAAAGACAGTGGTCTGTGAAATTGTGCGCTCAAAGAATTTTATGTAATATTTCATGTAAGTGTTTAGGATGATGGTTATAAATTTAAATAGAAAAAACTGCTGTTGTTGTTCTATATCTGCAAGTCTGTACAATACATGTCTATGACAACACAGAAAGGGGATGCCCAGAATAGTAATTACGTGCAGCTAAATTTAAATGCACATATGTATGTATGTGTATGCATATGTGTATATATGAGATACACATACATTATACATATTTATTCTTTTAGTCATAAATGATATTATAATGTCCTTAAATTATTTTCTCTATATTCCATTCTTTTTCAATCATGAGTAAGTAAGTCACTTTATCATAAAATATATTTCTTCAGTGTTGCTGATTAAGGATTATAGGCCATAAAATGTCAGCTCCATGAAAGTTTCATAATTTTTTGTAAAGTAAAATTCTTAGATTAGTTCCTATTACATAATATATATTCAAACTTATTTATCGAATGCACACTTAAATAAATGAAGCATTTTAGTCAGTCTTTTGGTTACTGTGAGTAAAAGACCTTACAAGAACAATTACAGGAGGAAAAGTTTATTTTGGTGCTCACGGTTTCAGAGGTCTTAGCCCACAGACACACAGCTGGGTTCATTCTTCAGGGCTCAAGGTGAGGCTGAATATCATGGTAAAAGGGTATGGAGGAGGTAAGTGGCTTAGGACAAGAGGATCAGAAAGCAGAGAGAGCTCTGCTCAACCTAGATGAAATAACATTCCTCAAAGGCATGCCCCCAAATGACCTGCCTCCTTCAGGCATACCTTACCTGCCTATAGTTACTATTCAATTAATCCCTATGGTGGGGAGGTAATGCACTGATTAGGTTAAGCTTCTCACAACCAATCATTTCATCTAAAAACTTTCCTGCATTGTTTCATACATGAGCTTTTTGGAGATACCTAATATTTAGACAATGTAACGGAATACTAAAATAGAGAAAGGAAGACATGCTTTGTTTATAAAAGTATTTCAAATTACGTATCCCAGATTTTAGTCCAAATCCAAATGATAAATAACATACTGAATTTTTATGCTGTTTGTTCTTCTTCTTCCACTTTAGTATTAGGATGGGAAACTTATTCATTAATACTATACTTAAAGATATATTACTAAGCTACTTCTACAAAGACATTGTGTCAGGGGGCGCCATGAAAAGGAGTTGAGCCCATAGGAGGTGAGCACATACTCTTAGCCTTGAGCAATGAGAAAAGCAGGTAGACCTCACCTTCGCTGTGCAAAGAATTACTGCTCTGGTATTGAGTGTCACCCAATAGGACTGGACTACACCCTCCTGAAACCCAATCCCTTGCTTCATTTGGATGGAACTTTCTTGTGTCTTCCCCCCAATAAATAGGATTTCAGGAGTGGTCTCCCTCTCTTTTGCCTACTTCTCTTGCCTCCCATGTGGGAGCTGGGGCAGAGGATCTGTCACTGAACCCCAAGAAAAAGGTGCTTTCTGTGTCTGTGTGGTTATTTAGTGGCAGCCCAATTCACCTGGGGTGACCCTGACTGATTTAGTTACAAGTTGTGGCACTTTTGTATGTATATGCTGTCCTTAGCTTGGAAGTCTTCAAGGTGAGATCTCATGTGTTACTTTTCTTTCTAGGATTCGATTTCTGGTTTCAGTTCTGGTGAAATATCACACAGAACTTAAACCTGAAATGCTGGAACTTTGGTTATATAGTGTGGCTTTGAGGGGAAGTCTGAGGACACATTTCTTCCTTCTCCAGAATGGAGTAATCATGAAAAAAAAAAAAAATCCCTGTACACCAGGAAACAGAAAATCACAAACTTATCTTCAGTCCTTTTCCTACACCACTTTACCTTTATGAAAAGCTGATTTAAAGTATTAATTAACAAAATAGTAGTTCTCATTAAATCAGTAGTATGTCAGACATAATAAATATATACTGCATTTCATATATTCCTTTAAAAATGGCTAAAAAGTAGAAGTTACAAATGTCATTTTATAGGCCAGAAATTGAAACTTAGTGAGTGAAAAAACTCATTCAAGAACTCAACCTTAGTAATGGCACAGCTAAAATTCCAGAACTGCTGGCTTGAAAGTCATTCTTTCACTAATAAAGAACAATATATGTTATTTCCATAAAACTCCTTTGAGATATATTTTAGAGTCTAAATTTATTTTTCACACCTAGAACGACAAATATGCTTTTGATATGTTGCACATTATACAGAATATGGAGAGAAAGCAGTGCCAATTTCAATCATTTTTGTCAATTCACACACTGCCATTCCTAGGAAAACCTAAAACACCTTCTATGAAAAGAGTCCTCAAGGGTGATATATAAAATTATTAAGAGTTAGTACATTTTATCCATTTACTGGCAGGTAGAAATAATATAAAAAATAAGTTATAGAAACATAGCTGTCAAACATTCTCAGATTGATAAAGCAAATAATGATAGTAATTATTATTATATTATCATTATAAACAAATCATATTGTGTAAGATTTGTACTAACCAGTCCCTTTACACCCATTATCTAATTTGATTCTCAAACATTTTAGCCTGGGCTTAGTTTCCCCTTTTCCAGATATTATTTATTACTACATCTAATCATAATAGTCCCACTTTCAATCAAAATCAAAGACTTGCTTCCTTAAACCCTCCTCCAAATCACCTCAAGACACTCACCCTACAGCAAGTTCCCTTGAATGTCATCCCACTAGCATGCACTGTGGTTCATGTGTAAATTTTTCCTCCACCCAAATTGGCATAAGTCAGTTGTTTTCAACTACAGTTATGTTCCCAGTCATCTTTGGCTATTGATACATGAAAAAAAATTCAATAAAATATATTTTGCATCAACCTGATACTAAACAACTAGTTTAACAATTCCAGATTGTTTCTTTTCAATTCAATGAATTGTTTATCCCTATGAATACTCACTTTGTTGTTTGCAATGACCCTAGACAGTGGCTGTTTTCTTTCTTCTTCAAGTCCGTCTTCCACTTAATTCCTTTACTCCTTCTATGGCAGAATTGGCAATAAAGGTAGTGTGTTAACTACAGCCATTATTTAATAAAGTCTGTCATACTAATAAAACTCAATATTTTATTGTAAAATGTTTTGTTTAATTGAAGTCCATCTAAGGAATGCTTCAATCAACTGTTTCTATCATGGTTTGTGTGAATAACTAAGGGGAAAGGCAACAAAAGAGACAAGCTAAAGGCAATGATTGCAGGAGTGGTTTGGGTTCACAGTGCCCTCATGCATTCCACAAAATGGTTTAAAACCATAATAGAGAAAGGTCAGTGAGTCAAGTAGTGGCACATAAACCATTATGGCCTTGCATGATTCGAGTCCCTCCTCATATTTGTAATAAATCACAAAGACTAATTTGACACAAAATCTACTATCCTTAAAATCTATAAATCTTTTGCACTGCTCCATTAATTGAAAAAGAAAATAACCAAGAAACTATACAGAATTATCAGAATTCTTTTTTCCCCTTTAAAAGTCATTTTCTTTGTGTTCTGTTAACTTTCAGAATAGGAAACTAATTCATATATGCAGTTAATACTGCAATGCATGTGACTAGAATCTCTCTCTCTCTCTCTCTCTCTCTCTCTCTCTCTCTCTCTCTCTCTCTCTCTCTCCCCGCCCCCCAAGGGGCTTACTGCAACATTCTGTATCTTTAATATATGGAAATGTGCTATCTCTGTTTCTGGACTGGTAGCTATAGTTGGAGGATAAACTATTCTCCTTTTGTTCTTCTGGTACTTCTTGCTTTGCCTATACCTTATACCAAAATTAGACTATACTTTCAGCAACAAGGGATCCAGAATAACATAAAATGAAATATTCTTACATGTCATTAGGTTTCTTTCACGTTCACATTTCTTTCATGTTTTTATTGGTGATTTAGAGTGGTGCATAATGGAGGAATTGTTGTTATATATTTGTACATACACAAAAATATAACAGTATCATTTGGCCAATATCATTCTCTAGTTATTTCCCCTTTCCCTCCCTTCCTCCCTCCTCCTGGTCCGTTTCATCTGTCACATTCTTATTCTAAAGGGAAATTTGAAGATTTTAATTTTAATATTGGTTTATTTCAATGTAATTGCATGATAAAGAAATATAGCAGCTTTAAATTATTCTAAACATCAACTGTTTTTAAAAATGTATAGTACAACCAAGGCTTTCTATCTTTCTCCTTTGTACTCTGGGTAATAGATTGTTGACAATTAAGCCAACATTTAATTACTGAATTACAAAATTCATCAACAGCCACAAATTCTTATTCATGTTGTTGTTAGTCTCTTAAACAATATGTTTAGCTTTTTTACAAGGTAATGTTTAAAAAAGCAAGAAACACAAAGTTCTGATAGCTTTTAAATAGGAATATTAAATGATTTATTTAAAGGGAAGTTTGAAACCAATGGGAAAAAAACCTTAAACACAAATTCTAACCGCTGTCATTAACACAGAGAAATAATAAATTTAACACATCATGTATCAAATCCTTGTATGAAATTTTAAAACCATCCACATCATAAAATAATTTTACGCCCTTAAACTTGAGAGAGTGATTGGGAGGTAGAAAGGTTTAAATATGTCTCATCTGCATTCTGTTCATATCAATTTAAGCTCAGACATACACACACCCTGTTTTTCTGTCTTTTCTTTTTTTTATCTTATTTTTTACAAGAAAGTTAAAATAGTCTATGATAATAATTCTGCCTAAGATATACTGATATTTTATAGCTTTATTGAAGTATTATTTGTATATTTGGTAAAACTGTATATATTCAAATCATGTAATTTAATAATTTGAGGTATAAATGCATACCCATGATATCAACAGCGCAATCACAATGTATAATAAAACATAATCACAATATGTAATAAATATATCTTTCACCTCCAAAAGTTTCTATTTGTTACTCTGCCTTTCTTAGAAGAATACGTAATATGGGATCATCCCTTCTAGTAAATTTTTTAATACACAAAAATGTATTGTTAACTATTGGCTCTGTTTTATAGCATTAATGTGGAACAATCACTTTGTATAATTGTGACTTGAAACTATATAAAAACTCCCCTTTCCCCCACTGCTGTTCCCAGCCATTGCCATTCTGTTTTACCTTTTTTTAAAAAAAATTGTTCTTTTTAGATATACATGACAGTATATCTAACATATTATAATACATGGAGTATAACTTACTCTAATTTGATCCCATTCTTTGGTTGAACATGATGTGGAGTTACACTGGTCATATATTCATTTATTAACATAGGAAAGTTATGTCCAGTTCATTCTACTGTCTTTTGTATTCCCATATCCATCCCTTCCCTTCATTACCCTTTGTCTAATCCAATGTACTTATTTTCTTACCCCATCTCCCTTTATTGTGTGTTAGCATCCACATATCAAAGAGAACATTCCGCCTTTGGATTTTGGAGATTGGCTTATTCCACTTAGAATGATACTGTCCAGTTCCATTCATTTACTGGCAAATGCCATGATTTCATTCTTCTTTAAGGCTGAGTAATATTCCATTGTGTATATACACCACATTTCTTTATCCATTCATCTATTGAAGGGCATGTGGGTCAGTTCCATAGTTCCGATCTTATGAATTGAGCTGCTATAAACATTTATGTGGCTGTATCACTATAGTGTGCCAATTTTAAGTCCTTTGGGTATGTAAGTTTGACTTCTTTAGTGTAATTCTGCAGTACTTGTGCTTTTGTAACAGACTTAGTTCACTGAATACAACATCTAGTTCATCTATTTTGTCCCTAATGGTAGAATTGTCTTCCTTTTTTTAAGATTGAATGATATCCCATTGTATGTACATACCATATTTTCCTCAAGCATTCATCTATTGATTAACATTTGTATGGTTTATGTATCTTGGCTATTGTGAATAATACTAAAATGACCATTGGAGTGCAGTTATTTCTTCAACATACTGCTTTCATTTGCTTTGGGTAGATATTGAGAGTTGGGAATGCTGTAGCATATAATTGTTCTATTTTTTTTTTTTTTTTTGGAGGGAACTTCCATAGTGTTTTTCATAGCAAATTTCTTTAAAAAACAGAATATTTATTATAGGGTATAATTTGTAACTGGGAAACCAGAAGATGTTGCATTGTCGGAGATCATGTAAGTAAAACTCATATTAAATGGCTTTATATTATGTCATGAACAACTTCTTAAAAAGGTTTGTTCAATTCTACTAAAATTATAAATTTCATATAAATTTGAAATGTTCCCTCATTCCCTGATAATTGATGTCTTCACATACTAACCAAAGATGGCTTAAGAAATTTAATGGAATTTGGTATTAGAATAATCCTTATCTTCACATTAAGATAAATCAAACTAATATCAATAGATTTTTATTCTGAGAAGTTTATTCTTAAAATATATAAAATTTAAAATTTATCAAATTGCTAATTAATAGAGAAAATGCATTGCCAATCCATAGTCTAAGTGCTAATACTTCAAAACTGTTGTTTAATCAAATTAGTAATTCATCACTTTATAGAAGTTTCTAGATGTTTTACTACCAGCAATACTGCAGTAGTCATTCACTGACCATGGAGACCAGCACTAAGGTAATTGAAGAAATAAGTGTGCAGGTATCACAAAAGCTACAGCTTCTGAGCTAATTCAAATATTTTCTGAGGTAAGAAAAGTGATATAATGTAAATGTGAGCAATTGAAACTAACCCTAATGTTTGCTAAGATGGAAAGTTACATAAAATATCAGAGAACAGATGCAGAAAATATACTATGTTTAGCATCTTTTTCATATCTACTACTAGTGCCTTGAGTGAATTTCACAAAACATGAGACTCTGTGGAACTTAATTTCTTGAATTGAAATGTCAGGACAATGCTATTCAACCTCAGTAGATTCGCAGGGGAAATGCAGGATAAAAATGATTATATGGCAAATGCAAATGTTTATGAGGAATATTAACCTAAAGTTTGGACATAAGAAAACCATGTCAAAAAGAATGATGGCTTTTCTGAAACTATAATGAGCTTTGAATTCACGTTAGACTAATTTCCTTGAATAGAAAAAATTTTATGTGAAGTTAATGTGTACCTTTACAATAGAATGCTTTTATCATGTAGTCCTGGGACAACCAGGAGACTAAGGCTAATTTCCTGGTATATTTTATTAAATGCACTAAGAATAATAAGTACTCACCAAGAAATTTAAAATTCCACTTAGATTCTCTTCATCACAGTCAGAGGAATAGAAATCAAGTATTCCCAGACATAGCCTCTCCCTAAAGAAATCTTGTAGTAATTAGGCACCCACGGTAATAAAATTTCACTGGGCAGTTAGAAGGGCAGAGGCAGGAAGTGCTTGTAAACTTGTCCTGAATTTTAACTAACACTTGAAGTAAAAAAGAATTTAATGCTCATCAGTGTGTATTTTCCTGTTAATGCTAAATCCTTCTATTCACATTTTTAAAATGTGACTTATCTAATACATTTATATAGCACTATCTAACAAAATAATTAAATATATTTTATGACCTGCTTAGTAAAACAGTTGTGCTAAATGAAACAACTACCAAGTTTGTTGACACTAATTTCAGCAAAAGAACAAAAAGAATACTTTTTTAAAGTATCCAGAAAGTTCCTTTTGTTTTTGTGTGGTCTAAATTTTTCTCAAAACTCACACTATGTGGATCTCATTGATAATTCTAACTCTTTCTTTAATTAAAGTTAATTTTTAGAGGAAAAAATATTTTTTAATTAACTTAAAGTAAATTGTGAATGCTTACAGCAGACTCTGATTTAAGCCTCCCAAGAACATTTTCCAGAAAGCACTTGCTGCCCCAGGGCAGGTGAGCAGTTGGCTGGCAGGCCCCAACAGACTACATACTCCCTGTCTGTGTCAAGTTCCCAGTAGAGGTGCTACTCTCCAGAGGGAGGGCATCAGTGAGCGACTGGAGAGGAGGTGGTACAAGTGCTTAACCATCTCCCCTGTGATGGTGTTTCTCCAAGTCATGTACATGCATTAAATCAGATCTTTATGTAGGTCTATGCTCAAAGAAGATGGATACACAAACCCAAGAACCAAGAAGTGTAAGCAGTCAGTACATGTACCATTTCTCCTAATGATTCACTTAAGGATTGTGTGCCTTCTATTCTTGCAGGGTTAGAATTTCTAACCCAGAAGAACTGGTTAGGAACCATAAGGAACAACTAGGAAGAAGTTTCATATTATGAGCTTTTGTGTCTAGTAAGTAGCAGACAAGAAGATCTAATATCTTAGGAGGAGTAATTGGTCATAATTAGCAAGAATATGTAGGACTGCTTTTACACAATTGAGATGTGGACATTATGTGCAGATTTCATTTGATAACTTGGACTGGACCCCTGTTGGTGCTCCCTAGCCAAATTTGAATGAAGAGAGCCTTTGAATACATCTGAGAAGGTCATAGTTATCAGGACATCAGACCTATCAAGAGTGAAGACTTGTTTCACACCATCTGGTAACATAGATGGTAGCTTAGGGTGAATGGGATGTGTAATGATTTGAGTAGCAGATGATAAGTATCCTTCAAGACCACAAGACCAACTTCAGTGATAAGCCCTGAAGTTTATCCCACTAATATCCCTCTTTTAAGACTTCCCTTAGAGAGAGGGGCTCTCTCTGAAGGGACTGCCTTTCAAGTGTGCATTAAGAAGTGGATCTGTGTTGTATAATTAAGGACCTGCTGCTTGGCTGCAAGGAATGTGGTTACCTGAAAGCCTCTAGCTCTTAGTTCCATCATTCTGTATTCAAACTAAGGCAGAAGTCTTCCAGGGACAGCCTCTGGCCAATGACTGAGCAAGTTAGTGGTAGATAAAAGTCAAGCTCTTCCTACTGTGGCTGAATAAGGAGATTGGTGCAGTGACATAGCTGTTCTACTCAGTGTGTCACTTCTAATAGGTTCTTTTCTTACAACTCATGATCGGGATGCACTCTGTTATGTCCACATCTTAGGTGACAGTATGCTTTGAACATGTTGCCTCTCTTTTCTGCTTTCACAAGTCTACTCCTTAATAAGCTTTCAACCTAATAACTTTGTCTCAACATCAGCTTCTCAAAAAATTTAACCTCAGTGACCTGCTAGAATCAATTGGTATTAGATTTTGTGATTTCTTGCAGAGAATATTCATGGTATTTTTCACTCACTCACTAAGTAATGTATTATTTTTTTGCATATATCTAAATATGTTTATTCAGAGTCCAAGGTATGGATCTGAGTCTGTTTAAGATAATATGTTGGATACATTGGCTTCTCTCACAATGATCTTGCCTTTAAGAAATTAATACAATAACACAAGAGATAAGACATTCTTGAGTAAAAAAAAATATATATATTCTTTTTGCCACTAAATACTCAAGAAAACCACACTGTGAACATTCATATTGGCCAATGTTTGTTTTATGATGAAAAATTAGAGTGGATGTCATTTAAAAAAATGTGTTGCCTGATCTGGGCCATTAAAAAGGAATAACATTGCAAGTGCCGAAAGTTAGGGCAAGATCACTGTGGGAAGTGGACACACAAGTACAGTTTCTGTCTTTTTATGTATCTAGACACCTGAAACTAAATAAAATTGGTTTCTGCTTCTCATTGATTTATTAATAATACATACGTAAATCATATGTATTAGTAGGTCTGACGTATTTATTTGTTACTCAGAATAAAAATAGAAATTGGAGATGTAGAGGAGAGAGTGAAAAAAGTATTTTAATGAGACACAGTTGGATTAGTAACTAGGCTGCCCCACTTAGACTGAGCAATAAATATCCTTGCATCTGGTTTCCTTGACAGCAGTATCTGCTTCCTCCAATATTTCTGCTGTAATTCTGATGGATCCCATTCTTGTAACATTTTGAGCCTTTAGCATGTCACAGAAGGACCACTCCACCACCACATGCAACATTGGGTGATCTTGACATAATTATCTTGCTGTCTTGCTGTTCTTAAATCACACTCTTTCAAATGTCTTTTATTTATTTATTTATTTATTTTTACCAGCTGCTCCTGCTATCATGTTAATTTTTTAAGTACTAGAGTCACGTTAAAATCACCTTCACCATTATTTCTTCTTCACTTGGCTGACTCTGCTTATCATTCCAGATTCACATTAGCATCATCTTCTTTAAATGAGTTGTCCTTTTTCTGAATAAGCACAGATGTTCTGTGTATTTCTGTAGCCTCTGTTGAACACATAAAAATTACCATTAGTCTTTCTAATAAGTTTATTTTTGGTTTTATGTCCTTCCCATTGTTACAAATGGCAAATACCAGTTTTTTCTTCTTCCTCTATGTTTATCTGAAGACTTGTGAAAAGTGAAAGATTTATACAATACAAAGAGAAACCAGATAATCAAAAGCTTGTAGACTGAAACCTTGTAGTTTTTTAGAAAATATTGTTAGAATAGAGGCTTCCTAGTTTTCAACATTCAGGGATTAGAAGCAAATAATAAATTTATAAAAACAAGATAAAGAAGAAAAAGTAATATAGTCTAAAATTGATTTCCTGAACAATGACCTTTATTTAAATAATAAGAAAAGAATAGGAATGTGTGAGTGATTTTTAGCTTTTGGAGCATCTGAAAAACTTTCTGTCATTGTAGAATTTTTCAACATAAAAGTCTTGAAAGAAAGCAGTTCCCACAACTAATACTAGAAGTCAAAAATGTAGTACACATTTCTCCAGCTTTCCTGGGAGTAACAGGAGCAGCACATGATCATCTACTTTGACCAAATGTATTTGAACTTCGAAGCAAGAACCAGTTTCAAAAGAAAATGATAGAGAAAATATTTGGGTGGTAATGGCTCTGAAGTGTGAATGTGGCATTCAGGCTGCAGGCTCAGCAGTAGAAGCATGCCCTGTCCTATGGCAGTAGCAAAAACTGTGCCTTCTGCTGCAGGGCAACTCTGTCCTTAGGGTTCTGCTTTGGGAAGCTGATTTCACTTGGTCTAGCTGCTTTCTTTCTTCTCTGGTTTCTGACCATTCTTCAGCTTGATTTGCAAATTTCTCCTACACCACTGGTTACCATTAAATACTCTTTCAATATATTTGTTTCTGTACAAATGAGGCAGTTGTTTTCTGATGCTTGCTTCAAAAAACACGGATATAGGGAGATGAGGCATGAGCAGAACCAGATGCATATAGTAAATAAAATAGAACAGGTACCTTCAGAAAAGTGAAAACCTAGGTCAACCCAGGATATCTCTGTTGCCTTCAACTTTCATATCTAGACTTCCAGCAGAAGCTGCTCTCCTATTCTTCAAAGCATATATTCCAAATATACATTAAATATCTTCTATCTCCCTTACTACAACCTGTATTCAAGCCATATTTCTTGGCTATTTTAAGCAAGTTTTTGTATCAATGTTCTCTCCGGGTTCCAAATTAATTAAAAGCTTCTTCATGTAAGCCAGTAGCTAAAAGCTTTAGAAATTCAAGAGAGAGACATCAATTAGAAAGTTTTGTCAAAAACTTTATTTTCTGTGTAATAAAAGCATTAAATATTAATCAGATATTCACCAGAATGATTTTTCCAACCTCTGTTCTTTTTCAGACCTCAAAATTTAGGATAACTGCAAAAACTTCTGTGTCTCACTTTTTGCTATATATAGAAAGTCGAGAGAAACAATTCACCTACTGTTAAATTCTCTGAAATTAGTCAGGTATTGCTTTTGTCTCTGTTCAGAAGACCATTTTCTTTCACTCAAATGATTGACAGAGATATAATGTTACAATGTGATAAAATTTCTCATTTTCAGCATGTAAAGATCAACTTCATCTATTTTGTAGAGATGATACTGCAGTGTAGCAAGACTAAAATTCTCATAACAAAGTAGAATTTATAAAGACTACAGAAAATTCCCTCTACCCATCATTACTTACATAGTTTACAAGCTCATAAAATAAGCAACTTAAACTTCTCTCCCATTGCTCTAAAAAAGTTTGAAGAGTTCATTTGTTCAGAAAAAAATTTAATTGAATTCATCTGTGCCTGCAGGTCTCATTTTTTTTTCTTCTTTCTTTGTATTTGGATAAAAGTTTTTAAAATATATTTTTTGATTGACATATAATACGTATACATATTTATGAGACACAATGTGATGTTTTGATTCATATAGAGAATTTGTCAAATAAGAACAATTATCCTATTCATCATCTTATAACTTTATCATGTCTTTTAGTGATATATTCAAAATTTCTCTCTTGTTTTAAGATACATAATGCATTAGTATTAATTTGTGAAGTATCCTTAGTAACAAATTTGATTCCTTTAATAGGTTTCAGACTTTTCTACTTTCTCATTTCTTCTTCTGTCTTCTCTACTATGTTATATTTTCCCAAGAACTAACACACTTTATTCACAATTGTCGAATTTTTATCAAAAAAATTATTCACGGGCTGGAATTGTGGCTCAGCGGTAGAGAGCTTGCCTAGCACAGGCGGGACCTGGGTTCGATCCTCAGCACCACATAAAAGAAAAAAGGCATTGTGTTGTATCCATCTACACCTAAAAAAATAAATATTTTTAAAAAATTATTCACAATGCCATCTCTAAATATCTTTCTGATACCTGATGATTTCTAGTAATATTATATCAGTATCACTTATAATGTTAAATAATTCATTTTGTTATCTTACTGTATCAGTCTTTGTAAGTTTTTATCAATTTATTAATATTATTTTCAAAGAATCAAATTTTTTATTCCTCCTTTTATATTTATTATTATTAATCAGTGATTTTAAGTTTGTTATTTCTTTAGGTTTTTCCATGCTTATCATATATATTCCTGCTGTATTTCCTAAATGAGGTCTTAATTAAATGATCTCTCCTCTGTCAGGCAGGTTTCTAAATGAGGCAATAGACTCAACTAAAGATAAGCCACAAGATGGTGAAAACAAATATTGGGTGAGCATCCACCAGTCTCTACCAGAAAAAAATAAAAACAATAAAGAGACTACCCCTGAATTAGAAAGAGTATGTGTTGGAGATGTTTAATTTTGATCTGCAATGTATATAAAAGACTATGGCCTATAAGAAAACATTCATAGGTTTCAAAATTAGGTGGGATAGGATATACAATAAAATGAAGAGAAATAATACATCAGAAATTAAAGGCCTATAAGAAACAATCAACATAATGCTATTATTACAAAAAATTATATGCATTCATACAAGAAAACAAAAACAAATATAAGATTTTTAGAAGGAAATATACAAAGTGACATGTCACAGTTGCTTGTCTGGGGATTCTTTTTTCATTTGTCCTAAAAATTCTATAGGTTTATAAAATCTTACCTGGATTGTTTAATAACCAAATGCTAATTCACATGATTTAAATTTGGATGGAATGATTTTAGGCTCTCAAGTACCCCATAATATCTTCTAGGATGCTCATGTTATAGGGTTATTATAACTTCATGAAATATTTTTGAAGTAACAAATGCAGTGAGTCACTTTAAGTTCATTTTTCAAAAATATACGTAAAAGCAATTTTGGTCTCTTTTTGTTATTTTTGCATCATTAACTCCACCATCTCCAAATGGTAATAAATTCAAATGTAAGAAAAATGATTAATTGCTTGTGTTAGCTCTATAAGAAGCACTGGTTGAGCAGATAGACTAGTTAGAAGTACAAAATGACCTGGTGAGAAGCCATCTGTATTTCTGCCCAATCCTTTAAAAGCACTTCCCCTGCTTTCATTATCACAGTGCTCAATAACAATGTACCAGAAGCTTTATCACCAGGATATCAAGGGTGTATTTCATGCCCTGGCGATGTGTTTTTATTGCTTCCTGAAACATTTTGGACTTAATTGTAATATTAGGCAAAGGTAACTTCTTAATTAAAAATGTCACTTTAAGAAGGGTGATTTTAAATTAAGCTATAAAGAACTGACTTCTAGATAGGGCAGAGGGGTGGGAAAGGAAGGCAGAGGGCAGGAGGTTAGAAATGATGGTGGAATGTGATGGACATCATTATACAAAGTACATATATGAAGACACAAATTGGTGTGAATATACTTTGTATACAACCGGAGATATGAAAAATTGTGCTCTATATGTGTAATAGAATAGTAATGCATTCCACTGTCATATATAAAAAAATTATAATAAAAAAACTGACTTATTCCATGATCTTTATATGGCCCATGCTATAGCTAAATTCAAAAGGGTCCAGAAAGAAAGTCCTATGATTTTGTCACATAATCAATCAATTGACACAGACTTATAGGTATCAAGGATCTATGATTTCAGGTACAAAAGAAGAGAGCACTTCCATATTGTAGCTAGTTCTTCTTATTTTCTGAAGGAGAATCCAATAATGTCATTATCTATCTTAGGAAGGAATAATATTATTATAGATAACTTTACTTTCAAGCAATTAATTGTAATTTACAATTTTTAACAATATATAGTTTATGACTACTTTTTTGGGCAAAAGTGATGAAGCCAGAAGACAGAAGATGAAATTGTGCATAAAGATCAAAAGGCTTCCTAAGGTATGTATAAAAATTAATTTTTATAGTTCCTATTTATTTACTATTAAATTCATACCAACTACCATACTAAGCATGTTATGTGAAGCACTCAAAGTTAGTGTAAACAGTAATTGGGAGAAACTGGATTACAGACCAAATTTATTTTCATACCAAAATCAGTGAAATAGTACAGGCATACTTATATTTTAGCTTCCCATTTAAATATCATTTTTTCTAACCTGTCAAAAATTTTATTATTGCTTTTATTTTCTGTTCAATTTTCTGTAATTCAGGGTTTACCTTGTCCTACTGCGGACAAACATTTATGTTTGTATTCAACCATATCAACTTTACTCATTCCTGCTTTATTGTCCTTAAATCTACCCTGGCAATGTTCTTGTTATGTCATACCTTCACTTCTCTTTGGCTTCTTGAATAAAACTTTAGATTTATTTTATTCAATTCTAGTCTACCACAACTGGAATTTCTAGTATTGCCCAAGGTCATTACCCTTTGGAAGTTGGATTTTTTTTTAATGTAAGTACTTTTCCAGGTTCAAATCCTTACCCTATTGTATAATATAAATAAATCTTACACTTAAATTCAAAACCCTATATACATTATTTCTAATTTATGTTTTCAAATATATCATCCAGTTTTCCAAATAACAACTTCAATTCATAGTTAACATAACATTTAGGTCTTTGTTCATTTTGCTTACACACTTTGTTTTATCTATCTGGGATTAAATAATTTATAATGGAAGTACTTTTGATATTTGAAAATAATTTGTAGGTTTTGTATAAGCAAAGGCAGAATTCCTAGCGTATAGGAGACAAAGTTCATTCCTATTGCAATGGGATGGTTAAGGAGGCATTTTGATTGATGAAAGTTGTAGAAAATATTTTTGTCAAATTATTCTAAAACCTGTCTTCATAATGATCCAAATGAAAGACCAGGATGGATGTAAAGTTTGGATCCACTTAAATATCTAAATATATAATGTGACAGAGTTCTGAGGTAAATTTGTACCACCAAGATTTGAAAGCCACCAGTAATCATGAGTGATTAAAAAAAAAGAAAATATGCTGGTTTGTGAATCGTTATTTGCTAAGGGAGATGAAGAAGAGTTAAAATTAAGAATTATTTGAGGTTTTATTGGATGAGTGACTAACATGAGTTATGTTTGGAATATCAGAAGGATAGGAATGACTTGTTATTGTGGTTTGGATCTACAAAAGTCCCACAAAGAGCTCATGTATTAGGCAATGTAGTAATGATTAGAAGTGTGAGAGCAATAATATCAGATTGCAATGTGAGAGCAATAACATCATCAGTAGATAAAACCAACCAGTATATAGATTCATAATCTGGATTGTGGTAATTATAGGCAGGTGAAGTGCAAGTGGAGGAACTACATCACCAGAGGACTGGCCTTCCACTATATCTGCCCTTAGTGTCTCTCTCTCTCTCTCTCTCTCTCTCTCTCTCTCTCTCTCTCTCTCTCTCTCTCTCTCTCTTCTGGTTTCCATAAGGTAAACCAGTAAGTAAGGTAAACAAAGTTTTTCTTGTCAGGTATTCTGGTCACAGAGATAAAAAGTTAACCAACAAAGAAATTGGTAGTTAGAAGTTGGATCTTACTATGACAATACCTGACCATGTAGTTTGGAAGCCTTTGGAACTGCTTAGTGGAAGGAATATGGAAAAGTATGGAGATGTGGGCTGAAGAAGCCCTAGAAAAAGACAAGCTTAGTTGAGTGATTTTGGTGGGAACTTAAAAGACCAAAATGCCAATAGAATTGGGGACTATAAATACAGTGCTCATGAAGTTTCATATAGGAATGAGGACTCTATTGAAAAGTGTACTAGAGACCACATGTGTAACATTCTGGTGAAGAACTTGTCTACATTTTGCCAATATCCTGAGACTTTCTGTGAAACTGCAGTTCAAGGTGATGGACAAATTAATCTGATGGAGGAAATTTCAAATCAACACAATATTTACTAGGTAGCATAGGTATTTCTGTCAGCTTTTAGTCAGATTTATTGTGAGAATCAGGAGAAGAAAAGAGAAGAAATATTTTAAAAATCTGTGCTTTGGCCAGAAAAGCACATGTAAAATTGCGACTAAGGAAGTTGTAGTTGTTGAAGACTTTACTGCCATAAAAAGAAGCTAAGTGCTTTTCACAAAAGAAGTTAGAAAAGATGATTGGAGGGCATCTCAGAAATCAACAAGATCACACCCAAGGCAGGCTCAAGGGTATAGCAATGAAAATTCCTTTTAAGAGACCTGTAGGCATCCTGTGCACACAGCAATGTATAGGAAATGATTTCCCCAGGATTTGTTTTACTTTACAGAGTTACCCAGGCAGAGACTACTGTAGCCAAGGTCCAAGGGGACTAGGTACTGCTTTATCTAGTGGCAAACATTAGCATTGTCAAATTGGTACTGGTTCTGCAGGAATGCAGGATGCAGGGTTATGGCATCACAGAATTTCCTCTGAGATATTAAAGGAAGACTTGGAAGGCCAGGTAAGTTATAACAGGGTGATATCTGTGGACTACTCCTGAGAGGATATTGCTTGAAGCTGTGAGTGTGTAGCCAAACTTTAATGAGGAACCAAGAAAATAAGAGATACCTAGAACATGGTAGACCTTCCTAGGAAGGCTGCAGTAAGCAAGTAGATCCACACCAGGAGAGAAACCATGTATGCAGCAATGTGTAGGACCATAATGGAAGAACTACCCAAGTCCTTGGAGCTAGCCCATATCCCACCACCATGTTTTGCAGATGCCAAAAGTAGATATGCAGTATTTAATGTTTTCCCTGCTGATTTTGGTCTTGCTTTGGTCCCATGCTTTCTTTCTATAACCTTATTCCTCACTTTTTGAATAGGAATGTTTACTCTGTCCCTTTGCATATTGTTTTTCATTGGGGCTTGTAGGCAAAAGTTTGCTGTGAGTTTTGGAGACTTTGTATTTGACTGTTTATAAATGCTCAAACTGTTATGACATTGGGGTGTATTGAAGATGGACTAAATGCATTTTTTTATTGTGATAGAGTCATGAGTTTGTCCCCCTCTTTGCTCATGTTTTAGACAATGTAGCATTTTTTTCCAGAGGAAAAAAGAATGGATTATGAGAGGTAACCTAATCAGTATATTAATATATTTCATGGATTAATTGTTTGAATGGATTATAGGGTGATATATATATATCATCCTATAATCCATTCAAACAATTTATATATATATATATATATATATATATATATGGAGATATATATATACATATATATATATATGGAGAGAGAGAGAGAGAGAGAGAGAGAGAGAGAAGATTTAGATATATAGAAATATAGATAGATAGGTAGTATGGCTAGAGGAAGTAGATCACTGGGGATGTGGACTTAAACTATATCTGTCCCTGGCCCTTTCCTCTTTCTATTTCTGGTTTCCATAAACTGAGCACAGTTCCTCTGCCACAGTCTTCTGCCATGATATATTCTACCTCACTGTGGACCAATAACAATGAAGTCAGCCAATCATGGAAAGACCCAAAGAAACCATAAGCCCCAAATAAACTTCTCCTCCTTTATTCAAGCGATTCTCATCAAGTATTTTGCTAACAGCAACAACAACAACAACAACAACAACAAAATAACTAACAGGAAGTAGATGAACGATTTCACTTTGGATATATTGTACTTGAATGTTGTAGGAAAAAGAGCATCTGGAAATGTAGGAAGTTCAGAAACAGTGGACATTGTAGTGAACTCATTTATGTGAATTTAATAGTCACTCTTATAGGATTGTATTGTTTTCTTAAAGAAAAAGAGAAAATGCTCATATTTAGGACAGAATGAGACAATGCCTACCACCAAGAGCTATTCATGGCTCTGTCCTTTACTTTGGTTAGAAAGCTTGGGTACATTATTTAGAATCTTCTTGCGTATTATATATGTAAATATTTGGTGAATTATTACTTGTGTCTAGAAGACTTTAGCTGAAACAAAAAAGAAGAGGTGCCAAAAGATAGTTAGGAATAGAAGCAGGATAATAGAGACCAGTCAGAAGAGAATTTCCATGAATGTGAGCCTACAGTACAGATTCTGTCAAAGAAAATGAACAGAGAAAATCACAGTGAATTTGGTGATTAACACATCATTAGTAACCTTTTTGAGTACAGCATAAACATATTCAAAAGCAGTACAATAGCAAGTAAAAAGATTTTTAAAGTATATATTTGTAGCTTCAAATATTTGTCTTCCCTACCTATGGCCACTCTAAATGTTTTGAAATGACATACATCACTGTTTGTCCTCAGTTGAATAATGGAGAAACTGAGGCAGAGTCAGCATTCAGTGTACATATGGTAGTAAAGAGCAAGAAATTTAAATTTGGCATAGTGTTCCTTTATATCAATTTAAATATTCTTCTTTCATCACCACTGTGTCAAGCAGTTTTTCTTTATGATATGATCAGCTCATGCATGTAGTTAAATGGTATATAAACAACAATCAATTCAAATTAAATCATTCCATTTTTAGATGTAAAACTCACCAAGCCATCTCATATCACATAATTGTATAATTTGCTGTAATTACATAATGCTCATATGGTGCTAAAAAAATTGATAGGATGACATTAAAGCAAAATGACTTAAACCAATTTTAATTTGAAATGCAATGATCACATTACTAATAATAAGATTAGTCCAATATTTTAGAATTATATCTTGTAGGAAATTTATGTGTTTCCCCTGAAACAACTTTAACAACATTCACATGAAACCCCAGGAGAAAATACATTAATAAAATGTCTATTTGTTACATATTTCAGTAGTTACTGATTGCAACTTCTTCACATTCAGTGTGCTGAAATTACAAATATATTTGGCCATAAATAATATCACATTCTTTTATAATTGGCCCCATCTTCAGTGATTTATTCAGTAATAAAATAAGCCATATTCTGGGACTTTGATCACTTCTTGGTTAGTGAAATCTGGCATCTCCAAAGGCTTATAAACTAATTTTAAATAGACAAAATTTCTGCTATCCCGAATTTGTATAATTACAACTTGAATCAGAGAGAATTTCCTAAATTACTCATAACCTTAAAACTTCATGGCGATGGTTAAAATAAAATTTTCTGGCCACAACATATTTAAAATGCACCTTTTAAATGAAAAAGTTCTGTAGTTATTGTTTTCCAATGCTGAATTTAAGAGATTTGTTCAAATGAAAACATCCATAACAAGACATATCTGGAAACAATAGGAGAGCAAACTTGTTTGAAAAAGCATAAGATGTGCCCAAAGTGAGTCAGTTCACTGAGGAATTAGGTGAGGGATCCCAGACTCTGAGCTAGTCCTCAAACGCCTGGGGGAGGAGCCATCAGCCTACTGACAGTGAAACAAACAGAAGGGTTAGGTGGTGGTTTATGGAACCCTTCAGAAGTTTCCCAAAATGCTTAACCACACTTCTACTGAAAATTGTGCATACATGGGGCTGGGGATATGGCTCAAGGGGTAGTGCGCTCTCCTGGCATGCGGGTGGCGCTGGGTTTGATCCTTAGCACCACATACAAATAAATATATTGTGTCCGCCGAAAACTAAAAAATAAATATTAAAAAAAAATTGTGCATACACACTTTTTCCATAGAATATGATAAATATATATTATTACAATAGCAAGTGTAACTATATCCTGAAAAAGAGTTATCTTACTTTCTTTTTGTATAATGCACCTCAAAAAATGGATCATATCTGTACTCACTTTTTTGCTAGTAAATTTACCCATGGCCTTCAAAAACTTTGATTTCCTCGAAATTTTCAGAGAATAACTTGTTTTGAAAGCTTATTTTCATTTTTTTCTCTCAATATGAAAAGACAATAGAAAAAAAAACAAGAATACTAGAAAAATGAGTCCTGAAATATCCATTTTATGCTTTGTTAAATACAACTTCAACATCCCCAGATATTTCCTCTAAGTAAATTTTAGATGGCACATTTTTTCGTCCACAAATATTCAAATGTATACCTCTAAATAATTAGTTAATGTTTTAAAAATAACCATATCAATAAAAATATTAAAACTGACAAATGTTCAATTAGATTTCATATGAATTTAATAGTCTTTTTAAACCATAACTGCACAAATCAGAAATAACTAAGATTTATGCATTACAGTGTGTACATGTTTGTTTTAATTTATTGATTTTAAACAAATCTGTAGCTTTCCTTTCCATCTCTCTTTTATTCTCAACAATTATTTTCCTATAACTGGTTGTTTTCCCCTTGAATTTTCCACTATTTAGATTTTACTGATTTCATTTCTTTAGTTTCATTATTTTATTTTCCTTGGTCTTCTCTATTTTCTGTAAATTTGTAGTGGGATCTAGAAAGTCAATCAGACAGTGGTTCATATTTATAGAGAAAATATTTTACAAGAATTCTTTTGTATTTCCAATAGTATGGCTATTAGGTGTTGTTGGGTGCAGAGCAGGCTGAACTGTGTTGTCTGCAGGGCAGGCTGAACAGATGTTGGCTGCAAGATAGCCCAAGTACTCAAACCCCCCTCTATCTGGTCCTTTATCACCTGTTTGCCTCTAGTCTGAATATTCAGCCCTGCTCAAGGCTGAACACTTAAACCCCCCTTGGGCCAACAAGGCAGCTTGCAGACCCAGAGGCTCCATTATATTTGGGCTATAAAAACTCCCTCCTGCCAGGCCCCTCTCTCTCTTGCTGTCTCTCTCTTGCTCTCTTTGTCTTTCTTGCCCACGCTCTCTGTCTCTCTCTTGCTCTTGCTCTCTCCCTCTTCATCTCTCCTCTCCTCTCCTCTCCTCTCCTCTCCTCTCCTCTCCTCTCCTCTCCTCTTCTCTCTCTCTCTCTCTCTCTCTCTCTCTCTCTCTCTCTCTCTCTCTCTCTCTCTCTCTCTCTCTCTTCCCTTCTTTCCTTTCTCTTTGTTGCACTGGTGCAATAAAGATCTTTTGGTTGCTCCGAGTGTTGTGGTCACTTTTCTTTCAGGTATATCTTTAATTTGTTGGATAATGTAATTATTTATTTAGTTATGAGAACAATTTAAAATTTCTGAATTAGAGAAGTTTCCACCAAAGATAAAATGTACTACTAGCCCTCAAATTGTTTTTCCAGGAAATTTACCCATATTGTTGCCCAATACTGCCCAAGTTAAAAAAAAAATCCATTTACATGGAAAAAAATATTAATAAAAAACTGAATTCCCCTCCAGGAATTTTTTTACTATCATTTATTTCTCCTTTCCCTGGCAATTATTTCTGAAAACCAGCAAACAATGAGTCCAAGAACTACAGAAGGAAATAAGAATCAGTTGAAAACTTGAGGTGGCGTCTGCAGTTGTAATATTTTAAAATATTTTATATAAGCCATACTTTAAGTTTTTCACAAAAATTTACACAATTTTACATATTAAACCACATAAAAGTGATATTTTCTTATAAAAGTCATATAAGTTATAAAATTTTGAGAGTTATGGGCTTGTCAACCATAGTTGGATTGAAATCTCTTACTGAATGCTATGACAGACTATTTCCTCTATGTTGAAGTTTCAATGTACCCACATACACACAGAGGTATTTCTAACCTACAACATAATTCACTCACTAAGAAGCAGGTCAATCAGTACTCAAATAGCTCTCATTGACTTACCATTCTAGAGCTATGTTTAGAACAATTTAAGACACTCTTGGCACTTCTCCTAACATAGCTCTATAACTACCCATACAAAAACACAATTATGTTTTTATTGCAATTATTAACCCAAAAATGTTTCTGGAAATTTCCATTCTAACTTATAGCTCTATACTTTCTGCTTTAAAGTCTTGCATTAATGTCACTCAAAATTGCTAAGGTGTTTATAGTTCCTAAATATTTGCAAAAGTGTAGCAGTGACCACTTTGCCATGGTAAATCTGCTAATCTTTGCACTTTCCAAAAATAGAGAAAGTTCAATATAACTTTAGATTATGCTTTTGAAACTAAAAAATGCAATGCTTTGCCAGGGAGTAACCAAAGCCAAAGGATACAATGTTATATCTTCTTGAATTACCTTTTTTACAATGAGATTTATTTAAAGTATTTGAAATTTTGTCCTTTAATTATTTATCACAAAAATGGTCAAATAAAAATGTGATTTATCAGACAATCATGTGTACATAAGATTTATTTTTAAATTATTCAACAAGTGACTGGAAATTTGGATAGTATTTTTATTATTTACAAATTTTGGTAAAATTAACATGGAAGAATCTTAGAAGAGAGCAGGAGAAATAAGATAAGTCCTAAAATAAGTTTATTTTAATGTCACCAGTGTCCTTACATGCTCGATTCTCTCATGAATAATCCCAGCATCAAACTATGAACTTTAATGTGGCAGTTATTATTTATAAGGAATGGATTATGTAGACTGTATTTAACTTGTTTCTTTACTACTCATTGTGATGAAATCAAGTAAAATAGCAATTTTATTGGTCTGGATTTTATTTACAATAATTTTATCTATGAACACAGATAAAATTTATAATATTTAATATGCAACTAGTTGATAATAATACTTTCATCCTGGTGGTAATTTTGTCTGTTTTTAAAATGTCAACCCCCACCCCATCATAGGCATTTACATAATCAAATTACAATATTGAAGGAAGCTTGTAAGTTTCTTTGAGCGGAAAAATTATGAAATCTAGTTTTAAATAGATCTAATTAGCAGTTCACTTTCTTCGTGGAAAAAGACATTTTAGGAACTATTTCCTTGAGAGGCTGAGCTATGAATGAGTGAATTTGACCTAACAGCAAGGAAATAACACTTTTTAAGATTTCTTCAAGAGTAAAATGAAACTATGTTCCACACTAACTCTTTGACATCATTCTGTTCATATTTTCTTAGAAATTTTCTTCATATAGATCAAAATGTAATAAAAGAAATTTTTGTCATTTGTGTCTGATTACTTGGTAGATTTGTATTTCTGAAATGTAATACAAAGACTGAGAAATCTCCCACTTGTAGAGCCTATTAGTGTATCATTTCTTATTAATTGAACCCCAAAATTTAAAAGCTGTAAACATAACCTAGTAGCATTCCTTCTTAAACTAAGAAAAATGAAGGGAATTATTTTTCTATGAGACTGAGCAATTAAAGATAGGTGTGGTTCTGCCGGGTTATCTTATTTTTTGAAGAAATTATTATGCATACATTATAATACCTGAATTATGGAATGAAACTTTATTTTTACTGGAAAAAGAGTTCCTGTAAGTCTAAAGGACGTGGACCCATCAATTCTACCCTTAGTGATGCTCTCAAGGAATTGTCTGGGAAACCATCTCTACCATGGCCCACATTTTTGCATAGGAAGGAATATTGCCTAAGGGAGAATGTAGTTGTTTAACATTACCTAGTAATTCTTTTCTCCAAAATGTTCAGTGCTCACTGGACTCTGGAAGGCTCATTCTGAAAAATAAATAACACTGGCTACAAAAGCATCATACAGAATTCTAAAGCTTATATGCTTTTCATCTGCTTAATAATTAAGGAAATCAGACATAATTTTGGTTATAGAGATCAGAAAAAATATTAATTATTGAAAATAACTATTCATATTATAGCATAGAATTATTTTATTGGAAATCATTATAGGAATTTGTTGAGTTAAAAGTGCATGTCTTTGGAATATAGTAGAGAATAGTGTGATACCTAAACATAAGGTATTGCACTAAATGGTAACATCAATCATGCCACCTGTTAGAATCACAAACATATAATGTGACAACAAAGTGTCTTCTCAGAAATTGTTGCTATATTTTGCATATTTATTCCAATTAACTAGTTTTTATTTGAATTAAATCACAAATGTCACCACTACTTAACTCAATGGCATAATTCACACGAATTGTGCTTTAACTTACTCTTGTGGATCACCAAGGAAATGTTTAAGGTATCTGATTTTATTAAAAAGTTAGATAGACATTTTTCAGAGATGTCTATCAATGATAGCTATGTCCTACTATTTATGCCCTTGTGTGTGAACTAAAGCTAGTGACTTCTAACCAATAGAACAAACCAAAGGTGATTGGATGCCTCTTTTGTAATTATAATACCTATTGGTTTTGACTTTAATCTTGCTACAAGATTCTCTCTCTTGCTGACTTTGATAAAGCATAGCCACTTTTACAGAAGTCTATTTAATGAAAAACTGTGAAGAAGTGAACCCTGCAATCAAGTCCTTAAATAACATTCTTCTCCACTTCATGCTCCAAGTGGGGCTACCAACCCTAGGATCACATTTGTACTGCAGTCTGTGAGTATAAAGCAGAGGACCCTGCTTAGCAATATTCAGACTCCTGACTCACAGGAAGAAAATATGAAATATTAAATGGATTTGTGTGTGAGTTTTGTGTGTTTTTTTTTAAGTAATTAAGTTACCTAAACAAATGTAAAAACCATTTGCACAAATTCTCTCTCTCTCACACACATACACATTTCCATGAAGAGAATTAGAATGATTATTCAATCCCAAAGTCTGTAACCTCTAAGAATGTTTTATATTAAGAATGTGTGTATAATTTAGCCTTTTCAATTCAAGTTTGTTCAAAATGTAATACGTGTTTACCACAGATTTAAAGTACTTCACTTAAAATTATGTTATGAATATTAGTTTTAATTTTAGATGAGACAAAATAGCCATCAATCCATTCTTAAAGTCCAGAATACAAAGTTTAGTAATAAAATTTGTTATTTTACAGGAACTGTCTTTTACATAAACTAGAAAAGTCTACTTGCTTTCATACTTAAGACCAACCTTTTCATGGCTTGATTCACTCTGTCAGATTACCAAAACAAATAAGTAAAAAGAAGGAAGCTTAATATTATTTTTGGGCATCTGCTGTGTGTTAGTCACTTTAACTATATAATCTCATTGAATATTAAAAATATCCTTTGAGCTAAAGTAAGTTTTCTTTTAGCAGACAATTTGTTTGAAAGAACACTTTCTGGTTTAACACAATGAGAGTAGAATCAGGCTTATCATACATACTGGGGTAAGGTTTTCCACCTTTCTCTGCATGGTTTTCATATATTGGGGACAATGGACAATAATCACAGACAATAATGTATTAATAAGCTTTCTGACATACAAACCTTAAGTTATTTTATAAAAATGACATGCAAAGGAAAGAATTCTTGTACTTTCCAAACATAAGGGAGGAAAAAAGTGATTTCATACCTTAATCAGTGCTTGGGATTCTTATTTTCCCTACGATTTTAATAATTCAGAGCCTATGTATGACATGTAAAGTGCCAAGTTCCAGTAAGGAACAGAGGATTGAATCAGATTTCTCATTCTGATGTATTAGCATGTGGTCATGAAAGAATCACTTCCCTTCTATGCTGTGGCACTGGTGTCTGGCTCAGTAGCTTTCAAGTGGCATAGAAAACGTGTTAGGCAAGTTCATCACTTAGGCCCTTTTTAGCTTAACAAAATTGAATGTTTAATCTGAATTTATTCACACCATTGCAAAAAGTTACTTAAAACATTTTCTTTTTCAACATTTTTTGCTGCTTGATCATTGCTTTGCTTTCTCCTAAAAACTGGAAATTTTTGAATCACAGAATGTTGGTATTTAAATGATCACTTTGCTATTGGATAGATGAATCAGTCTCAATGAAATGCAATTTTACAATGTAGGAAAGCTGGAGACATACTCTTAATTTTTCCAGAACAGAAATCCTAAAATCAGTGTTATAATTAACTGTAGTGTCTATAAGCATCACGGTTGATGATGTCTATGTTTTTACTGCAAGTTCAAATGTTCTTGTATCAGGAAAACATTTTTAAATTGTAAATTTTGAATACTAAACTTCAAATCATTAATATGGAAATAACTATTACTTTTCCAAGCTAAGAAAAATAATTATTACTTAAATGATGCATTAGTCAGCTTTTCATCACTATTACGAAAATACCTGACATTAACACTTTGAGAAAGAAAACTTCATTATGGCTCTGAATTTCAGAAGTTTCAGTCCACAGTCCCTAAACTCCATAGCTGTAGATCTGAGGTGAGGCATGATGGAAGAAAGCTTCTTAATTCATAGTAGCTATGAAGGAGAAAAAGGGAGAGAGAGAAGAGGAAGAGTCCTGGCAGAAGAAAGAAATTTCCAGGGAACACTACCTGTAACCTACTTCATTCAACTAGGTCCAGTCTCTTCCAGTTTCCACTAGCTCCTGATGTCCATTCAAATTATTAATCCATTAAATGATGAGGTCATAGTCCTCACGATTTAATCATTTACTAAAAGCTCCAACTCTGAACATTGCAGAAGTGGGGACCATGTTTTCAACCCAAGATACTTTGGGGAGCATACCAGATCCAAACCATAAACAAATGGAGATCTTCAATTATATGCATTTGTCACTTAGATAAAAGAATTAAGTCACTTGGACTGCTTAAATAGTTACAGCTTTCAAGGTTCTCCAGAAAGCACAGCAGTGGACTTTGGAAGGACAGTTTCCAATCACTGTACTTTGTAAAAAACAATCCAGGAGAATGTGTATAAAAAAACAGGAAAATACAATGAGAGTTCATCTATTCTGAATATAATGTTTGATTTCTCTCTAAGGCTAATGACATATAACTGCTTATAGGTATTATTCATTTTCAAATTTTATTTCCAATACTTCATGGGTGACACTAACTTTGGAATTCTCAAATGTTTTCTCAAATGCAAAGAAATAAATTATACTGGGTTTCCTCAATGAAGCATATGCTCTGATCATTTCTAAATGCCTTTCTAATTTGTTTTCCTAGAAACCTGATTTTATTATAACCTGACATATAATATTAACTAAGTACTACCAACATTTGTTGATCCAAACAGAATTATGACATAAATTCATCTTAGGGTATATGTGAGTGTGTGTGTATAAAATATAACCATATATATATATATATATATATATATATATATATATATTTATATAATCACCATACATATGTGTATATATATATACATACATACATATAATATCACATGATGTGAAAGATCATATTTTGAAAACCACTTCTAGAAAATTTGTTATGATTGATTTTCATCTCATATAAAGCAACTTCCATGGTCTTGTAGGGGCTTATGGTTGGCTAAAAAGGAAGCAAAGGCAACTTTAACCACCTTATTTAAACAGCAATCTATATATAGATGGCTGCTTGGGAAGCAGCTGGGCGTGGTGCTTTGTGCAACAGTGAATTCACAGTGCAGTGTCCCCAGCACCATTCCCACAACATAGGACAGAAAGATAATTGGGTTTCACACACAACTTTTTAAGTCCAAGTTTCTTTATATACAGAATATGGTTATTGGTTCTATGTTTTCTCACTGAGCTGCTTTGCTTGTTAATGAGATCATGACTGCTGCTTTCTTTGAGTGCTTTGAACTAAGGAGCTCTATAAATAAAAGACCCTATTATTTCACCACTCTTGCTACTTACTAAAGAAATGGTCCCTGAAAATACAGCCTTTCACTTGCTCTGTGTGTAAAATCTCCATTGCCTGCAATGGGAGGATTTGTGAATCATAATTACAGGAATCTGCCTGTTCTGCAGGGTATTGTACAGTAGCGTTCCAAACATTTCTAAAGAAAAGAGATGCTAACATCCACCCACACTTCACCAGCACTGTTAATGGAAAACACTGACTCCAGATGTCCCCAGCTTGCTTCCAACAAGCCTCCTCTCAGGGTACTCTAGAGTTTAAATGTTAAGAAAGTGTCCCTGAGGAGTGGGTATTAGGGCTTCATCAATAACTCCATGAGTTCTTCTAGAATTCTTGTTGACGTTTTTATAGGAATTTTGTTTTAGGAGCTTTCCTTTCTCACTCTTTTGAATAGAGAGAAATTAACAACACCAGCAGCGCAATTAATCTTGACAGGTCTCAGAGCTTTCTTCCCCCTTTTCCCATTTTTCTTCAGTTTTAAAAGACTAAATTGGTGATGGATAGAGACAAAACAATAATACTAATTCATGCCATTTTCTACATCTCCAATACTATTATACTACATATGAATACATTTTATTGAAGTTATTTAAGTAAAATACCAGAGTATAATTTAAGACTGGAAAGATGCTGTGTTGAATGTGTTTTAAAATAGTGTAACACTAAGTATGGGCGCATGCCAGAAAGACACTAGTTTGCCGTGTTTATTTCATATCCTGTATTATAAGTAATCCATCGTAGTTTTGTGTTAAATTTTTATGAATAAGTTTAGTTAAAAAATGAGATGATATTACTGATATCCAATTATTTGCATTATTCTAGTTTTTGGAAATTCGGAGCCAGAATTTACTGATGATTCTCCCTGTACCACTGATTGGTTTAAGTACTTCAAGAAGACTTTGTTTTATCTCTATAATTTCAGTACTTCTTTCCTGTAATCCTTAAGATCATGAATGTATTTTGACTTAGTATTTGATCTTATGATATGCAAACTATAATGAGCTACAGCTTTTATACAAGAACCCACTTATATCTGGGGATATTGAAAAAAATTGGAAGAAATTCATTTTTTAAAAATCAGTTCCTAAAAATCAGATAATTATGCAGTCATCTGATTTTTTTAATCTCTAGGGTAAAAAGCTGTATTAATGTGCACAAAATCTAACGAATGTGGAATAATAGAAAGTGACAGAAACTAACATAAAATCAAATCTGCTTTTTATAAATGGATGGATGAGTATCACATCTTCTTAATATTTTATATAAATACTCTATTAGTCTTTATTGGGTTCAATCTCATTGCACATTTGCTTTTACCAACTTCTCTTCTTTCCATTCCTACTTTAACTTATTGGAATGTTGTAATTTTATAAAATTTTGGTAATGGAAAGATTAGATAGCTAGTGTTATACTTCATGTTCTTCTGAATTCTCAATGATTAAGTTCTGTTCATATTTCAAAAATATGTCTAATGCCTGTACTAATATATACATGCAATATCACAGTAATAAAAAAGTGAAAATAGTCTCAAATAATATGTATTATATATTATATATTTACTATGCATACATGCATATATATATTTGGTCAATAGTCAAAAAATGGGAAAATATTGTTTCATACATAAAAATGTTACCCACATATTCCATATTCCAGAAAAACACTATATTTCTCTGAGAGAGTAATTTTATTCATATATATATGTTTTCTTTTCAATCTGTTTTACATAAATTAAAAATAAACATAGCTATCCCAGTAGCCCAATTTCCTCCAAGAAATAATGAGGTAAATAAATTACCTATAATATAAAACACGTGCAAATATTAATGTGATATTTTCCACCAAACATACAATAATTAGATTTCAAAAGATGATGCTTTATTTGATAAACAAATAGGTATCAATAAAAAAAATGAAAAAAAAAAAGAAGATGTCAGAAGCAAGGAACAGAATCTGAGACCTGAGATAGTTCTAAAACAGCAACATTAGTTTACATGCTAATTTCGCATTTTAAAATAATATTATTAATTTTCTAAAGAAAAAGTCTTTTGGTTTGAATATGAGGTATCTTCTGAAAGTTCCTGTGTTAATGCAGAATTATTCAGAACTGAAATAATTAGATCACGAGAGCTATAACCTAGCTTGTCTATCTGAGATTAAATGGATTATATGGTAACTTTAGGCACAAGGAGCAGAACTGGAGGAGGTGGGTCACTGGAGACCTTCTCCTCAAAGGGTTCATCTTCCCTGTGATCCTTTCCCCTGTCTCTCTCTGCTTTCTGAGTCTGCAAGGAATGGAGAAGCTCTCTCCCACCTGACCCTCTGCCATACTGTTCTGCATCCCCTTCAGCCCCGGGGAATGGAATTAGTCTACTATGGATTGACCCTCTGATTGTATGAGTCAAAATAAACCTCTGAATAAAGAGTCCTTTTTCAGTATTATGGTCCCAGATACACAAAAACCAAATAACACAAAAAGTAATGAAATTCATATAAAATTTATGTATTTCAGAAATACTAAAGCATTTCAGAAATACTGAATAGGATTTTGCTCCATTGGTATGCAATCACATGTTTAATTTATTAAATTCTAAAGCATACATGAATCTTTCGTATTCCCACAAATTTCTTTATTATTCATTTACAATGAACTTGCAAAATGTTTTTCTTAACTGCAACTGTGTCATCAACCAATATCCAAATAAGATAGCTATATTGGTTTTAACATACAAAGGTTTAGAATGATTCTCTTCTCTACAAGAATGTATAGATATTTTAATTAATAAAATAAAAATCTTGAAGAATCTAAGAATATTTACTCTTACCCGGGTCTCCTCTGTTGTCCAGGCACATAGAAAATGCAGAGTTTTCAGTTCCTCTCCAAGTTGGTTAAATGATCTTACTAGTACTAGCCAATCAAATGAAAAGAAAAATAACATTTGACACTTGATTTGACAATGTAAGCAAGTGGGGAGACAGTATGGAAAATGGTCTGAGATGGCAAATTTGTGGATAAAATTGACATAGATCCTTTTGTCCTTGTAAAGAAGAGAGGTGACTTTGAGACTATAGAAAGAAATTTTTATTTCTGTAAAGCCTAGCATCTCCTAACAAATATAACACAGATGTTCATCAGTATTGCACACATACTCACAAGCTTCACTATATACCATATTGTAATCATTCCACAATTAGGTCGGGAGAACTATGTGTCCGAATTTTGTTATGTAAGCATTTGTGATTCAAGAAACTAATTCTCTATATTTTGTTCTTGTCCTTTTGTATTGGTTTGACCCATGCAAGTTTTTCTTTACCTAGATAAATTCAATAGCCTCCAGCTTGCTTATTCTCATGTTTAATGATGGTGTAGAAAAATCTGGTTGCAGCATGTTAGATTAATGTCTTACAGGTGAATTTTATTATTTGTTTACATGATGAATTTTAAGCCTAAAAACAAAGCAGAAAGATAACAGTAGAGAAAATGGCATAATTTGATGAGAAGTGTCATTCATGTGGTCATCCTTGATCCAATCATAGTGTGAGAGAGCTTTGATGTGCTGCATGTCCTGGCCTGGGTCCTATATTCGCACTAGAACATGAGGTGAAAAGCCAGCATACCAAAACCACTTGAACTCAAAGTGAGGGATAATGACATACAAAAGAAAATATTCAAATACTAATCCACATCTTGTAGACTTAATCATACAGAAAGGATGGCTAGGTTCAATTCTTTGTTATTATTCTTTATAGCACATATATTGTCTGATTGAAAAATAATGGAATCAATTGGAAAGCAACTAGAATTAAAAACTTTTAAAAGTTTTAGGTTATAATCTAAGTACAAATAATCCTCATAAATTTGGAGTAAACAAATGTAATGGAGTAGACAGTAACATTGCACAAAAATATAAAAACAAAAACAAATGCAATTTTATTATAAGTTCAAAACTTTAAAATATTAAGAAGATATATAAAAGATTTTAATTAATAGAAGCATTGCATTGTGTATGAAAGCATAAAAAACTATACAATATTAATTTCTCCCAATTTCCTTAATATTTAATAAATAATACTACAATAATAATCTCAACAGGGTTAGATTGTGGGGTGTATGAAAAAGGAACATTGAGAAAAGATTCACATAATATTTAGTTTATTATGCACCTTTTTAAAAAGGTATACACAACAATTATCAGATATTAAATTTAATATACTTTACATATCAAGTGTTTGAATTCCTGTCATACTGAAACATTAACAGAAAATTTAAAAATATATGTATATAAATATAATATGTATTAAAATATGCAAAATAAATAATGTTTAGAACAATGGGGTTAGGCTTTGTTAACTCTTTTGAAAAAATATAATTAAAAATAATTCCCATTTTCAACCACATCATTTCGCCTCTAGTCATTGATACATTATCTCCTGAGGTTTTGGAAAACACTTCTTGCCAATGATGTTCTGCCTCATCTCAAGTTCCAAACAATGGAGCCCATTTGTCCATGAACTGAAACCTCTGAACTTGTGAGTCAAAAAAACAAAACAAAATCTTTTTTTCCCTAAAGTATTTTTTCCCCAAAACTATTAAAAGATAATTAACACAGAAGGAAACATTGAAAGTATTATCTAAATAAGATGTGACAAGTTTGAAAAAAAGTAACACCATGTATAACTCATACTCTCCAGATTCAAATATATAGATTTACATTTTGCTCCCTCCTTAAAAAAATAATCTTCTCAGTTTTTCTGTTAGTCCACGGGAGGGTCAAATTGAGTAATTTGAACAAGTCTTTTCTAGATTGAAATGATATCTATTTTGCCCATCTCTCCTTTGACAAAATCAGTCTCAGCTACTAGCTGCTGTTTGATTTTAAGATGTGGCACTCTAATCTTGGTAAATTTACTGTTTATAAATTATCACTGGTAAATTTTTTCCCTTCCAAATTTCACTACCACCCTTAGCCCATTTGATAACAAGAGATCATTGAGCATATATGATGCATGTGTTTCTATAATACATGGTGCACATGCAATATATTCATTAAATTTGTACTGTCTTGAAAATCGTACTTGTAAATTTTCTACTTGGTGTTTTTTTTTTTTTTTTATTTACCCTGTGATATACAGGACTACACACAAACACACACGTACCTGTATGAACACATGCAAACATGTTGACAGAGGAAGGTATCTCATTATCAATGTGTAATTTTTACTTTTATATAGAAGAAAAATAAAACAGCCCCCAAATCATTAATATTTTATTCATAATTAACTTCAACATATCAGTCCACTGGCTATACTCTGAACTCTCTTTTATCTATAACATTTTGACTTCTAAAATTCTTTATGGTAGTCTTCAAACACCTTCTTGGGTCTTCTGAGTTAATATCAAATCCTTCCCACCAAACACCCACTGCCAGCATGCCTGGTAGTGTACTAGAAGTAACAAATCTGTTTACAGTGTCTTATTATAATACTCTTTAATTTGTAGTCTGAAAATCACCACCAGAAGCCAGTATTCCAACCTCGTCATTTGATTTCATGAGTTAAAAATATACACTTTCCAAAAAATGAATAATCCATATATCAATCCTAATTTTAAACTTCTTTTGAAATAAAAATCACAGTAGGTGGAAATCCTGTGTCTGCCTTGTTAATGATAATGGCTAAATTTTAATGAGTGTACATTATGTGTCAGGCTCATTTCTAAATGCTTGCAATAAAATAAAAATAAGAGCCATAAAGGTGCTGTTAGATAGGAAATAATATTGTAACCTCCATTTCAATTTCAAAGAAACTGAGAGGATTTCAGTGATTTTCCAGAGGTTATGGTCTTGATAAGTGGTGGAGTTAGGCTTCTGGATGCAGAGTTCATACTCAGACTCTGGACTGCATGACTTCACCATGAAAGAAATAAACTGCAGCCAGGTACCTGCCTCCTGTATGAATATTATACCCTATGTAGTTCACAGGTATCCCACAACTCTTCATTGTTTTCACCTCACAGGGTTCAAAAAAAGTGATCATCTGAATGCGTACATTTCTTTTTCAAATATATTCCATATATACATGTTATTCCTTCCATTGACAAAAAATATGTTCTCTGCCATCTAACTAAATATACTCAATATCTTACTCCATATTTTATTTCCCCATATTTAACAAGACAGAATGTGTTTACATGCATGTATACGCATATAATCTCTAATATAGTGTACATTTGCTATGGAATACGTGTATGTGTCTGCGCACATACCATATATCATATATTGTACACTTGCATTAGCACGCATGTGTGTATATAGATATATAGTATATATAGAAAGAATGTGCATGTATATGTTAGAGCATATACACACATACAATTTTTGAAAGTATATAGAAATGTAAAGTGTGTGTGTGTGTGTGAGTGTATGTGTGTGTGTATATATATATATACATATATATATATATATATATATACATATATATATATATATATATATACACACACACATACACTCACACACACACACACTATAGCACATGTGCACGTGCTCGTGCATGCACATACACTGCCCTGGCAAATATAGAAAGCTAAAATAATGACCAAGAGAATGAGTACATGTAAAAAATAGTATAGAAACCATATATTTTTTGGTTGCTGTAAAGAACATAATTACTGATAAAGTAAGTAAAGGCTTGATTCATATTATTATACTGGCTTTTGATAACACTTGAGTTTGTAATCCTTTCTTATATCTTTTCAAATATCTCATTCTTTTACTTAGTGAAGATTTTTTTTCAACCTTTTTGAGACTTCTAGTTGTAAGGATTTTTCTTCAAAATCTCTTGCTGCTTTGAGTTTTCTTTTTTAAACGTTTTTTTTAAGCCCTTATGGTACCACACTTCTGCTCTCTCCTGTCACTCGCTTTCCCATTCCAAACTCATTGCTCTTATTCTGCCCTTACACTGCCAAACCTCAATCTTAAAACAATATTTTCCTTCACTATTGGGTATCATATGTATTCCTCTGACAAATTCAATTATTATCTTGTATTTGAAATTATCTTGGATTTTGCCCTTTGAAAATCTTATTACCTTGCAAACTACTTTGTCTTTATAATTTGCATCTTAACTCACAGTCTCATTCAACATCTCCCAGTGAATTGCTACATACCCAGAATCAGTGTCTTAGTCTGTAGTCTTGTCACCTCTTATTCTTCTTTCTGACTGCTGACAGAGTGATCTTTCAAAAATGCAAATGTGATCATGTTGTCCACTGGCTTACAACATTCTGTGACTGCCCATGACCTACAGAATGAAGGTCAAATCTTTTAGCACTCATTTCATGTCCTGAACTGTCACTCAAGTTGTGACTACATCAGAATTCAGCCTTTGTGTATAAAATTGATTAGTTACTGAATCTTCAAAATGTGGAGACTTTCCATCTCAATTCTACAGACTTCTTGATTTTCTAATTACATATCCTTGCCTGTTCCTTTTAGCTTCATCAGTAAAAGTTCTACAAATTTAAAATATATAGTCCTGATAACTTTCTTGGTATAATTCTTATGAATGTCCTAGAAATAAATAAAATAGCAGCATATTCTTTTAGGTGTTTAATGACAGTAATTTTCACAGGATAATGATAATATATTCAACTTTAATTTTCAATAAAATATCTCTCAATTGAGAAGCTATCTTAGAAAAAAATATATGCATGTATAAATATATACTTATGCATATATAAATATGTGTGTGCTATTTCCATAATCAAAGCCTGCATAATTTTTTTATTTGAAGTTAAATTTTCCTTCTTGAAGGAAAATATTTTTAAACTCTCATGTGCTTATATTACTATTCAAGTCCACATACATATATGTTGGGGACTAGGGAAGGATACTTACATCTCTCTTTGTATAAATGGTACTTGTACATCAGTCATCTTGTTTGTGGCCCTGTACTGAAGATTAAACTGGTATGATTTTTGCAGTAGGGACTAGCATATAAGAAATTCCTGTTAGAACTTCTTATTCAGACATAATATTCTCCTTTTGTCCACAAATTATATTATAACATTTTATTATTATTCTTGCTCTGGAAACTCACTGAGAATCTACAAAAAACATATTTCTGCATTTAATCAGCAGGTACAAATAATCTATAACCCATATGCCACCTCATTTTTCTTGCAGTATTCTTATTTTGTGCTCCTAAAAGAATATGCTGTTTATGCCCTTGACTATCTCTTTAGCCTAGAACAGGTCCTGGAAAATAACAAATGTTCAATAAGTATATTTGAATGAATGAATGAATGAAGTTTCCTAAGCTCTGAATAAGATATACTTTGCCTACTGCTCATGTGCCTTTGAGAAATAACATGAGCCAGTAATCTTAGTTTCCCTATGAGAAATTATTTTGCCTCTGATGATACAGTGTTCAACATTTAGTTAACTGTCTTACAAAGTTCCCTGGGGTTCCTGAAAAAGTGAAAATTGTCAGTTACATTATTAAGCAAAAGTACTTATATGGGAAATGAAAGAAAATTCCCTGATTTATGAATTGCTTCTGGATTGCAAGAGGGAATCTACTTAGGCTTTCCCTAATAGTGACATTGCAAGAAGTCTGTTTGTGTGTATGAAGTTCTTTTGTAATGAACTCATTAGAAGCATTGAAATTTTGAGTCAGGGTAAATTTTGGACCCTGTGTCCTTGAACCTGAGCTATCAACTCAGATTCATCAACTGCTTCAAGAAACTCTGACAAAGAAGATTGCCTACCTAATGTGGGTCTGATTCAGATTGATGTTTCTGACCATTACTTTTCTGGATGTAATACCTATAATGGCTATGTAGGCTAGGAAAATGTCCTCATGGAAATTGCAAAAGGAAATATTTCTTTGAAAACAAATTTCAAATAAATTTTGAAATAGTTACTATTTAAAATTTTTAAAATCAAATAGAAGGCTTAAAAATTTAAACGCTTTGCTAGAAATCATAAAGTACATTTGAAGAAGCATTACAAATTATGTATTAAGTCTATCAAATTTTTTTTGGTGGGTGCAGTACCGGCAATAGAACTCAGAGCCACATCCCACAGCCCCATCCCTTTTTTGTATATTTTTAGAGCCAGGATCTCACTGAGTTGCTCAGGGCCTCGATAAGTTGCTGAGTCTGGCTTTGAACTCCCGATCCTCCTGTTTCAGGCTCCCAAGCCACTGAGATTATAGGTGTGTGCCACCATGTCTGGCTATTAAATATTTTGATGAAGCAGATATGAATATATTTTAATGTAAGTACCTATACATCCAGTTAGAAACAACCTAATTAACTTATTAAAGAGAGATACTGTTGCAGTAGAATATTTTATATTGTTTAATTAGTTAATTATCTAATTTAAAGTTTCCTTTATTATAGAACTTGGGTGAAAATCAGTGTTTAATCCATTTTATAAGATTACTCTTAAATCAATGATATATTATACAAATCAATGGTATATGGTACATAAAGTGAGTTGTAAGTTTTATATCATTAAATAAAAATTGAAATGTAATATTAAATTGCTAACAATGTTCAAATAAAAAAAAACCATCTGGAAAGTATTTCTGTACTTCAATCAAATAGTGTGTTTATTTCACATGACATAGTCAATAAAAGAAAAATCATAATTGCATTTGTATAAGAAGTGAATAACTTTAATATATTTAATAATTGCTTTGAAAATGTTGGATTATTTTTGTTTAATTATTGACACATACTAATTGCACAAATTAATAGGTTTCACTTGGACATTAACTTAGATGAATATATCATGCCTTGATCATATCCACTTTCCTTCTGCTGTCTATGGTTGGTCCTCCTCTTTCTCTCCTCTTCCTGTAGTTCCCATTTTCTTCTCTGATAGTCATTCTTCTACTTTCATTTCTTTCTTCCCTCATATGGGAGAAAACATGTAATATCTGTCTTTTGTATCTGGCTTATTTTGTTTAACTTTGATGTCCTTCAGTTCTATCAATAATGGCAGAATTTCAATCTTCTTTACAGCCAGACAATATTCCACTATGTATATAAACCTAATTTTCTTCATCCATTGATCTGCTGATGCTCACCAAGGATGATTCCATACCTTAGCTATTGTGAATAGTGGTTCAATAGGCATGGGTTGCAATTATATCTTTTCATACTATTTCTTGTCTTTCACACATTTAGTCAGAAGAAGTATGCTGGGATCATATGGTAGTTCAGTTTTTAGTTTTTGGAGACACGTGTATGATGTTTTCCATGGAGGCTGTACTTGTATTCCTACCTATAGTGTATAAGTTTTCCTTTTTATCACATCCTTGACAGTATTTATTATTTTGTTTTCTTATTTATTGCCATTTTGAATAGGGTAAAATTAAATCTTAGTGTAGCTTTGATTTGCATTTCCCTGATGGCTAAAGATATCAAGCATGTCTTTTATATATTTATGGACATTTTTACTTCTTCTTTTGAAAAGAATCTTCTCAGATCATTTGTCCATTTTATTGAATAGTTTGTTCCTTTGGATTAAATTATTTGACTTTTTTATATATTCTGTATATTAGTCCTCTGTCAGATAAATATCTGGAAAAATTTTTTCCCATTCTGTAGGTTGTTTCTTCATTCTGTTGATTGTTTCCTTTTCTGTGCAGAAGCTTTGTAATTTAATGTATTCTCATTTGTCAATTTTTTCTTTTGTTCCTGTTCATGAAATCATTGCCTGTGCTAATATATTGGAGTGTTTCATTTGTTTTCTTCTAGTAGTTATAGTGCTTCAGCTCTTTTATTAACTGATGATCTATTTTGAGTTGATTTTTTTAAAAGGTGAGAGACAGGGTTTTATTTTCAGTCTTCTAGATGTGCTTCCCTTTTTCCAAGCACCATTTGTTGGGGAAACAGTTTTCTCCAATGTATGTTTTTGGCACCTTTGTCAAGAATCAGTTGTAGATGTATGGGTTTGTTTCTGGGGCCTCTATTTTGTTCCAATGAACTATGTGTCTGTACTTGATGACAACACTCTGCTGTTTTTATTACTATGACTATGAAGACTATTTTGAAATCAGGTATTGTGATAGCTACTGCATTGCTCTTTTTGTTTAGGATTGCTTTAGCTATTTGGGTCTTTTGTGTTTTCATATGATTTTTAGGATTGTTTTCTAGTTCTGTGAAGAACCACATACAAACAAAGATGCTGTGTTCGCCGAGAACTAAAAAAATAAATATTAAAAAAAAATCTCTCTCTCTCTCTCTCTCTCTCTCTCTCTCTCTTTAAAAAATATATGAATATGAGCTATCTGCCATGATGTTCTGCCTCACCTCACGCCCAGAGCAAAGGAGTTGGCTGACCATAAACTGAGACCTTTGAAATCATGGGCCTAAAATTAACTCTTATTCATCTAAATTTTTCTTGACAATTATTTTTATACTAGTAACATAAAGCTTATATATTTATTACATTTTTCTTCCCTGAAAATACTTGATTTGTTTCTTTTTATTTTCTTTGTCCTCATAGTCATCCCAATGGGTCTATGTCATTTACTTACTTTTACTTAACTTGTTCAACTGTCAGCCTACATTGTCGACTCCTGGATGCACATCTTTTATCCAATGTGCTCTCCTATATGAAACCCTCTTGTGCCTTTCACACCATCTGGAGTAGTGTGCTTGGCCCATAAGACCTTTCAAACACTTTTCCAGGCTACTACTTAGGCCCATTTCCTACCATACTCCCTTGGATGATTCAGCTCCAGCACACCACCTCATCACTACTCCCATCCTAGAGCTCTACTCTTGTTTAACTCCAACCCTTCCTCTTCTACCATCACCTTCCTCAGTGCCTATTTTTCTCATCTTTCTCATGTCTATGCCATATTTTCCTCCTAGTTGTTATAATTATCTCACATTACAGGACTATTATTTTTATATTTTAGTTTTCTATCTTTGATATAAGTTCCAGTATGGAAGATGATATTTTGTTGCTTATTTTTGTTTTCTCTTTTTTACTTTTAAAATGTGTGATATTGGCCAGGTTAGTGATACACTCCTGTAATTCCAGTGACTTGGGAGGCTGAGGCAGGAGGATCGCAAGTTCAAAGTCAGTCTCAACATCTTACCAAGATCCTAAGCAAATATGTGACACCCTGTCTCAAAAAATAAAATTTTTAAAAAAATGGCTTCAGATGTGGCTCAGTGGCTCAGCACTCCTGAGTTCAATTATCTGTTCTAAAAAGATAATAAAATAAAATAAAATCCATGGTGGCAGAAATCATTGTTCAGAGTAAAATGATATATATTTAATTTGTACTCCTTGCCAACCTCTGTGGCTTGTGATAATTGGAGAAACTTTCTTCAATTATTTGGGAATAATTTTCCCCTCCAATTGCTCTCTACTCTCTGTTTGAAATTATAATAGGGAATTTTAGTCAGCTTTCCATTACTATAAAAATATCTAATGTAATCAACTTATGAAGAAAACAAAATTTTCTCAAATTTTCAGACGTTCTGGTCCATTTTTGGATAGACATGTTGCTTTTAGGCCTCTCTTGATGGGGAGGCACATCATGTTAGTTACATATGGAGACCAAAACTATTTCCCTTATTGATGCAGCTAAAAGAGAGAGAAAAAGACTGGGGTTCCACAATTTCATTTGAGCACATGCCCCAAATGACTGAAAATCCCCAACATACTCCACTTTTTTTTTTTTTTAGAGAGAGAGAGAGAGAGAGAATTTTAATATTTATTTTTTAGTTTTTGGCAGACACAACATCTTTGTATGTGGTGCTGAGGATCGAACCCTGGCCGCATGAATGCCAGGTGAGCCCACTACTGCTTGAGCCACATGCCTAGACCACACTCCACTTTTTAAAGGGTTCACCACTTCCAAAATTTCCACCCTGGGCCCCAAACGTTTAACACATGGATCTTAGGGGACAGCCTAGATTCAAACTGCAGCAGAGAAGGTTGCCTTTTAAACCTGATTAACTCAAAATTAAGTTACCCTTTTGCATTTTCTATTCTGTGGCTTATCTGCTTATTTACTCTATTTTGTAATTCAGTGTTCAAATGTTAATCTCCACAATCTTCATTTAATTTTCTTTGACTTTATTTAAAGTGTAACAACTAAACAGAAAATCTTATAACAAAAATCATGTCTTTCAATTCAAGACCAGTTTTATTTCCATATGTTTTAGTCAGCTTTTTCACTCCCGAGAGTAAATGATCTGACCAGAACAATCATAGAGGAGGGAAGGTTTATTTAGGAGATCACGGTTTAAGAGGTCTCAGTCCATAATTAGCTGGCTCCATTCCTGGGAGACTCAAGGTGAGACAGGACATCATACCAGAAGAGTGTGGCATAGGGAAGTAGCTCATGATGATCAAAAAGCAGAGCGAGAGAGACTCCATTCTCCAGATAAGAAATATATACCTCATAGCCTCACCACCAATGAACCACTTCCTCCAGCCACATCCCACCCATCTCTAGTTACCACTGGTTAGTCCCATAAGGTTATCAATTCACTGACTAGGTTAAGGGTCTCCTAACTCAATCATTTTTTCTCCAAACATCCTGCATGAGAGATACCTCACACATTAGATTTTGGGGGATACCTTACATCCAAACCATAACACCATAATTTTACAGATTTTTAATATTTACTGGGACAGATAAGTCATAGGAAAAATTTCCTTGTATTATCACATTTCTTTTTCACTCAAAATGAAAGCCAGTAATCAGTAGAGAGTATATATAAAGCCAGTAATCAGTCTGCGTGTATAAGAAGAGATTCCAGCAGTGACCCCTGCAATTATTCCTAAGAGATCTAAATAGTTGAGTTCTAATGTACACTTTACAAAAGGATTCCAAGACTGCCTTCATGAAGAGTTCCAGAAAGTATGTGTGACATGATCTTCATTTTTTCCCCCAATTTCTTAGTTTATTATAATTTGGAGGTATTTAAGGACAGAAGTAAGGAAAACTTTCTAAATTACTCAAAACACTTGATTGTTGACATGTCCCAGACACATTTTCTGTGAAATCAATTCTTTTTTCAGTATTGGGATTCAACCCAGGGGTGCTCTATCTTTGAGGGAAATTCCTAGCTTTGGTTTTTCTTTTTTTAAATTTTGAAACAGGGTCTCACTAAGTGCTAAAGTTGACCTCAAACTTGTATTCCTCCTGCCTCAGTCTCTCAAGTATCTGGCCATGTACTACTGCACCCGACTCTGTAGATCAATTTTTTATCTTCATTGAAAGTTGCATTATAAAATAATTTAAAATCCTATTAGTAGTTTGTGAATTCTTTCAGAAATAAGTCAAATAGATCAGCATGGACATTTACTTTTACCTATTTTTACCTTTCTCTGTGTCTGCAAGAAGCTAAAGTTTTCTGCATAATTAAATACATTTTTCTTTTAGTCAGTTTCTTCACTGCTGTGACTAAAAGACTTGACAAGAACACTCTTAGAAATGGAAAATTATTTGGGACTGACAGTGTCAGAGATTATAGTCCATAAACAGCCGAATCCATTCCTCAGGGCTTGATGTGAGGCAGAACATCATGGTGGAAGAGTGTGGAGGTGGGATGAAGTTCAAGATGTCACATCAGGAGGCAGAGACAGACTAAGCTCAGCTCGCCAAATATACACCCCAAAGGCAGACTGCCAACAACCCACCTCCTCCAGCCACAACCTACCAGACTATAGTTACCACTCAATTAATCCCTTTCAGGAATTCAGTGATTTGGTTAAGACTCTCCTAACCCAATCATTTCATCTCTAAATCTTCTTGCATTGTCTCACACAGGAGCTTTTGGGGAACACCTCACATCCAAACCATAACAGTTTTCTACATTGCAATATGTTCCTTCAAAATTACACAAACTGATTCTAAGTACTCCATTCAATAATATTTTTCCAATTTCTCAGTCTTCTCATGGTTCCTCCTATCTCTTGTACACTTAGAAATGCCAAATGCCAGGAGAAAAATAACCACTAGAAAATATAATTGCAGAATAAAATAGACATTATTATTGCTGTATGTATGTATGCGTATATATATATATATATATATATATATATATATATATATATATATATATATATATGACTGTATGACCAAATGATTCGATTCTACAACCTGTACACTCAGAAAAATGAGAAATTATACCCCATCTGATTCAAATGTATGATATGTCAAGATCATTGTACTGTCATGTGTAACTAATTAAAACATATAAAAAATAAAACAAAATAAAATGCAGCACAAAGAAAAAAAGAAAAGAAAATTTAGCACCTATGTAAATAAAAGTATATTAATTTTATTGAGTTATCCAATAACTATTTTTATGTATTTACTAACTGTTCAAGAAATTAGGTATTCAACTGCTAAGAAGAGCAGGTTCCTGTTCTAAAGAAATTGGTTACATAAAAGATGTGGCATGAAAGCAAGTAATTACAATAAAACTTGATAAGTGTTTCTGAGGGTAGACACAGACTTGGGTAACCACCACATTAGAGCCACCCGTCTAGTCTTAAAGAAATAATTAACAGTTTCCATAAAGTAAAAAAGCAAAGATAAGCCAGGCCCGGTAATCTTAGCGACTAGGGAGGCAGGAGGATCAAGAGTTCAAATCCAGCCTCCACAACAAGGCACTTAGCAACCCAGAGAGAGCCTATCTGTAAATAAAATACAAAAAAGGGCTGAGAATATGGCCTGGTGGTAAAGATAAACACTGAAATAGAGAAGATTTTTTCCAAGCAAAAAGAAATTTCAAGTGGAAGAGATTGTTATACACAAATGAAGGTTGATGAGAGAGGCTGTTTTATTTGTAACTACAAGTTGGTAAATGACCTAAGAAGTAGAACAGAAATATTAATGACAGATAAAGTTGAAGATACATGAACAGACAAAAAAAAATGAAGAATATTTGCATCATTTAATGATTCAAATCTCAAAAGCAATGCAAAGTCTTTAAGGATTTTCAGCTTTTGGGGTCACACAATCCAAATTGAGACATTCAAAATCAATCCAGCTTGAGACAAAAAGAGACAAGATAAGAGGGTCTTGGCACAATTAAGGACACATGTGAATATGGACTAAAATAATTCAATCAAAATGACAGAAGAAACCACAGACAGATTTTAGCAGTTTAAATAAACAGAATGATGAAGACTTCACAAACAATCAGCACTAAAGTTCAAGAATTTGGATAAATTTTTTAGTATACTACATCAGCTAGAGTCAGGTATAGACAAGAGCAAAGCCTGAAACAGGTGTTAGAATTACTGAGAATTACTGTGCAGCGCATCAAAGAGGCAAGGTGGTACTTCTTTTTGACTAAGATGAGAACATGACAAAAAAGAACAAGTACAAAAGTGCAAAATATAGTTAATCACCCAAATGTCAGTCCTAAAGAAAGGCTACCATTCAGATGCCTGACATGACAGGAAGAGAGCCTTGTTTGTCAGAGTCTTATTGTTCCCATGAGACACTCTCAGGCAGTTACCAAAACCTATTGCAGTGGTTGGCCTTGAATTCTCCCTAATGGATGCCATTCAGTTACCGTTCTCTGATCGTTCTGACAGAAAATTGAAGTCTGAAGAGACCTTGTTTGTTTGTCCTTTAATATCCAGGGGGAGAGGCACGTTTCATGTTCCATCTGTGAATCATCCTTATTTTAATCAGTATCTCTTACATAAGCTAAAAGAGAAATTGATTGAAGCTGTTACTTGCTGGCAAAAGGAAATTTTTTTTATTTGCAAAAACCTCAGGAGAAAAATATGCCTTCTCTATGGGCACAAGCAGAGCAGTTACCTTCCACATATCTACATATTGTCTTATTGCTTGGAATAGTTTACTTCGCAACTGTGATGCAATTCAAATGTTACTTGGGGAAATTTGAAGTTATCCCTGCTCTGATTATAAAATGGCATAAATACCTCTCTCTCTGTGTCAGTGACGTGATGTCTTCTTTGCTACTTGATAAGCAAGAAGGTACTAAATCTCTATTTGTAATTGTTTAGTCTATTTAGCCAAACATGGATGATTTAGCATTCTGGAATCATGGGTAAGGTGAATTTTCGTATTGGACAATAGATCTACCTTGACTTTTCATAACCAACTGAGCAAAGAATCAAGCAGATGACACTTTTATAATAAATATTTTGTAATAAAAATAAAAACAAATGTCTTTTAGTTTTTGAATTTGAAATTAGGGTATTGATCCACAATGTGACAAATCACTAGCCAGTTCTCTGTTATTAAAACCTAGAAGGAGAAGCACAGCACTGGAATAATGCAATAGCAGAGTAAGCAATGGAGTAAACCTTGTAAATTGCATGCAGGCTGCTGTCCACAAAAATCTGTTATGTAGAGAGAAAACACAACCTCTCCTACTTGCAGCAATTCAGCCTTAAGTGACCCAAACCAAAATTTGAGAAATCATGAAATGCGTTTCTAAGAGAACAAGGAAAGAATATTGTGACACAGGTCTCAAATGATTTGGGGAATAGGGAGTTGAGAAGTGTTTGATTTTTCATGAGACAGTTCACAATTTAAAAAACTCAATTTTTTTTTCTTTTTCATTTAGATTTTACTTGTTCAGGTTTCTATTAGAATACTTGTCTAATGTTTAATTCTGAAGAATTACAATACCTATGGTCTCACTGTACCTAGAAAGCCTGTTAATAATTTCCTTTAAGAAATGAAAATTATTTCCAATACTGTCCAAAACAGCAGTGTTGTATAATACACAAGGAATGAGCTCTATATGTAATCATCTTATTATGAGTATGCCAGTTATTATCATAAATACACTGAGAAAGAAACAGGAAAGGAAGTAGAAATAATAAGTTCATTAAAGTTGTAATATGAAAGAAAAGTATATAAAACAATTTTAATGAATTTCAATTGCATTTCTTTTATTTTGTAATATTAGTATCATAGTAGTGTCTACCATTTTTAAACAATCCTCCTTGGGAATATATGAAGCAAGAATCTAGATGAAGAATATAGATGAAGAATCTAGATGAAGAACCTGGTCTCTTGTCTAAGTTCCACAATGATTATAAAATATATTTCTGTCGTTTGTTTCTGTATCTAGTTTCTTCATCTCATAAAGAAAAAGTTTCAATCAAATAAATACATAAATGTCTTCCAGCTCTTTATTTTCTATCCTCTAAAATGTCCTCTGTTGCTTACAGCTACTCAGCTTTCAGGGCCATAGCAAATTTTCAGAAATATAAAGCATGTTCCTAAATAGCAAAGGAAGAATATTATTGTACAGGTCACAGTTTTTACTGGGAATAGAGGAATTTTTAAAAACTCCATCTTTGTGCTGTGAGACAGTTTCAATGTAACATACCTAAATCGACATACAGAAAGTACCAAATAAGTGGTCAATGTGACCTTGCAGCTTTTGAAGGTACCTGAGGGATGAAATTCAAAAGCCTTAGTCTTTTTTTATAACTTCTGTATTTATCTTAGGAGTTTGATTACTAGTTTAGTTCATTTGATGCATTTGTCTTCATGCCAGAAATGCATGCAATGCTTTCATAACTTTTATCAGTAAAGAAAAGTAAACTATTTCAATTTCTTTTTTAATAATTGAAAAAAGCTAGGCTTTCTCTATTTTAAAAAATACATTTTTTAATCTTTTATTATTTTTATGTGGTGCTGAGGATCGAACCCAGTGCCTCACATGTACGAGGTGAGTGCTCTGCAACTGAGCCACAACCCCAACCCTATTTCAATTTCTTATTACAACAATCAATATAAATTTATAATTTATAGAATAAAAAAGAACAAACTGGAACATAATAAGTTGAACCAAGGGGTAACAAGACCCTCACTAGCCAACATCTTCTAGGTATCAGCATCCGCTGCAGTAGGCTTTTTCTGCTAGGCCTAAAAGATGGAGTCTTGCCCTGAATATATAGCTCTGGAGCCCCCAAATTGTGGGGAACTTCTCTAAAAATATTCTCAATATATTATGCAAGAGAACTTTTTATTTTCTAGAATATTTTCACATAAATCTCAATTGCTGCTACTTATAAACTCCATCCTTTTCCTCCTCACTTTAACAAATGCCCTGCATGGGCTCCTGATCCCATTGTTCTACTTGAATGAATTAAGTAGAATTAAAGATCCTCTGTATGTCTCCCTTCCTTTTAGGATCATAGCCTGCACTTTATGATGTCTAATATCTAAAAAAAGTTACCTCATACATTTTGTATAGTTTTTAAAATATTTACTGTTGAAAGGATAAATCAGTGTCAGTTAATATATGTTTGCCAGAAGGTGAACACTGTGTTAAAATATTTAACTATCTTTAAAGTTCAAATAAGACATTTATAATATTTTGATTTTCCATTGGATATATTTCTTTTTATTGTCACTTTCTAAGTGACTTTTATTATCCATCTCTTCAGGATAAATTTTTATTTGTAGCAAGGCATTTTAACAAAATGTTTTTGAGGACAATCGTTATCACTAGATCTTATTAACTTCCTCTGGATTTCTGAGGGACAAGACAGATGGCCTTAAATCAACTGAATTGCCATGTCTTTGAGTTTTGTCCTCTCATTCTAAAAGAAAATAATGAAAAACCACATAAATTATTAATTCTTTTTTTTTTCAGAAGATATGTGCTGATTACTATAATAACCTGTATAGAGTAATGTGAGTAAGATAGACCTGGACTGTATTATCAACAAGCTAACATTCTAGTAAAAACAAAAGAAAGAAAAATTTAAAATGAGTTAACAAAATCACTGTATTTTGTTTGTGTTTTGTTTCTGATTTTGACATGTAGTTTTGCTACAATTCATGCTGTCTTGAAATTCTGATCCTAATGTCTCAACCTCCCAAGTAGCTGGGATAAAAGGTAAGTGCCTCCACACAGCCGAGGTCACCTTAAACTCATGAAACATGATTAAAACACATGAAAATTAAGAAGGATAATAAATGAGAATACTGGGGTCAATTGGTTCTGCTTCAGAGAGTGTCACCCAGAAGGCCTCATTTGACAAAGTGATATTTGAGCTGATGACTGAAAGATGAGAAGAACCCAGACATGAGAATATCAGACAAATGTGACTGCAAGTTAAAGATAGAAAAAGGAAAAAAATATCTGAGAAACAGCAAAAGCCATGAAGTTAGTCATTTCTGTAAGATCAAAGGAAAATACATCAATAAAATTATTTTGAAACATTCTGAATATTGGACTAACATAAAAATAATTATCACCCATTTTAGTTTTCTTTCCACATAATTAGTGAAAACAATATTAGTCCCAACTGCTAGACTTCAAGGTTTTTATAATGTAATAAAAATGATAAACATTTATAGTTTTAGTTGTTGATAACTTTAAGGCTTCCCACTAATTTCTATGCCATATATAGAAAAAAAAAATAATAAGCCGGCGATCCAACATGGCGGCCGGCAAGGAAGCAGCACTTTCAGTATCTCCACATTAACCGGATCAGAAACACCCATTAAAACAGCTACATTCTACCTACTGAGGAACTTCTAGCAAAATTCCGCTGAAAGGAGACCTGCCAGGAATTAGTAAGTTATATTAGAGGTGACAGTTGGCCCCAGACAAGTGAATCTTGGCCGGCCACGCGGGCGCAGAGGTCCAATCCCGCAGCCACCACGCAACCGGCTCTGCAAGCGGCCCCCGGCGGCCCGGGGCAGCAAGAAGGGTCCCCGCCTGGCCAGGCAGATGGCCCCCGCCATCCCGGCTCTCCTGGCGGCCCCGCTCTGTGATCGGCCACCCCGCCCGCCCAGCTCTTAGCCACGAGGCCGCTGCCTACCGGGTTCTACAAGCGGCCCCCGGCGGCCGGCGCGGCGAGAAGGGTCCCCTCCTGGCCTGGCAAACGGCCTGCGACCTCCTGGCTCTGCTAACGGCCCCGCCCACCCGGCAAAGGGCCCCCCCCGCCCTCCTGGCTCTGCTGGTGGCCCCGCCCCCGGCCAGCGCAGGCTCGGCTCTGCAGGCGGCCCCCAGCGGCCCCGAGCAGCGAGAAGGGTCCCCGCCCGGCCGACAGCCTGTGCCCTCCCGGCTCTGCTAACGGCCCCGCCCCCACTGTGAACGACCCAGCCCACCCGGCAAACAGCTCCCCCCCCCCCCAGACGACGTGAAGGAAATCTAACCAAGCCTTTATGAAATAGCAAACTGGGAACTAAAACCAGAGATTGTGTCAGACCAGAGACAAGCCAGTTACACCCCTCCCTTCGGACACTCCAGCAAGGAGGCAGGGGCCCGCCATAGCAGAGAGGGGAAGTCACCAAAGTTCGGCCAAAGAGATTCCTTCCCAGCGGAATCTACTTTAGCAGGTGTGTGACTCCCACCCGCATCAGATACAAACAACCGGGAAACTTCAAAATCTCTCCGTGGGCGTGACCGTAAGGGCCAAAGGACTCTCGACCCCCAACTCCCAATACTGCCAGTGACGTGGGCGTGACTGTAGGGGCGGAGGGAAGCAGAGAAGACTCCCCACCCACAACTCCCCCAACCGCCAACTGAGAGGGCGTGACGGTAGGGGCAGAGGGAAACAGAGGACACTCCAGACCCCCAACTCCTCCTACCGCCAGTGGAGTGGTCGTGATTGTAGGGGCTGAGGGAAGCAGAGGGGATCCTCGACCCCCAACTCCCATTACCACCAGTGGCGACACCAATGGTCTTAGCCGCCAGACTCCGAAGGTGTGCCCACCAAAGGGGTACGGAAAAATTAAACTATTGACTCCCAGAACACAGCTCCACAGCACTGGGGCTTAGATGAATGACAGAGAGAGTGCTCAGTCATTAGGGAAATAGAGCACCCAGAGGGGCTGAAAGTGTAACCAAATCCTTGGAGAACCTCCTCCGGTGCACAGGACCTGGCTGGCTGGCAGGAGGAAGGGGAGGAGGGGCTGTAGAAGTGAAACGGCTCTGGACCAACAGGATTGAGAGACTCCCAGGAGCCGCCTTACAGGGATTGCTGTTGACACATTGAGGGCAAATCTCAGCCCGGAGGGCACAGCTTTGCCTACGGGAAGAGAAGAAAATGGATCTCTAAGACCTAATTTTATTTCTTATTTTATTTTATTTTTTCTCTCCCTTTTTCCCTCTTTCTCTCCCCTTCCAAGTTTTATTGTTCTTTCCATTCTCCTCTATGCTATCTAACTCCCCCTCCTTCTTTCTTTTCAAGAGCACCTTCCTTCCCCTTCCCCCCAACTTTCATCCCAAGCATTATGTCCTCCATTTCGTGTAACTGTCTAAATGCAAACAGGTGAATGTTTCGAGGCCGTCTATAGTGCTCCTAAATACCTAGCTACTACCAACACCCTGATCCAATTGACGGTTAGCATCCCCCTTCAGTAGAGCAATCTTCTAAAGTAGCCAAGACATACTAACCCTTATACCTTCATAGCACCTAACCTAAAGTCCTAAGAACAAAAAACAAATCACTATATGCATACAAAATCTGGAAGCCCTTTATAAATTGAATGAATCAGCTCTAAAGTACAATAAAGCCCAACATCTATAGGCATAATCTCCCACCACAAAGGAGAGACAACAGATATAAACAAAGCCAAAACAAATGTATAGGAGAAAGCAGTTACAAAGCAGTCAAACAGAGCTGGAAAGTAATGTGAACAACATGAAAAAACCAGGGAAAAAAGGAGTACAGATAATGCAGGACAACTTAAATCTACAGGAGGACCTAGAAGCATCAGAAATATGGACAGGGAAAGAAATCAAGGCATATCTAACTCAGATGGAACGGGATTTTAGAGAAGACATGAGACAGCAAATCCAAGAATTGAAAGTATATTTTGAAAACCAACTAAACAAACAAATTCAAACTGCAAAGAACGAGATATGCCAGGAGATAGAGATCTTAAAAAAAAACCAAACAGTGATTTTAGAAATGCAAGAAACCATAAACCAGATTAAAAATGCTAACGAGAATATTACAAATAGACTAGATCAAGTAGAAGTCAGAACATCAGATAATGAAGACAAAGTTTATCAACTTGAAAAGAATATAGTCAATACTGAAAAGATGCTTAAATCTCACGAGCAATCTATCCAAGAGATATGGGATCTCATCAAAAAACCAAATTTGAGAGTCATTGGGATAGAAGAAGGCACAGAGATTCAAGCCAAAGGAATGGACAACCTATTGAATGAAATAATCCTAGAAAACTTCCCAGAGATGAAAGATGGAATGGATTGCCAAATCCTGGAAACCTACAGGACCCCAAACATCCAAAACTGTAATAGGCCAACTCCAAGACATATAATTATGAAGATAGCCAACATACAGAACAAGGAGAGAATATTAAAAGCTATGAGGGAAAGGAGGCAGATTACATTCAGGGGTAAACCAATTAGGTTAACTGCTGATTTTTCATCACAGACTTTGAAAGCGAGAAGATCCTGGAACAATGTATTTCAAATGCTGAAAAATAATGGATTCCAACCAAGAATACTGTATCCAGCAAAATTAAGCTTCAGATTTGACAATGAAATTAAAATCTTTCACGATAAACAAAAGCTAAAAGATTTCGCAGCCAGAAAACCAGCACTGCAAAGCATTTTGGGCAAAATTCTACAAGAAGAGGAATGGAAAAACAGTGCCCAAAACCAACAGTGGGAGGTATCTCAGTAAAGGGGGAGGAAAACAACCAAAAAGTAAAAACTAGCCAAACTAAAATAAATAAATAAATAAACATGACTGGAAGTACAAATCATATTTCAATTGTAACCTTAAATGTTAATGGACTAAACTCACCAATCAAGAGACACAGGCTGGTAACCTGGATCAAAAAAACAAATCCAACAATATGCTGCCTTCAGGAGACTCATATGATAGGAAAAGACATACAAAGGCTGAAGGTGAAAGGTTGGGAAAAATCATACCACTCACATTGCCTTCGGAAGCAAGCAGGAGTGGCCATACTCATATCGAATAAAATCAACTTCAAGCCTAAGTTAATCAAAAGGGATAAAGAAGGACACTATATCCTGTTAAAAGGAACTATCCACCAACAAGACATAACAATTATCAATTTATATGCACCAAATAATGGTGCAGCAACGTTCATAAAACAAACTCTCCTCAAGTTCAAGAGTCAAATAGACCACAACACAATAATTATGGGTGACTTCAACACACCGCTCTCGCCATTAGACAGATCCTCCAGACAAAAGCTGAATAAAGAAACTATAGAACTCAATGACACAATCAATAACTTAGACTTAACCGACATATATAGAATATATCAACCATCATCAAGTGGATACACATTCTTCTCAGCAGCACATGGATCTTACTCAAAGATAGATCATATATTATGCCATAGGGCAACTCTTAGTAAATATAAAGGAGTGGAGATAATACCATGCACCGTATCTGATCATAATGGAATGAAACTGGAAATCAATGAAAAAAGAAGGAAGGAAAAATCCTGCATCACATGGAAAATAAACAATATGTTACTGAATGATCAATGGGTTACAGAAGACATAAAAGAGGAAATCAAAAAAATTCTTAGAGATAAACGACAATTCAGACACAACATACCGGAATCTATGGGACACAATGAAAGCAGTTTTAAGAGGGAAATTCATTTCCTGGAGTTCATTCCTCAAAAAAAGAAAAAAACCAACAAATAAACGAACTCACACTACATCTCAAAACCCTAGAAAAGGAAGAGCAATACAACAGCAAATATAGCAGAAGACAAGAAATAATTAAAAGCAGAGTGGAAATCAACGAAATTGAAACAAAAAAAAAAAATTGAAAAAATTGATAAAACTAAAAGTTGGTTCTTTGAAAAAATAAATAAGATCGACAGACCCTTAGCCATGCTAACGAAGAGAAGAAGAGAGAAAACTCAAATCACTAACATACGGGATGAAAAAGGCAATATCACAACAGACACTACAGAAATACAGAAGATAATTAGAAAGTATTTTGAAACCCTATATTCTAATAAAATAGAAGACAGTGAAGACATCGATAAATTTCTTAAGTCATATGAGCTGCCCAGATTGAGTCAGGAAGACACACACAATTTAAACAGACCAATAACAAAGGAAGAAATAGAAGAAGCCATCAAAAGACTACCAACCAAAAAAAGCCCTGGACCAGATGGGTATACAGCGGAGTTTTACAAAACCTTCAAAGAAGAATTAATACCAATACTTTTCAAGCTATTTCAAGAAATAGAAAAAGAAGGAGCTCTTCCAAATTCATTCTATGAGGCCAACATCACCCTGATCCCGAAACCAGACAAAGACACTTCAAAGAAAGAAAACTACAGACCAATATCTCTAATGAACATAGATGCAAAAATTCTCAATAAAATCCTGGCAAATCGAATACAAAAGCATATCAAAAAAATTGTGCACCATGATCAAGTAGGATTCATCCCTGGGATGCAAGGTTGGTTCAATATACGGAAATCAATAAATATTATTCACCACATCAATAGACTTAAAGATAAGAACCATATGATCGTCTCGATAGATGCAGAAAAAGCATTCGACAAAGTACAGCATCCTTTTATGTTCAAAACACTAGAAAAACTGGGGATAACAGGAACTTACCTCAACATTGTAAAAGCTATCTATGCTAAGCCTCAGGCTATCATCATTCTAAATGGAGAAAAACTGAAGGCATTCCCGCTAAAATCTGGAACAAGACAGGGATGCCCTCTCTCACCACTTCTATTTAATTTAGTCCTTGAAATACTAGCCAGAGCAATTAGACAGACAAAAGAAATTAAAGGCATAAAAATAGGAAAAGAAGAACTTAAAATATCACTATTTGCGGACGATATGATCCTATACTTAGAAGACCCAAAAGGGTCTACAAAGAAACTACTAGAACTAATAAATGAATTCAGCAAAGTGGCAGGATATAAAATCAACACGCATAAATCAAAGGCATTCCTGTATATCAGTAACAAAACTTCTGAAATGGAAATGAGGAAAACCATCCCATTCACAATATCCTCAAAAAAAAATAAAATACTTGGGAATCAACCTAACAAAAGAGGTGAAAGATTTATACAATGAAAACTACAGAACCCTAAAGAGAGAGATAGAAGAAGATCTTAGAAGATGGAAAAATGTACCCTGTTCATGGATAGGCAGAACCAACATCATCAAAATGGCGATATTACCCAAAGTTCTCTACAGGTTCAACGCAATGCCAATCAAAATCCCAACGGCATTTCTGGTAGAAATAGATAAAGCTATCATGAAATTTATATGGAAAAACAAAAGACCCAGAATAGCAAAAGCAATTCTAAGCAGGAAGTGTGAATCGGGAGGTATAGCGATACCAGATTTCAAACTGTACTACAGAGCAATAGTAACAAAAACAGCATGGTACTGGTACCAAAACAGGCAGGTGGACCAATGGTACAGAATAGAGGACACAGAGACCAATTCACAAAATTACAACTTTCTTATATTTGATAAAGGCGCTAAAAGCATGCAATGGAGAAAGGATAGCATCTTCAACAAATGGTGCTGGGAAAACTGGAAATCCATATGCAACAAAATGAAGCTGAACCCCTTTCTCTCGCCATGCACAAAAGTTAATTCAAAATGGATCAAGGAGCTAGATATCAAATCAGAGACTCTGCACCTGATAGAAGAAAAAGTTGGCTACGATCTACACATTGTGGGGTCGGGCTCCAAATTCCTTAATAGGACGCCCATAGCACAAAAGTTAATAACTAGAATCAACAAATGGGACTTACTCAAACTAAAAAGTTTTTTCTCAGCAAGAGAAACAATAAGAGAGGTAAATAGGGAACCTACATCCTGGGAACAAATCTTTACTACTCACACTTCAGATAGAGCCCTAATATCTAGAATATACAAAGAACTCAAAAAATTAAACAACAAGATAACAAACAACCCTATCAACAAATGGGCCAAGGACCTGAACAGACACTTCTCAGAGGAGGACATACAATCTATCAATAAATACATGAAAAAATGCTCACCATCTCTAGCAGTCAGAGAAATGCAAATCAAAACCACCCTAAAATACCATCTCACTCCAGTAAGATTGGCAGCCATTATGAAGTGAAGCAACAATAAGTGCTGGCGAGGATGTGGGGAAAAGGGTACACTTGTACATTGCTGGTGGAACTGCAAACTGGTGTGGCCAATATGGAAAGCAGTATGGAGATTCCTAGGAAAGCTGGGAATGGAACCACCATTTGACCCAGCTATCGCCCTTCTCAGTCTATTCCCTGAGGACCTTAAAAGAGCATACTATAGGGATACTGCCACATCAATGATCATGGCAGCACAATTCACAATAGCTAGACTTTGGAATCAACCCAGATGCCCTTCAATAGATGAATGGATTAAAAAACTGTGGCATTTATACACAATGGAGTATTACGCAGCACTAAAAAATGACAAAATCATGGATTTTGCAGGGAAATGGATGGCATTAGAGCAGATTATGCTAAGTGAAGCTAGCCAATCCTTAAAAAACAAATGCCAAATGTCTTCTTTGATATAAAGAGAGCAACTAAGATTAGAACAGGGAAGAAGAGCATGAGGAAAAGATTAACATTAAACAGAGACGAGTGGGGGGAGAGAAAGGGAGAGAGAAGGGAAACTATGGAAATGGAAGGAGACCCTCATTGTTACACAAAATTACATATAAGAGTTTGTGAGGGGAAAGGGGAAAAAAAAAACAAGGGAGAGGATTAAACAACAGCAGATGGGGTAGAGAGGGAAGATGAGAGGGAAGGGGAGGGGGGATAGTAGGGGATAGGAAAGGTAGCAGAATACAACAGTCATTAATATGGTATTATGTAAAAATGTGGATGTGTAACCGATGTGATTCTGCAACTTGTATTTGGGGTAAAAAATGGGAGTTCATAACCCACTTGAATCAAATGTATGGAAGATGATATGTCATGAGCTTTGTAATGTTTTGAACAACCAATTAAAAAAAATTTCAAGAAATAAAAAAAAAAGAAGACAAAAAAAAATAAGCCATCTCTGGCTTAAATAAGGTCATGTTATATTGCACTACTGGCAAAATGTGAAACCACTCCAATCACAACATCTAGTGTTTTCAATTATTTTATTGATGGTTATTTTAATATGATTATAATTTTTCTCTAAAATATTTTAAAACATTGAAGTCAGTGATAGAATTCTCTCTTTTCCCTCTGTGGAGATCATAAGCATTAATGGAGAACCTTAACAACATCAACAACTTAAACTATAAATGTACTATTTAATATTTTCTCATCATGAAGTTGGGGTCAGTGTTATATTTTTACAATGTTCAATCCCTATATTTATATCCTACTCCTATATTTTTCCCTATTTCCTGTCAACTCATTTTTTGCTTACTATAAACTTAAATACTTTATTAAACTATTGGGGATTTCTAAATATAATTACAATTCATTTTACCCCTTTTTAAGGCCATATTCATTTCACATTCTTTTTCAAAATTTCAATTCAATGACTAAATAAATAATTAAAAAATCAAATTTTTAAATTGAAGCATCTTGGAAAATCTATTCCAATTCTGTACAGATGTGGTTGTCCAGAGTCAGAATTTTTGAGTCACAATTTTTTATTCACCTTTTAAAAGTAGTAAACCATATAATGCCTAACATAATATATGGTTGTATTTAATGTTAATAGGATAATAGGGAGTATTGTCATCCAAAAATTTTATCTCCCGCTAAGCATAAAGAAAAAAAATCTGAAGAGGATGCACTAAACCTTTAAAAATGTAGTTTTCCTAGGAACATTATTCATTTAACTTAGCAGTCTTGTGAAATTTTAACTTTAGTGAATTTCTTTTATATTTTTCGTATGTGTTCCTGCATTTCTTCTGTGAGATGTTAAACCTTAGGTTAGTATTTTGATAACACAATCAATAAATAACAAGTTTATACATCATTAGGAACTTTTTGACTTAAATCTCAAAATGTTATAGATCTGTACAAAGATTATTCTCATGTGCGAACATGTATACCCAGATTTTAAACAACACTTAATACTTTGTCATAGCCTCCCAAATTACTTATGAACTTGTAAAATTTGATGATACATGTTTAAAACCCAAACATTTGAAAACTAGATCAGAATTCACTGCTCCATGTTGAAATTTAAAATATCTTCAGGCAGGGCTGTGGCCTCATGGTTGTTAGTGTGTTAAATAAGAGACAGGGTTGTGTGTGCTCCAAGAATTGCCTCATTGCTTGGGTAAATGTACCAGTTTGTGGTCTTGATCTCTGCATTACTAATTGGTGTCTTATTCAATTCAGAATATTATAAAAATATCATAGATTGGAGTGATTTTTTACCATAAAAAATCATTTCTTAGAATTCTGGAGGTTGAGAAGTCCAAAACAGAGGTATAGACAGATCCATGTCTTTCAGCTATTCTACTAGCACTATATATACATAAAGAATGGTATTGGTCATATCAGGAAAAGAACAGTGATCAAAGCAGACTGGATTATTGCTTTTATAAACTGTTATGGAGATAAAAGAAAGACAGATATGCAGACAAACTCAATAAACTTATCAAATATGCTGATTAGAGAATTACAGGCATTATGTGACAACATTGGAGGGAGCATTATTAAGAAAAGTGATATCTGGTTGGACGGAAGTACCTTCAAAAGAAGATCTAAAATTGTTGCAAAAAATGAGGGGTGTGTGTGTGTGTGTATATATATATATATATATATATATATATATATATATATATAATATGTAATATATATAATGAGGCATATACAATATATACTAGTATCTATATTCATAGTGTACACACACACACACACACAAGAATATTATTCAATCTTAAAAATGAAGGAAATATAATGTCCTTTGTGATAACATGGATGAATCTGGAAGATGTTAAGTAAGTCATACACAGAAATACTGAATGATTTTGCTTATGTGTGAGTGAGAAAACTAAAGTAGAAGCAGACAACAGAATGGTAGATACTAGGGGCTGGACTAGGGTAGAGATGGGAATGTTGGTCAAAGGATACAAAATTTCAGTTAAGTAATAGAACAGGATCAAGGGACCTATATTTATTAGAATGGCTATTGTTAATAATTCTGCATTGTATTCTTCTTTTTAAAACTTATTTTTGGTTCTAAACTCAGGGATGCTTTACCACTGAGTTACATCCCCAGCACTCTTTAATTTTTTATTGTATTTTGAGATATGTTCTCACTAAATTTCACAGAGCCTATCTAAATTTTCTGAGTCTGGACTCAAACTTGTGATCCGCTTGCCTCAGCCTGCTGAGCCGCTGGGATTATAGGTGTGTACCATCATGTGTGGTTGTCTTGTATTCTTCTAATTAAAAAAAAAAAGATCTGGGCAGGGAAAAGCTTCAGGAAGAAATAAGAAAGCATTTTTGTTTCAAACAGAATACCGTTATGTAAAAAATCTAAGCAAAATCTAGTTTAGGTGGCATGTAATGCTTCTCAACAGCCATGGACTTTTTAGTGATGTAAAAAGTCAAATTTGCTTTGCATAAGTGGTGCTGTCTCTAGAAAAATGTAATTAATTTTATAAGGAATATTCAAAGACGGACAAGGCATAACTAAATGCTCATTCCCACTAAATGCAGTTAATAACTTTTAAAAGTATATGAGACCAATACCAATAATATAAACATGTATGAGACCTTCAATAGTTTAGAATTTAATGTTATTAGGACACAATGAAGTTGTAACTAAAAATCCATTATTCAAAACCCCAAATCTAGTCCTTTCTAAATAAAGATGGAATATTGATCTATTTTCCTATGGGACCAATGAATGGCTTAAATATAACCATATGTATAGTTAAAACCAGGGTATTACTGTATTTATTCTTTTCTTTTTTACTTTTTAAACTTTTCTGGCTTAATAGTTCATTTCAAATTGTAACATCTGCAAAGTGCATGTATGTTTTTATGCTTCTCATGTGAGTATACCATGATAACAATAAGATTAATAGTGAATATGTATTCTGCTTATCATAAAGCCATATTAAGTTGACAGCTGAGAAAAGGTGAATTAACTCATAACCATCAAACCAGGACAACGTTTCTTGTTGCAAAGCAATGGATATTTTATAGTAAGAAAGGTAATAAGAAAGTCAAAGAATATGAATTAGGTTAATTCATTTTAAAAATTTCAGGAAATGCAAATACAGAGTAAGTTTGCTGCAAATAGCTAAGATCCTTTAAACTTAGCCAAAGACTGAAAAGAGTTGAGTTCAAATGTCTTAATCCCAGTTAAACCTCAAATTTATTGAGTGAACTCTAACACCCCATCACTATATGCAACATTAAGATAATAATTCTACAATACTCTCTGAAGTTGATTGTTCTGTAAAATAGTTTTCCTACAAATATAAAGTAATAACATATTAAAACTGTTTACTTTAATAATCCATTATGGAATATTTAAATTCAGATAACTATTGAAGTATTGTACTTCTCTATAAAGTCACACAAGAAACAATGAAATGCTAACTAGTTAAGATATGACACAATTATTTTTTTCTGACTTTAAATTTATTTTCTTATTTTATTTGTTTTTAAATTTTACTTATTTTTATAACTTGTACAATTACATAGACATAGATTTTTGTAATATGATTTATCTTTACTTTTGTTCTATTCTGTAAGCACAATAAATTTTTCTTTCAATGTCAATTTATACCTTTAATTCTTGAAGACATTTTAGTATAAAAATTTCATATATATGTATATAAAGGTAGACATAGAAATACAATGAATCTCAGTGTATCCTTCACTCAAAATCAAAAATTTCTGGTTATTTATATAATTCATTTTTTTCTTCTTTCAATTGATTATATAATAAATTTAAGCCATGATATTATTTATTTATAGTTCAATATTTATATAAGTTTCAATAGATATCCTAAAATACATCTTTAAGTACTCAATACATATACTCAATACATAATCATAATACCATTATCATAAATGAAATATGAATATGTGCCCAATAAAATCAAACTGCTAGTCAGTGTAGAAAGATACTTTCAGGGCTAATTATATTTAAAAAGTCAAGTAGCAAAGTATTGTCCAATGGAGAGAAAATAGTTGTCTGAATAACTATCTTTAAGTTTACACACATGGAGGAAAGGGCATCTCTACCATAAATACTACTTAAATGAAATGTATTGCAGCTATATGATGGTTCCAGAGATAAACTCATGTGTCTCATAAAATGTCAAATATTATTTTAGTACTATAATTCTCTTTCTCTTCCCCACTTAATTTATGATGGGAATTTATGTAGATTAAATTGTTTTTATAACAAATGAATAAGTTGGACCCTTTAAGGATACATTCACTGCTTAAGCATTTTTAAATAACATACTTCCCAATATTTGGTATCCACTTAGTAAAGTCTAGTCAAGTGATTCTTACATGAAAACAAAATTACCAATATTTTGTCATCTCTCAAGACTAGGAGCTAAACATTAGTAGATATTTAGAGACTAAACATTAGTCTACTGAAATATTCATATAGGGAATAATGATTCTGAAGTGATAAATCCAGTCAAGTGCCTTCTAGGATTGGTACAAATACAAAAATTTCACCTATATGTCTACAAATTCTCTTTGAGCATTTCATCTCACAGGAGTCACCACAAATTTTCTTAACAATATTCCTTTGCAGATGCTGACTTCATAGGTGCAATGTCATCACCAATTCCAACCTTCTCCTAGAGTACATTTCTACACTTCAGAGGCTAGATGCTAGATTGCTCATGATTCAGTTAGATATGCTTGAAGTTTTACCTTTTCAAAGTAACTGCAGGATATTTAAAAAGCACAAATACAATATTGCAAGGTGGAAGCTGGCCTAACATCTGCTACTACAACTATTTCCTCTGGCAAGTGATTGACAGCATTTGTCTCCCTTTTCCCTTCCTTGGTCCTGCTGAGCAACTGTATCAAAGGTCTTGGTGCCCATTCCCTGGCTTTAAGGGCATCAAGAGGCACAGTGTAGAATGTTAATTTTGCTGCTGCATATTGGGGCAGAAAAGTCATAACTCTGGACTAGCACAATAATTTAACCATTTTAGCACAAGGCTTCCTGCTAATGGCAGGAGAAGCGTATGGCTATGGTGATAACTTATTAATTCTATATAGCCTTCTGGTCATTTTAGAGGCAGCCACAATCTTAGTAGCACAGAGTTTCCAGTGAAACTTGGGTCATCTTTTTACAAGATCAGTTTATAGTGTGGTTCTTCAGTTCTCCCCACTGTGCTTTACAAACTGCAAAGCCCTTAAAATAAATCACATTTTGCTTAAAATAATGGGAGTGGATTTTCTATTAATATATTTAACTGATACTTCTCTCATCATCACACTAACCCCTGGCAATCAGCATTCTACTGTTTCTGTGAAATTTGACAAGTTTTGATAGGCTAAGTGGAATCATGCAGTATTAATGTTTCTGTAAATAGTCCATTTAATGTAGCATAAAGGCAAGTTCATGCCTATGCACTTGTTTGTTGTGTATGGCAGAACTTCTTTCTTTTTAAAATATGAATAGTATTCTGTTGTGTATACATATTACATTTTCTTTATCTATTCATCTACTAAGGGACATTTAACTGGAGTTCACATCTTGGCAATTGCGAATAATCTTACAAATGCTATAAGCTTTTTTTCATAGAGTTTTCTTATTATAAAGCAAATCCTTGAGCCAGGTGTGGTGATGCATGCCTGTAATCCCAGTGGCTTGGGAGGCTTGAGGCAGGAGAATCATGAGTTCAAAGCCAGCTTCAACTCAGTGAGTCACTCTCTCTAAACAAATTTAAAAAAGGGCTGAGAATGTGGGTCAGTGAGTGCCCCTAAGTTCAAAACAAAAATTAAATCCTTGGGTAAATTAGAATAACAGTAAATGTTGTATTTTCACATGAATAAAAGCTTGAAATATGTTTATTATTGAGCTCTGATGTTACATTTCATTTATAATTCATCACTTAAAATAAATTTTATACTTACAGTATTTTGCTGAAATAGTAAAACTAGAAAATGGAACATATTTTATACTAAGTTGATTTAAATAATCTATAGTTTTTGAAAATGACAAAAAATTTGCAATATAAATATATTAGTTATCTTTTTAAATTAAATAGAAAATGAACTATTCACAATTTTGTATGTTGATAGCATTTCCATGGAAATTTTATTTAACTACTGAAAATTAATACCATATCACAATATTAATCCATATTCAAAACAATATAAAACACCCATTATCTTTTTAACTTAAAATGCCTATTTTTAGTTTTGTATATTACTGTTCAATCTGAATGTATAAACTTGCTCAGTTAAAGGCATTTGAGCTCATATTGTTCATGCCTGTTTTGTTTTGATTACTTTTTCTTTGATAATACATGATTAAATATAACTGTTATAATATACTTTGAATTATCACAAAGTTTAATGTGTGACCAATGACATCTCATGTGTACAACAGTTTGATAAACTGTTCTGTTTTCTAGTTGTAAACTCGATTCTAAAAATGGACACCTGTGCAAATTTATGAGTTTTTATTTCTTTGTGTTGACTTGAGCTCTATTATTTTTTTTAACTTGAATTTCTGAGAATAGAATTCCTGGGTCAAAAAATAAGGCTACCTACAGCCGTACAGTATAAAGATATACCAATTTAAACATTGCATGGCAATGTTTGGAGTTAGTATTCTCTTCTCTAATTTAGTGAACAAAGAAATGGATGTAATCTTCTGTTTTTCACCTCTTAAAGTATGCCTTCTTTAGCCAAATACTGTATTCTAATATCTATAATTTTCTTAGAAGTATGATGGTGTTAGAATTTGCATTTAACTAGCATGATAGCATGGATTTAATAAACCAGTATTCCCATTGTGTGATTGAAAAAGTTTACCCTGTAAATGTACATGTTCTTTACAAAAATATGTAAGTCAGTACAGTGAAAAGCTAATGAAGAATGCCAAATTTAAACCTTGACCACGTGTGCCAAGAACAAAAATCCTGGGAAAATTGAGCATATGTTGAATAGGTCAGCATATTGCAAATGAAGGTACATACTGAAGTTATTCCATAATCGCTGGACAATATTTTACTTCTATGAAAACATGCAGGGAGCTTAGAAAGTTAAATTGTTTTAATGGGCAGAAAAAAAGAAAATGTTGTAATAATTCTTTATAAATGTTTATGAAAATAATTATCCTTCAAACATACTATTATATCTTATCCTATAAAAATCTATAAACATATTAAGAGGACAATAGAATTTTGAGCATTAAGCAGCATGAGGTTTATTAAGAATAGACATGCCACAGAAGCTTAATAGGTTCTTTTGATTCATTGTTAATTACAAAATCAGAGCATGCTGTGAATAGGTTCTACCTTCAATATTTGGACTCTAGTAAGTATTTTGGATCACTGTTGTTAAAGTATACTTTTCCATTGTTACTGATAATACAATATTGGTGTACAGTATATTTGAAGACATATATTGTTATTAAACTATTCTATTGAGACTGAGGTGGTTAACCAATCTTTTGTGATATGGACCAGCAATTTGGTTAAGATAAAAATTAACACTTTTTCGAGTCCATTGTAAGGTTTTTACCAATTAGATTATTGTATAACATCAATTTATATTCACCCAAATAATCTTATTTTAATTAAATTAATATGTGTGAAAAATAATTTTTTAAAAGAATTGAATTTGTTAATTAAAACAGGTAATATCTGAACAGGACTGTACATATAAGGAAAATAAATATACACATCACAGTGCCATAAATTACTAACTAATGGAGAAGGAAGACAGAATAAAAATATTTTTTGATCTCATATTTACAGACAAATTATTTAAAAAATAAATAAAATTTAAATATGATCCCAGCAAGTGAATATATGCTAATTTTGACAAGCAAACTCAATCTTTTTTGGCTATATTTATAGTGTGGTTTGGGGGAAGTTCTTACTGTCATTCCAGTGTTCTGCATATCATTGTTTTAAATTCTGTTTCTGAAGCAATAATACTGATAGAATTACAATAAAAAATTAGACTTGATAAGTTTATACATTATATTTACAATATGAAGTTGAAACATAAAACTCTCTAATTAAATAGAAAATAAACTCTACATCAAATTATTTCACCTCCTCAACATTTTCCAGTGGTGTCCTCTACTTGGGCTGCAACACTTTTCATATTTGGCCTCAGTTATTCTCTAAACTCATTTCATACCACTCTCCATATAGGAAGGCTAACTCCACTCTTGGTCCTCTGACTTGGCAAATTCGTAAGTCTGTTGAGATGATTTTTTCCTCTTAGGGTTTTTTCCTACATTCTTCGGTTTCCAATCTTTCTTCACCCAGCTAATATGTTTCCTCCTTCCAAACCTCTTCCCTGGGCATCTATTCTATAATGCCTTCATTACCTGTCACTCTTTATTCCCTTCAGTACATAGTAAGTTACCTTAATGAGTGCATAAATGAGTTTCAGTTCCTCAGCTGTAGAATGAATATGGTAGAAGAGGTGATTTCTGGAGTTCCTATTATTCATCCCTTATTATAAAAATAAAATAGCTATTATTCACTGAGTATCCCTCACATGTAAACATTTTCATGTTTAACACAACAAACTTCCAAGTAATTTTTAATGTCTCCTTTTATGAATGAATAAACTAAGGATCAAATGGCTGACATACATGGATCTTAACGATAAATAAAATAATTGAAATTCAAATTCAGGTAAACTAATCTGCAAAGCTGATAAAGTATATGCTACCAAAGAGTTTTTAAAAAGTCTTGTTTCAAAACACTCATGCGGAAGCTGATATGTGAAAGGCTGCTGTAATGAAGTGAGGATGTCTACAACGGCAATAGAAAGGGAAATGTGTAATGTCATCTGTGTAAGTTACTTTCTTCCTTCATCAGAGGAAACATCTAGAAACATCTCTGAAGACCAGTATGCTTAACACTACCCATCAAATATTGAACAGAAAATATTGATGATCAACTACTTCTCGTAGCCTTTACCTAGCTCAACACATGATTTGCTGAGAACAGCCCCAAAATGTAAGTACCTGGAAATAGATAGATGATAAATAGATAGATAGATAGATAGATAGATAGATTTTAAATTGTATCCAAATAGCCAGGGTAGTAAAATATATACAAGGATTAAAAAACTCAATCATTTATAAAATTTATTTTAAAATAATTGATTGTTCTATATAGTCATACACTACAAATAAAATTTAATAACCTTCCTAAATGTAATTAAAATCTAATTATAAAACCATATGTGCAGCTATCAAGAGTACAAACAAGAATAAGTGTTGGCGAGGATGTAGGGAAAAAGGTACGCTCATACAATGCTGCAAATAGGTAGAGCCAATATGGGAAAGCAGTATGGAGATACCTTCAAAATCTGGGAATGGAATCACCATTTGAGCCAGCTATCCTACACGTTGGTATAAACCCAAAGGACTTAAAAACATCATACTACAGGGACACAGCTACATCAATATATATAGCAGCACAATTTACAATAGCTAAACTGTGGAACCTACCTAGATGCACTTCAGTAGATGAATGAAATAAAATAAAGAAAATATGGTATAGAAACACAATGAAATATTAGTCAGTATTAAAAGAGAATGAACTCATGGCACTTGCAGATAAATGGATAGAGCTGGAGAATATAATGCTAAGTAAAGTTAGCCAATCCCCCAAAAAGCAAATGACAAATGTTTTTCTTTGATTAAAGGATGCTGATTCATAATGGGGTTGGGGTAGGGGGCATGGAAGAATTAGATGAACTCTAGATAGGGCAAAGGGGAGGGAGGGGAAGGAAAGGGACATGGAGGTAGGAAAGATGGTGGGATGAGATGGACATCATTACTCTAAGTACATGTATGAAGACACAAATGGTGTGACTCTGTGTAGAGCAAGAGATATGAAAAATTGTGCTCTGTATGTATAATATGATTTGTAATACATTCTACTGTCATATATAACAAATTAAAACTAAAACAAAAAAAAGAAAAAGACTATATATGGAAAGATAGTCTTTTAGATAATGTTTGGGGAAAAAAGACAAAGGTGGGGATTTTTAAATAAGCTGTAATCAAAAAAGCAGTAGTATGACTGTATTATTTAGGGAGAAAAATAAACAAATGAATCAGTAGAACAGAATAGAAAGACTAGAAACAGGTCTGAATGTGTATGGACAGTTGATTTCTGAGAATAGTATTACTTTAAAGCAGTAGCTTTCTTAATAAATTGTTCCAGGTGGTAGGATATAAAAATAATTATAACTGTATTTCACCACAATATTCATAAAAATGGATTCCAATAGATTGCATATATGAATACAAAGAGCAATGTAATAACACTTTGTTAAGTTTACATAATATCATATCATAATAGTGCCATAGTAGGAAACAATTTCTTAAAATGGTGGCAAAAGCACTAAACATAAATAAAACTTGATAAGTTGTACATGTTAAAGTTGAAAATCTGCATCAAAATCACCACATTGAAAAAAAAGCATGAAAGCAAAAAAAAAAATCTCTATTAACATATGAGAATATATACAATCCCTAAGTACTTATAGGAGATTTAAATAAGAATTTATGAGTAAATAATACTCAGTGTCTAACAAATATATTTAAAATTAATCAGTTAGATAGCTAATTTCAGAAAATGTAAATCAAGATATAATGAAATGAACTTCTACCTCCAGCCACACTGAATTAAATTATAAGTGATCAATTGGAATAAAATAAATAAAAAAGAAAACCACAAAATAGATATTGATAGTTTTCTGATATTTGATAAGTAAGAAAAGACAAGCAAAGGATATGAGATTTATAATTTCCTAACTTCCTGACTTATATTTGATTTTGACTTGTAGTCCTATTTCTGATATTTGAAATAAATGCTCAGCAGAGCACATTGTTCCTGCTTAGCTGAGGTGATATAGAAATAGAACTTGTTAAGGGAAAGATGGATTTAATTTATGAAGTGGAACACTGCTTTGGTGGAAAGAGAAAAGTCACCAAATCTGCATAGAAGCCCCATATACATAAAGAATGAAACTTCATGCAGCTAATTACATAGAAATAAGGAAACTATAATTTGGAGAACTCCACTTCTCATTCAGGACTAGGAGGTGCTTGATAAATGACCAGCTGAAGTGGAAAGACTTATAGAATATTTAGCACATCAGTGTAAAACCTCAAGGTAACATTCTGCAGAAGTGGAGATAAGCAGAACAATGAAAGAATATACTCTACAAATGTCATTACAAAAGAAACTTAAAAGTATATTCCTAGGAATCTAACTAAACCACAAGTAAATTAGTGAGAAGCTTAATATATAACCCTCAAAACATACATTGACAACGTTAGCATCTAATCAAACTTAATACATATGCATAAAATATGATGTATAATCAAAGGAAAAATAGGTCAAGAAAAACAGACAAAGATTGATATTATAAAAGTGGTAGAATTAGTCAAGAAGTCAAGTCAATTAGTCAAGAAGTTCTTTTAAATGGCTGTTTTAAATATTACAAAGATTTTCAAGAATTTTAAACAATACATGAACATAAAACAACAGAAGTATAAAATACATTTAAGAAAAAAATAGAACATCTATAGATGAAAATTGAGTGTTTGAACATTTTACGTGACAGATGATTAGACACTGAAAAAAAAAGGATCACTAAATTTAAAGATACAGCAATGAAAAATACTAAAAATAAAAGATACAAAATAAAAAGAGAACAAAATCAATGAAAAGAGCTTCAGTGGCCTTGAGATATAAATCCCAGCATATATGCAATAATACTTAAAATATATATATTTTAAAAAGGGAGGAACACATTTAAATTTTGAACAAAAAATTGAAATTTTAAACATTTTATAAAAAGTCTGAATTCACTTATCTAAATATCTCAACCAATCTCAAGTGACATAAGTGCAAAGAGAACTGTATCAAGTCAATTTCAATATATTCTTGCTAAAAATCAATCACATAGAGATTAGCTTTAATCAAGCCAGTGATAGTATCAGGGGACAAGTAGTAGGTAGGATACGTACAGAAACAAAAATAAACAAAATCAATAACTGTATACTTCTTGAAAGACATAGTTAAAGCAGAAACTACAGACCAATTTGAAATATTAAGTTGAAAGAAGAGAATTGTTATGATTTAGATATGTGATGTCCCAAAATTTTGTGTGTTAGGCAATACAAGAATGTTCACAGGTGAATCAATTAGCTGGGTAGTAACTACAGACAGGTAAGGTGTGGCTGGACAGAGTAAGTCACTGGGGACATGCTTTTGGTGGTTTATGTTTTGTCCTGGGTGAGTGAAGTTCTTTTAAAAATTTTTCTTGGGTGTCATGTTCTGAGATACTTTCCTTACTCACCCACTCCCTGACCAGAACAATGGAGTCGCTGACTGTAAACTGAACTTCTGAAACCATGAGCCAAAATAACCTTTTCCTCCTCCAAGTTGTTCTAGTCAAGTCTTTTGCTTACAATGATGCAAAGCTGAATAAGATGACTATCTATCTAGAAACATAAACTCAACTAAGATGCATTTTGGGTGAAGAATATGTTGTTTGTTTGATCATAGTAATACATTGAATGAGGGAATTGATATTTTTTTTAGATGAATGAAACCTGAGACTTTTTTCCTAGCAAAAAGAAAATATCATGTGGAAATGTAGGTCTATACTAAAAACTGAAAAGTAATAGAAGAGAACACATGATGAATAAAATACATTTTTCCTTTTAAAATTTTCACAAAAGTTAATTAGCTGTTTCAAGAAAGGATGAACATGTATTGTAATATTTGTGATATATGTAGTAACAATTGGTAACTACAGGAGTGAGGGGGAAATAGACTGTGACTTACTGTGACTAATCTGAGAAGAGGAATATATGATATTTGTAGTTATGTAAGATCATTTGACAGTAGATTGTGATAAGTTAAAGATATCACTTTTGGATCATGGAACTATTTTTAAAAACATATCTAAAAATTTAGCTAAATGAGTAAATGACAGAGAAACATTTAAACACTAATCCAAAATGTCCTGAATTAATATATTATCATCAAATTGTTTAGATTTTAGAATAAGAAATATATTTCAGGGATAGAAAGGAGTATTTCATTTGGTAAATAAGCAACAGTTCATTAAGAAGAAACAGCAATCTTAAATATATGAAACTAATAACAAAGCCAAAATGAAGATACTGGCAATTTCAATATTCCTCTGTTAATCAAAGAAAAATGACAAATATGTAGTGAAATATAGATCTAAACTGGATCCAAATTACACAGTACATAAAAATAAAAACAAGGCACTTCAAGTAATAGATCATTTAACATAATTAGTTTAAATGTCTCAATGCATTTTAAATGCCTGAAATAATATGCAGATTATCTGTACAAAATAGAACTTAAATTAGATGTCCTCAAATACATAGAAATTTTTAAATCACATGTTAATAACATTTTATTTAAAAATTAAGAAAGGAAATTAGAAAATATTTTGTAAGAAAAATATTTGAAAACAGAACATACTCAAACTTTGAAAAACAACTGTCAGAGCAGTGTTTAGAGTGAAAGTTATGGCTCAATATACAATACGAATAGAAACAAGAAGAAGGAAAAGAGCAACCAACTGCCATTACACAATTGTATAAAGATTGTAATTAAATTTTAAAAACTGAAAATACTAAATTTGCTGAGATTGTGGAGTTGTAGAATATTACATGTTTTGCTGGCATATAACTTAAATTGTACAATAAATTTTACAATTTGATTGGTTTTTATAATTAAAAACTGTAGTTTCCATGAACAAACAAGTCTAATCCTTATGTAATTTTTCGGCAAAAATACAGCTATATCCACACAAAACTGTACAGAAATCTTTATAGCACCTTTATTCATATAGAAAAAAATGATAAATGCAAATGTTTGAAATGCCATAATTATATAAAAGGCAAATGAGCCCAACTAAGGAGAAAAATGCTCAGGAAGTTGAAAAGAAAACAAGTCATGCATAGACCATAGAGAAAGAAAACTCACACACACACACACACACACACACACACACACACACTCACACACACATAGAGCTTTGAGAATGGACAAAGTACAATTGTGAAATCTTACAGGAGATCAAGTAAGATAAAGGCTTTGAAGTGGTCATTTGTGCTGCAGTCTGGCTGGGCACAAAATAACCGAGCTGCCATGAGGCACTTGTAGGTTCAAACAGGAACTCCTTTATTGCCCGAATTCCCCTGCACGCCACCCACCCATCTTAATGGCTCACTGGCATCACCTCTCAACCACTCTTTCTGGTAATATGCCAGGTGCCATTCCCACTCGGCTGTGGCTCTCAACAATTTGGGTCTGCAGCTGCGTGTCACCTATAACCTAGGAAAGGGAAATTCTATTACAAGGGTCAGCACAAAGCCTATTACAGATTTCAGAAAATGAACGTTAGTAATGGCATTAAAGAAAGGCTATCATGATCCAGGTGACATTTACTCATTTTCCCCAAACTAGGGCAATGAGTCAGATGAGAAATATTACGGTACGAGAAATTTAAGAAATAAAGACAAGACACGGAAATAAATGAAAAGTGGGGTCCCGGTAGGATATCCAGCCCTGGAGACTGGATCTAACAAGAAAATGGAGTCTATGCATGTCACTAGTCCTCCATGGGCTGTGTGGATTGTGTTGTGCATAGTAGCCTCTTGAGGAGATAGGCCTGGCTCTGCCATATCCACTTCAGGGATTGAAGGCGTGATGCAGGTAGGCCTCCACCTCTACCTCTGCCTAAGATCCCACACAGCACCTGAGATGGGTGTGTCTTGCCAAGATGTCAATCAATCTATTGACCAGGAGAGGTCAAGAAGCAAGACTCCACCCTTGAAACCTTATCCCCCTCTGACATCTCCATTATAAAAGAAAGGAACCTTGGCCTCAAGCTCCCTTTTCCAGAGCTCTTTCCACTGTGGAAGCTGACTCTTAAGGTTGTAGACCCCTTCCTCCCTCCATTGGAAAAACATAAGTCTATGTCATGTGATTTTTTGCTGCTTTCTTAGCTTAATGTTGCAGCTCTATTAAACCCAGTTCATCTTGTCTACGCAGGTCATTGACATGATATGTGTTTTATTTAAGTGGGTAGGAACTCCAGTGGGATTCAGACTGGAGGATTTCCTGAGGAAAATAGTTAGAAAATGGCAAAGACAACTTGATTGGGGTTTGGCAGGTTATGCCGACCTCCTCTACTTCTGGGCTGCTGCATTTGAACCTGGGGCGGTCTGAATCAATGGGCAGGGTATCAGCATAATCTGAGAATTTCACCAAGAGAGTTCTCAGAAAAGCAAACCCCCAGCCTTCAGATGGCTCAAACAAACCCATAATTCATTCAGGGCCTCCTACAAAAGGGTATATGACTTATTTGTTGGTGGAATCTAGAGATGAGGTTATGGAAGATGAAGCCAGATATTTGTTTATGGCAAGTTTTTCTGTTTCAATTGAGATTTTAAAAAAAAGAGGGTTGAAATGCTATCTTGTGTAAAAGGAATGTTTTCCAATTACATATGGGAATGAATGAATATGAAAAATGGAAAGATTCTAAATCTTACTTTTACAATTCAATAATTTTTTGTTCAACATTTTATGTAATAATCACATGAAAATAAAAGTTGTCACGTTGAATTTTATAATCTGTAAATATATCTCATAATATCCACCTTCTTAAAGTCATTGTAACTATGTTCTTGAAATTATAACCAAGTAGTAACAACTCTAAGAAAGCATCCAGTCACTGTGCATCTCTGTCTTGAGACTGTAGTTTGTAGTAATGTATTTGTCTCCTTTCTTGTTAGTGAGCATTAATTTAGGCACAGATAAACTTCTAGGAAATTTTGAAAAAACAATCATTAAATGAATCAAGAAAATGTCATGATGCATCTTTTTCTGGCATGCAGTTTTATCTTGTCAACAGGAAGACTGACAGACATAGTAGTTACACACTTCTCCTAAGGCAATGATCTGAATACCGATTGTGGATTTTTGACTGCAGATGTTAGAAGCAAACCATTTCTAACAGATGTATAATCTGATTAAATATGCAATGCAATGATATTGTCAAAACCTATTAATCACTCTTTCAGGACACATTAGCGAAGCTTTAGTGACAGCTGTGAGGATTGGAATGTCTCAGCAGTTGCAGGTACTATTGCTCATTCACACCACCCAATGGATCTTAAAGGGAAAAATAACTACATTAGGCAAGTGTGCAGCAATCTTAAAATTTTTGATATTTTATTTTTCCCATCATTATAGAAAAGAAATACATATTTTTTTTATTCCAGAAATGTCTATCCTATCTACATTAATTTGCTTCTTGCCCCTGAATTGCAGGGATTGCTTTCTGTCACGCTGGGACTAATTCAAAAATGCAGATGCAAAGCTGAACCTCTAGCATGCATATATTAGGATGCAGTCCAATGACTGATTGTTGGACAATATATGTTTACAGATGAATAGTAGCAAAGCCTTGTTCCCATTGAGAATACTAACAAGTATTGATTTCTCAGCCATTGATGCATACAGGTGCTACAATTTATTTTAGAAAGGGTAGTGCCATGATTTTATGATCATCAACCCCTAGATCTCATTTTTGTCCTTGGTTCACCCTTACTTTTTGAGATTCCCAATACTGTTAATGATCTTCAGTGAAACTACACTAACACAACTGTTTGCCAATATGTGATCCAAATGTTCTCACACTGAGTTATTCTGAGTTCCAGAATTTTTACACCATAGTTTATGCAAATGGATAAGCAAAATATAATTAAAATTCATTCTTTTTCCAATTCTCTTATAATCATTTAAAAAGTAAGATGTTAGTTATGACTAACATTTTCAAAGTGTGTTCTAATCAGGTCATATGAGTTAAAGAAATGTTGCAGTAGTCAAAACTGTCCTTCTGGGAAGAGGTACAAAAATGCAAATCAGTACTTAAACTGCCCATTAAAGCTTGAATTGATCAATTGGTAATGTAAGAGAATAGAGGTAGCAGTAGGAGTATCTGTCCCTTCCAATTCTCTTGAAGTCAGGTAGCTCTTTTCCCACAGATGTGTGTAACCAATTATATATGCTGATTTGTAAATTTTTCCTAAACCATGATTTGGCTATGTTGATCTCCTATCAAAAGGGTTTATCTGATAATGAAATCTATAGTATTAAAATATGAGTTCTTAAAATGACTCCCTTAGCTGTAGAGTATGTTATATAACACCCACAACCTGCTGGTCAATACTTAATATCTTCATTTTGTTTCTCCAGAACTGCTGATATTAGGAGAGGAAAGTTCTATTTCACAGATTCACATTCTTAATGATTATTTTGGAAAAATAGAGATTGTATTTCAATGGTAAATTTCTCTTAGAAATGTAAATTTCTTATGACTGCAAATTTGATTTATGACAAATTGTTTATCTTATTCAAAGAAAAAGTTTAAAAGACATAAACAAAATATTCTGTGGTCACTTCAACAGAGATAGAAAAACAGTGGTTACTTTGAAGAATTTGAGAACAAATTTATCAATTCTTTTCTTTTTCTGAGTCAAAGTTATTAAAGTGAGAAATCTGGATCACTAAACAGAAAGGTCAAGGAATAGCTGTTTTTAACACTTACATAATATTTTCTTATTTTTGGAAAACTTAACAAATTGTAATGTTTCTTGTCTTCACTCACAAATATTAATGCAGTAATACTAACAAATCCTTACATGATGGAATGATTTTTTTAATGTCAGTTACTATCACAAATATTAGATATCAAAACGTTTAGACAATAAAAATGTATGTAACTGATTTTCCTTCACTGTTTACTTTGCTTCAAATCCTTGTATGAAAAAGTTAGAATTATTGTGAAAAATAACTTGTCCTGTATATATGTGGATTACTCCATGAAATTAAGTATGAAGTTTATTACAAAATAAGAAAATGACTAAGTAAAGTCTTTCTTGGAAGTTTGCTAGCTTTCTTCTGAGGTACTTCAATATATGCTATTATAGGATTTTTCTTTTCTTCTAAAAAGTAAAGAAGGGATTACCTAAATAATATTAATTATTAAAATACTATTATACAGATTTGACTGTTGAAAATCGATTTAACTGTTGAAAGATTCAAATATGCATTTTAAAGTTAAAGTAAAATTCATGGAAACAACCTATAAGACATAGGAAAATACATGAATCACTTGAATTCCTATAGGCAAATACACTGAAATAATATTGCTCAATTCAATTTAAGTAGAACTCGGGCCAACCACCATCATTGATTTTAATTCAGTGTTAAAAGGCATAATTAAATGATAAGTAGCAAGACCAGGGTTATTTTTCTGGGCAAGCACACTAGAACAAAGAAAAAATCTCTTTTCAGATTTTGCAAATCAGAAAAATATGATGGAGTATTGATGCCAAATTAAATTAAATTGATGCTTTTATCAAAAAAAGCATGCACATACTTTAAAATGTCAAATAACTCTTCAAAACATAAATAAAAACAACATTTTCTGTTCCCAAATTCCCCGCTGTCAATTCTCTTTCTTTAGAAACTTCTACATTAAGCTGTTCTCACTTGTTAATTCTAGTACTTAATTCCTTATTCTAATTATGAATTAAAATTTCCATTCTCATTTTTTCTACTGTTTTGGGTACCATTTATTAATTTCCCAAAATAGAAGTTGATGATTTAAACTTGTTATAATAGTCTCCTGTAAAAAGCCTGTTCCCAGTCTATCCTCACGATAACATAGGCTCCCAATCCTCCCTCCTTTCGTGTCACCCTTTTGGGTTATATAAACAGAAGGGAAACACTACATGTGTTATATTATTTAAGTTGTGTTATGCTAGTTTTTAATAGGGTGCTGTTTCACTTTTTTTTTCTAAGAACTTTTGTTGCTCTTGAGTTACTAATTGCTACCAAAGTTAATATTATCTTCTTCCAGACTGACAGAATTGTGATCACTCTTGTAGTGATCTTGAACCCTAAAACTCCTCAACTATTTGATCATTACTTTCCCTGCTTATATATAACTCTCCCAAAAGACTTAGGTTGCCCTTTACCCTCTAAATTTAGATGGTTTTTGAATTTTCATCCTGGAAGTTTCACAACAACATCTTAGGGATGTCACTTACAATTTGCCACTTTGATTCATCATCCCTGGATACCCTATCTTCTACTTTCTTGTGATTCTTTCTCATTTGGAGCAGGCACATATGAGGACGTGATGTTTAGCTACAGATATTTATGTGTATTTATCTATCAAAACTTTATGTATACATTTTATAATACATATATATGTTCATTTATCTCATTTTTTAATTTAAATTGGTTGAATATATATTCAAAAGTGTGAATTATGTACCCTTCAAATTTTGGAGGAATTTTTCTATTTTCTATATTACCTTTAAAAAGTTCTCTGCTCGTTAGATTTTTATTGCAATTTTTTTCTGGAAGCATTGATATCTTAATAAATAAAGATACTTTTCTGAAATTACATCATATTATTCTTGGCTTCGTTTATGGGGTTGTATATAAATAAAATTTTAATTCTATGAACATATGTCCTTGAATGTTAAAATTTTTTTTAGTTTTTTTTTGAGAGTTTCCTCTCCCCCATTTTTAATGCTTATTAAAATGTTAGAGTTTCTGCACCGATCCTCTCATTAACATTTTAAATATTTCTTACCATATCATCTCTGTTTTTTTATCTTTTTGTTCAGCTGAGTAAATTGCTTTACCTTTTCCAAAAGCTCTTGTACTTTATTATGTTATTTAAGTTTTATTAATCTATTTTTAATATAAATTCTTAGGGTCTAAATTTTCTCTTTATGTATCATATTTTTTAAGGTTAATACATGTTCTACCATTTTGCATTGTTTTTTTTTCTGCTTTATTGATCTTTTCTGTTAGAGTTTCTTCTTGGCTATTTATTCATTGATCATCCAGTATTTTTTCTTTTTTAATTTTTGGGTATAGAGGATGATTGGTGGAGCTATGTGTACTTGTATGTGCTTTGGTCTTTGAACTGTTGGTTTGTACTAAGAAAATAATCCCAACTTCTCTTAAATGTAAAATGGGGAAAAACCTAGCTCTTAGCATTTTCTACTTTCAGAGGGAGGGAATAGTTGTGTTTTTACTTTTTGTGTGGAGATAGATATATGGTGCTTGAAAGGAGCCATACAAAAAACGAATAATTTGATAAAAATTTAGTGGAATGGTACCCAGAGACAGCAGGAAAATCACATAAATTCACAAAACAAGTACAACAAGAGACTGGATTTATAGCAATTTCTATAGATAGTATATATACTGTGCCTGAATTTTATCCTATTCATGTAGAGGACCTAAAAAGCAACAAATCTACTCTGATTATGAATATGAGATATGAGTTCACTCTTGTGTATGACAATGGCTAAATTCAAAACTTAATTCAGGTTACCTAGGCTCTGACTCTACTTAGCTTAGCTACTACTGGTTGGGTGTTCTTTGACAAATTAGACTCCTTCTCTCAGTATGTCTGCTTCCCATATATGTCCAGTGGTGATACCAATCATGCCAAATCCAAATAGCACATAGATATTATGTAAGGAATTACCTATAAAATGCTTAATCTGTGCTTAGTAAAAACTCACCTAAATGATTTCTATGATCATTCCAGAAGGCATTAGAAATATGTATAACTGAAAAGAAATGAATTCATATTTTGGTTTAAAAAGTCTTGGAAATTATCTCTCAACTTATTTTTTAAAAAAATTAGCATTTCTCTTTCTGAAAATAACTATTTTGTTTTATTTTTCACATTGAATGATTATTGTTAATGATTTTAAAAACATTAGCTTAGAATTCATGGTAAATAATTTTGCAGGATGTTTTGAAATACTGTTTACTAATATGAACAACAGAGTATTGTTCACTTATTTACAAAATACTTTCTCTCACATAAAATATAATGTCTGTGTTTCTAAATATCTTATTATTTTTTTCACTCCAGTCTCTCTCATGTGTAGTGACTTAGAGGACTATCACCCATTGTCAACACAGTTTATCTGAGGTCATTAAAAAAAAAAAGGTAAAAAAAAATAGTCCTTCACAATTGAGATTGTACTATTAAAATATCACAAAACCAGGGAAGAACCACAGAAGGATACTTCTGTTATCATTGTACACTGAGTTTCCTATTGTATATGACTTCACAGGCTATTAGAAAGCTTAACTCTGTTGACCTAGGCTGATCCATTTCCCACCACCAACTGAGGACACCACTCTTTGTAAAGCCGATGTCAGTGCAATACTACAGTGACACTCTGCTATGGACAATGGATGCAATACAGCATTTCTTTTGAAATGGTGGTTCAGCAGTGTATATGCTATGTTTCTACCAAAAGATACTTTTGACACCTCATTTATGGGATAGTTATCATTCCCAACAACCAATTCTCCTAAGACAAGTTGTTCAACGCATTATTACAGTTCTGACTCTAACTACCTAGAGTTCATGCCAAACCTCCCTGGCTAATTGTCAATCCTCCTGTACACAATCCCCTCCTTAGAAGCAGTGGTTTGCTAGAACAACTCACTGAATTCAAGAAAAAAAATAGTTTACTTACTATTGTTAGCTACTTAAAAGGGTTATGATAAAGATTAAAAGATATATAAAATGTGATACTGAATACAGGGACTTCTGTTCCATGAAGTTAGGATTCAATAATCCAGAAGCTCGCTAAACCCCATCACTTAGAGTTTTTGGAAGTCCCATCATGTAGGAATTATTAATTAAATCATTGGCCATTGGTTATTAACCCAATTTTTAGCCACTTTCCATTCCCTGAGGATCCAGGGGTAAGCCCCAATGTTTTAAACTTCTAAATATGCCTTGGCCTTTGTGGGGACCAGCCCCCACCTTTAAGATATCCAGAGTATTCCATCCATCAGTCATCTCATCAGCATAGAAAATACATTGTATCATGCTGTAATCCCAGGGGCTTGGGAGGCTGAGGCAGGAGATTGTGAGTTCAAAGCCAGCCTCATCAAAAGCGAGGTGCTAAGCTACACAGTAAGACCCTGTCTCTAAGTAAATACAAATATAGGGCTGGGGATGTGGTCCAGTGGCACTGAGTTCAATCTCCAGTGCAAAACAAAAAAAAGTCTATAATATCCTATCATTGATGAAATTGTTAGGGTTCAGGAGTTCTGTGTTGGAAACTAGGAAAAAAGACCAAATGTATATTTATTATTATATCATAATATCACTTTATAACATGAAGATTTAGATAATGAGGATAATTCACTTTGTACTTAAGAGAAAAGGAACACCTCTCTTGCTTTAATGTTATGAATGTAAAGTGTTCCTTTTCTGGTAAAAGGCATTAGGCTGTGTCTCATATCAACAATCTGGAAGTTGTCCTAGTCAACATCCCATTTCTCATCACCCACAATTTCAATCAAGCCACAAATTCCAGTTAATTATATCACACATTTCTCAAATATATATAAATATCTCACTTGCATTAGCATTAACTGAAAATGTACAACTACTTTCTTTTCCCTAGGCAATAACAATCACTTAAAATTTGTTTTTGCCTCCCGCCCCCCCCCCTTTTTTTACAAAAAAAAAAAAAAAAAAAACTGAAGCCTTGTAAATAAGAAACTACACTCCTTTCTTGATTAAAACCATTTGTTTCATACCCATTATTTATTGGTTGGAATCTAAAACTCTAAAATCACAAGCCCCTAAAAAATTAACTGCTATTTAATTTCACAGTTTTACTTCCTAACATTCTTGTTCTATGTTATCAAGTATACTAGGGTTTATTTCCCATGAGTTTTTTGCATTCTTTTTCTTTTCTCTGCTTAAAATGCTTTTCACACAACTTTTCTACTACCTAATTCTTGTTCATTCTTTAAGTCTAGGAAGAAAAATAATTTACTTAGGAGAACATTCCCTTGCTGGCCATAAAAAATCTGTTTCTCATTCTTATGTTTCTATTACACATGGTATTTTCCTTCATAGCATATACATTCAAATTTCAAATTTAAATTTAAACTTTCCTCTGTTGGAAGATTGTAATATGCTTGATATCAAGTCATCTATTTGTATTTTTCAATAGTAAAATCCATGGTAGATCCTCAAGTAATGTTAAATTACATGATTAAATAATCAAATTACCAGTACAGATCGTAGGAAACTAAGGTAAAAATTATCAGCTGATCTAGAATATATGTTTCTCTAAATATACAATTCTCTTCTCCTAGAATACACAAATATAAAAATAAAGGTTGTGGTTGTTGCTAAATCCACTTTCTCTTAGTTTGCCCAAATAAGGAGTCAGAGAATTTAAGAAAGTTTAGATTTTTTTCTAAAATGTCCTACTTATAATCCATTTTCATCTATTTCCAAGTTGTAACCAATAAGAGCCCAGAAAAAAAAAAAAAAAAACATTTAATTTATGTTCATACCAAGAAACAAGTCAGGCACCAATAAATGTGTAGTATTCAGTTGAAGTCTCCTCTATTTGCAACATTAATAATGGAGGATATTACAATGAGAATTACATGGCTTGTTTTCCAACTTGACACAGAATAAATTATGGTTGAAGAATTACAATTAGTACCAACTGCAAAAGTAGGTAGTTATCTCTAGTGCACACATATTATTTCTTAAGTTGAAAAAAATAATTTTTGTCTCTGTTTAACAATATACATTTTAATATTTTAGTTTTTATAATGTATAGATGTTTACTTAGGGGCACATTGCATTTAGGAAAACAGAAATCTTCAAAATAAAAAGTTGCATAAATATATGAATATGAGTGCTCTTAGGTGTACAATAATTTCCTCAGTATTTGATCAGTTAGAGCCATACTTTATAAAATCCCCATAAATCTTATAATCTTGATCATGATTTGTCAATATCAATGAATCACTCATTTAAGAGCTAACAAAGGAACTCTGCAAATATTCAAATGTAGGTTGCTCAGTATTCCATATTTATCTTCATTGAATTTATGTGAGTGCTTCATGCCAAAACTAGCAGAATGTGCTTTTATTCTCAAATTCTATATTTTGGGATAAATCAGAATGTGAGAAAGTATAATCCACAGGCCATTAAATAACGCATTATGGGAACATGGCCATGCTCATTCATGTTTGTGTTGCCTGGACTAGCTAGGCACAACAATAGTGTTGAGTAATGATGACAGAGAACTTATATATGCCAAAGCCTAAAACAATTACTATCTGACTTTGAACAGAAAAATGTGCTAACCCTGGTATACATCATTGATCGTTTATGTCCCTTCAATACAGAAATGAAAGCCTTAACTGATATAGGATTTGCTGTTAAAACAATTAACACATTTTCCACAAAGGAAAACTTACATTTCTAGATTTTGAAGGAACAAAACTATATAGATTTCTCATTATACTATATATTAATGGATCAAAAAGTATTAACTACAATCTTATATAAAGGTAAATTTTTAAATCTAATTTCTCATAGCTTTGAAGGCTGAAAGGTAATTTTAATATTTGAACAATGTTAAGCAGTGGTTTAGTGAATACAATTTCTCTTAAAATTGTATAGATTTTCTATGTATCTAACTATAGTTTATTCCATCTTCAAAAAGTTACAAAATTAGTAGTTTTTGATAGCTGCTGTAATAGCTATAGGATAGTCCATACCTCAGACTTTTTTAAGATCATGTTTTTATTTCCCTAGAAGCACTTTTATCAAGCTAAAATTACCCTTCATTCTTTGAGAAGTCTAAACACAGGTCTTATAACTGCACTATTGACTTGATCTTCAGTTTGCCTTATTTTTAGTATCATTAGCCTCATTTGATATAAGAAATAGATTTATTTTGCCCGAGCAAATTCTGGTATTTCTGTTCCTTTATAATTTGTTTCAAAACTTTCTGATTTTTATTACAAATATTTCTTCAAAAACAGGTAAAATTAATTAATATCTACTTTGAATACTTTGCTTAGATAACTCTTTCAAAATCCAAAAATTCTTTTTTTAAAAAGTTGGGTTACCTAAGGCAACATTTTTGCCAGAATACCTCCAAAATACAAGGAAAGTGAACATTTTTTCACATTTCTTTGGATGACATTTTTGTCATTATTTTTTATTATTTCTTGAACAATTTCTTATTTTTCTAGTCTCTTGTATGATTTCTTTTCTACTGTCACTACCCTCTCCCCCTAAGAAATCAATATATTAAGATATCTGTTGTGGTAGTGCTCCACTTTTAGAACCAATTTCTCATCAGTGACTTATTGCTACAATAAAGGTCATCATAAATCACCTCAAAAATTAATGATACAAACTGTGATTCATCATTTAATATGTGTAGATCTTTTAAGCTTAATTTGCATTACTAACATTGATAGATTTTAGTACACTGGAATAATGTTGCTTCTGGGTTCCTGTGTCTCAACCTCAGTATACTAACTTATTGCTGTGACCATAATGGTTTCAGACAAGAGTACGAATGGAAATGCATGCTTTCTCAAATTTAGACGTGTATTGCATCTGCTGCCATCTCCTTTGTTAGGAATGTTACTTGGCTGAAGTCAGATTTAAAAAGCTAGGCAGTATACTTTGTCTCTTGGCAACAGAAAATACGAAGTCATGTAACAGAGCCTGTAGTCATAGGGCTATTAATTCAGTTGACATACCTGTCATCAACTTCAGTGGAAACCTGAATTCTTTCACCCAGGAAATTATTGCTCTTCAACAATGACACCATAAATACCCTGTCTTTCAGCAGTTACTTCCAGTAGAGTATACGTCCCTCTTGTCCAGTTTCCTTTCCAACTATCGTGTGGGCAGAAACCCATAAACAAATAGTCATTAAGTTTGATAATAGAGGAACCAGAAACAATACTTGGATACATAAAAAATCACAAAACACATGTTCTTCATAATACATTTAATCTTAGCTCCTTTTTTTTATAGTTGAGGACTTTGGTGTCTCACCCATAACATCTCATTGTGCTCTTTACCATATTACATTTTTTTTTATGTATTTTCCCTTCTCTTTAATCTGTGACCTTTAGAAAGGAGGCATGCTTTTTCATCTTAGAGTTTCTATTACTTAGTAGCTTAAAAGGTATATAAAACTTTGATTGAATGAATGAAGTAAGAAATGGCCATTTTGATTTTAACAAAGGGATGTTTGAAAAAAACAGATCTCTATAATTCAGTCAAAACCCTGAAGAAATAGGGCATTTATAGAGATTGTTGGTTGGTTTGTGATGGGATCACTTAATTTGGGTACCCCACAGAACAGAATCTTAGACACACAACTTATGTACATTGTCTTATTAGATAATACCATGCCATAACTGAAAGATAAGAAAAAATAAGAAGCAAAAGATGAGATGAATCTTAAAAAGATACTATCATAATGTCTTGTGCAAATAAGGTGACTCATGGTCTGCTCCGTGGGATCATGACCCTGAGGTATTATATCTCACAACTGTCTCTGAGGACTCAAAAATGGAAAGTACTTATGTACTGGTTCCTATATCACATTGGCCAAAGTTTAGGTTCTTGAGTGTTTTTTTCTTTCCTGTCCTTTTAGGTTGATCTATGTTTGGACTCCACACACAGGGGATACCCTTATATGGGTAAGGACATAGAGCTTTATGGACAACATTAGCAACATCACCCCAGCCTGGAGTTAGAGGTATGCCTAGGAGACAGGAGGAAGATCATCAGTGGATATGTCCTACAAGCTACAGCTAGTGGCAGCTAAAGCCAGGATGATCAGAAATGTATTTACATCATGTTATAAGAAGAAAAATGTTAAATTTCTCCAAATTTATCTCTGAATGAAGTCACTTACACTCATTATTTATTAGTTTTTTAATTCATCAAACACTCCATGAATATCCACATTGTACTAGAAATTATACTGGATACCAGAAAGTTGTGCTGATTTGAAATATGACAAATACACTTAAATTTTACCTGAAGGAGAAATTGTTTTGAAGAGTGGTAACAAGACACGTATAATCAGTGTTGAGATATGTACACAAAGAAAATACAATACATATTTTGTATGAAGAATGAGTGATTATTCCTGTTAAAATAAGTATCACTATAGCAGCAAAATTAACATTCTGAATAAACTGGACTCATTACAAAAGTTTCAGAAAGATGGAACCAAAGAAAATATCAGTGACTGAATCAGAAGTATCAAATATTGTATGGGCTTTGCATGATCAGGTGTCAAAACACAATGCCAAGAAAACAAAATCAAATTATATTTTATCTGTTTGCAATAAAACTTCTGGCAATAAAGCAATCGCCAAAAATTCTAAGTAAGAAACAATAAATAGGGCAAATATTGAATTTCTGCATTATATGGATACAGCATGCATTGAGAACAATTTTATAAGATAGATGCCTTATCAACAAAATTTGTTTTTAATTTATTTATACTTGGCCTGGCCTATCACCAATTTTGATAACTACATTTATGTAACATTAATTTTGGAAGTAGAAAATTATCAAACCATCTTTATATTTGGAGAAGAGAGAAAGAAAACAGCTCTGTTATATAAATACAAAGAGAAAAAGCATCAAGACTTCAAATACTTTCTCTGCAGGATGCCAATGTTAAATAGCAGAGGGACCAAAATAGATTTGGTATACAGAGGGCACAGAATTCATCTAAATCATTCAGCTGACAGACTCTGAAGAGAAAACTGAAGTGGTAAAAATCAGCCCATATATTGTACCACTGAAATGGGAGGAAACTTGGTGTGGTTCTATTTCAAAGCATTTCTTACATTCCGAAATTTACTGTGTGTTTTATAGTGAACTTGACTCTTAGGTGTTTCTTTCAGCTTATCACATACAAAATATTTCAGTAGGGCTTATAGATAAATAATCTGTCTATGTATCTACACACACACACATATAAATTAGATAAACAGGTTTGTATATATAGTCATTTGTATGATTTCCTGATACTCCGCCTTTTTTTCTCATTAAATATCTTGGTAGGATAACGAGGATAATGAGGATATAAGCAATGTATCTGCAAGCCAAGTTAAGTTTTTCCTTTTATATGTCTCTCTATGGTCAAATTGAGACCCTTCCTTATGTGAAATGCATGCAGTGTTCCCAGTTCAATTTCAGTAAATGAGATCCTATCATGTGGCTACCACATACTACTTTAGTACAGTTTCATTTGACAGATGGTCACTGTTCAGGAACACATTTTTCCTCACTTGACAGTACCTAAGTGTCGAATTTCCTCTTATACGTTAGATTTAGCATTGGCAAGATTTTACACATATATGAAAAAATAAACAACACAAGAACAGCTTATCTTTTTGAGATTCAAAGCATAATATGTAAAAAGATTAAACATATATTAACACCCCATGCGAATGTAAATTTATTTGTATTGCTCTCTTGTGAAAAGTACAAGTTGCATTATATAAGATCTATTTCAGTTATTCAAAAAGTAGTGGCTGTTTATGACAATTTATATTGCAATACAAAATGCAGCAATAATCCAAGTTGAAAACATAAATGTGATATCATGGTCTTTACAAAATAAAAAAAATGCATTTTATAGGCATAAAGTCATCTAGAAATTCAAGATTTACAAAAAAACATTACTATTTACTACTTGAACTTAGACGACATATTTCATTCATAAGCACTTCCTTTGCTTCAAACACAAATATTTTCACTCCTGATTTTCTACTATCTTTAAATGAAACACCCTCTATATAACTGTGAAACTATATTTTTTGCATATGTGTGTGTGTGTATATATATATATATATATATATATATATATATATATATATATATATATATATATATATATATCATAATAACCTTTACCAAATTTGCCTTACAACTGATCGGAGTATAAACATGCCCTAAATCTCTTCTCAATAGAAGAAATTTTTTTCATCTACTTTTCAATTATTATACAAAGGAAATCTTGTTGTAATCTGCTCTTTGTTCTCCATGTAGTTAAGCAGGGTATTACCGATGGTTTCAGTATTGAGAATTTGAGCACACAAAAGACTGTCAGTTCAAAGGGTTTCAACTAATGACAGAGCAATTCCACTGGTTAGAAGCCAAAGTGTTATATCATTAACAAGACCTTCAGAACAAACAGATATTTCATTTAAAAAATAAGGGGGGGGGGCACAGGTTTCTTTAACTCGAAAAATACTTAAAATGTTTAAAAACGATAAAAATTGATGACACATTATAAAGGGGAAGACTAGGAGAGTGTGTCTCTTTTAATTTATGTATTCACGCTCCTCTCTTTCTAGAACTTTCCAAAAAAATTAAAAAGTAAATGAGCAACAATGTCTTACAAATAATATTATACAATATCTAAAGTATTATACTTATCAAAAATAATAACCATAATCCAGTTCATAAAAGAGAGACATTTTGTGTAGTGTAATACAAGTATTATTCCCTCTACACCCTCAAAAGTCAACTTCCATGAACTTCTTAAATTGATTCAACAAGTTGGTAAAGTTTTCTTCAGAAATTTTTGCAAGGATCAAAGTGTCTTTATGTAAAACTATACCTACACCAATACAACTAATCCTCAGAAAATGTTCAATTTCTAAGTAATGCATCTAGGTTTCTCCTAAAGTAAAATAAAATTTTAAAAAATAGTATACTACACCATGAAATATCTTGAATTTTCTCCATGTTCTTTAAAGTGTTAATTCCTTAGTTTTGATTTCTGAATGCATCTATGTCATTAATAAAAGCACATTCTACTCCATTATCTTTCAAATAATCTCCAAATTGTTGCTATAATTCCTGATTGCTTTCTGTTTAATGTCATTAACTCAAAATGCTTACTCTGACATCATCAAAATAAACAATAGTTATGCACTCTAGTTTAATCTTCAAAGGTTGAATATTATAAGGGGGAAGACTAGGAGAGTGTGTCCTTTCAACCTTTCAAAGATTTTTTAAGAAATAAATATGAAATAGAATAACTAAATGCATTTCCTAGAATCTAAACAAATGTAATGTGCTAAAGAGCAACATACTTGCTACTGGGCCAAGTAAGAATAATAATATAGGCTTGGTTTTACTCCACCCTTGGAAATACTTGATATTATTGACAAAGTATATGAAAAGAGTGATTTTTAAGATAATGAACACCAAGCAACAAGGAACAATGATTACAAAAAGGATGTAAGTAAATAAATAAGAGGTGTGACCTATGATGACCCCAAATTAATACTGAGTGTATAGGCAATAACACAAGTAGGAGAAACTAGACAGAGTTTAGCAATTTTTTTTTTTTGAGCTGAAGAGTCAAAGCTGAAAAATTGAGAGAAAGTCAGAGAAACAGACCACAAGTTCTGAGGGTCTTCCCAGGATCTTCTTTCAACATTCAGCTGAGTACTCTAGTTGCAGACTTACCTGTGGTTTCACTTTCTGCAGCTTTAGATAACCTCAGTCAACTGTAGTCTGAAAATACTGGATGACAAATTCCAGGAATAAATAGTTCATATATTTTTAGATAATTTTATAGCCGTGAATAGTTTGTTTCATTTTATTATTAGTTATTTTAAATCTCTGTGTTAGTTGTTTTCATCAAATGTAACCAAAATACCTTAGAAGGAAAGCTTAGAGGAAGAAAAGTGCATTTTGGACTCATGTTTTTAGAGGTTTAACCACAGTTGTTTCCATTACTTTGAGTCCAAGATGAGGCTGAACATCATGGCAGAAGAGTACGTCAAAAGAAAGTCCCTCAGTTCATGGCACCAAGGAAGGAGTAAGAGATAGGCAACAGGGACAAAACATAAAGCCAGAATGCATGCTCCCAATTATCTGCTTCTTTCTGTCACAGCCTACCTGCCTAGAGATGCCACCAAATACAGTAGTTCTTTCAAATTATTAATCTATCAAGTGGAACAATCCACTGATTGGATTATAACTCTCATAATATAATCATTTCACCTCTGACCATTCCTGCATTGTCTGACACATGAACTTACAGGGGAAACCTTATATCCAAACCATAAAATTCTACCTTGGGCCCCTAAAACCTCATGTCCATCTCAAAATTCAAAATGTGTCTAGTCCAACTTCAAGAGTTCCCATATCTTAACAGTACCAGCATTGCCCAAAAGTTTAAGTCCAAAGTCTCCTCTGAGACTCAAGGCAAAATTCTGGCTGTGAGTCCTTGTAAAGATCAAAATCAAGTTACTCATAGCTAATACATAATGGAACAGAGTGAATATTTCCATTAAAAAATGGAATAATAAGGGCATAAAAAGAATGGTACCAAAACATGACTGAAACCTAGCTTAATAAACAAGTCCTGGAGCTCCATACCTTGTATCTGATGCACCAGGTGGTGAAAGTGACATTCAAAGGGGGCTTGTGCAGTTTTGTCCCTATGGTCTTGCCCATTGTAGCCCACATGGCCTCTCTTTTAACTTGTCTATGCTCAATCCCGGTAGCTTTTCTCTACAGATGTTACTGACATCTCTTAATCCTTGGGGTCTCCATTCTAACTTTAGCTTTACCTCCACAGCTTTATCCATTTCCATTTATGGGCAGCATGCAAGAATTCCTACACTGCTACACTTTGCCTGACTTCCCCAGTACTGCTTTGAAATATCAGTAAAAACCTCCATGACCCCCTAACTCCAGCATCTTGATTTCCTGCAGAACAGCACTATAAGGATGATGCCAATGTCTGCTTCCAGTTCAAGCAGAAGCTATTCCCCCCTGGAAGAGTGCTTTAGTGGCCTATGAATGTCCAGGTGGCTAGGCACTAGAGAATAAATCACAAATCATGAAGAAACAACTTCCTAGGCACCCCTGTAGGAGCAGGTGCCCCTATTTCTCCTCAATAAGTTTTATATGCTTCAGTCTGCAATGGCCATGGTCATGTTAATTTCTGACATGTCTTCAAAGCCTCATTCCTATTGTCTCTGTGCAAAATACTTAGCTTCTCTTAGTGGCTGTAACATCTTTAACAACTACATGCTTCTTGGATTCAATTTTATACATACTTTCCTGCAAAAACTGAAAGTGTTTTAAATCTTTCTTCCCTGATTTGTTTACTGATTCCCATAGCAAACCTGGCTAAAATCTGCAAGAACTACCATGGATGTTGTGCTGCCTTGAAATTTCCACTTCCAGATTAATTAGTTAATTACCTTTAAATGCAGCATCACAGAAATGCTCAGGACATGGAAAAAATGTAAAGTTCTTTGCCCTCATAAATGTAAAGCTCTTCCCCTCATAAACCTATGGGAATAGTCTTTACTATCTATATTCCTACTGCAACTTTGATCTCCTGAGCTCCCACCAAAAGTCTCCCATTAAGCTCTGATTACAACATTGGAGAACTTCTTCATCTTGCATCTCCAAACTTTTCCAAATTTTTCCAACAAACCAATTCCAAATGTTTCTGAAACACATGGTCAGTTTGGTCATAACAATGACCTCACTTCTCCGACCAATTACTTTTTAGCAAACTTTTAGTCACTATGGCCAAAAACATGGCAAGATCAACTTAGAAAAGAAAAAATACTTTTGTGCTCATGAGTTCAGAGGTTCCACCAATATTCCACCAGCTCCACACAGCACAGTTACCCTTACAAATTATTAATCCATTAAATGACTTAAGTCACTGATTAGGTTATAGTTTTACAGTCTAATTATTTCACCCCTGAACATTCCTGCATTTTCCTGTATATAAACGTTTGGTGTACAACTAATATCCATACCATAATAATATCTTACTGTGTCTAGCTTATAAATTAAATTTTGTCATAAGCATATATGTATAGTACATACGGGTTTAGTTCTATTTATGATTTTAAGCATCTTGGAACATTTTGGAATAATCCATCCATTGAGAAGAGAGTACTAATTGTATTGGACATGTGGCCCAGTGGTAAGTACATGTTTAGCATGAGTGAGGGCCTAATTTTGAGGCCCTCAGCACTACACACAAACAAACACACACACAATACAACACATACACACATACAAAGGAGACTATACTCATCAGAGCTTGTGTTTGAGGAAATTAACTGCAACTGCTAAAAGATCCATTCAAAATTATGAGAGGAAACAATGTCCCAAAGTTACACAAGTCTGGTAATATTTTCTAATCTCATTCTTCAGAATAAAAAATCCTACAATTCATGGATTACCAGGTAGGATCCATATGAACATTATTTCTTCAGTAGTGACAAAAATCAGTCTAAGACTAAGTGGGTTTTGATTCTACTAAATAAAAATTCTGAATCTGCATGTGAGAGAGGCTATAAGCCCACAAATGAAAGACATCAACTAATTGAAACCTACCCAGAAATATCAGCAGAAAGAATTGGTAGACAACAAGATCAACACAGTTATTACAAATCCATTACATACATTCAAGAAGCAAGATGAGACATTGAACATGTTAAGCAAAGACATGACGGATATTAAAAGCCTCTATAGGTGAAACTGCATAACCTAAACTTTTTTTTAAAAAAAGGCACTGGATAAGATTAAACATATTATAGACATCATAGGGGGAAATTATGTTTGCAGAGAAAGAAAAATTCTCCAAAAAAAAAAAAAAGTCCTGGAAAAGAAAAACAGGTGTTAGTATGTCATGAGAAACTCTAAATATTCCCAAAGAAAAAACTCTGGAAAACTTAAAAAATAAATTAATTAAATTTAAAAAATTGTATAGTTTGAGATATTAGGTATGATAAAAAATTGCAAATTTGTTGAAAAATGTTCAATATAGAATTCTAAGGGTTAAACAAATACCCTGTTCAAAAAAAAAAAAATCTTCACAAGAAAGATCACAATAAAATTACTCAAAAACAATGATAAAGAGAAAATATTTAAAATGAGCCAGGGGAAAAAGGCATACATATTCAGGAATGAAGAGACTAACAACAGCAGGCTTCTCCTCAAAGTCCAAGTCAAGAAATAATACTGAAAGAAAAAATAAAATCAGATGCCGGGGCACATTGGCCACAGCTGTTATCCCAGGGGCTTGGGAAGCTGAGACAGAAGGATCATGAATTCAAAGCCAGCCTCAGCAACTATGAGGCACTGTGCAACTCAGTGAGACGCTGTGTCTAAAAAGGTACAAAATAGGGCTCAGTGTGTGTCTCAGTGGTCCAGTGCCCCTGAGTTCAATACCTAGTAACCCTCCAAAATAAAAAAAATAAATAAAATTAAATAAGATTATTTAGATTGTATATCCATAAAAAAAATTACAAAACCAAAGTGAAACAAAGACATCATCATCTCTTGTGGTCTCTTATTACAAGAAAGGTAGAAGGAAGTTTTTCATGCAGGACGAAGTGATGATGTCAGTGATGAGAATTAATGAGGGCCAAGTTCTTTCTCCCCAGATGTTGAAGATTGAACACCTGAGAAAGGCCAAGGCAAGTGTAGAAAGCAAGTTTGATTTAAAGGATAGAACAGAGATAGACTTTGCCACAGAGAAAGGGCCCCAGAGTTGGGTGTCCAACAAAGTGTAGTTGTCCTGCCCCTTTTATCCATTTTAGGTTTCCTTTGTTCTCATGCCTGCCTTCTCCTCTTATCTCGCCTACATAACTAGTGACCAAAAGGTAAGCCAAAAGGTGAAAAAGAAGCTTTCCAGGAGTGCCTCTTGAATCAACCCCCATCTTTTTGACCTAATAATTCATTACGTATTGACTGCCTTTTTGTCCGCCCCCCACCTGCCTCAGTGATACCAGCTAGAAATGGGAATGTATGCACTGCAGCAAACGGAATCATTTTAGGAGTGGTTGAGATATATATATATATATATTTGAGAGAGAGAGAGAATTTTAATATTTATTTTTTAGTTCTCAGTGGACACAATATCTTTGTATGTGGTGCTGAGCATAGAACCCGGGCCACACGCATGCCAGGCGAGCGCACTATTGCTTGAGCCACATCCCCAGCCCAATATATATATATATATATATATATATATATATATATATATATATAAAATTTTTGATCATTTATATGATTTTACATGAATATACATATGAAAAAGTTTGTAGAATTGTGCACATAATGAACATGTCCATCTATATATCATTAGGGTTTTAATAATGGAAAGGAACAAAGATATGTCAATTATCTTAAACATATTTAAAAAGGAAAAAAATTACAATGTGCCAAAAATTGTTGTAGGCACACTAAACCATAATAGGAAACCATAGTAACCACTCTAAATACATAATACATGATGAGGGAGATACTCAGACCAAATATAAAAAACCACCATGTGGGAAACCACATCTCATTTCCTCTCTTGGAAGCAGCCCATTCCACACACCTCAGATTGTTACTATCATTTCATTAAATAAATTTTTTGTGCTTCTATTTAGGAAAAAAAAACGATATTTAAGGAAGAAATAATTTATTTTCTTTACTATTTTCTTCCATTTGGGCATGCCAAGAAAAGAAAAGTACATATTAAAGATTAACTGCAAGCAAATAACCTATCATTTAAGATACCGTTCCAAGTTTGATACCTACCAGGATATCCTTGTATAATATACAAAGAGTACTTTAATTTCCTCTTATACTTATGAGTGTATAAATTTTAGTTGTTCTTCATTCTAAGAAAAGGAAATACTATAGATATAAAGAAAAGGACACAGAAATCATGTAAATATCACAAGAGTAAGTGAATGCAAATATTTCATATGTCTATATTGTTTAGGATCAAGGTTAATGTATGAAAATATTTCTTCGTCGAAATTTATATGTCAATTTACTCTTAGGAATGCATTTTTATATTAAAATTTATTTCACTTTAAAATCATCTGTGTTTGAAAAATTCAGCTTTCTGTCTGTTTTTGTTTAGGTAATAATACACTAGAGAATGGCTCCCTAGTTAGAGCTGAGCAAAACAAAAAACTCACATCACTAAGTACTACACATCTTTATATGTATATGGTGTTGTAATATGTGATTTGGGGTTGAAAAAATGAGAAATGAACAGAGGAGTGATAATATAAGGCAGTCTAAAAATTTAGGCCTGTGCTGATCTTGATTGATCTAATAATATTTACTAGAATATAGAAATGGTCATATATTAATATATTCTATGTGCAATGCTTCATGAATATTTTTAGTTTATATCTCTGGGGAGACTTTCAGTGACAGTGAAATCAAGAATTACTCCTTGATAACCATCTAAATATTCAATGTATTCTCTATCAAAATCTCAATGTTTTTTTGAATGAATAGAAAATGTATTCTGAAATTTTTATGAAATCTCAAGGGATCTTGAATAGAAAAGAAGAAAAAGGAGAAGAAAGAAAGAAAAGGAATAAAAATGGATTATATCTTCCTTTCTGATTTCAAACCTGGTTACAAAACTACATTAATCAAAACAGTGCAACCCTGACATAAATTTAGGTGTATAAACCAATGAAATAACAGAGAAAGCCCAGAAATAAAATTTTGCATATATGTTCAAATCATTTCAATAAGATTATGATGATTCAACAGGGAAAAGAGAGTTGTTTGTTTGTTTGTTTGTTGTTTTTCTTCTTTTAACAAATTGTGTTGACAAGACTTAATAGGGTAGCTAGTGTTGTAGCTCAGTAGTAGAGCATGTGCTTAGCATGCATGAGGCCTTGGGTTCAAGGCCCTGGGTTCAATCCCTAGGTTTCAAATAAATAAATAAATAAATAAAAATAGAAAGAATCAGTTTGGTCTTTGTTCCATGTAAAAAATTAAATTCCAATGGATCAAAACCCTAAAGGTAAGACTAAAATTATAAAATTTACAAGAAGACAAAGGAAATGTCTTTATAACCTTGGAATTAAAAAGAATGCCTTAGATATAATGCCTAAACCACAGGCAACCAAAGGAAGAACAGATAAATTGACCACATCAAAATTTCAAACTTCTGGACATCAAGAACTCAATCAATATAGAGTGTAAAATGAATCCCCAGAAAGACATAAAATACTTGCAAATCATATATCCAATAAAGGATTTATATTTAGGATATATAGGGAATGTCTGAAATTCAAAAACATAAAAATAACTCAATTCAAAAATGAGTAAAGGAATTTAACAAATATTCTCCCAAAGGAAAAATTATATATGGAACATATATATGTATAGGAAATCTATGCAATTAAAAAATGAATAGGTATTTAAAGCTATGAGTTTCTATCTTTTACAAAAATCACTGTATTAATCATAGCCTTACCCATTACTAAGGTATCTGTCTTCACTTAGGTAAAAATATTTTAATAGAATCTATCATTTAGAGTTATGACATATTCTGGCATATGATCCAATGAGATATACATAGGCACACAAACACACACAAATATACACACACATAAATACCTAAGTGCATAGACACAATGTATATTACATGAAATGTACATTAAAATAAATTTGCTGGGCACTGTGGAGCACACCTGTAATCCCATCGGATTGGGAGGCTAAGATAGGAGAATCACAAATTCAAAGCCAGCCTCAACAAAGACAAGGTGCTAAGCAACTCAGTGAGACCCTGTCTCTAAATAAAATACAAAAGAGGGCTTGGGATATGGCTCAGTGATAGAGTGCAGCTGAGTTCAATCCCTAATACCCGAATAAGATAGATAGATGATAGATAGATAGATAGATAAATTTAACAGGGCAGTTTGCTGAATCATTATTTATAAAAGAGCTAATTGTAAGGAATTATTTAGCAGTTTGGTTTTGTAAAAGAGTATATACCATTCCCTTTTACTTAACCTTAATATTTATTAAGAAAGTATTATAAGCCAGGCATTATGCAATGAGCAATATATGCATCATTTTATTTGATTATAAGTTATCTGTATTATCCTAATTTTGTTTGGATTTGGAAATGGATGGTTGGAGAAGTTAAATAACTTTCCAATGTTTATACAACATAAAAGAAAGAAAATAAGAATTCAAACACTTGTTTTTCTTGTGACCATTACCATCAATGAGTATACTGACTTAAATCATTATTTTTCTCATTGATTAAAGCACTCTGAATAGGTGAAAGGTGCATCTAGAAAGTAGACTCAGAAGGATAACAGAGCAACAAATAAGAATTGAGTGAAATAAATTTGAAAATTCAACAATTATCCCAAATCTATGCTTCAAATGGCATGTGTAGCTTTCCTGAACCAGGAAAGCTACACATGCCATTTGGTTATCGTATCATACTGTTCTATTTGAAGAAGAAGATTGCATTTAAAATGGATCACCATTAAAATACAAAACATTGTTACAATATGGCAAACTATGACATCTCTAGGCCACAAATATGAAGAAAATGAGATATTCAAGACAGAATGTGCGCTTCACTGCTGTAGGGTCTCTGTCCTTGTGTTCCTTCCTACGTATCAATCATGACTTCCTAGTAATAGTTCTGATTCACATTTAATATTATGATGTCAATGAAAAAATTTTCTTCACCTTCTTTTGATTCTATATTTATCTGTTTTCTTACAGTAGAAGTTTTTTTTTTCTTATAACATCATTTACAGGTTTGTTTCCTTACTTTACCCACAATATTATGAACATAGTTTCAAAATGACAGTAGTATTAACTAATAATATATAGTCTAAGTAAATTTTATGATTAGATTACTGTATTGTTTTCATTATACTTATAGTAAATATTACCAGTAGAGTTAGTTTAATTTGATTTGAACTTTTTCAATGATTTTCTTTTTTGTTTCTTTTATTTTTAACATGAAATGAATTTCAAAAAAATGTAGGAGTCATCTTTAATAAATAATGGGAATCAACAGGCTAAAATCATCTATTTCCATGGTACTCAAAGTGTGGCCCAGCATCAGCCACATCCAGGAGATAGGTAGAAATGCAGAATCTTGGCCACATTCAAGACTTATGAATGTTTTAAAAATCTCATTGCCCCCATTATTCACCAGATCAATTATCTCAGAATTCCCATGACGTGGGAATTCTGCACATACAGATGAGTTGATAATTGTTTATACAGGTCCTCTTACTTCCAGCAAGAATCTCTGCCCCTCTTATAAAGCAGTTAAAAACTCTGGTCCCATAAAATAGAGGTACTTTCTGGACACTGTACAATTTTTACATGTTTCTAATCTTTTCTTATTGTATTTAAATGAAATGGATATAAAAATCCTCCCCTCCTGGAGAATAAAAACTCAATATCTATAGTACATAAGTGAGGGAGTTTTAATTTATTCTTATAAATTAATGTTCAAGCTTATCTTGTTGCTGTGCTATTATATTACTAGATATAATTTATTTAATTATATTTTCCATAATTGTATCCAGCAATGATATTTCATTTTAAGCCTTAGGAAAATCTGTGACATAAAAGTCAAGAATTGAATATAAAAATCGAGACTCAGAAGGCTTGTTTGTTTTTAGTTTGTTAATAACCTGCCCTAACTCTTACAACTAATATTGCTAGAGATGGTTACCAAAACCAAATCCATGATACTCCAAAACCCCCAAACTTTGCAGACTATGGTACTGCTTTCTATTACATTAAATGTAAATGATCTCAATGTAGCTATGCAGAGAAATACATTGGCAAAAATTATAAAAACTGACCCAACTATATGCTACTTCTAAAAAACTTACTCCAAGTATAATGTACAGAAAAAAGTATAATGATATAAAAAAGGTGAAAAAATTATATCATGCAAATGTTAATCAAAAAATTGGAAGTGTGTGTATATATGGTTCAGATATAGTAGTTTTCAAAGACAAGGAAATTATCTGAGACATGTAGGGACACTATGTAATAATAAAATTTTCAATTCACTCAGTTAATATAGCAATTCTAAATGTGTATGTCAGCCAACAAGCAACAGAGCTGCATAATATCTACAACATATACTGATAAAATCAAAAGGAGAACTAGACAAATCCAGAGCTATATCTAGCTCTCTCTCAACAATGAATAGAAAAACTTTACAGAAAATCAACAAAGATATAGAAGACACCATTAAGTTGCATAATGTAAATGACATTTACAGAAAACCTCCATGCAAGAACAGTGGAATACGTATATTTTTGAGCATCCATGAGACAAACATTTCTGAAATGACAAACTAATAAAAATGGAAAACAGACTAGTGAATGTTCCTGCTACAGGGGAAGACACTGATTGGACAACATAAGGAAATCTATGTTTTTTAATATCATGTTCATCCAAAGTGTATCATAGTTAATCTCCTATGATGATGCACTATAATTTTGCAAGTTGTTATTGCTGAAGGAAACAGGGTAAAGAATAGATGAAATCTCAACTATTATTTCTTATAACTGCACTTTTAAATCAACTTTTAAAAATATGTTACAAAAAAGTATGAATCAAATATTTAGGTAATGGAAATTTATTAAATAGTGCTTTTTATTCTAGAATGATTTATAAAAATAGAGGTAGAAGTTTGAAGGAATAGACATATTTGCTTTGACTTCTACATTGTGTTGGATGTTAAGGAGCATATAACCTTGAATTAAATTTTATTTGATCCATTTCTAATGAAATATGCTTAAGTAAACAACTTGAGAATTTACCATTAAAGCAGTGCTTTTATTCTCACTTTTGAAATTACCTTCAAGTTAGGAGCTTGGCTAAGAACAAATACCTAGGGATGAATCATCAATCATCTTCTAACTTAGATAAATTGGTTAAAATCAGAGAAAAATGTCTTAAATTTCAGCTTTAGGAATACATTCTTCCAAGTATAATGCTGAATAATTTTCAAGCTTACTCTTTAAGAAGGTTTGATTTGCACCTAAAAGCTTTGAAAAGCCCATCTTGATCATTACATGTTCACTGTGTTTAGTATAATTGTCCTAGAAACATTTTCTTTTCTCTTCATTTGAGCAGTATGTGCTGCCTGTATCTTTCAGCACTCTCAAGAGCTGCATTTTCATAAAAGTACTGAGCTCTGAATTTGGAATTCAGGTACATAACTGGGCACAAAGACAATGAACTGGAATATCTGTATCAGTCATACAGTGAGGTCTTCCACAGTGCAAACACTTAGCTAGCTGTCAGGTTAAGTAAGTGCCTCAAGCATGTGACTAAATTTGGATATGATCACCTTCAATTTTTGTTACAAATGGTGCCAATAATAGCACCCCATCAAGTATTTTATATAGTAAAGCCTATCTGACTGATTTCTTTGGCTCTAATTCCTCACCTTTCTTACCCCATCCTCTACCTACACATCCATCTCTACTGAAATTAGCATAATCACCCCAATCCGATTTAAAATGACAACTGCCACCAAAGAAACAAATAGCTACTAAGGATGTTCCAAAGAGTGAAACTGAATTCAACATGCTGTGTGCTTTCATCTACTGCAAAAATTTATAGATATTCATATTTCCAAAATTAAAATTTTCTATTGTTCACATGTCCAAGAGATTTTAATCTGTCCCTAAAAAGGAAAGTACATTAACATTTTGTGAATGCTTTTCCTGATTGCATAGCTCTCTTTTTTTCTCCCTCTGTCCATTTTAAGGGATCAAACTGCAAACCTTAATCATGAAAAACAAAACAAAACAAAAAACAAATAGTGCTTTCTGTGCTGGAACTGCAATCTCTCAGCATATTTTTCCCCTAAGTGACTTGAATTTTGTGCCAAATCCTAGATAATTGACAGATTTATGCATGTGCATAGTGGCTGGCTTGGTGCCGTTTCTCTCCTGCAAGGAAGTGCTTCTAAAATGTCTTAAGGCTCAGCCAGAAGCTTTAGCACATTTTTTTTTGAGCAGGAAGTTGGACTCATTGTAGTCCTAAAAGAAGCCTGCTGGTGAATGAAGTCATAATGCTGTAGAAGTGAGGCCACTGCAGGTTAAAAAAGAATAAAAGTGCCATTGCTTTGTGTCTGGCAAGCCGTAGGTCATAAATGCATTGCTAAAAAACAAAGAAATAAACAATTCAACACACAGCAAGAAAAGATATAAACCTCATACTTCTATAAACTCTTCTGATTCAGTTCACTTGCTTTCTGGATCTCATAGAAAAGTTAAACTAATGTTTTTTTACCCTATTTTACCTAAGTAAAAGTAAAGATGGTGGAGTGAACTAAGTGAGTAATATCTTGCCAGCCTTATGTTAAAAAAATAAAATAAAGATCCAATGGTAGCAATTTAGTATTTAACATTCATTGTTCAAATGAGGCAGATTCACTTTGATCTTTTTCCTACACTCCATTTCAAGATCAATACCTTGAATAAACATACCAGAGGACTTAGCCTTCAATCTTTACTAGGATAACCACATTTATTTTAATAATGATTTGACTCTAGTATTTGCATAATTTATATACATTGTTTTATTTTACTTAAAATATTTTACTTACACTGTAAGTTTTTTGACTAACTATAATATGAGCAATATTTCATGCTCTTAAAAGAACAAATGGAGAATTTTGATTCTATATCAATGGGCATTCTTGTGTTCTAAATTTGACTATTAAAGGAATTAATCCTAACAATTGAAATATTTTCTTAAGTATTTCTTACATGCTAAATAATATTGTACATCTTAATAAGATTCAAAACACCTAAGAGATATTCTCAGATTTTTAGAAAGGTCACTAATCCTGACATATAAAATAGCTAAATTTGTCACAAATTTTATATTCCAGAAGAGTAGGAGAGATTCAGAAGAAAAGAAAGAAAGATTAAATGTTCAGGAAAGAAACATTAAATTTAAATATGGATTTATGAAGTTTTCCCCCCACTGGGTAATTGCTAATGTAAATAGAAAAAAAGAATAACACATTGACACTGTCATTATAAAGCTTACAATCTAATAGAAGAGATTGAAAATGAGATAACTTTGGAGTAAGTTTGCTTGAAAGTAAATTCACGTAAGTAAAATACTGTATAATTTCAATTCATATCATACTATGGTAGTTCAAGAAGGGAGAGGAAATTTTTGGCTAAGGGAGTATTAGTGTAACCTGTTATGTCAGATACTGAAACACGGTAGAAGGAAATCACTGAAGGAAATGACATTATGGTCAGTGGGATTATATGAATGGAGATGTGGAGGGGTGTTTCAAGCATACATAGAATTACGAGTCAAATTTAGCTAGAAAATCAGCTAAATTTATTGTGAAGTGGTGAGGAAAAAAAAGTGCAGGGATTTACTTGGGTCATATTAGAGAATTGCTTAAATTCCTGGCAAAGGATCCAGGAGGTTGACTGATGGAAACATTTCTGTCATCCAGCTCTCATAAAGCTATACGGAAAATTATTTCACAACTATACTATGCTGCAATAATACAACTGGAAAAAAAAGTGCTGAATTTATTTTAAATTTTACAAGTCCAACTTAATGAATTCAAGTTCACAGTTTCAAGAAACAGTGCCTTACAACTTTTGAAATTTGAGAAAAAAAATGTGACATTTTTCACATCTCTTTTGCTTAGTTACATTGGGTACGGATCTCATTTGGAGTTCACTCACAGTGAGCATGGTTAAAATGTCAAATTTTAATGTAAACCAACCATATGGAAGAAAAGAAACTTGAACCAATTTAATTGAATAATTCAGTCTTAGCCCTACCCTTCAAACATTTTCCTAAGGACATAAGTTTTACTTTGCTATTATTGTTATTTAACTTTAAATATGGATTTATGAAGTTTTCCCCCCACTGGGTAATTGCTAACGTAAATAGAAAAAAGAATAAGACATTGACACTATCATTATAAAGCTTACAATCTAATAGAAGAGATTGAAAATGAGTTTAAGGTATGGATGAGTATAAGATTCCAAAAAATCATAATAATAACAAAATAAGAACTCTATAAATCACATCTGAAAACTTAGAGCAGAGGTGACCCAAATGGAGAGCATTTAGATTCCTATTTAATTAAACAATAAATAACTTGAAATATATCCTAAATGAATTGACTGAAGCAATTAATGTATATATGACAGCGGAATGCATTACAATTCTTATTACAAATATAGAGCACAATTTTTCATATCTCTGGTTGTATACATAATATATTCACATCAATTCATGTCTTCACACCTGTACTTGGATAAAAATGATCATCACATTCCACCATCATTAATTACCCCATTTCCCCTCCAACCCTTCTGCCCTATATAGAGTTTTGTAGTTTTTTTTTTTTTTTTTTTTTTTTTTTTTTTTTTTTAAGTTCATTCACATCTTTCAATACTATTGATGCTGGTTTCTTCATTGGCTAGTAAATATTTTTTTTCAGATTGATAAATGGGAGAGTATAACATAACAGAGGGAGGTTGAAGGATATCCAAAACCCAGGACTCTCTGATAGAAAATGTTAAATTCAGTTGCAAGTCTGACCTACAATAATGGTATTGCTCATAATATCATTAGATTACAATTCTAACATATTACTCTGTAATCACATTAATATATTTCAAATTCATCAGTGAACTGTAAACTTTTGTATCATTAATAACTAACAAAAGTATTACGGATATGTGTCAAAGTTTTTTGTCCAATATCAAGGCCAACAATATCAAAGAAAATTAATTTTGCTTTTTTAACCAAGGCAAGAGTTTAAAAAAATTTCTCAAATGTGACACACATCTTTTTTTATAAAATAGTCACTAACATGGGTCACATAGTAGGTCACAAAGTGTGTTTAACCCTAAGCTATTCATCTATTGCCATAAAACTTTTGTTTGTTTGTTTTGCACATAAAATAGCATGTAACACAGTTCACACAGTAAGTTCAAAACTGTGATTTACCCCGAGGCCATTTGTCTATTCACATATTCATAGAAAAATCACTATGAACATATGTAATGGATGCAAGTATGGAGAAGTGATTAAAAAATAAAATTTCATTTTTATATTCTCTCTTCTTTACAAGCTCTCCCAACAGACACTAAGATTTTACCTTTTGATTATTTCAAATAATTGACTGTTTCTGATCTTCCTGACTACTCACATCATTCTGGTTTCTATCACTTATCATTTTGATTTCTGAAATAATCTAATTTCAGTGTTCCCATAACTTTGAAAATTTATCTCAAAGGTAGAATTTTCACACAAAGTATCAAAATCTTTGCTTCCTATGTAAAAAAAAAATGATGTAAAGAAAATCTAATTTCTTAGTGATGGTTTCACCAATATGGTTGCCTGTCTCCAGTTCCCCCTTATATAATCCCTACAAGCATGCTCTTCTGTAAACACTTTGTATTTCAGTCTCTAATTTTTTTCACTCATGTCCCTTTGTTATCACTCCATGAATTATTTTGGCAGACTTCTACTGTAAGACTCCTGTTTGTTCCCAAAATCCTTATATAACTTTCCACTGTAGCACTCCTGATTTTTTCTATATTTTGTTTACTCATTTCTCTCAACGTTGAACCATGAACTACTAATTGCATAAAATCATCTTTATCTTTGTATCTGAAAAATCAAGGACAGTACATGGCAATTGAATAGGTTCTTAATATTATTTGCAGAAGGAAAGAATAACAGCTTCCAGAATCACCCCGTCATATCATACAAATCATACATGGAGTTTTCTAACACTGGTGACTTGTTCTATTGTTGAAAATGTTTACAAAATAATGAAATTGTATTGGTTAAGTGTGTGTGTACTCCCTACTGGACAGTGATCTTTCATAAAATTATTGTCTTCTTTACTATCTTATACAATACCTGTATGGGTGATTCACCCTAAACAGAGGTATTCATTGATTACTGAATGATTGTTCAAGTTCTCTATTAAGGCAAAACCATTTATAAAGAGAATTCTTCTGGCATTTGCTTAACTGATTATCACATATTACACAAGGCTTTCTTCTTTGCTTGTATAAATGAGAGTTTGGGTTAGACATCTCCTATTTGCACACTTTCCATTACATGATCTTAAGTTGATTAATTTACATTCCTGACTGTGCGCATATATATTGGACTCCCTCCTTTCAGCAATATGGATCATTATGTTCATGGTTCTATAGAACAATTATAATTTTTTTCCATATACATTATAATCATATGCCAAAAACAATCACTAAAATATAAAATGAGAAATATCCAGAAAAAATATAATATTCAAAGAATATAGTCATGTATCTATACTTACTTTGTTAAATTCTGACTTTATGTTTTTGTACAGTTCTGTGCCTGTGATAAATCACTCTTCTGTCCTTCACTCTCATCAACTATAGTAAGATATTCGTAGCATCTAAATTCTTTAGTTCTGTGAATAGCATCATTTCACTCATATAAAAGGACCTCACAAAATTTCTTCAAAGTTAGAAAATGTTGATAAATATAAGCCATAATTATTTATGTTGATCAAATCAACATGTTATGAAGCTTAATTGATTTAAATGATGCCATGTGGGAGGATGTTTGGTTTTAAATGCATTATTTCAAAATCTTCAGAGTAGTGTATTTCATGTCCCAAACATCATATTTGCCTGTATCAAATACATAATAAATACAATAATTAAGTACATAAACACAGAGAGTAGTTATTAACTAGTTAGGTCCAGCACATCTGATAATAGTAAAAAGGGCAGGTATTGTTATGTGTAAAAATCTTCATTAAATTTTCACTTTGAAATATTTAACTGTTTGGTTGTTTGTTGTTTTTTAACTATATTTCCTGAACTTGATAAAAGCATTCCAGTAGTGATGATCTGTATAAATTTTCAATAAACCACATAATTTGCATTTTCATTTTAAGAAAAGTCAAATACCAATATGCTATTGTTTTCATTTGGTTAGACTGTACATGGTAAAATGATATTTGACCTTCTTTAGAGATTCACAAATACATGAGAAAAATTATCAAACATTAAATTAGAAAAAAAAGTGAAGCTCTGCTGAATACAGTGGTAGCATTGTAATATATATATATATATATATATATATATATATATATATATATATATATATATATACATATATATACATATATAAATTATCTAGCCATTGGTGCACACCTGAACTCCCAGTGACTCAGAAGACTGAGGCAAGAGTATTGCAAGATTGAAACCAGCCTCAACAATTTACTTACTGAGACCCTCACTTAGTCTTAAGCTTAAAAAAAAAAAGAATAAATAAAAAATAAAGAACTGAGATTAGATCAGTGGTAAAGCACCCTTGGGTTCAAACTCCAGTTTAAAAAGAAATCCTCACTGAATTAAAAATAGTGTTTAATTAACAATGACTTAACAATAGTTTGACTCATTGATTTTTCATCTTTATGATGCTTTCAAAGTATTTTAGTCAGTTTTTTCACTTCTGTGACTATAAAAACCTTACAAAAACAACTGTAGAGAAGAAAAGTTTATTTGGAGGCTCATGGTTTCAGCAGTCTCAGTCCATAGACCACTGGCTCCATTCCTTGGGGTATGAGGTGAAGCAGAAATCTTTGTAGAAGAGTGTGATGGAGGGAAGCAGCTCACATGATGATCAGTAAGCAGAGAGAGACCCACTCATTAGATATATATCCCAAAGGTACAGCTCCATGACCCACCATCTCCAGCCCAAACCTACCTGCCTTCAGTGACCACTCAGTCAATTCCATTAGGTGATTAATTCACTGATTGGGTCAAGGCCCCCATAACCCAATCATTTCTCCCATAAACCTTCTTGAATTGTCTCACACATGAGCTTTTGAGGGACATCTCACATTCAAACCATAACAGAAAGTGATACACATTCAGTGTATTACTCAGCCAGCAATAATAGATACGCTCTTGCAGTGCTGGATATTGAGGGCAAGCAACAGCTCCTCAGCCCACAATAGTTAAGATAAACCATTGTGAAGTCAAACCACTGTTAAGTCATTGTTAATTAAATGCTATTTTAATTCAGTGAGGATTTCTTTTTAAACTGGAGTTTGAACTTTGGGGTGCTTTACCACTGATCTAATCCCCAGTTCCTTTGTTTTTTATTTTATCTTTTTTTTTTTTTTTTTTAAGCTTGAGTCTAAGTGAGGGTCTCAGTAAATTGCTGAAGCTGATCTCAATCTTGCCATAATCACAAGGGTACACAACTCTATGGTTTACCGTTTTGCTGAGCTATAATATTCAGTAGGTTAGGTGTACAAAATTACAAAACTTTACAGCTTGCAATGGGTTTATCAAGACAGAACCCCATCATATCCACATGTGAATCTTTATAACACTAAGATGAAAGTGTCTAAAAATTCTTTATGAACTGTGGAGTCACTAGTGTTAGTTTCTATTATTTAGCTCTCTGAGGCATGCATAAATGAATCTTGAGGAATTCACATCAGTAGATTGGTTTGGGTCACTAAAGAAAAATTTATGATCTGAGCTTTGGAAAAGGGATCACACTGAACTGAGCAATATATTTAAGCTGAATTCAAAGAGCAAAGAGGAAAAGAAACACAGAAAACAACTGTTTAGTAGAAAGAGGGTAAAGATGAGTATATCAAGTTTCAAAGGAATTTAGAATCCATAAAAACTATTTATGGAGAGCAATGTAATAAAAACCAAAGAAAATAAATTTTTGTTAATATATTTTAAACTGCTATAAAGAAAATGAGTGCAAAACCATCTGAGTGATAAAATGAGAAATGATTATATTGTGGAACAAGAGAGAAGGGACAGGAAAAAAACGGATAGAGTTAGACATTTACATATGTTAGTCAACTGTGGCTCTATTATATATTCTTTAGTATTGTGAAAGGGGATTATTATTATAATAAACAAAAGATGATAATGCACTCATTAGTGAAACCTGACAAAATTCAGTGTAAATAGAGGGATCCAGCTGCAGCATGTAAGCAAATGTTTATAATTTATTTTAAAACTCTTGCTTCTGGAAGATATTCAAGCCATTAATGGTAAATAATTTTATATGTCTTTGCTTAAAATTAAGAAAAATTGCATCTTTATATAAGACTCCTTAATTAAATGAAATAAGTGAGTTGAAGAGCAGAATTAATCAATTACTCATTTTTATCACAAATGTGGTTGTCTACACTTTTTATTCTATATTCATTTTAATTTTTAGAATAAGTCATTTAGGGACATCTTTATTTTCACATGAAAAAAGTAGGAAGGTAGAAAAAAATGACATATTAGGTATGAGTAAAAATTATTTACTTTTCATTTTATTTTACACTTTACAAGGTTCTCAGGAGTTTCCTTTAAGCTAAATCAATCCTAAATCTAGATTTTATGGTAATATAACATAGAATATTTCTGTCATAGAAAATTGAATGATATAATTATATCATAATCTATGATATTTTCTCTGTATTTCTTTGCTAAACAGTTTATTAATATTCAACTTCTTGGTACTTGATGTGATCCATGAGGGCATTCATTCTTGGGTAGTCCAAAACTATCCTCATTGTATCCTTCACGAAGAGAGTATCCAATCCAATATTTATACCAAAATAGACATATTTTCAAAGGAGTTATTTAATACAGAAATGCCTCAATGTTTCCACCTCAAAAAGTTCTATTTGCCTCTATGAAAATAATTCATACAAATAAAATGTCTCAAATGGGACATTTTTTTCTATTCCGAAAGGAACCCTAATCAACCAAAAAACTAAAGACACAAAAAGCATGCTATAATAAAACTTATTAGATGTCAACAAATTTCTAGGTGGGGTAATTTTTTAAAATAATAACTATAAAAAATAAATCTTTTTTTTTTTTTCTTTTCAGACCTGTTTTTTGTTCTGAACTCAATTCAATGACTTCACTCACATAATTAATTTTTTTCTTGCCTAGTGGTTTGCCACTGTTATGATTTAGATATTTGATGTTCCCCAAAAGCTCATGAAATGTTTAAGTTATAAGAGTTTTGACCTAAAAAGTGCATTGATCCCCTGATATGGATTCACTGGATGATAACTGTAGGCAAGGAGTGTGATTAGAGAAGGTGTGGTCCATGGACATGTGCCTTTGGAGTTTATATTTGGTTTGTGGTGAGGAAAGAACTAGCTCTCACTCTTGCTCTCTCGCTCTTGCCCCTTGTTTTCTGGTGCCATGCCCCCTGCTGGTTTCCTGTGCCATACACTTCTGCCATGATATTCTGCCTCACTGCAGGCCCCAAGGATTGGAGTCAGCTGTATATGGACTGTAAATCCCAAATAAACCTTTTTCCCCTTCAAAATCATTCTCCCCAGGTTTTTGGTAACAGCAATAAAAACCCTGACTAAAACAGCCGCCAATATACTTGTCCAAACATATATAAAATCATTAAACATAGAGATGCCTGAAAATATTTTTCATGATACAACATCCCTGGTTTCTGTCTGACAGCTGAAAGAGCTTCATTGTTTTTCTTTTTTTTTTTTTCCACTCCTGAATAGTGCATAGAAAGATGGTTGAGGTTTAAATTCCAACTCATCTAATTATTGCCTGTGCAACCGTGAATAAATCAACATAGTCCATACTTTGGTTTCCTCATCTGTTAAGTAGGGATAGGAACAGTATATAACACATGAATAAATGAGTTAATGTCTACATGCATTTCTTTACTTATGTATTTTTTTGTCTACAATAAACAGAATATTTTACTTTGTAGAATATTTAAACAATAAGACAGATGTTACTGAGTTATGTGTAATTTGGAGTATAATACACTAGAAAGGCCTAGACAAGGTTGCTTGACAGAAATGAAAAAACATTTGGATCTGATTCAATGTTGTTTCCATCAGTTTACTGTTAAATCAGAGAGTGGCTAAAAATTCTTGGTGCTCTTCATAGGAGGCACACCCCAACCCTGCCATTGTATGAGTAACCTGAATACTAAAATCCAGGATGTTCATTTGAAAATGCACTTGGGATCTCTACCTAAAATAAGGGAATTGAGATCAAATAGAGAGATTTTGAACCATGAAGTGCTTAATAGAAGATTCAAATGATCCTATGGTAAGTACTGTAAGTAGGGTAGCCTATGGTTTTCTCCAACTAAGGTAAAAAAGACCAAATTTGTATATCCTTCATAAAGCAGAGATTTGCTATGAATTTCTCCAGGAAAGAATTGTGTCCTTTAGAATGGTAATATAACCATATGGCCTACACTCCTAACAACTACAAAAAAAAAAAAAAAAAAATCCTCAGTCCTATAGGAAGATCTGGTGAAGTTCTCTGTCTCCTTGAACCCTGTCAAATTTGTGTTTTATAGGGATAACAAGGAAATTGCTAAGTGAGAGAAGCCAGAGACATTGGTTTGCTCAATTTTATATCATATGAAAGAAGACATTCTAGTGTTATGTACTTCCTATTTCTTAGTATATTATCAGGTTTATAGGGAATCAGTGTATAATGTATAATGTCATATTTAATTGTAGGCTTTCAAAACAAGTAGAAGAAACTTATTAAAAAACTTTTTTCCACTAATTTAAGCTAATAAAAAAGAAGATTATTCACATGTTCAAGAAGGTAGTGTTTTAGTCAGTTTCTTTTGCTTCTGTGACCAAAAGACCTGAAAAATAACAATTAGAAGATAAAAGGTTTATTTGAGAGCTCATGGTTTCCAAGGTCTCTGTCTATAAAAGGCTGACTCTGTTCTTCTTGGTTTGAGATGAGGCAGAACATCAAGGTGGAAGAGTGTGACTGAGGAAAGCAGCTGAGGACATGATTCTTAGAAGCAAAGAGAGACAGAGTACTAGAGACTCCCCTGACCATGGACAAAATATATACCTCAAAGGCATGCTCCCAAAGACCCACCACCTCCAGCCACATCCTACCTGCCTCCAGTTATCACCTAACAACACACCTAACAATACACTGATTAGGTTAAGGCTTTTATAACCCAATCATTTCACCTCTAAATCTTCTTGCATTGTCTCATACATCAACTTTTGGGGGACACTTCATATCTAAACCGCAACAGTAGTCAACAAGAAGACAAGAAAAAATGAACAACAGGAGATTTTCTATTTTAACCATTTACTCACTTTACCTTCCCCAGTAGAAGTACAAATGTTCCTATCACATTTCAAGCTAAGATTGGAGTGACTTAATGGATTTAACACAAAGACTCAGAAAACGACTCAAAATTCTAACAAAACTTGATTTTCTAACAAAAATTGATTTTTATAGTGCATTAATATCTACAGGCAGAATTTAGCATATGTTCTCACCTTTGTTATGGTTAGATATAAAGTTTACAAATAACTTGAGTGTAGTATATAATTTTAAAATATCTTCATTTTTTTTTAAGTTGAGTAGAAGTTTTATGTTTCATGCATATCATGTAAAGCCACTTCAATGGGTTAATCTAATGCCTGGCAGAGGCTATTCAACTATAAAATCTATGGTTTCCATAAAAGTGTATTAGACATAAAAATCCAACTAAAATAGTCCAGAGAGGTAAGCATGTTTAGAAATGTCTAAGAGAGAATGTAAAAGAGCAAACTTCCCTACAATGTTCAAATTCATTCATTTTGTTTCCCCACTCAGTTTACTTATGTCACTATAAAAGATCAAGAAAATTAATAAATACAAGTTCATAAATATAATATTCCATTTCTTCAATTTTTCTCAGTGTAAGCTTGAAATATTTTTTTGTTTGTTTTATGTATAAATAGTGAATTGCCTAATATATCTTCACATGAATTCTGAAAACAAGGACTGTAAGTTCAAAGAAAAATATTAAGCTTATACTTTTAGATAACAATAAAACAAATTAATTTTAAAACTTAAATGAAAATTCCCAGGTGTCAGACTAAACAGAGGAGGGATTTACTAGTTTTAATTGAATTTAGAATTTCTTGAATATTGCTATGAGCAGGAGAAAAATAAAAATCTTAAGGATGATCCCTGTAGTAAACACAGGAAGCTAATATTATTGAGCTGATCACTAACCCCAGAGAGTCTTTAGGAAACCAAATAACTGACCAAATGGACAAAAGGAACTTCAATTAAAGCATGAACTCATTTGATTTTAGAACATGCTTTCTGATTTTTAATTAGGACTCAACATTTCAAGACACAAAATTTTAATTTTGTTCAATGAATGATAATAATTTTAAAATGTATAAATTATACAATTGAGAAATCTTTATGACAAAAATGATCATTAGTGCTTACTAATTAGTGTCCCCCAAATATCTTCAAGTAAGCTCTGAGACCTCTGAGAGCTTGTAAGACCATGTCCCTAAAACTTCCCTAACTTGACCATAGTATACCAGTTAACCAAGGAGCTGCTATTGGAATCTTTTAGTCCCTGTCATCACAGTGATGTATTATTCAATATATAATAGTGTTTATTTTAAAATAACATATAGTAATGGTATTTATTTTTAAGATTAATAATTTGGAAAAATTAACTTAAACTCTGAAAGGGGGAAGACTGAGGAAGGAGCTAAGGAAAGAGAAATATGTCTGGATTTAAAATGAGAAGAGAGTTGGGTAAGTGAGGAATGTTCTACAAACTCTTTTTAATAATTTGAAGTTTTGAAAACTTATTGTGTGACCTCGTGGACATGTCATCATTTGGAAACTACAGGAGCAGGATAACAAAGCCTCACATGAATGCTGTGAAAACTGATTAGAAAATGTTAATAATGTACACTGAGTTCCTTAGAGAATGGACTCTAAATGCAGCACATTAAAAACAAGTGCACTGAGGCTCCTTTGGTCCCTAGCATGGTTGACAGGAATTTAGAATACCTCACATTTACAAAGGAAAGAAAGTAGTGACACACTGAGAAAAGAGAAATGGAATCTAACACAGAGAGCAGTCTACATTTGCAGTTAGACCCAGCAATCTGACAGAAAAAAAAAAAAAAAAAAAAACAGCTCTTGTGAACTAATTCAGCTAACAAGATTAAGAGCAGAGGACCTAAAATACCATACACAGGAAGTGAAGGAAGAAAGAAATTGAAAGCAAAGACTTGATAGCTGATGGAAGCCGAGCCTTCCAAATCAGTGAGCTTAGGGTTTGCTTCACAGTTGTGCCCATGAGAAGGATTTATTTCTGGCTTATACTTACTTTTGAAGTGAAAAAATTCTTAAACTAAAAGATCCAGGGAAGGTGGGATTGGGTAAGGAGAATGTGTGCCATTATCTGCAGAATTGGGGCAATAGTCAAAAATTTTGGTAGCAGAAACAAGTCTTTAAATTATACAGATTGAAGGATGTGAAAAAAAAAAATGTTTCTTCCATGTAGATGAGATTTTAATGCTTAAATTGCCTGAAACGATAATTGAGGTGATTTTCTATATATAAAATCTGAGTTGCCAGTTTTAGCAAAGTACAGAACACAAATTTAAAACTTAATTTCTGTTGAATAACTTTTAAAAAATATAAGTATGTCCCTAATATTGCATGGGATAAACGTATGCTAAGATATTATTTTCTGTTTATCTGAAATTTAAATTTAACTGACATCCTGCATTTTCATTGCCAACTGAAGAGAGGGCCTTAGCATAAAATTTAGTGAAGAGTTTTTTTTCATTTGTGCACATGGGCATACAGATACACCCACACGCACACTCAATGAGACTTCTAGAAGAAAATGATGTTTTGATACATTTATTTACTTATTAATTAATATAGATACATCTTTAAAAGAAGTGATGTCAAAAATGCTTTATCTTCAATTGAAGTAACTGAAAGTAGACCTAGTACACAGGTATCATCCTGAAAACTCATCAGGATCATTTCTTAGGAGTCTAATTCAACATAGATCATATTTATAAACTGATGATCTACCCAAATTTGTCTGTAACTCAATCTCAAACCGAATAAACACTATAAATCACATAAGTCACACACAACTCACAGGTCACATAATTTTCCATAGATGGAATTCTGTCAGGAGACAGAATTCTTTGATAAAAATGTATACAAGATTGGAGCATTAGCTATAGTTTATCCCATAAAGGGTAATCATTTTATCCAAATTCTACACTTTGAATACCAGTATTTAAATCTATAAAAATAACTTTTAATATCCAGTATTGAACCTCCTCTTAGTCCAAAATAAAGAATATTATAGCCTTTTGATATCCACCCTTCCATGTTAGCTTCTGGTTATCTTTGGGTGGCTCAGTTTTTAACAAATTACTGAAAAGATACAGAAGAAACATAAATGATGCATATACATATACCAAGTATTTTAGAGCAAGGTTTAGTTACTATAATATAACTGAATCTAGCCCAAAACATTCTGAGAGCAAAATCAAAAGAGATACGTCATTGAAATTCACAAAATCACAAGGTCCAAAAAGAATTTCATTAACATGACATGAGAAAGACCATTTTCTGACTTGTTCAGAGCCTTGCTCAGATTTGTCATTCTGTGGCTCTTGATGATTGCTAGCAGAGAACTTTCTGCTCAAAGGAGCAGAATAATGTTCTTTAGAATAATGATGATGGCACCCTTCATAACTGGTGGGGCAGCATCCAGCAGAGGCAGCCCCTGACTGGGCTGGTAGAGCAACAGGGCATTGGTACTGCTGAGAGAATTGACACAAGCATTGTGGGATTTCCATGTTCAGAAGATCCCTTCAAATAATCTCTCAATATTCAGGGAGTACCATCAATTAATCAGTGGAAAGAACAAGCTAGTCTAGCATGGCTTATATTGCTGATGAGACTCCTTTTCTAATCTATAAGCAAATGATGTTCTGAAAATGTTGATTACACTTATGACCATCTTCTCACTTGTCAGCAATTCAATAAATATTACTAGATCAAAACTAGAAATAAATGACGTTAAATTATTATAATGTTCTTCATGTGGAAAATATGCATGTATTTTAAGCATAACTTACTTATAAAGTTCTTCAAAATGTTACCTATAAATATTACCTAAAGTTTTGATAATAATGACTCTGCTCCTAGCCATGCAATTATCTTCTGATGTTCCATTCCTAGGCATACATTAGTAGCAAAGTCAATAAGCGGAAACTTACAAATAGATGTAATTTTCTTCTAGAGAGTTATTTTCATATTTGATTTGTTTCTCTGATAGGAAATATATCTTTAAATGTTTACATCTTTACTTATTTAAGCAACAGTTTTTAAGAATTAATTCCTAATATGGTCATGTTTTGGTGTTTGTCCCTGTATATATAAAACTGACTGCAATGTTATGATGGATAGAATACCATTTGACAAAAATGGATCTTAGGATATGGAACCTAACCAAAGAAGATCAGGAGTTAAATTTCCAAAATCATTTTGAGATAGCTCAACTTTAATTGTCTCATATTCTATTCATGGTATAATGTCATAGTTAATATCTATAATATCATGAAATTTTTTGAAAACCTATTACATCAAAAGAAAACACTTCCCTTAAGTTGCTCTCAACTAAGTAATTTGGATTAACAGAAATGGGATTTTCTATCAGATCTAAGCTTTTCTCTGTAGCAAGTCATAACTAGTTATTAACAGGGTCTCAGAATCTCCTCTATTCCTCTCTCCTTTAAATAAATGAAATAATAGCTTAGTAGTTGGCTATGTAGAAAACCCACACGTATGTACATCCTAACACACACACACACACACACACACAGTATTAGCATCAATCCAGAAAATATTAATACCAGTGACATGTAAGAATTATTCAATGTGAACCTAACTTGACCTGTTAGTAAAGCTGTACTAATGAACTCAGATACATATAGACACTGAAAATTATCTTAAAATTATATAGCAAATTATCTTAAAATAGGATGAAACACTTCATATGGAAACCATTTCTAATCACTTTAACATCTTTCAGGCAAAAGGGCATTTTATTTTCTATCTTATTAAAGGAATGAGAGGAAACATCAGCAGTCCTTCAACTAAATGTAGCTATGATTTTTTATGATTGGATCTAAGGTTTATTCCAAAATTTATAATATTACATACCTTTTAAAAGGTATGTAATATTAAAATCATCCAAAACGTTAATAGACATTGCTCAGATTTTTTAAAAAAATAATGATTCACTCTAATATAAATCTACCATTAGAGAAAATATGCCAGGTAATCAAAGATGTTTTTAAATTTTTCTTTTATATTATCCAAAAATATGCCTCCAGGAAAATCATTATAAAATGATTTTTAAGCTTGTCAAACAGCATCTATTATTTTTTACTACTATTATCTAGAAATGGTTTAGAATATTTAAACATTTGCACTGCAGTCAGTGTTACCTAAGTATTTTGGAGGCACTTGACAAAAGACTATGTCTTAATAGAGCACATTACCTAGTGGGCAAGGGAAAGAAAAAGAACATTCAAAAATAAGTGCTATTTAGTGCTGTAATATCTTCAATAAGAGGTCATCAAATTTTACAGTCTTAATAGCCAACTCTGTAATCATTCACCTACCTTATCCTAAAATCCCATGTGTATTTTTGAATAAAATGTCAGCTTGTAATTAAGATTTCTATATGGAAACTTTTTAAGAAAGATAGACATTTGTTGTGTATACTGAGAAAATTTGCTCTGATAAAGAGGCGAAGTTTTTATTAAAAGTTTTTATATCAAGGCCTTTATTTGTTTTTTGTTTTTATTGTTTTCACTTATTGTCTACAGTTCTTGGCCTACACTTTTTTCCTTTTAACAAACAATTATCTTTTCTTAATATTTCTATTTGCAGTCCCTGTTATAGATTTATATTCATTGAAAAGAATAACTATATCACCTATCATATGGAGTATATATTGAAATATGATTTTAAAAAGTCTGTATTTTAAGAACAATGCTAATTTGGGATTTTTAAATAGGAGAAGGCTTTTTATATTCAGCTGTGATCCTGTACATATTTCAGAGGCAAGATGGAACCTAGGTACCTCTGATGCATTTATTTTCTGTATTTTGTTTTGTTTTGTTACTATTTCAAGTTTCTATCTTTTGATTATCTATTAGAATAATAAAGAATTAGAATATGGAAGTCTTTTGTGAGTTGTTACCCATTTTATTAATCTTTTGTTTGTCTTGCTACTGCATCTGAGATAAATTCAATTCACACCTCTATTGAGCCACTGGGATGTGTCAGACTCGGGTCCAGCTTCATGGGTCACAAAAATGAAGGAGATAAGCCCTGTTTTCATGGGCCTCAAGTTAACAAGAAAGACGATACATAAGAGATGCATAAGTTGTATTGAAATACAATAATTGTCAGAAAAAAAAAGATCACCCTGTTAACACTTGATAGGTGTAGAGGTAGCAAGATTCTGATTCTTGTTTGTTTATTGGTAGACTCTTTTTTATAATTATTATTTTAAAGTATAATAACTATTTTATAGACTAGTCATGATTAATTAGCTATTTATTTAATTGTTGTTATATTTAGGGAACAAAGTAAAGTGACAAAAATGATCCTATTAAAAAAAAAAAAGATGAACATCATCACCATTATGGTGCACATGCTCTAGTGGCTATCATTTATACAAGTAATCTTTGCTATGACTTAATGAACAAAGTTCATAAAATCATCCAAATATATGTAGATTTAAATTATATTTTTATATAAACGACATAAGTTTTAAAACAAAATTGTTTTAGATTTTTATAAAATGTACTTTAAAATATGCACTATTTGCTTCAGAGAGTTTTGAAGAAATAAAACATTTTAGATGGATTTCCAACTCCATGGGTTCTTTCCATTACAATTCTTCTTTGTTAACACACTCCAAAGGTGGTAACCACTTTCTGAAATATAGTGTGGATTTCTCATGTTTTTATCTATCTACATACCCACAGGGAATAAAATATTGTTTGCCATGTTTCTTGTTAACACATTTTGTAAAAATTATAGTGCATTTTAATTTTGCTCCTATATTTTATTTTGTTCTTACTCTTTAATGTTATATCTATTCATGTAAGAACTCTATATAATCCATTATATGTGAGGTACCACTATTTATATATTGATTCTCTTTTTTGAGATAATTCGGTTGACTTGTGTGATAAACATTTTTTTTTTTTTTGATAAATGTTTCTTTATGGCAGTGGTTCACACATGGTAATAATTTTATATTGCCATAGTTCCCACATGGTCCATTAGATACCTAAAACCTCAGATAGCACCAAATCCTATATTAATTGATTTTTCCCTATACATGTTTAATTTATAAATTTGTTACAGAAATAATTGATTAAATAAAAAAATATAACAATATATTTTAATAAAAGTTATTTAAACTAATGAATTGTATATTTCTGGATTTTCTAGTTAATAGTTTTTAATCTTAGTTGACTATAACTGAAACAGCAGAAAGTAAAATAACAGACAATGGGTGGGGCATTCATGATTTATTTTGAGGCTCCTACTCAGAAGGGTCTGGAACAATTATTTTTTAATTGAACCCCCTAGATGACATATATAACCAAGGAAATATGAAACATGCAATTCTTATTCTTGTAAGTGGAAATGTTGAAACTTTGACAAAATGCTAATTTTCATCTTTATTAGCTAGATTTGTCTCCAGAGGTTGTGCTAAATACTATGTCCATGAGTAGTGTGTGTTCATATTTCTCCAAATTTTTATGACATCATACTGTGTGTGTGTGTGTGTGTGTGTAAAATAAATGGCCACAAAATTGTTGGAATTTGTATGATATTTATTTCTGTCTTATTTCTATTGAGATTAGCCATCTTCATATGAACTTCTTAAGTTGAATGCTTAAATAATTTTTTAAAATTTCTTATATTTTAAGATATTCAGACTTTTGTAAAATCTCAATTATTTTCTCCATGAAGTTTTAAGTTCTGAAATACTGTCCCACTTTCCAACATTACTTTTTCATAAATTTTTGTTATTTCAATATCACATAAATGATTTTTCCCATGTCCATGCTTTTTTTTAACCTCTCTTCAACTGATATTCCCTACTTACCATCTCAACTAACCTGTATTACCGCTATTTACCAATGATGAGTCCTTGCTTCTCTGAATGCTGAAGTATAACACCAGAGAAGCACTCCAAGGCGAGTGTAGAGTGGAAAGTAGAAGGTTTATTAAAGGATGGCAGAAAAGACTTCTCCCAGGAAGAAGAAGGGAACCCAAAAGGTGGAATCCATGGAAGGGGGAGGTCTTCCCTCTTTTATAGCTAAGGTCTTCTTTCAGCTTTCCCACACACATGTCTTTTGTTTTCCCTTTATCTTTCAATGATAGAATGCAGGTGGGAAGGCCCAAAAAGTTTGTGATAGGTGGGCTGGAGGAGTAATCTGGGCAGGAAGGGCCTAGGGCAGCTTTTGATTAGCACTTCCCTGTTTGCTGGGAGCTGTTTCATTAATGTTCCTTAGGATGGGTTCCAGACCTTGGGAACATTAACATTTCCTTTTTTATTATTATTATTAGTTGCTCAAGACAATACAATGATCTTGGCATATCATACATTTGATTCATATAGGGTTTGAACATTAACATTTCAATTTCCCCAAGTGCTACTCTGCCTTCCTGGACTTCATTCCATACCTTATTTATCTTACTCCATACCTAACTACACTAACTACCTATCTGTAAATCTGGCTTCACCTGCAGTTATTTCTCAAAACTTCACATTTCCAAAAACTGTTCTATGTACATTACCTGTCAAGTATTTTATTCTTTGTTTTGGGGGGTGAGGGCATCAAGGATTGAACTCAGGGGCACTCGGCCACTAAGTCACATCCTCAGACCTATTTTGTATTTTATTTAGAGGTAAGTTCTCACTGAGTTGCTTAGCACCTCATTTATTGCTTAATTTGACTTTGAACTCTCAATCCTCCTGTCTTAGCCTCCTGAGCTGGGACTACAGGCATGTGCCACCACACCCAGTAAGCATTTCATTCTTAAACTCTGATTTCCAAACTTTCCAGAATATTTCTTCAATGCAACAAGGTTCTAGTATCCATATTCCTCTCTATTAACATATCCGAATTGCACATTTTACCCATGGCCTGTGAGGATAATCTTTCTTAAATCCCTCAATTCCTTTGATCTTCTCTTCTCCCACCCTACTCAAAAAAATATAAACTACTGTTAAATTTATTTCTACGGCAACTACAAGTTTGTACTTATTGAGCTCCCAACATATTGGTAATCTACAGTTATGTTGACTGGTCTTTCCTTGAATCCATGATCACTAAAATTGAGTGAGTTCTTAGCATTCTATTCTTATTCCATTTGCTTGTATTCTTTCCTAGATTTTCATAAGTATTCTACTGTCTTTCCAAGTGTCTATCATGTGTGCCTCATGTACCACTCTCATCTACCATCTGCATCTGTATCTATTTTGCCATGTTAGTATGAAACATAATTGTTCTTATTTAAAATGAATTAATCTACTTGTGAACCATGTCCTAATACCTTATACCTACTCAAGGAATTAACTCCAGTAAATACTTATAATTTACCTGAAGCATTGGTTTTCCCTCAGTTCTGGATTTTTCCCAAGAATTTACATACATAGACTAATATAAATCTTTTTTTTAAAATAAACATAGATAGTTACTTAAAATTTCCAAAAACAAACTCCGATTTTTTCTTCCAACTCTGCTACCTTGCAGCATCTCCTCTTTCTGAATACAAACTCCTCTCTTCAGTTGCTGTGGGCAAATGTTCTGGCTTAACACTTGCCCCATTCTTAATCTTGTAGTTCACATTTAACCCATTTGCACATCTTTTCAAAAGAATATTCAAAATAGATCTCAGGGATAAACATCCTCCATGATCTCACTTTCACTATCTCATTCCAAACTCCCATCATCCTCTATCTGGAGTTTTGTACTATTTTTCTAAATGAATGGTTGCTTCCATTCCCACTTCTCCCTATTTTAAGTCCATGTTTTACCAAGAAATCAGAGTGGTCTTTTAAAACAAATCAGAACATTTCATGCCTATGCTATCATATGCATAATACTCCACTCACTGTACATGAACTATAATTTATTTACTCATTTTATTAACACTGTGTATTTAGGTTATTTTCTTTGTTTTTGTTTGTTTGTTTGTTTTCACAAGTGCCACAACAGAGAATGTTATCATGTGACTGATTTTATTCTAATAAAATTTATTTTATTGGGAAATATCTCTAGAATCTATAACACTGAGGTCAATCACTATGTTTTATTACCTGCAAATAAGTAAAACCTCTTTAAAATAAACAAGCATTTTTACAAACAACAGTTTTAATATTTTTTTGTTAATCCAGAGCCTTGTAATTTCTGTTTTGGCTCAACTAAGGTCAAAATGTAATAAAGGCCAATGCGGTGGCACATGCCTGTAATCCCAGCAGTTTAGGAGGCTGAGACAGGATGATCACAAGTTCAAAGTTAACCTCAGCAAAATCAAGGTGCTAAGCAATTCAATGAGACCCTGAGTCTAAATAAAATACAAAATAGGGCTGGGGATGTGGCTCAATGGTTGAGTGCCCAATTTCAATTCACGGTACCCCCCCAAAAAATGTATTCAAACTTTTTCATGATATTTTTGTATTTATCATTGAGATTTTGCTTCATTTTTGTACACTGAAATAATTTCTCTTTTATGAATACTGTGATGTAAATCTATGACAGATAAATCTGATGATGATAATGATAATGAATGTCTCATACTGACATTTTAAGAGAAAAAAACTTTATCAAATTGAATTCCCATTCTACTTTATAAATAAATGTCTTATTGCAGAACGCTTTTAGATACATAAAGGAAACTAAAGTTAGTACAGAATCCCCATAATTCCCTTCCACAATGTCCCTATTTTTAAATCTTGCAGCAATATTTTACATTTGTTACAAACAATAAGTCAATATTGGTACATTATTATTAACTGAAGTCCAATATTTATTCAGATTTTCTTGGTTTTTACCTAATGTCCTTTTTTTCTTTCAGGCTCATCCGAGACATCACACTACATTTAATTATCACTTCCCTAGACTCCTCCTGTGACATTTCCTCAGGCTTTCTTTGTTTTGATGAACTTAAAAGTTTTGAGGAATATTGAGGAGTATTAGGTAGAAGGTTCCATTGTTGGGATTAAACTCATATTTTCATTTTACTAAGCACACTGGACATACATATTTCAGGGAGGTATTTCAAAGACATAAAGTGCCATTTTCATCATATCAAAGGTGCTTGGAAGCAACTGGCCTTTTCACTGTTGATGTTGCCCTTACTCCCCCTGCTACTGTCCTGTGGTTCTGTTTACCAGGTTTCTCCACAATAAAGTTACTCTAACCCACCCACCTCCATACTACATTCTGGAAGAAAGTAATTTGAAGTAGTCTACATTTAAATAGCATGAGGATTTATGAGAGTATCTACATTAATGGTTTGGAATTATTCTGCAAAAAAATGTTTTTTTTTTTTTCCTATTTCTCCCCACTTATTTATATGTACTTTAAAAAATATACTTGTTGATTTTTAATTATAATCCTATACTACTTTATTTGTTATGTCTTTGAATATTGAAAGCTCTTTCATTGTATTCCCTTGTTCCCTTCATATACATTCATCATTGTATGCATGTTTATTTTTTTTAACCAATTTTTTTTTTTTTTGTTGGTTGGTTGGTTGGTAACAGGGATTGAATCCAAGCGCTCTTAAGCACTGAGGTTACACCCCCAGCCTCTTTTATTTATTTATTTATTTAGAGATAGGGTCTCACTAAGTTGCTTAGGCTTAGGTCTCGCTAATTTGCTGAGGCTGGTTTTGAACTTGTGATTCTCCTGTCTCAGCCTCTCTGGCCCCTGGAATTATAAGTGTGCAACACCACTCTCAACATTTCCTTTTTCTTTCTTTTTTTTTTTTTCTTAAAGAGTGTATACTTACAGTATCTTACCTTGCCTGAAAATCACTGCATCATGATTTGTGAGTTTATTTCTTCCAACCAATACATATAATAAAGAAAAGAAAAAGACAGAAGCCAAGAGCTATAGATCCATCGATGGATGAGAGTGCTGTTACTCTGCATCCTCACCAGCAATCAGGATTTCAGGTATAATAGGTGAGATATTCTAATAGGTATATGGTAGCCTCTGTGATGCTTTCTCAAAGGAAAAATGATGTAGCATGGCATTCCCTATGCTTACGTCATCTGTAATCTTGTTTGGTGAAGTATTTATTAAGGACATTTCCCCATTCGTTTTTTTTTTTTTTTTTTTTTTAATTCAGTCATTTGTTTTCTTGTGGTTGAGTCTTAAGGGGTTTTGAACATTTGGGATAACAGTTTCTAATCATGTATGTGCTTCACAAATATTTTCTCCCAGTCTAAAGATTTTATCTTCTTTCTCTTGATAAAGACTTTCATAATGCAAACTTTTTTGTTATTAAAAAAGTCAGACTTACCAGCTTTATTTTCACAAATCATGCTTCTTGGTGGTGCATCTAAAAACCCATGACTCAACTTTTCCATAGTTTCTATTTTTTCACTAATATTCAGCTGCCTTGATTATTGCAGCTTAATAGTAAGTCTTAAAAATGCCCTTTGTCTATTAAAATCATTCCCCCTGGAGAATGGGCCTTTTTAAAATAATGTAGAATGCACTGGGTATATTTCCCTAAAATTATTCTCCCTTCCCACACACAAGAACCCTGAGATCTTTCTTGGATCTTTGGGAGCATTTTGGTAGTCCTGGGATTAAGAGCTATGACTAGGGCTCCCCAGTAATCTTGATGTTCCCAGGAGTTTTGCACCCTTCTTCTGTATAACTCATCCACCAGAATTTTACCAAAATTATTGTCTAAGTGTTGTAGTTTTGGCTCCAGTGCTTCTGCTCCATATAAGATCTCAGCCATGACTGGGGTTCCACTTCTTTTCCAGATGCTGGCTGATGTCTGGTCCTGAAACCTTGCTTCTGTGACAGGTCTAAGCAATGACTGTTTTCATTTTGTTAATCATTTCCTTTTTATAAGAACAAAGGGTTTTCAAGCTCTTTACATGTCAGACCAAACACCAGAATATTTCTACAATATCTTGATGGATGATACAGATAATCTAACTTCACATCCCGACTTCTTTTTGTACCTTAAGTAAATCTCACTCTCTTTGTCTCTCTGCCTCGTATCTTTCTTCCACATACATACCAAGTTTCTCTTTTATCATCTGAAAAGGAGAGATCAAAATCACAGGTAGGATTACATTTTTCAAGGAACCAAATATAATAAATATGTTAGTTAATCACAGCACTTTGTAAAACAACTACTAAAGATATTGTAGCCATTTTTATTTATTAAGCACCTCGTATACTCAAGCAATGTAATCACTGGTTTACAATCATTATTTCCTTTAATTCTCATAAAATCCTTTCAGATTGATAAGTTTTGAAGACTCAGTTTCCATATATACATATCCTACACTAAAACTTTATGCCTGACATCCTAAAACCCTGGTTGCTGTAAAACTTTGTATACATGCATTGGTATTTGACTCTGCTAAACAGTTTTAATTATTTATCTAAGGATATATTGAGAAAAATTTTTAGCAAAAATGACACACAAAAAGATATTCTAGGGCTGGGATTGAGACTGAGTGGTAGAGCGCTAGCCTAGCACGTGTGGGGCCCTGGGTTTGATTCTCAGCACCATATAAAAATAGATAAATGGAATAAAGGTATTGTGTCCAACTACAACTAAAAAAAAAAAATACTAAAAAATGATATTCTATATCCCTGTAATTTCTAGACTGAACACTGAATTTACACTAAATATATGATTCATTATCTTCTTTATTTTTTTTCCTTCATTATTTTGACAATATTGTAATTTGGGACTAACCTTTCAAAATTAAAACAGTTCACTTTAGTATTTGGATTAGTATCCAAATGTTCCATTTTCTTAAAAAATTAAATCTGTCAAATCTTTAGCCACATTCTTTTTTAGTGTCGATTCATGAAAAGTATTTGTACTTGTTCACTCAGACTTTATGCTTTCCAGTTCATCACAACCCTTATCATTTCTCCATTTAATACCAAAACATGCTTCAGTTATGGGTTTAGTTTCCTGTTCCAGGTAAATACAGGAGTTTTTGTACCAACTTTCTACTCTTTTAAATTGAAATTTTAATCTAAATCTATTTGAGTTGTCAATCATTACAACAATGGAAACTGTACACTGATGCATGAAATAGGGCCACTAGCTGACTTCTTTGCCCTTTCCTTGCTTACTAGCAATTGAAGCATCAATCATATAACATATTTAACCTGACAAATGAGCAATTGGTCATTTTGACTGGCAGCTTTCCAATTCTTTGGGAACTGGCAGAAACAGAAACCAACTAAAATTCAAGGAGTCATTCAGATTAGGGACTATAGATGCATCTTCTGTCATTTCATCTTCAGCCTCTTAACTCCTGGTTTCTATTGTTCCGGACACAAAAAGTCACATCATCAAGGAGTAGACAATGTTTACAGAGGAATGTGAATGACAAGAACCCTGTGTTCTACCATAAAATGGTGGTCTCCCTACTTGGTGTCTGTTGCATGACTTTAGCTTTATGAGAATACCCTTAGCTAAATATAATAATAAATACTTAACTTTTTAAGTGACACATGTTGAGATTTTTACTTTTTTAATGTCCCAAACATACAAAAATAAGGATAATAGGAAATTGCTTAAGATTGGGACATAATTTCTTATTAGGTTGTCAATAGTTATGGGACAAAGTTACATCTGAACAAAGAATTCTAATGTCTAAACCTTATCCAAGAATAGATAAGAATAATATGAATGATGCATAGTATCAATGCATATCCTTAAAGCTAAACACTTCTTCCAGGATATTCTGGCTCTATCATTTATTACTTTTATTAATATATAAAGTTACCTAAATTCTTTTAGATTCATTTACATCACCTATGAAATAAGAAGAATTATACCCACTTATGATTGTTCCCATGGTCAAATGAAATAAAGTTTGTAACATTTAACCTTTAGTTCCTAACAATTTTTTTAAATCAAATTGAATACTAGTAGTAATTTGGTTTAATATATTTCACTTATTTTGATTAAATAATTTTATGGGTGCATCTGTAGTGTGAGTGTTAGGGAAGCATACGTACAGTACCACATTTCACTATATCACTGGCAAAAATTAGTGAGTGGGAAACAGACCAATTTTAAATTAGCCATATCAATACTTGAAAAAAATGCAGTGTAGAAAATATAAATACATGTAAAACTGTCCTGAGGGGACATCAGATGGAGAATGTAGTTTTGCAAGGTTCTAATTCAATTAAAGCCTGAATCAATAATCAGGGAGTTTTTAGAGTGATGTGTTATGGATTATTAAAATGAGATATAACTCCTGCCTTTATAAAATAAATGTCAAAAAAGAAAGAAAACCTATATAAAATGCAAAGAAAGCATGACTGCTAAGTCTTTTTTTCTATCATGTATCATTTATTTATCTAGATACTCATTGATCTATTTCTTCAATATTAAGTTTTGTGAATCTATTATTTGCCTCTTTTATGTTCTCTGGACAAATTAGTGAAAGCAGAGTATCTGCTCAAATGGATCCTACACACTGTTAGAATCCTTCAGAAAATGACTAATTACTTAAATATATAAAATTCTTCAGAGAGATTAGATAAAGATTGAAAGGCAGGTTTATTTTGATGGGGTTGTAGTGAAAGAGATGGTATCCAAGTACAGGTAAATAATGTGAGGAGAAAACAATGTAAATATCCGGGGGGTGGGGGGGGAATATCCCAGGTAGTGAGAAAGAAGTTGAAGGAGATTGGTGCACTTGAGCCCCATCTAGCTGCCTTAGCCATGAGAGCTGAGAGGGCCATGGAGAGAATACAATGGCTCTAGGGCAGGATAGCATGCAATATCTAGATAAAGGTGAGTTTATATTTCCTGCTAACATATTAGGAAGTAATGGAAGTATTTAAGCATGGAAGTAGTAAGAAATAATTTACTTTTAAAATATATTCAACAATTTTATGGCAAATATAGAAGGCAGCACTGGAAACCAGAATACTGATCAAGAAGCATATGTCATCAGTAATGACTGGAGGCAGTGTAATTCTAGTGCTGTTCTTCATGATGTGATCTAGCTTGCACTGTTAATGATCACTATGCTTTTGTAGAGTGCATTTCATTTTTTAGTATTTCATCTCATTTGAAGTTAGTAAGAGTGACATTGCTGTTTAATTTTATAAATTAAGAACTCATAATATGACTATAAGTGCCCTATTTAAAACTAATTATAATGTGAAGTCTGTAGCACAGAATATCTCCTTGCTTGCTAATACTAAATATACACATACATATGTCAAGTTCTGCAATAATGAGCTTAATCCTCCCTTAAACGAAAACATTATTGTATTGGAATATTTGATTTAACACATTTGTTTAATTCTGTTTAAATCGAACTAGTTAACACTACCTAATCCTGTGCCTTTACAGTTTTTGCAGAAATTATGTGTGAAAAAAATTCAAAAATATAATAACAAGACCAAACTAGAAAGCCAACAGATTACAAAAAATGAATCAATGTATTCTTTTTTTATTGGTTGCTCAAGAAAATACAACGACCTTGATATATCATACATTTGATTCAAATGGGGTATGAATTCTTATTTATCTACAAAAGAACTAAGAATTACAACTGGTAACTGATGCTTCTCTGTCATTCTTATTCCTATTCTCCTTGGGTCCCCTAACTTTTACCAACTTCCTCCTCACCACATAACACTTAGATTACCAGCATGGCAATAACCCAAAGAAAAATTGAACAGCAGTGTTTTAATACAAGTACTACCATCTTAATTTTCCTTTATTTTATTCTTCTTCATATTGTCAAGTGCAGTTCACAACTTAAAAGTATTAAAATCTTATTATTAAATACATACACACATTTAAACAGTACTAAGATATGGAAAATGAAAAGTACAATTACTCTTTCCCAGCCTACCAAATAATGCTGTGCAGGTTTACATTTTCTTACATCTTTTTTCCAGGAATTGCTCTGTGTGTATTTACTCTTCTTGTTCAAGAAAGTAAAATACCAACATATATACAGTCAGGACTTCATTATTCATCTAAAGCTTAAGTTTATATTACATTCTTTTTAAGAATTTCATTGTATTTTAAAATTTAAGAATGTATTATAATCTCACCAATATTGATGTACTCGAGGTTACACTAGAATTTTAGTTTTTTAAATGGTGCAATGAATATCACAGTACATATGTACTAGTGTTTTATTAAGTGGATGTGAAGAAAACACATTTTACAAGTTAATTAATATGACAAAATGTTTTTTCATTTTATATTTTATTAGATACTTGAATGTTGTTATATTTTTAAAAATTTTCGCACTTCCCAAAAAGAGAATATGATCATATCTATTAAGATTGATGACTTGATTGAGATTGATGAATGAAATGCATTAAGAAAAATAAATGGACGATAAAACCTAGGGGATCAATCTGTGACCTGAATAGTCAGACCTTTACATTGTTGCTATGACAAGTTTAAATGATGGCAAGTTTATTGCTTTCATTTTCATATCTTTGTCCTTCCATGTTTAGTAGTCATTTTTTTATGAAATAGTTTTTCCGAAACTTTAAGTTTTCTATTAAGCATGTTTACCTTTTGCTCTTTGATTCGTGAGTGATTTTTTTTTATATTCATAGAATAAAGTGGTTTTTTTCTATGATGCACAATGAGTTGTATCACCTGAGACAGCAGACAAAGAACTGTCTCCTTTTTCCACTTGTCTTATTGACCCATTCAGACTTTGAAATATCTAGTAAAATTAGGAAAAAAAAAAGCTTGAAGTGACACTTCATTTTAGATTGACAGATTTGCAAAAATAAAATTCTCTTGAAAAGAGAAACATCAGGAAAAACCTTTGTAGCATTCTGGACAATGTAGAATTTTTTAATTTGAACAGAGCTTTAGAAAAAGATATCAGTGTGGTAGATATTTGTGTATCAGGCATTTACTTGATAAATATCCTCTGGACCTGGAAATTAGACTATGAATTTTTTGTCTCAGTGGAAGACTCCAAAATAATCAAGAAGAAGAACACAGGACACACAAATGAGACTGCAGACAAATTCTGTATGTGTAGGTATCTTTCCGCATTAAGCAAAGAAAACGTAACTAAAGACATCTATTATTTTGTTCACAAAATTTTTTAATGAATGTATACTAAATATACAAGACTATTTTTCTTGGTGGACATCTAACTACAAAGTGAACTAAATCCTGCATTCATGGAATTTATTTAAGAGTAACAATGACCAAATTGTCACAAAAATAAAAACTAAATTAGAACTCTAATTAGCAAGTGCTACATAACTATATGTGTATAAAAGATTAAATATTTCCCTGAGAAAGCATCAATTGAGATAGGAAAACACCTAACATGAGATGAAGATTAACTAGGTAAAAATTAAGAAGAGAAATGGCATGTATGAGACACTATTATAAGATTTGCATGACCCATTTAAGAAACTAAAGTAAGGTTGGTGAGATAAATACAGAGAACTGTAGTACAATGAGAGGGTCCTCTGTGAGATGAACATGAAGAAGTAGTTAAGGCTCCATTTCCAGATATTAAAATAATAATAATAATAATATAATTTTTCCATGAGTGATAGGAAGTACAGGGATGATATACTGAGACATATTTTTTGAAAATGATCACTTCCTAGTAAGAACAGATGAGGAAGGATGGAGGGGTGAGGAACTACAGTGAATGCAGGGCTACCAGAAAGGAAGTCATTTCAAGAAATGAAATTTGGCAGGGAAGCTGGGAAGAAACAGAAGAATAAGGCCTGATCAGAAGGTCCAGTCAACCAGAATTCATGTTGTTAACAGCAGAGGGATAGAGTGCCTTGTAGGGGATCCTGGAGAAGAAGACACTAAATGGCTACATGTGGAGAAGTGCTGATAATTTGTGTTTGTTTGCTAATGAATAAAAACTGTGATAAGACACAGAGTTACTGTGTCTCATAGAAGGGGACAGCATTGGTCCTAATGCCAGAGAGGCCTTCTTCCTTGGCAGGGATGATAGAGCTATAGATTTTGGGAGAGCTACAGCAGACTTTTCACAAAATAGGATATAAGGAAGGCCAAAGACTTTAGATTTTTTTTTCAAGTTTTAGTGTATAGAATATGTCAAAATTATAGAAAACACAATGTCTTCAATTAGTTATACATTTTTACAATATTAAAAAATGATTCCAAGTTCAAAAGCACATAAGAATGACTCTACCTTACTATTTGTAACAGTAATCCTAAAATACAGCAGAAGACCCAGTGCTATTTAAACACAGCACAGAAAATTATAAAATCAAAATGATTCTAATTTTTCTTAAACTGCTAAGAACTATATGGATTACATACACACAAGAAGAGAATATGTGTAAAACAAAAATATCTCAATCAAGGGAAATGATGATATTTGCATATATTATTTACATTTTTCTGTTTTGCTTTGAGATCCCTTAGTCTAATGAAAAGAGTTCAAATTTTTAAAAATGTGTAATTGTAAGTGTAGATGTATATGTAAGGGTAAAGAGAGAAATTTTATCGAATTTTGTCATATATATAAATTCCCCAAATACTCATTTTAATGAGCTGTTATGTCGAGGGAAAAACTAATCCATTTAAGAAGATATAACAGGTTGCAAGTGGCTGTCAGCCTATTTCCTGAACAATGTATTTCCCTGAGAAAATTTATCAATACATATATTCATTTATGTGTTTTTTCCATACAGAATATAGTGACACCAAACCTACTCATCAGTGTCATTAACACAACTTCCAGAATCTACAACCCCATCCCAGATTTTGATAATTCCTAGTTAGCCAGGTCACTCAAGGCTTGCACAAGTAACAGATGGTGTCTCAAATGTTTGCTCCATTAATATGTTGAAAAAAGAAACTAAGAAAAGAAAATGAAAATAATTATAACAGGTGTTATGCCACTCTAAATTAATTAACAATCTTGGAAAAGGGTCTACAAATTCTGTTTCAAGTATGTTGAAAGTCTATATATGTAAATGTATATGTATACACACACACACACACACACACATATATATATATATATATCAGATATGAATATGTATATATATATATACATATACAAATGCACATGTGTATAAATATTATATGTATATACAAACATGCACACATATACAGAGACACTAATGTGTGCATGAATGTGTGTGTATGTATATAGGTTATATATACCTTAAAAAAGTCTTAAAAGTATGTACACATCTATTAACAGGTTTTATCTCTGTATAGGGCATTTGGCACTGGAAATTAACTTTCAGTTTATTTCTTATGTTTACTTTATTCTTTAATTGGAATTTTCCACTGTAGAACCCTGACACAGTTGATATGAAATTCCAAAGCCAGGTGTCAGAATGCCACAATTCAAAGCAATTGTCGGGCTGAGGGCCATTTTTCAAAGGTGCAGTGGCGAGATTCTATATGGATTGAACTGCTGAAAACCAGCAGCAGCCTCTGGAAGGTGACAATTGAGGGATTCCAGCAGGGAGCCTATAAAGAACCCAGAAAAATACCCACAGAATTCTCTGCCTCAAATACCTACCAGGTTCAGGGTACAAAGCAAGTTCTGCACTAAGAAACACACTATTCAAGGAAGAGTTTTATTAAAACTCTTCTCCCTCTTGGTTTTGGAAAACTAAGTCAAAAATATAAGAGATGATTAAATTGAGAGAAGCAAACACAGCCTTATCACCAATGCAAAGGCATAGCTAGCAACCAGTGTGCCTTAAAGTTCAGGAGAAGAGAAAGGTTTCCTTGGAATTAAAATATATTGAGAAAAATACTCAGAAGTCTAAATAGAGACTATGCTGTAGCACTTTAAGAGTTGATTTAACTTTCTGTTACCTAAGAGTAACCAGAGAAAGCATATTTTTCTGAGTTTTCTTATCCAAAGAAAGTGGGAAATTTTATCCTACTAAGCATTTGAAATGAAAAGTGGTAAACAAAAACTAAGTTGTGTTGTAATTACATTTAAATTAAAACACATATACATTTGTTCAACATTCTGGATTCATTTTTTTCTGTGTTTCTCAAAAATATTTTACCCTAAATTTAAAGCTTAATTATTCTAATTCTAAAACAATCACTTTAAAATGAGATTCATACAAATAAATTAAACATATGCATCTATAACATATACAATATGTGTTTCTTCCCATAAGAAAGTAGAAAGAATGGAATTGTTAAGTTTAAAAAATCTTGCCTGGGAAAGTGGAAAGCATCAGAGAAGATCTTTTTGAACTGGGCATTCACAAATGAGCCGCTGATGCCAAGAGGTGGATAAAAGCATTTTTGGCTGTATTACGATATACACCAAGATGAAGAGATACGGTATGTTCAAGAAAGAAAAACTAGAATAGCCATATTAATGTATGAGGCATATAAAGAGGGAACAAATGAAGGAACTCATGTGCTATGATGCTTACCCTGCCTGATTGAGGAAAGACTGGGGAGTCATTGAAAGTCAAGCTAAAGATTACAGACATTCTTGAATAACTAGTGTAGAAATCAAGTACCCTTTTAATAAGGAATCACGGGATTCAGTTAATATGAATTTCGAGTTTCTCCTCAGTACATTTATTGTAGATTTTAAATTTATCTTTATCTTCACTTCTTATAGCATATATATAAAATTATACAGTAATTATCATGTTTCTATCTTTCCCAATGAGCTGAGAAGTTCCCAGTATCAGAGACTCTCTCCTCTGAAATAAGAACAGCAAGTTTTGGAGAAAGGAGGAAAATTAAAAAAATTGGATTGGGATATTATTTGGAAATAGAAGTGGGGCTATAAAGGAGAAAGTTTTGAAATTTAGAGACTTTGGGGGCAGTAATCATCATATAATTGATCTTGATACAGAATTTGAAGATTTTAAAGAAGATTTCTAAAAAGCAAACAAATAAATAATGGGACTATGGGACACATTCTTTAACTATGTTAATAAAAACATTATTGCCGCAGTCTGGCTGGGCACAAAATCACGAGCCACCACACAGCTTGTAGATTCAAACAGCAACTCTTTTTTCCCGAACTCACACCAGCCGTCTACAATCACATTCTGGGGAAATCCACGTCCTCTGCCCAAATCCACCCCCACTGGGCTTCTGTCTCCCAAAAAATACTATCTGAATCCCGTGAGAACTCAAGGGGAACTCAGGCAGCAGGATACGCCCTATTCCCAGCAGGAATAACCTTAAACCTGGAACCACCCTAAACCCGGATTGTCCTAAACCGGGAACACCCTAAACCCGGATCCGCCCTGGTCCTTGAGCAAGGTCACCTTACATGCAATGTCACTGCAAAATGTCCTATTTCCACTAGTCCTTCCACTAAGCAACATGGGGTACGCTGGCAAGGAAATTGTCATACCTACTTGGCTAATGGCTCCCAGCATCTCCCCCCTTCTGATTAATTAAACAACAAGCAATGTGGCTTAAGGACCGTGCCTGGTAGGTTGTCCAATTCAACATATGGTTCTTACCCGTCATCGGAAAAATGACCTTTAGGCGTCAGCCTCCTGTCTTAGGTTGATACCACTGCAATTGGATCATACCCGTCACTGACTACCGGTCCAGCATATAGCTATTGGCCCCTAAATTTTAGACCATCACTAGCAGAAGGGAGGAGGATACAGAAATGCCACGACACCAAGCCAATTGACGACTCCTTGGGAAAAATTGCATCACTGGTGACACCATCAGCAAAGATATGCCAGCACTACCACAATTAACATGGGGTGCGCTGGCAAGGAAATAAAAATTGCATCACTGGTGACACCATCAGCAAAGATATGCCAGCATTACCACAATTCGCTGCACCAAACAATAGTTACATAGTCCAGGCAAGTTCTGCAAGCAGTTCAAAGCGGAGGAATCTATCAATATGTCCATTTCCTCCCCAAATCCGTTTCCTCCCAAAGTAAGTTGACTCCTTGATTGAGCATTACTTGTTGAGTTATATTCATTGATGCATCAGTTTATACAGTTTACTGTGATAGCTATCATAGAAGCTGTAGTTTGGTTTTATCTTTGTCTTCACCAGCACTGGGATGAAGATAGGAATTCTGGCAATGATGCTAAAGAGACATTATCCTGAAAAGAATTATTAAATATAATGAAAAGGAAAGGTGAAAGTAAACAAACAGATCTGTTAACCTACTTTAAAAACAATCCTTAACAGCTGTTTACCTAATTTAAATTAAACCATTTAAATCACGTGAATAAAAAAAATATAAGAAATATGGACATACGCACATACAGACATACAACACAAAACACAAGAGTGCACACAAACGTACAACACATAAGAAAATAGTAAAGGCCTTGTAGCTTTACCTAGGTGAGATCTCCATTGCAATGTTTAAAAACTCCATAGTCAAAAAATAAAACTGATCAGAAAAACATTAACCTAGGTTTGTATGAGCTCAAAAAATAAAAATAGAACCTTATGATGTGGAAAAATGCAATAATAAAATAGCTATTGAAAAAAGCATCCTGGTTAATCACTGTCGTAGATGTAAGAATGGGCAAGCTGGAGTTCTGAATATCAACTGTTATGGATTTGAGTCAAATCATCTTCTTTTTGATCTGTAGAAATTGTTTTAGTTAATCTTTCTAGAATCCAAATCGGCTGCTGTTCTCCCTGTGGAAACACACAAACAGAGCCCCAACTCCAGACAATCACTGGGTCAGGACCTTTCCATTGTCCTGTTAGAATATCTTTCCAAAGTACTTTAGGCTTATGTACATTTTTTGGATACATATGCCTTTCCGTAGCACTAAGTCCTGATGAATCCAAATTTAAAAAGTTTAGAGTAAAAAGCGTTATTTTAAGTTTATCTTTGGGGGATATATACCCCCTTCCAATTCCCTCTTTTTGCTTTAATAAGTACGTTTTAATAGTTTGATGAGCTCTTTCAACTATGACTTGTCCCTGTGGATTGTATGGGATTCCTGTTATATGAGTAATACCAAATGATGAGCAAAATTGTTTAAAAGAGGTAGAGGTATAGCCAGGACCATTATCGGTTTTTAACTGTTTAGGAACGCCCACAGTGGCAAAATTTTGTAAGCAATGAGCTATAACATCTTTAGTTTTTTCTCCGGCATGAAGGGAGCCCATCAAAAATCCGGAAGAAGTATCAACTGTAACATGTAAATATTTTAATTTTCCAAATTATGGCAAGTGTGTGACGTCCATCTGCCAAATATGGTTAGGTATCAGTCCTCTAGGATTGACTCCAAGGTTAAATTGTGGTAAAAAGGTCACACAATTTTGACATTGTTTTATTATATGTCTGGCTTGTTCCTTAGTTATTTTAAAATGCTTTTGTAAAGTATTAGCATTAACATGAAACCTTTTATGAAAATTTGTAGCTTCTCCAAATGTAGAGAAAATATGTATGTCATGTGTAGTTTTATCTGCTAAATCATTGCCCAAACTCAGGGCTCCAGGCAATCCTGTATATGCCCTAATATGTCCTATAAAGAATGGATCTTTTCTGTCCCAGATTAGACTTTGTATAGTGGAAAACAAAGAGAAAATAGTAGAAGAAGGGGAAATCCTACCAGCATCTTCAAGAGATACTATAGCATTAACTACATACTGACTATCAGAAAATAAATTAAGTACAGAATCTTTAAACATCACAAAAGCTTGTAATACTGCATTAAGCTCTACCTTTTGAGCTGATTGTTTGGGTACTAAAAATGTAAAAGTTCGATCTGGGGTAACTACTGCTGCTGTACCATTATTAGACCCATCAGTGAATATATTTGCAGCATTCATGATAGGTGTTTTTCTTGTCATTTTAGGAAAAACTACAGGATGCTTAGACCAAAAAGACAACAAAGGATTAGATGGTAAATGATTATCAAATGAAACATTAGATTTACACATGATTATTGCCCAAGTATTTAACTCATTAGCTAACTCATCAATTTGATCCATAGTATATGGAGTAATAATTTTATTGGGAGAAATTCCAAACACTCCCTTCGCTGCTTTTATTCCTTTGAGTATTAATTGTCCTACAGCCTCAGGATACCTAGTAAGAATAGTGTTAGGAGAATAAGATAAATGTATCCACAATAATGGACCTTCTTGCCAAAATACTCCTGTCGGAATATTTTTTGTTGGTAGTACAATAAATAATAAAGGCAAACTTATATCAAGTCTATCCAAATGTATATTTTCCACATATGTTTCAATAATTTTTAATGCCTTTCTTGCTTTAGGAGTTAACATGCGGGGTGAATTTGGATCTGATGGACCTTTTAGAATATCAAATAAAGGTCCCAACTCTCCTGTTGGTATACCTAGATAAGGCCTTATCCAATTATGTCTCCCAATAACTTTTGAAAGTCATTAAGTGATTTGAGTTGATCTACTCGTATTTGAATTTTTGGTGGACGGACCATGGTTGAGGATAATAGAACTCCTAAATAATTAATTGGAAAATTTAATTGTAATTTATCTATTGCTATCTCTAGATTTTAATTTTTTAATAAGTTTGTAAGTGTGACATAACATTCCAGCAATATGTTTTTATCTTTATGTGCCAATAATACATCATCCATATAGTGAAATATTTGTAGATCAGGATTTTGATTTCTAAGTGGCTGGATTGCTTTGTTAACATATATTTGACACATAGTTGGACTGTTAGCCACCCCTTGAGGGAGTACTTTCCATTCATATCTCTGATCAGGACCTTCATGATTCAGTGCAGGGATAGTAAATGCAAAACGTGGACTAACCTCGGGATGAATTGGAATTGAAAAAAAAAAAACAATCTTTAATATCTATAGCTAAAACATGCCAGGATTTTGGCAAAGCAGACAATTGAGGAATCCCTGATTGAGCAGGTCCCATAATAACCATCTCATTATTAATGGCTCTTAAATCTTGCAATAATCTCCATTTACCAGATTTCTTTTTGATGACAAAAATGGGAATATTATGGGGCGATATGGAAGGTTGTATATGTCCTTCCGCTAATTGTTGTTTGACCAGATCATGGGCTACTTGTATCTTTTCTTTAGTCAGGGACCACTGTGGAACCCATACTGGTCTTTCTGATTTCCAAGTAATTTTGATTGTCTCAGTGGCCATTTCTGAAAATCCAACCCATGTCTGGCTGTTCCTTGATCTATTTGTATTGGTGCTGCTATACCTTGCCCTTGTTTTCCTAATCTTTTTTCTTTCCTAAAGCCTTGTCTAGCCCTAGTAGTGGGCGCATTAGGATTGATGTTATTTGTTAACGTCAAACCTAATTGATCTAGGACATCTCGTCCCCATAAATTTATAGGAAGATGATCCAATACATATGGCTGTATAGTTCCTTCACATCCTTCAGGATCCTTCCAATCTAATATCATAGAACTTCTATGGGGATTAGTCGCCACTCCTAGGCCTCGAAGCGTTTGAGTGGCTTGTTGTAATGGCCAATGTTTTGGCCATTCTTGACGAGATATGATGCTAAGGTCAGCACCTGTGTCCAGTAGTCCATTAAACTCATGTCCTTGAATATTTAGTTTTAGCATTGGGCAAGAATCTAAATTTAAAGACAACATAGCCCAATCTACACCTGTGGAGCCTAAACCCCTGGAACCTCTTTCTACACTACTACCAGGAAATTTATTATGTAGGCTGGGTATTATTAACAAATGTGCTATTCTATCTCCAGGTGAAATTACTGATATACCTCTTGGAGAACTAGCTATAATTTTTATTTCACCTACATAATCGGGATCAATTACCCCAGGACTTATCATAAGTCCTTTTAATGTAGATGAACTACATCCCAATAATAAGCCTACTGTTCCTTGGGGAAGAGGTCCTTTTACTCCTGTGGGAATGATTTGAACTCCCATCTCTGGAGTTAATACTGCTCTGGCAGAGGCGCAGATGTCCAACCCTGCGCTCCCTCGGGTTTGTCTGATGAGGGATTTAATGGACAATGTGTCCTGGGCACTACCCTGATGGTGTTGCTGGGTTCCTCCACTGCCCCGTATATTTGTGGTTGTGGGCCCCAGAGCATTGGGCCCCCCTGTCCATTTTTTGGCAATGGAGCCTGATGCCTTTCTCCACAATATCGTGGATAAATACCTTGGTCCTTGTCCGTTTTTTGATAAGGGAGTACCCTCTATGGTGGTTTGAGAATGGCATTCATTAGCCCAATGTCTCCCTCTACGGCATCGTGGGCAAATACCCGGTATTCTATTTCTTTGATACCTAGCTTTGTTAAACCCTCCTGCTATGGGGCAACTCCTTTTAAAATGTCCTGTTTGTTCACAATCATAGCATGTTTTTGGCCTGGCATCTAAAGCCTGTTGTACTGCAGCTGCCAAGACTTGCCCTTGTTCATTAATATCTCTACATAATTTAATATATGTGTTTAAATCTTCATGTCTCCATGGTCTAATAACCTCTCTGCAGCAACGATTTGCTTGGTCATAAGCCAGTTGTTTTATTAATGGCATTGCTTGTTCTTTATCCCCAAAAATTTTGGCAGCCGTTTGAATTAGCCTATCTACAAAGTCAGCATAAGGTTCATTAGCTCTCTGTATTACCTTAGATAGCTGACCTTGTAAATCTCCATGTCCTTGTAAAGTCTTCCATGCCCTAACTGCGTCTGCAGCAATTTGTGCATATATAGCAGGATCATATTCAATTTGTTGCCGTTGACCCTCATAAGGTCCTTTTCCTAACAACATATCTAGATTTCTTTGAGGGTAACCGGCTGCTGCATTTCGCCTAGCTGTCTCCGTGCAAAATTCCTCATTGGCAACCTTCCATAACAAATATTGTCCTCCATTTAGTACAGATTTCCACATGCTAGCCCAATCTGCTGGCGTCATGTCCAAGTTAGTAATGGACTCGACCATGCTTAAAGTGAAGGGAGCTTGGGGACCATAGTTTGTTACAGCCTCCTTTAACTGCTTCACTGTTTTAAAATCTAAAGCACGGTGAATTCGCTGCCCTCCTACCTGTTCAAGTACAGGGCATGCTAATCTTTGAGGTCCTGTCACAGGATCCCATTTATCAACTACGGGGTTTGAGGGCCACTCAGCTGTCTCCATCGGTGGGGCTGTTGGTTGAATTATGCCCTCTTGTGATAAAACGGAGTTAGTAACAGCCTCCTGTTGTGGCCTTTTTCCTAACAACCCCTTTTCCTTTAAATTTTCTTCCTCTGTCTGACTAGCTCGAGAGACCTTCTCTTTTTCTTGATATAAAATGTCTTTCTCCATGGTCTGAACCTCTAACAATTTACTTAACATCTTTTCGGTTTGTTTTTTACTAATTTCTAATCTACTATAAAGATAACGCAACCCAATAAGATAACACAAAACAAAACCGAAACTGAATGAAACAAAAACGGAATAAAAAATTGTTGTATCAATTTTCTCTTCCTCAGGGCCGACAAACTTCAAACCTTTAGTCAACCATTTTTTCCAGTTTGCCTGAGAAATTTCTACGGATAGGCAGCTTGAAACAAAAACAAAATAAATCAAAACAAGAACGCACTGTTTTTTGAAATGGCCACCCATTCTCTCGCCTTCCCTCAGGGGCGAGCAATTTCACTTACCTCCAAGTTTCAGACGTTCCGCGTACGGACCACCAAATGCCGCAGTCTGGCTGGGCACAAAATCACGAGCCACCACACAGCTTGTAGATTCAAACAGCAACTCTTTATTCCCGAACTCACACCAGCCGTCTATAATCACGTTCTGGGGAAATCCACGTTCTCTGCCTAAATCCACCCCCACTGGGCTTCTGTCTCCCAAAAAATACTGTCTGAGTCCCGTGAGAACTCAAGGGGAACTCAGGCAGCAGGATACGCCCTATTCCCAGCAGGAATAACCTTAAACCTGGAACCACCCTAAACCCGGATTGTCCTAAACCAGGAACGCCCTAAACCCGGATTGTCCTAAACCAGGAACACCCTAAACCCGGATCCGCCCTGGTCCTTGAGCAAGGTCACCTTACATGCAATGTCACTGCAAAATGTCCTATTTCCACGAGTCCTTCCACTAAGCAACATGGGGTACGCTGGCAAGGAAATTGTCATACCTACTTGGCTAATGGCTCCCAGCACATTATTTCAATGTTAAAGGATCTAGTCATCCATGTTTATTCCTAGATTTTGGAGAAAGTTAGGTAAACAGGGGATCTCATAAAACTTAAATTTGCCAGTTCATTTAACATATCTATGTCATTTCATGTCAGACCAGAATTATTACATAGTGACTAAGTCTACATGGATTAAATGTTTGAGTATGAAGATAGATAAGAATTCACTTGAGCAAAGAATTGTTTTGCTCTCTTGGTTCAATATGTGTGAATCACATATTTACAAATAACAAGCTTCAATCTCAAATGTGTTCTACATTTGGAAACATGTGGCACACCCATTTAGAGAGGGATAGTTTTCTGACTTGAAATTCACATCCTGTCTCTGTAGCTGAAGCTAGAAGACACCAGTCTGTATAACAAAGGGAATAACAGTGTGGAACGATTATTTTTGTACAGGTTGCAATGTTTATCTTCTCTAAAGATAAAGGATGGAATTTACTGAGCTAAGACAGAATTTTTTGGAGCCATCTATAGTGTTTGCAAGGTGAGACAGATGGTGGGCTACCTCAGCAAGACAGTACTAGCTGCCCAGGAAGGTGTTAATAGAACTAGTTTAGAATTCCCAAAAGAGACTGTACTGTTCTCCTTGGCAATTCCAAATTTAGTATAGAATCTAGTTTTGTTGCAACACATAATCAAGTTCTCAAACTATTAAGCACTCTTATTTATTTTCATATTCTTCTCATTGGTTTTCCCTTATTTGTTTTCTCTTTCCAGACTTTATTTTTCCCTTTGATTTATGCATATAGTAGCAACAGTGTTTATTTGCATCTAAGACAGAGAAAAAGTGCCTATTTTCAAACTAATCTGTTTTGTAAATGGGCACATTAACATGACTTTGTAATTATGCACAAAGAAGGCAGTGATATTTTTTCACATCAAAATAAAAGTTATATTAATTTCTAGGAAAATTTAATTCTATTTCTCTTTCATAAATTCTTTAATCTTATCCTAAAAATGATTTATTCTACCTTTACTCACAACATAATAAAGATAGACCATTGCACCCTACAGAGTAAAGGTACTATTAAAAATAAAGTAGATAAAATAAATAGCATTTTTGCTTTTATCATCAAATATTTGGATCAAAAGCTTTTAAAGATTATTTAAAACTGCTACATGAAAAATGCATTTTGTAACCTAATGTGAAATTTAATGTATTTTATTAAATAGCCTTAGAAGTGATTTTACATTCAAATTTAAGACTTAGACTAACTTTCACTCATTTAAGTAAGATTTCCCAAATTCCTATCAAATGTAAAGACAAAGTTCAAATTAAAAAAAATGTGTCTGATTATTAACCTAAAACTAAATTAAGACCAAAAAGTTATTCATAATTTGGACGTGAAATGTCATATCTGCAGCCAAAGTGGAACATATTGTATTCAAATACTGATTTATAGGTGTTGAAAATGTAAGTCATAATAAGCCTTTGCAAAGGAAGAAGGAAAATTTACTGCATAAAACAGATTTAACTTAAGGATTTTATCTCTACTCAATTTTTTTTAAATTAGTAATAAATTAGAAGAAAATAATGTGAATATGAAAAAAAAATGTTCACTTAATTTTTCTGGTTTTCAGCATTGCTTAGTTAGCCACTCTTTAGAATATATAATATATGTTTTTGGGATTGTGTTTTTGTGCAGTGACAGGTAACTGATTGAAAATTCTGTTAAGTATTGGTTTATGTGACCCCACCTTTCCCACTTGTTTGTCCACTGCTCCTAGTGAAGAAAACATCGAGATTAGGGGCCAATGGTGATGGAACTGTTGACATATGATCACTTTTACACATGTTGATTGAAGCTGTGGCAGTGACAGGCCCATGTTAGAGCAGAGAATGGAGATGGCTCAAAGCCACCTCTTCCTTTCATCTCTTCTTCTTTTGTGGGTCTTTTCTAGATGTCAGAAATAAAGTGGGGTGGGGTGGAATTAAAAACAGACATGACATTTTCTCTTGTACTGTTGACATTTAAAAAAAAAACATATCCAAATGTTTCCTTAGTCAAAAAGATCTCTAAAATTAAAGCAAAAATGCCATTTCTGAGTGACTATACAAAAAATATTGGGTCTGTTTTTCTACATATGCAAAATATCATTGAATGTTTGATATAATTTGCTGCAGTATAAGATTTTCACATTTTTTTCCTAAAGCCACCTCCTCAGAAAAGGTTAAATTTTCCATAGTGAGATGCCTGGGTAAGTGCTTTGACTATTCTGAAATTTTGGTATGAAGTATGATTTCCTTTAGTTCATATTGAGTACTTTCATCTGCCAGGCATTGTGCTAATTGGGTATACTTAATACATAACATACAATTCATCTGCTAAAAAAAAAAGCTCATTATTAATGTTGGAGAGAGAAAAGAAAATGAAAAAAACAATTTCAGTAAAATAAGATAAGAATTAATAGATTAGTTGATGATTCCATAGAGAAAGATGAAAAGTTGAAGATTATTGCATTTTGCTTACTAAACTGGTGCTATTTAAGTGAGCATGGAAGGCAGAGTCTAAGATGTCCCTTCGAAAATTCTCAGCTTCTCATTGTTGGGCACACACTTTCTCAGTTTTTCAATCAAATGCTAAGGATTTAGGTCCTGTCTAAGGGATTTTACAGCAATACCCCCAAACAGCAGACCATAACATAAAGAAATTGAGTTGATACATCAAGAGTTGCAGGAACTGTTCAAAATCAGGGAGTTCTCTCCATATGGTCACAGAACTGTGGTCTGGCTGGCCTGGGAGAAAACAGACATCCATGTTGTAAACTACCTATACCAGGGAATTGAAGGTGACTGGTAGCTTCTGGGAGTGTTCCCTGGTTAACAATAGCAGAAAACTCCAGGCCTACAACCACAAGAAATTATTATTCTATCAATAAGAACAAGAATTACTTATAATCCTCAAGTCCTTGGATGATAACTACAGTGTAGTTCAGGAGTTTGATTTCAGCATGATGATACCCCAAGCAGAGAAACTAGCCACACTGTACCTTGCTTTGAAACCCACAACAACTATGAGGCAATATATTGATACTGTTTAAAGAAGCCATTTCCTGCACTTTCTTACTCAACAATAGAAAACGAATGCAATTAATTGTAAAGGGATAATACTTGTAGCTGACAGTAATTCTAATTTTCTTGAGGTAAAACAGTGAATCATCCTTCAAATGAAACTAATTGGAATTTTGCATTTTTCAGTGTAAGCATTAGAAATTTGTATTATCTATAAAGTGTCAGTAACCTAAAAATACCTTCATATAATGTCATTGTAATATAATAGACAGCATTTTAAAATGACAAGAACCAACTACAATGAATCTAGTTTTAACACTGTCCAATTTGATCCTGTTTTCAAAACTATGCAATTTATTATAAATTTAAGTGATCATGCAAATTCAATTCCTTTTCTTCCTACCATATACCTCTGTCATCAGTTTTCTAATACTCTTTGAATAGAAAAATTATGTGGATTAATTGAGCACAAAATAGATAAGACAAGCTTTTAGGCAATGGAGTTTCAGAGGAGAGCTCATGAGTTTTGTTGCTGGAGTGATTTAAATTGTATATTTAATGTATATGAGATCCAGATAACGAGTTTAAAAGAAATCTGCAAAAATTATTTATCAGTTAATTAAATAAGTTAAATGATTTCTAAACTATTTCTAAGTTAATTAAATAAGTTGTGATTCTTAAAATTTTGAATCCAGCACATTATTAAATTTAACTGACATTTTATTTAGATATGCCCTATTATTATATAGTATCAGTAATTTCCTCTAAATTTTTAGAGCACGTATACATATATGTATATATTCAAATCATATATACATTTATATATGTATATGTATATATACACATATATATATATATATATATATATATATATGTTTATACACACACATTTATGTATATGTATCTGTCTTACATAATAATGCATAAACTTGCAGGGTGTGGTGGCACATGCCTGTAATCCCAGCAGCTCAGGAGGCTGAGGCAGGAGGATTTCCAGTTCAAAGCCAGCCTTCGTAAAAGCGAGGCTCTAAGCATCTCAGTGAGACCCTGTCTCTAAATAAAATACAAAATAGGGCTGGGATGTGGCTCAGTGATTGAGTGCCTCTGAGTTAAATCCTCAATACTGGAAAAGAAGGAAAGAAACAAAGAAAAAACAAATAACACATAAACTAAGTTGAAGTTGGATCCTGTGTAATCAGCACAGTTTTCTACACATAAGAGGTACCTGGTATTTGTAGAAATAAAAAAAAAATGGATATCCTTCCTGTTTAATCATTGCATTTGTTCAGACATGGTTTTTTATCATAAAATAAATCTTCAAGGCACACTGCTCATCATTTCTTCTACTCTTTCAGTGCTCAGATATCATTAAAGTCTCTTTCTCCTATTTCTGCACATTAAAATAATCAGTGGGGAACCTGTCTGGCTAAACTTAATGATAAGTTCCCATTCCTGTAGAGACATGAATTATAAAGGCATCTTTTGAGAAGTGGTTATCTGCGCAAGCTTTGGAAGGTATAGACAGACTGGCATTGAATTCTGTCTCTTCTGGTTTGTAGTTTGGTGAGCTCAATCATGTTTTTTTAACAAGCACATGATTTAGTTCGCTTATCCATGGACTTAGGGAAAAAAAAACCCACTGTATGATTTAAAGATAATGTTTGTGATGTAGACTTTATAAGCAGTAACTATTCCCCGTTATTATTCATCACACTACATATGGATATGGAATGTTTTGAGGGAGCTCAGTTTTGTTTGTTTGTGAAGAGCCTCCTCTCAAACAACACTTGTATATCAAAGTACATTTTCTTCAACAGAAATAGCTTTTCTGATTGCTTTCCAAATCCAGGGAGCTGAGAATTCTGACAGATAACTTTCATTATTACAGCATGAAGTGTTCTCATTTTAGTTATTACCACATTTGAAAGATATTGTTTGATACCTCATAATCCATCTGCATTTATCAGTTCTGTTTATTAGTTTTGGAATATATTCAAGATTGTAGTCAGCTTGGCTTAAGTTTAAAGAAGATCTTGCAAACCAAATAGAGCATAGCTGTTTTGCTTTAATGAAATCTCTCTGACAGATTGTACTTCCACTAGCCTTACAGACACTTTTTTTTACTCTGTTTTCACATAAATGTGTAAAAATCTATTCTTGTAAAGAAAAAAATATAAGAGCCACCTGAAATGACACTGAAATTTATTTTATAAAATACTTATCTCTACATTAACATGAACACACTTATTATTAAATATTTAATAAACTATAAGAATAAAGCACTATTTAGAAAAGTGATGCTGTTGGAATAGATCACCATGTAATAATTTTTTTTCATGTTTTGATTATTCCCAGCATGAGAAATAACTAAAAGCAAGTTAGTATGATAATTACCAAATTTGATCATACCATGTTCTATACATATATTGAAATACCACAATATATCTATAAATATGTATAATATGCATTATTAAAAACTTTAAAAGAATTTATTTTAGATTAAGTTTTGCTTCTAAATAAATATTAATATCATTTTAATTTTTGTTATTTAGAAATATTGAATAATTTTAAACTGTCGGTCACAGGATTCAGTTGTGTCACTATATTAGATAATACCTTGCACTAAGCAGGCAGAATTTGAGTAAAAAGGGATTAAATGGGCCAGGGGCAGTGGTGCATACATGTAATCACAATGACTTTGGAGTCTGGAGCAGGAAGATCACAAGTTCAAGGACAACCTCAACAATTTAGCAACTTGTCATACCCTGTCTCAATTTAAAAAAATAGATTAAATATTAATTAATTTTTACAGTTTTTTTTTTAATCCTATAACATGTTACTTTCTTTAATATTCTAATGGTGTGAAGAAATATTGATATTATTTTACATAGTTTCCAAAATTTAAGGAGCCTAAACCACATGGTCAAAGCAACATATAATGCATGTGGTACAACATATAATGAAATCTGAACTCAGAATATTTAACTTAATGTCCTTCCATTAGACCATATTGAACATTAGATTTCTCTCTGGCTGGGAATTGCTTTAATTTCTATTTTATTACATTGAATCAATGATGACCTAAAATACACTATTCAGGCAAAGCCTTAAAAACATGCTATACATGCAATATATAGGCAAATGCATTATATTTAGAGTTGGAATTTAAGCTCATTATAGCACTAAATCAGATATTTGTCCAAATAACTCCACAGAGACCAAAGTGATCTTATATTTTATCACCATCACATTGTAAAATATGAACATATATATGTTCAGAGTTTTGAAAACAAATTTAAGGAGTCAAATTGAAGGCCCTCAGAACAACACTGATCAACTAGTTCTTCCTGAGTACCATTGTGATCTGTTCACTTCTTATTCTGTGTGTTTTCATTCATTCATAATCTTTAACATGAGTCTTTGAAAGAGTAATTCAAAGTGATGAAATTATATCTAATTTAGATGTATTTCCCCTTTTCAAACCTCAACTAGATGTTCTTTTTCTGGCCTATACTTCTGCAAGTGCTCAACCTTTGCCAGCGTTTGAAGTTGCCTTAATTGAAACCCAGAAGATACTTGGTTATAAATGCTTAATATCTTTTGCATTGTGGTTGGTTAGTCTCCTATGCGTATCTTCTGATTCTCACAGGAGAGTTTGGGGTGCAGAAAAAGTTGAAAAAACTATTTGATACCCATGAAACTTCATGGACTTTCAATCCTTTAAAATTCAGTGCTTAAGAAACAAATAAAATCAATGGCTTCTGACATACTTTTCAAAGTGTACATTTCCCTGAAAAGAATGTTTTTAAAAAAATCTACCAATGCTTATGGAAATAAATTTAAACCTCTAAAACACAGCTTGATGTCATCTTCCAAGATTTGATGTCAGTAAAAAGCTTTTTGCCTACTGATTCATCAAAAGAAATAAAATACATGCTACTGTTGTTGTGTGATTGTTAAAAGAGAAAATGCAATATCACTATCATTAGACATGGAGAGAAACAAAAACATTAGAGATTTGGTGTTAATTACTGATGATATTATTCCTATTACATTCTAGCAATATTATGTAATATAAAAGAAGTTGATTTTTGATGGTTTAATTGTGTCATTGAGTGATGGCTCCACATTTTTATCTAAAATAAAAGAGAAAGGAAAAAAACTTATTTAGCTTCCAAAAAGAGATAGAGGTCATTTAATGTTCTTCAATGAAATTATACTAAGTGACAAGCATGTGTGCTAACAGACTGAAAGACAAATAAAATATTAAAGCTGATTTTATCCCTTTTTTATTATTAGAGCTTTATAGTTATACATAGTAGTTGGGTTCATCCTGATAAACATGTATGGAATTCAAGTTCAATTCATGATCATTCTTTTCCTCCCTATCCTCCCCTCCTCTCTCATTATTCTTCCTCTACTCTACTTGATTCTTTGGTAGACATATAAGAAGACAAATTGGATTATGTGCCAATACAATATCCATCAGAGTGTATACATGTTTCAATGTAGCTTTAAGTAGCTTTCCACTAACTTAAAGGGAGTGCTGGCATCTTAAATAACTGTGAGAAACTAGTAGAAGAAAATGTTCTATTATGACTTCTAGAATGAAGTTGGGAGGGAGGTAGTGGATACTCTTGAGACAGACAAGCTTCTTAGACCTCCTTTGTAATGAGATTTACTATGCATCTTCATAATGAGGGAGATGACTGAAATAAACTGAAAGTTCAAACACTTCTCTATTCACGTTCCTCTTTTTTCGTTCCCCAGAGAACTTGTTTGCAATGCAAAATTTTTCCCCCATAGTATACAGAAGCATTGGTTTTGGATTAGAAAAACTTATAAAATCATGGACCCAAAACAGAAGGCACTTTGCATGCTCGTATTGGAAGGGCTGTGAAGTCAAACTGTAGACTTAACAGTCTTAGCACCAGCAGAAGTCACTGCAAATTCTAAGTGTATAAGGTAAGGCATCTAGAGAATCTTGAGTCATAGGCCACTGGGACTACTTGGGCCTATTTAGTCAGTGTTGGAGCAAAGGGGGGATAATGTGAGCTGCCACAGAAAGGAAGAATGCTGTGCTATACTCTGAGTTTCACCCTCTTATTTCCCAGTACTTCTTCCTATTGGTTCAGCCCTGTTACTAAACCTGTTGCCACAGAAGGTGAAAATATATCTTACAGACTCATCCCTCTTCTACAGAGCCCAGCACTAGAGAGACATCAAATGGACCCAAGAAAAACACACAGAAGACTGACTCATTGTTCACATAATATGTGCTTGTTATGTAATGCATCTCTGTTATCCATTATATATTATAACCTCAATCACCTTTGAAATATGATATAGTTCTATATTTTCCAAATGTTAATTCCATTGGTAATTAATTGCATAAAATGTAAATATATTTTTATTGTAAAAATCATATATGTTAACAGAGACAAATGGACTTAACAAAGTTAAACAGGATCCTTTATATTTTACATATTAGAAAAACTAATTCTGAATGGTGATTTTTTAAAAATATTTTATTTTAGTTGTAGATGGACACAACATCTTTATTTTATATATTTATTTTTATGTGGTGTTGAGGATCAAACCCAGTGCCTCAAGCATGCAAGGCAAGTGCTCTACCACTGAGTTACAACCCAGCCCCGAATAGTGATTCTTAATATAGGAAATTCATACTTAGTCTTACAAACTTATTTGATCTTGGAATACTGTCATTGGCCAAACATTTTGGGACTAGGATCTCTATCTGTTCTCCTATAAACCCTATTAAATTTAAGTGATTTTGGTCTTTATTATACTGATATCCCTCTTGGGAAAGATCACAACTACTAATGTAGAGAGGAAATATAAGAATCAAAAACTCATTTAAACTATATTCTGTTTCTAAATTCTCAACGAATTCATTGATACTCAATTACAGTTGTTTCAAAACAATGGACCAAAACACATAAATTGTTTCTGGAATCATCATGGATCTCAGGTTGTCAGAAACTTATATGAGTATTTCTGAGTAGGCATATTTTAAGTAGAAACTGATTTGGACATCATCTTTTCCTAGCCCCAGCTATTGACATTTCCCAGCACTCACCAGTCTTTCTTCTTTATCTTCATCTCCCTCTTTACCAAAGTATTATCCCCAACATAGTGGTTTTGCCTACCGTGATCCCTCTGTCAGAATGTTCTAATATCCTTTGCACTAGCAACAAGCCAACTAGAGCTTCCATTTTCAGTTCAAATGCCGCATGCTTCATAAAATCTGTCCAGATGTCCCTCTATGCAAAATTAATTACTACTTCCATTTAGTTATGATTGTACTTGTTTATGGGCCTGCTTTTATGCCAGTAATCACATTGTATCATAGTTTGCTAGATACTTGTCTGTTTAATCTGATATGATATAAATCCTAAAGTTGGTGTTTACATTGTATGCTTGCTGTATCCCCAGTTTTTTGCATAGTAACTGAAGCTTTTTTGTCATTCAATGGATATTTATTAAAATTTAGTTAAAGTTTGGTTTCTATATGTGTACAAAAAAAAAAAAAAACAAAGAAAAACATTTTGGAAATTACTATTTTTCTCTTTTATCGGAAAAGTACCTGGATTATTTAAATTATATGGTATGTAAAGGCATAACCTTGATGTGTACAACCTATTAAAATATTAGTCCATAGTCAAATTCATCTAGCCCTCAATCTACACTAAGCAAATTTGTTATGCACCCCAATACTTCTATTTTGGTATTCATCTAAGTACTTTCCCTCCTGTGTACAAATGGATAACCCTCTATTTTACCCCTAAGGCATATTCAAGCTTGAAAAGGACTGTAGTCATCCAAAAAGAGAAGTGTACACTGTTCATTCCAGCAAACCATGACTATCAAAGAGAATGCCAAAGGGCGTTATTCATTAAAAAATGAATTAACAAGGCTTTCTACAATTTTGCTGAAGATTTTTCTTTTACAAAAGACTAAAAGAATGCATGATGCAGTGGATTCAAAAGCAAAAAATACATTCTGGCATCTATTCAAATGCAAATTTGCCTATGCTGAGTGTTCAGGTGACAGCCCCGTGTTTATATATTGTCTATCATTGTAACAGTAAAGCACTCAGACAATCTAATTAGGTTATTAAAATTACCTGTTTGAGAGAGACTAGATTTCCCTGAAAAGATTCTATATAAAGCTCTTTTTGAATGGCAGAGAAAGGTGTATCAGGATCTTTTATGTAAAGGCAGTGCTCATGAAAACAAACACAGAAACAAACCAAAACAAATTGAAATAGAAAAAAAAATAAAATACAAGGAGTCATTTGATGAAGAATTACTCATATTTTGCATATAATTATTTAATCTTGAGTTCAGATTATTTTACCTTAGCCCATGCACAGTAACACATTTCAAATTTCTGAGTCCCTCACAACACAATAACAATTTGAACTACTCTTGCATTGCCAATCTGCTTGGTCTATCATGTGTATCTTTTCTGTGTCTGTGTCATTACCCTTTGGTGATTCATGCCTTTGTCACTACCTGTAATCCTCTGTGGCAAACATCTCTAGAAATTTTAACAGAGTCAACAGAAGAAAAAGCACTTCTATGGGTTCTGACAGAAGTATTTCTATGGACCCTAAAATGCTCATAAGTGAACCTTAAGTATTTCTGTTTTTAGTAGAGTGGGCCACTAATTTAACCATTCTTAAAGATGCTTATCTCTCATCTATGAAAATTGCACAAACCATACAAATGACAACACTGATCCACTGATATTTCCTATATAAATATTACAGCTGAAACAGCCCAGACTAAGCAATATGAAAATAAGTACTTGTTCCAGCCATTCAGATTTAAGAAGTTGTCAATAGGTGGGAAATAATGGTACATTTTGAGTTTAATGGATTTTTGAACAACAAAAATAATGACATTCCATGTTTCTTTTTTGTCCTTTGTGGGAATGGAAATGTTGTGACATCATTTGAGTGAAAAAATTCAAGCTTCAGGCTATTGTTTTTCAACAGGAATTTGGTGGCATTACCTTGGTTTAATTCTATTTAGAATGATAGGAACATTTGAAATTTAACATGAAAACAAGTGGAGAAAAATCTTGTGGGTATAATGCACATATTATAGTAAAATAATTTTGAGCATTCTTTCTTTATTTTTTGGAATATAAAAATGTTTATTGACCATTGTTCATTTTCATAAAAAATTCATAATTTCAGAAATGCACACTGGTAAGGCTGACATCTACTTCTTCATTATTTGCACAGAAATAGTATCTATCAATTTATAAAGTGAATGAAGCTTACATAATATTGAGTGATAGACATGTTTAACCTCCTGATGTGGTTTAGTTATGGGATGTCACCCAAAAGTTCATGTGTGAGACAATGTAAGAACATTTAGAGGTGAAATGGTTGGGTTTGAGAGCTTTAACCTAATCAGTGCTTTAATCCACTTTAATGGATTAGCTATAGGCAGGTATGGTACTGCTGGGAGGCATAGGTCACTGGTGTGCCTTTGCTTACCTGTGGCCCTGTGCTAAGCTGATTTCCTCCTCCATACGCTTCCCCCATGGTGTTCTGCCTGTCTGTGGACTGTCTATGAGACCTCTGAAACTGTGATTCAAATAAACTTTTCCTTCTCTACATTGTTCTCATCAGGTCTTTTGGTCACAGTCATGAGAAAAACAAACTAAAACACCTATTTAAAAGGAAGAATGACCTTAACCATTAGACAGTCTCCAGACTGATCATCCACACTACACTCTACAAATGAGCCAATATGTCCAGGCTTATCCCTAGTAGAATCCTGCACACATGTCCTATACTTCATCCAACCTGGGGCACTTAGATTACATCACAGGCATCTAAGCACTTTAGCCATTTTGACTTTGACAATTTTTTAACCTAAAGGTCCTTTTTGCTCTACCCTGGACATCACTGGATAGTTTTATGTTTTGAAGCATTTAAAAACTGAATGCTTTCACTTTAAAGAAAAAATAAAGCTTCAATACTTCTTAAAATATAAAAATGTTTTATTTTATACTTACTATTGAAGGTGTCAGGAAAAAACATATGGATTTGCAGGGCTCAGAATCCTAAGAGGAGTTGAAACAACTAATTTAAATTTAGGATTTATCCAGGTATGGAGGGATTTTTGTATTTTTGACTGAAATATGCTTTAACATACTCAAAGTCTGCAATCCCCCAATATTCATAGGTTGAAATCCTACCCCAGTGTGACAGTATTTGGAGGTGAGTTTTGACACGCAATTAGGTCCTGAGAATGGAGCTGTTGCGAACAGGATTAGTGCCCTTATAACAGGGACTGCAGAAATATCTATTGCTCTTGCTGTCATTGAGGATACAATAAAAAGTAGCAGTCTCCAACCTACCAGAGAGCTTTCACCACTACTGAACATGCTTATACCCTGAACTTAGACTTCTAGCCTCCAGAACTATGAGCGATTATTTTTAAGTCACCTGCTCTGTAGTAACTTGTTATACCAGACTAATATAACAGACATATCTTGAGTTCCCAAGATTACTGCACCAAATACGATTGGTTCTCAAATACTTATGAAATGAAAAAAAAAATTATTGAATGATCATGTGAGTGTGTGCATATGTGTATACATGTGTGTTTGGGTGCATGTATATACATATATTTTGTTTTATATCTCAGGAGACTTTTTTATTCTTTTTTTTTATTTGTTCAGATTAGCTATACATGACAGTAGAATGCATTAAGATACATCATACATAAATGAAGCATGACTTCTTATTCTTCTGGTTATATATGATGTAGAATTACACTGGTTATGCAATCATACATGGACATAGGGTTATAATGTCCAATTCATTCTACTATCCTTCCTACCTCCATATTCCCTACCCTCCACTCACTCCCTTCTAAGTCAAAATACCTCTGTTCCTCCCAAGCCTCACCACATACTATGGATCAGCATCCACTTATCACAGAAAACATTTGGTTCTTTGGAATTGACTTATTTTGATGAGATGATATTCTTCAGTTCCATCCATTTACCAGCAAATTCCATAATTTCTTTGTTCTTTAAAGCTGAGGAATATTCTTTTGTGTATATATACCACATTTTCTTTATCAATTCATCTGTTGAACCTAAGTTGGTTCCAGATTTTAACTATTGTGAATTGAGCTGCTATAAACACTGATGTGGCTGCATGTCACTATAGTATGCTGATTTTATGTCCTTTAGGTATACACGAGGAGTGGGATAACTTGGTCAAATGGTGGTTCCTTTCCAAGTTTTCTTAAGAATCTTCATACTGCTTTCCATAATGGTTGTACCATTTTGCAGTCCCACCAGCAATGTATGAGTGTAACTTTTTCCCCATATCTTCACCAACATTTGTTGTTGCTTATATTTTTGATAATTGCCATTCTGACTAAAGTGAGATGAGATCTCAGTGTAGTTTTGATTCATGTTTCTCTAATTGGTAGAGATAATTAACATTTTTGTATATATTTGTTGATCAATTGTATTTCTTCTTCCGTTGTCTATTCAGTTCCTTTGCCCATTTATTGATTAGGTTGTTTTTTAAATTATTGTGTTAAATGTGTTGAGTTCTTTCTATATTCTTGAGATTAATACTCTATCTGAGGTGCAAGTGGTAAAGATTTTCTCCAATTCTATACACTCTGTCTTCATGATCTTGAATGTTTCCTTAGCTATGAAGAAGCTTTTTAGTTTGTTTCCATCCCATTTTTTAATTCTTGAGCTTTAGGAGTCTTGTTAAGTAAGTCGGTTTTTAAACTTACAAGGTTGGGATTTGGGTCTACTTTTTCTTCTGTCAGGCACTGGGTCTCTGTTGTAGTGCCCAAGTCCTTGATCCACATTGAGATGAGTTTTGTGCAGGGTGGGAGATCAATTTAATTTCATTTTTCTACATATGGATTTCCAGTTTTCCCAGCACCATTTGTTGAAGAGGCTATCTTTTTTGCGTGTATGTTTTTGGCACATTTGTTTAGTATAAGATAACTGTATTTATGTGGGTTTGTCTCTGTGTCTTCTATTCTATATCATTGGTCTATGTGTCTGTTTGGGTGCTAATACAATGCCATTTTTGTTACTATGGCTCTGTAATATAGTTTAAGTTCTGATATTGTGATGCCTCCTCTTCATTCTTCTTGCTAAGGATTGCTTTGGCTATTCTGGGTCTCTTATTTTTCCAAATGAATTTCATGATTGCTTTTTTTGAGTTCTATGAAGAATGCAATTGGGATTCTAATAGGAATTGCATTGAATCTCTATAATGTTTTTGGTAGTATGGCCATTTTTAGAATGTTAATTCTGCCTATCCAAGAGCATGAGAGATCTTTCCATCTTCTAAGTCTTCTTGAGTTTCTTTCTTTATTGTTTATTATAGATGTATTTCACCTCTTTTGTTAGATTGATTCATATATATATATATATATATATATATATATATATATATATATCCTCAAAAAATGATATATATATATTATTTTTTGAGACTATTATGAATTATTATGAAAGTTTTCCTAGTTTCTCTTTCAGTACACTTGTCACTGATGTGTAGAAACACATATGATGGTGTTAATTTTATATTCTGCTATTTTGCTGAATTCACTTACTACTTATAGAAGTTTTCTGGTAGGAATTTTTTTGGGGGGGGTCTTCTAAATGTAGAATCATGTACTCAGCAAATAGTGATAATTTGAGTTCTTCTTTTCCTATTCATATCCCTTTAATTTCTGCCTTCTGTCTAATTGCTCTGATTAGAGTTTCAGGACTATGTTGAATAAAAGTAGTGAAAAAAGGCATCTTTGTTTTGTCCCAGTTTTAGAGGGAACACTTCCAATTTTAATCCATTGGGAATGGTATTGGCCTTGGGTTTGGTAAATATAGATTTTACAATATTGAAGTATTTTTCTACTATCCCTAGTTTTTCTAGTATTTTGAACATGAAGGGATGCTGTATTTTGTCAAAGCTTTTTTTTCTGCATCTATTTAGATGATCATATGATTGTTGTCTTTAAGTCTATTGATGTGATGAATTATGTTTGTTATTTCCATATGTTGAACCACCTTGCATCACTGGGATGAACCCACTTGATCAGGGTGCACTAATTTATTAATATATTTTTGCATGTGATTTGACAGAATTTTACTAAGAATTTTTGCATCTATTTTTATGAGGGATAATTGTTCTGAAGTTTGCTTTCTTTGATATGTCTTTGTCTGGTTTTTGTATCACAGTGCTACTAGCCTCATATAATGAGTTTTGAAGGGTTCCTTACTTTTCTATTACATGGAGTGGTTATAGAAATATTGATGTTAATTCTTTTTGAAGTTCTTGTAGAACTTGGCTATGAATCCCTCTGGTCATGAGCCTTTCTTTTCATGGGTAGGGTTTTGATAGCTTCTTCTATTTAATTACTTGAGATTGATAAAATTATGTATGTCCTCCTGATTTAGTTTGGGTATATCATATGTCTCTAGAAATTTGTCAGTGTCTTCAAGATTTTCTGTTTTATTGGTGTATAAATATTCAAAATAGTTTCTGATTATCTTGTGCATTTCAGTAGTGTCCATTGTGATATTTCCTTTTTCATCATAGATTTTAGTAATTTGAATTTAGTAATTTAAATTGAATTTTCTCTCTTTTTCTCTTCATTAGCATGGCTGAGGGTTTATCAATTTTATTTATTTTTTCAAAAAATAACTTTTGTTAATTTTTGAATTGTTTCTTTTGTTTCAATTTCATTGGTTTCAGCTCTGATCTTAATTATTGCCTGTCTTCTGATTTTGGTATTGCTTTGTTTGTCATTTCCTAGGACTTGGAGATGTAATATTAAGTTATTTATTTGTTGACTTTTTATTTTTTTAATAATAAAGCTTAATGCAATGAACTTTCCTCTTATCACTACCCTCATAGTGTCCTAGAGATTTTGATATGCTGTATCACTATTCTCATTTACCTCTAAGTATTTTTTATTTCATCTCTAATGTCTTCTGCTATCCATTAATCATTCAATAGCATATTATTTAGTCTCCAAGTGTTATAGTAGCTTCTAGTTTTTATTCTATCATTGATTTCTAATCTCATTCAACTCTGATCTGATAGAATGTGCATGGTATTCTTTATATTTGTTTGTATTCACTAAAAGTAGTTTTGTGGCATAAGATATAGTCTATTTTAGAGAAAAATTCATGTGCTGCTGAGAAGAAAATGTATTCACTCATTTATGGATGAAATATTCTAAATATATTGGTAAGTCTAAATTATTGATTATATTATTTAGTTCTATAGTTCCTTTGTTTAGCTTTTGTATGGAGGATCTATCTACTAGTGAGAGAGGTGTGTTAAAGTTACCCAATATTATTGTGTGTGGTCTATTTTATTCTTGAAATAGAGAAGGGTTTGTTTGATATACTTAGATGTTACATTGCTTAGAGCATAAATATTTATGATTATTATGTCTTGTTGATGTATAAATCCCTTTAAGAAGTATGAAATATTCTTCTTTTTCCTTTTTTTTATTAATTTTGGCTTGAAGTCCACTTTTTCTGATATGAGGATAGAAACCACTGCTTGTTTATACAATCCACATGACTGATAAATTTTTCCTCACCCTTTCATCTTCAGTCTGTGGATGTCTTTTCCTATGAGATGAGTGTCTTGAAGACAGCATATTGTTGGATCTTGGTTTTTTGATCCAATATGCCAGTCTATGTCTTTTGATTGATGAGCTTAGGCCATTAGTGTTCAAGGTTATTATTGACATCTTATTAGCATTCCTCGTCATTTTGGTGAATTTCTGGTTATTAATTTGAATTAGTTTCTCTTTTTATTTACTGTTTTTTAGTGTAGTTCCTCTCTTCACTTGCTTTCACTTTCTTTTTTATTTCATCCTCATGAGATATTTTGTTGAGAATGTTCTTTAGTGCAGGCTTTCTAGTTGTGAATTCTTTTAACATTTGTTTATCATGGAAAGTTTTTATTTCATCTTCAAATCTGAAGCTTAATTTTGCTGGATATAGAATTCCTGGTTGGCATCCATTTTCTTTCAGAGCTTAGTATATGTTATTCCAGGAGTTTTCAGCTTTGAGGGTCTTGGTTGACAAATCATCTAAGATCTGAATTGGTTTTCTTCTACACATATTTTGATATTTTTCTCTCATTGCCTTTAAAATTTTATTCTTATTCTGTATGCTAGGCATTTTCATTATAATATACCTTGGTGTAGGTCTTTTGTAATTTTGTACATCTGGGGTTCTGTAAACCTCTATTATTTTATTTTCCATTTCATTCTTTTGGTTTGGAAAACTTTCCAATATTATTTTATTGAAAAGAATGTACATTTCTTTGGTTTGTATCTCTGTACCTTCATCTATCCCAATAAATCTTAAATTTGGTCTTTTCATGTTATCCCATAATTCTTGGAAGTTCTGTTCATTGTTTTTTAATGTCTTCTCCCTTTGGTCAACTCTATTTTCAAGATTATATTTTTTATTTTCATTTCCTGAGGTTCTGTCTTCCAAGTAGTGTAGTCTGTTTGTGATGCTGTCCATTAATTTTTAATTTGGTTTATTGCTTCCTTCATTTCAACAATTTCTGCTTGATTTCTTTTCAGAAGCTCTATGTCTTTATTGAAGTGACCTTTCATCTCCTGAATTTTATCTCTGATTTCACTTGTTACTTCATTCTTTACATTGTAAATCAGTTTAACTATATATATTCTAAACTTCTTTCCTGACAAATCTTCTGTGGTGTCAATGGATTCTAATACTGGAGCATCTTGGTTTGTTTGTGGCATTTTTTTCCCTTATTTTTTTCACATTTTTGTGTTTCTACCAATCTATCATTGTGGATCTGAGGTAGTACAACTGTTGCTCTCTAGATGTCCTATAAATTTATAGTGTCCCTGAAGGTTTTTTCAGTACCTTGCCTTTAAGGGAGAGAAAAATAATAATAGCACCCAATGCAAACAATATACAGCCTTAGATCAGATAGCTTCTATTAAGATATCTAGGGGCTGAGGTTGTGGCTCAGTGGTAGAGTGCTCATGTAGCATGGGTAAGACACTGGGATTCAATCCTCAGCATCCCATAAAAATAAATAAATAAAAATAAAGGCATTGTGTCCACCTACAAATGTCTTTATATATATATATATATATATATATATATATATATATATATATATAAAGACATCCTTAGTTTTGTCACAATAAACACAAATGATGTATTCGATTCTTGTCTACAATATAAATAGTACGTTTGCAAAAGGGTCGCAATTTCAAATGGTGGACAAAGAGAGAACAGAAGTGGTATAGGATGTTATGTTTATGGAGGAAGGAGGAGAGAGGATAGAAGTAAAAAAATTATAGGAAAGAGTGAAAAAGGAATTAATAGAGGTTGGCTGTTAGCAGGAGAAAAGAGAGGAAAAAGAACCCAGGGAAACAGATAAGTGAGAGGAAAATATATATATGTAAAGTAAAAATTTTAAAAAAAGACTAAGGAAAAATAGAAAAAAAGTAAAATAAAAGAATATACAATAAAACTGTAATATACTATTCATAGATAACAGTCCTCAATAAACTAATGCATGAAAAATACTTGCTTTCAAAAATGGTAGAAAAGTGGGAGGGGGGGAAAGGCATCTCAATGAAAAATTGAACAATTATTTCCATTGGGGTTCAAACATTTCTCACTTTCCTTCTCAGCAATTAGGTGGGGTTCTCTGGAGTTTTATGCTAGCTCCACCCTCAGGATGGTTTATATTGCTAAGGTAAGAAGATTAGTCCTGGAGGCAGAGCTCTTGGAAACAGGGTGTAGGCTTAAGTATGCTCTGGTCTTTTCACTGGGTGCCAATTGGTCTGGATATTTTAAGTCAGCAAACATCCAAGGCCCAGCAATTGCAGGTCCATTTTGGAAGACTGCGCACCAGGAATCACCTTTCAGTTCTACTCATGTGGTATAGGAGCCTGTTCTTAGTCAACTTCTTTGCCTTCAGGCCCTATAGTCTCTGGTAGCTGATTCAGTCTCTGAGCTTAATTTCTCCTGCCCCCACCCTTTCCAATTCTGGAGTGGTGCTTCTCTCCCAGCCAGGCCTGCAAGCAGCCAGATTATAGGGGGAGTAGGAAACCACATGGGTTTCCTCAAGCAATATTCCCCTGTGTAAACCTCTCTCCACACTTAATTTTTTTCCTGGTCAGTTAGACACTCTCTCGGTCACACAGTATGAATTTGCTTGGCTTATTTTTTGGGCCTGACTCAGTTCTGCCAGTAATCAGTTGCTGGTCCTCACACCACAGCTGCAGAATGGTTCCTTCCACTGTCTTCTGTGCATATTGCTGAGAAAGATGGTGGCTTTCCTCCTATACATAGCTACTGTGTAGCACAGCTCACTGATTTTTTTGAGCAATGATTCTGATCTCCAAGTTCTCCATACCCTGACATACCTCAGTCTTCCTAAGAATGGGGTTTCCTTTAATTTCTTTACTGCTTTCCTGTGTTAAAGTAGGGACTATTCTGGTTTATGCCTCTAGCTGCTGTTGTGGCTATGGGGCTGGTGATCTTTCCCTCTTATTTTAGCATACAAGATCTCCTGAGTCCCCCAAACTGTTTTGAGTCTCCAGTATTAAATTCCAGTAAAGTGCCCCCTAATTTTTGATCATTCACCAAACTTGTTGAAAATCTGCCTGTCTGCTTTTCTTGGTTCACACCACAGACCATCATGGAAGTGACCTCTCAATTCTTCCATCTTCAGATTTGTTATTCTTATTGGCATTTTATCACACATCTATTCCTTTGTGTTCTAAGACATGATCCTATATCCCCCACTTACAATGTAAACTGCTAAGAAAAAAAATATTAAAATTGTTAATTTCAGTAAAATCTGTAGTTTTCTGAAAAGGGGAAAAATTGATGATTTTCAGAATAGAAAATGATAAAATATGACTTAATCATAAAATGGAATTTTACATATACAGAATTATATTGAATAGACAAGATTATCAGAACCAGTGTTGCTAAATCTAAAATTTATGTTTAGCAACTATGAAAGTTATTAATTTATGTACCATATAATACCATATATCTAAATTTCAAAAAAACTATGTATAACAATATAATATTTAATTTTATTTATTTATTTGTTTGTTTGTTTATTTGGATACATAAGACACAAGCCTGAAGAATTCATTTAAGTTCAGGATAATAGTTACTTTGAGTATGAAGGCTCTTGGAATTGACAGAAGCTGGGACATTAATTGTATCTTATGTCATGAAACACATATACACATGGAGCATAAAATCATGGAAAATTGTTAATAATTTAATCGATGTAAGGGTTTATTCTGTTATTTCGTTTTCTACTACTCTTTTGAGGTTTAACCAAAATGACAAAATGAATAATATCAGTCTCATAAAGGGTCAACAGATGTTTGCTTTGTATCTTTCTATTATGAGAAGATAATAACTGTGTCATTTTCCAGGTGCTAAGACTTCTGATAGTCAAGAATTGAGTAAGACAATAGAAAGAGTCTAATCTCAGATAAAATCCATTTCTATGCTCCTAAAATATCCAGGGAAAGATAATGTCCCACCAAATCTGATATTCCAGTCACCTAAATTTTTCAGGTTCCTGTTTCAATGAATAACAAATCATCAAGGATGGTATGTTTGATGCAAGTTTTATATCCCTTTCAAATTATGATGAGTAAAGAATAAAACTTCTTTTTTCTTTGTAAGGTTATTTTAATATATAAATTCTGAATTTACTTGCCTACAGAATCCATTCAAAGAAAATAGTTGTCAACTATGAATTTGACCTACATATGATGTTTAGCTTCATTTCTTCTTTTCCTCATTTATGTAATTGGCTTAATAATGTTAACTTCCTCCAAGATTTTTTCTTGTTTATTTAAAATATATATATAATTATTATTTGTAAAGAGATGGGGAAAACACTTGGCATATAGTCCAGTCTAAATTAGAATTTGTCCAATTTAAAAGTGGGAGGAATGGTAGGTATGTTATCTACTGTGCCTGCAAATGGTGTTTGCCATCTGAACATTTTAAGTAATTCATGAGAAAACTTAAGCACAGCAACACTTTCAAGGTTACACTTAATAATCACTTTGGGTAGTTTGTGGATTGTGTTAGTCCATTTTCTGCTGCTATGACATAATACCTCAGACTGCAATATGTATTTAAATATAACAAATATATTTCTCATGGTTCAGAGGCTGGAAAACCCAAGTTCAAAAGCCTGTTGTTTTAGTTAGCTTTTTTCACTGCTGTGACTAAAAGACCAGACTAGAACAATTGTAGAGGAAGAAAAATTTATTTGGGTGCTCCCTGTTTCAGAGATCTCAGTCCAAGGACAGAATGCCATTCCTAAGGGCTCAATGTGGGGCTGAATATCATGGTGGAATAGTATGGCAAAGGGAAGTAGCTCACATTATGATCAGCAAGCAGAGAGAGAAAGAGGAACTATACTCTCTAGAATTAAAATATATAATCCATAGCCATGCCCACAATGAACCACTTCCTCTAGCCACACCCCACCTGTCAGCTCCCACTAGTTAATCCCATCAGGGATACGTTCTCTGATTAGTTTAAGGATGTGGTTCAATCATTTATCCTCCAAACTTTCTTGCATTGTCTTACAACTGAGATTTTGGGGGACACCATATCTAATCCATAACACCTATACCTGTTAAGGAACTTCTTGTTGTGCCATACCATAGCAAAAGAACATGCAAGAAAAGATTTTGAAAGGGAAGAAGAAAGAGAGAGGGGATAATAGAAGGCTGAGTTTGTAACCAACACTTCCTAATTAGAAACTCATAAAGGCAGAGCCCTCAGCACCCAATACCTCATATCAGACCCTACCACCCTTCACTTTAACTTTAGGGACTAAATTTCCAACACAAGAACTTTGGAAGACATATTCCAACCATCAAAATGATTATCTAGTAGCAAGGAGAAGCAAAAATGCAACCCTCAGCCTCATGACTCTAGATTATATGAATAGCCTAAGCAGCAACCTGCAGAAATAACAGCTAAAGTTTTGCCATATAGATAAAAGTTTCTCCATCTAAATTTCCTTCTAAATACAAATATGCATAAGACTACTGTTATTACTTATTAGTTTTTAATGTAAAAAATTGTATTCTTCTATAAAATAGAGAAACCCATTATCTGTAAAATATGGATGACAGAGAAAATTATTTCAATCAAAAAGCTTCAAGTTACGTGCACACACACACACACACCACAAAGATTTCATATTCATAATTTTTTCTTTCAAAGACCCATGTGGACAAGGTCATAAGAGCGAGACACAGTATTCCAAGGTCAGTATTCCATTGTTTAGTTTCCCTGGAAAAGTTCCATGACAAACACTATGAGAGCAATGGTTGAGTAGGAGTCAATGTGGGGACAAGAGTGCCAGACTCAGCTTCATCCCCAACACAGACCAAATTGAACTAGTGGCAGCCACAAGTTGGATAGCCTGTTTTTCTACCACTATTTTAAAACAATCTTTCAATTATAATTTTTTTTTTGGTAATGAACAATGCACACAAAACTGATTTATGCTGAGAAAAAAGAATATCAACAAAAGTGATGTATTCATTAATTCATTGGAAAGTGAAGAATAAAAATTCTGGAAATAAATTGTGTGTGTGCCTTTAAGCCAATTAAAATTTCTTATAGACTTGGTTTCTTTATATGTAAAATAATTAGATTGGAATAAAATCTCAGGATACATGTCTGCTGTGAAATTCCTTGATTGTATGAGTCATCTCCTTATTTGCTTTCGAAGCAGGGCCCATAGTGGCCTTAGAATGGTCTAAAGGGTCAAGCCTCTCTTTCAAGAACAAGAGGTCACTACCATTGACATCAATGGAAATTGCCTGTGTCCTTTAAGCCTGCATTGCTTAAAGATCATGTCTTCTGAATAATTCCAAGAACAGAAGGAACAGTTTGATGTGAACAAGAGGGTAAATGCTAGTGCCATAATTCTCCAATGCTTGTCACAAAAATTGGAGAAAGAGCTCATTGCAATCAGGGATGATTTCTGAAAAGGAATAATAAAGAGAAAAGCTGTCACCAAAAGTGGTTTTGAATAAAGGAGAAATCCAGAATAAAGAAAGAATTATTATTTTGAAATCTGACATCTTTTCTTCCCACTTGAAATTCCAGTTTATATTGACTGGCTTTGTAGTTTGCTTTGTTACATGTAGGCAGAATAATGAAAGCTATAATGTCAAGGACTAAAGAGAAGTACACATAAGACTGTCACATCATCATCACCATCAATTATATTGTTGAAAGCCTACAGAGTGTATGACATGTTGCTATGAAAAATGAGTTCTCTTCTCCCAGCGTAGCTTAAAATGTATTTCCCTGACTGTCTCAGAAGGAAGAAAACTCTCAGTCTACCTCCATTCTTCAGACTTTATCTCCTCATATAATGAGGAGTATTGTAAGAAACCTATCTCCCATCTTGAGAAATGTAAATACAGAGAAACAGATTTTTTTCCTCCTCCTAGATGGCTCTTAGTTTTTGCAGTATGTAATTTTCACCCCATGATGTGTTGTGAATACAAAATTACGACCAAAATACAGAACAAAGTTAAATATCTTCCTTTTACTTATATGTGTATAGCCCTAAAACTAACTGGTAATATAAAAAATTACAGTCGCAAATCACAACTAAAGTAATAGTCAAAAATATAGTATATTGATTTGCAGAATTGGTGAAAGGAATTTTTTAAAATATATTCAGAACTTAATACAAAGTTGGATAAATACAAAGGGATATATATTTAGATATATAGTAGTTAATATGCAAGGAAACTACTTAAAGAGTCAAAATAAATAAATTATCTAAAAATAAAATCATTTATACTAACATCCAACTTCTTATAATACAATAAGGGAAGTCAGAAATAAGTGAAATAATTCCTTAAAAGTATTCATGGAAAATAACTGTAAACCTTCAATTGTGTATTACTGAAACTCTATTTCAAAAATGATGGTTGTTAAATTTTAAACAAACACAATCCGAATTTACCACCTACAAACTCATGGAAAATACTGTGGTCCCTAAAAGTGCCTTAATGAAGTTAAAAGGATGGTTAGATATGTTAAAAAGAAAAAAAAAGAGTAGAAAAAAAGTGATGAATGTTTCTTTTCAAGAGTCTAAACACATGTTATATAAAAATAAATAAATAAGACATTTAACTCTGAACTCCAGAAAAACTAGACATAACAAACTGGAAAATAACAGCACATAATCTAGGAAGAAGGCAAAGCATTCAGAGCTTACAAAAACAAAAACAAAACAAAACAAAAACCTCTAAGATCTTTGTATTGTTCATGAGTAATAAGATATTGATTGAGAGAAATGCCTTCTGCCTAGGATATAGACTACTGGAAATAACATCACTCCAAATCTAGCAGGAAGAAAAAACTCTGTAGCCATCTGAAGGTGGCTATTATGGGAGAATCAAGTAGATTGAAACTATGTTCCTCCAAGAAGAGATAGCCAGAGCCCTGGCTGACCTATATCAACCCACAGGGGGAAAAAATGTGCCAGAAACAATACAAGCATAAGAAGAATCCAACTTTTTCTTTTCTTCTTGCATAATTACTAGAAGGTAATTATGAGATAGAACGAGACTAGAGAAAGTATGGGAGCCATTATGTGCATTTCAAGCCAGCATAAATGGAGCAGATGTTCATTTGTAAGACCTTCACCACAGATCTCCACATTGGCCATAAGAGATTCTGGATACAGAGAAGGAGGTTGGAGAAAGCTTCCTTGGAGATAAAAGCCAGCAGGGTGAACATAGAAAATAAAAATCTGAATTAAGAATGGAACAAACTCCTACCCAAATTGTCACTTGAGCAGAAAAAACAAAATGTCTTCTGCTGTTGCAGCAGGGCAGCAAACCATATTGTCCCCAAGGGAACGTGAAGACAGAAGATAACAGTACTGTGAAAAAATTAGAAACTGTGAGAAAAAAATCTTTCCAAAATTAAAATGAAATAAATATGTTTTTTTAAAGAAAGCTCAACCAATCCATTTCTGGTAGACATGCACTGCAATAAATGTTAATGTTCTTCCAGCAAAAGAAACATAATACTAAGCAGAAACCTGATATTTCCTACTAAAAGAAATTTTAAAAATCTGGAAATGATAAAAACAAGTAAATCTTTTTTAATTGCCCCAAAATTAGTGTATAAAGCAAAAGTCATAAAAATTTATTGCACTATTTATAGTATATATAACAGAAAATGGATGATAATAATTACACGAAACATAGAAGGGAAGAACTAAGAGTATTAAGTGGTAAGTTTCTATATTATGCTCTATGAGGTATATATTTGAAGGTGTATTGTGTGTAATTAAAGTTCACCATTTAGCTGGGCTCAGTGCATACCTGTAATCTGAGCTACTAGAGGGGCTAAGACAATAGGATCATAATAACTTCAGGCCAACCTGGGCAAAAGACTCAGAAAGACCCTGTCTCAAAATAAAATTAAAAAGGGCTGGGAAATGTAGCTCAGCTGGGGACCTCTGTTGAGTTTAATCTCCAGTATTGAAAAATGATAAATAAATAAGTAAAAGCTCATAAATTAAACACTGGATAACATAAGCTAACATATACTTTAAAAACAAGTTTAATAATAAGGCAAAAACAGGGGTAAAATGAAATAATACATGGTTAAAAGTGATGTAGATTATTCTGAATTTTTATATCTGGAATGGAAGTCATTCAGATTTGTTCTTCTCCCAAGATTTCCTTAGCTAGTCTTTATCTCTGTATTTTCAAATGAATTTAAGAATAACCTTTTTATTTTTGCACACTTAAAATTTATTAGGATTATGAGTTGCAGTACATATTTGGATAATTTGAACAAAATGACAAGTTATAATGTTAAGCCTTTCAATTCAAAAACATGACATTATCTCCAAATATTTGGATTGATTATAAAATTTTCTCCATATTGATCTATATTTGTATATACAAAAATACAAAGCTTTTTATTATTCTCATTTTTAGGTAGTTCTGGTTTTAATAATATTTTGTTACATATTTTTGTGGCTTTTATTTTCTCTTCGTTTATATGTGTTAGTCAGTTTTTCATCAATTTCACAAAATACCTGAACAAATCAAACTGCAGTAGAAAGGCTCATTTTGGTTCATGATTCCATAGGTTATATCTTGTGTTATTCCTATATTTGGCAATCTCAAAAGTGAGTTGAGAATTATTCTTCCAATAAGGAATATGTCCAGGACAAGCAGAAAAGGGGAAAAAAATAAGGAAAATATGTTTATATTAAACTTGGGAGTTTCATTGTCCTAAACAACCAAGTTGTGTTGATATCATTAAAATTTAAGATATTTTAAGCTCATTTTACATATTTTATATTACAAGAACTACATAATATAAACTACCAGAAGATGCATATTGTAACATCTGGAAAATATAGCTAAAACTATGAATAATTTGAGATGTGAATTGGAGCATTGTGCACAATTTTGGCCCAATGTTTAATGCGTCCTTGGTGCATACTTAATTTTAGTAATGTTCTGATAAATTTCAGATGTCTTCAGGGCCACATCTAAAAGACAATCATATACATTCTTGAAATCCTGAGGTACCCATCCTATTAATCCTATGTGTAACATAGGAACAGTGCCAATGATAAGAAATGTGCTATTTTGAAGGTGTGGGCCTAGTATTTCTCAAGATGCAATCTCCTCTACCAAAGGGAAACCTATGCTTCCATCCTCATTCAGCCATTGGAGTGCAGCAGGAAAAATTCCATATAGAAGAAGAGTTTGAGTGAAATACTCTACCCATGAAGAAGGGTTCAAGTCATTCTCTCCTTTCTCACCACCATCCCCAGAATTCATTCTAACTTCCACCAAGATCTGAATATGCTCTGAATATGCTTCTTCAGAATTAGGCTTGGAAGTCATATTTACTGAGAGAAGTATGTTTCTGGCTTGGGTGGTTGGCTTTGAGAATGGGATGATACTTTGGAATGCTTTTTGTAGATTTTCTTTCAGATTCTTTCTCCATTGAAGCTGTGCAGTTAGATAATCAGGGACACCCTTTGCTCCTTTTTTTAATATTAGCTGAATAATGGAAAATGAAATTGTGAATTACAGAAAAGATAAGTCAAAGAAAATTCTCTTTATGTTCCGTTTTAAACTAGTCTCTGACTTTTAGGGACAAGAATGTTTGTCACAGCTTAATAGCAATTTATCCAAGTTCATTCCAGAATGGAATTAAATATGTGGGGCTCAAAATTCAGAAAATAACAAACAACTCATTTAACCGAAACATTTTCAATGCCAGTTATATATTAAGATGGGTGATAGTATCTTAGATTCCCAAGTCCAAGATATGTTATGCAGATCTTTCTATTAAGCCCATAGCTGATAATTTATATTTAATCATAAAGTACTGTCATGTATTTAATATCATAAGAGAGTCAGAAAAAAATATCCAAGGAACTCAAGGAAGAGCACAACAAATAACAAAAATGTTAAAAGAAAAGTCTACTTATAAAGATTGCTTATCAATATTGAATTAACTGCATTGAAAATTCACTAATGGATCCCTCATAGAATCCAGCTTCACATGAAAGATAACTATGTTAAAATACATTATTTATTTGTCATGATATATACACTATCATTCATTTATACTTTTGAAGCAAGTTAGAATATGCCCAACTCCTCTCCATGCCAAGAAAATAGGAAGAATGAGAGACTTGGAGGCAAGGTCAATGTCAGTACTAAAGTTATAATTTGTATCAAGTGCCTCTAGATCTCTATATTGATTAGAACTGAACTTTTCATACTGAGAACATGCATTTATAGCTCCCAATTAATTGGTACACTTTTATCCTTGTATCTGAGAAGATATTGGAAAGAAAGGATTTAGAAAAATGGTAGAAAAGGATCCTATTCGAAATGTTCAATGAAAAAAAAAATATTTCCTTTGTTTATAAGACAGAACTGTATTACCATTTATATTTCTCCAAAGTGGAACTTCTTCTAAATAGCATTGCATCATTTATTAGTAATTGTACATCTCATAGTATGAAAAAAGTACTTACAAGCACTAGGCACTCATGAAATATTTTTGAATTATGCATTGGCAAAAAGAAATAAAATGAATTAATATCATAAGAAATTATGCATTATCTGTGAAGACAATGCAATTTTGTCTATTTTCCAGTAATTGGAATAGCTTTGCTATCCTTTTTGTTCATTTGCAGCCTTTCTTTGGTGCTTTAATTGACGAATTCAATATTCTTTTTACAGTCTGATAATGTTTACTGCTAGTTAAAACACATAAAAATAATACATTGAAATCTGTTACTGCTCAGAAAGGTAAAGGTATTGCTTTCTTCTAATAATTACATTGTCTTATAATTCACATTCACAGAATTGTGGCCACAAAATTTTTATTGATTTATTCTGTTTAACAAAAAACAGATGGTCACTGGAACTTTTAGTCAAATCAGTTGCCTTCCTAAATAAATGAGTCATTTCCACTAAAATGGCCATTCCATTACACAGTTAGGTATTCATAGATCTACATTTCTAACTGTACCATATCTTACAGGCAAAAAATTATAAATTTCAGGAATGAGTGGCAAACAAATACAAAAATGATGAGTAAACACATAATTTTGATATAAGGGTGATTTTCTGGGTTTTGTTTGTTGGTGTTTTTTTTTGGGGGGGGGGTGTACCAAGATTGAACTCAGGGTCACTTGGCCACTGAGGCACACATCCCCATTCCTATTAGAGACAGGGTCTCATTGAGTTACTTAGTTCCTCATTTTTGCTGAGGCTGGCTTTGACCTCTCAATTCTCCTTCCTCAGCCTCCTGAGCCACTGGGAGGCCTGCACCACCAGGCCATTTTATTAAAATAAAATGCTATACAGAGGAAAGCTTAGTTAAGTACCTCAAAAAATAAAAGGAATTCAGTAATTATTTAATGCATAATGTACACATAAATCATAAGAATTTAATGAAATTTTAAAAAAATTAAGTAAAATCCCCTTTCAGAAGACTGGAAGCACCCAAGAGAAAATTAAATATAAGGACAAATGATAGATGATACATAGGTAATCAAGGTAATCAGGCAGATAGAAGATCAATAGGTAGTCAGGTAGATAGAAGATAGATATATAGGTGATAGATGATAGATAGATAGATAGATAAATGTTGTAAAAATATAAGATGTGTATTTCCAAGGGTATATAGTCAGGAGTTCACTGGTTGGTTACTCATGGAGTGATTTTTATTTACTCAAAATCTATGTACTTTTTTCTGAGACTTTGATTCCTGTTTTTAAATGTCTTCTTGATGGAGATATAATAGAAAAAGAAGGCATAATATTGGACAAAAAGGGCTCATATCAGGTAAATAATTTGTACTTTTAAAATTGGAAGCTATTAGTTACATTTATGTAATACAATTACAATTTTTTTTTTTGGATTACTGTAAACGTGTAGGATAATGGAAAAGGAATCAAAACTAGTGAGAATGATGATGATGACAACCAGAGCTTAAGAATTGTTGCCCTTACAGAAAGCATATCATAAATTTTAGTGATTTTTCAGAGTTCCAGTTGAAAAGATTTAGATATCTGTTGAATGTGGTATGATCAGGCAACAAAAAACAACAGTCCCTTGTATTTACATACTCTCTTTTATTTTCTTAGAAGCCCTTAACATCCAAGTTGTAGCTCTTCTGTAAAAACATTGATGATCACTTAGTCCAAACAACAAATAATTTGGCATGTCTTCTACAAAGAAATATTTTTCCTCTCCAGCATTTTTCCCACTACTGTTTTGACTACTTAAGGGAAGTTACCTTTGTGTTTTTCTATTCCAGTCTCATACATAAAACTTTCAATGATTTCATTTTACAATGAATGTATATTATATAAGATTAGGAGGAGAAACAGTTTATGAGAGATAAAAGTATTTAATTCATAAGTGATGAATTTTTTGGAAAACTAAAATAAAGATTTCAAATAATCAGTTGGAAATAACACTGTGGATATTTGAAGAGTTTTTAGAATAAAGCTATGGATGTAGAAACTTCCAATCCAAAGATAATGACTAAATCATGAGAATTAAATGGGATAACCAAAGAAGAACACAAAATCAACATAATAAGAGATCTTTGGTCAGAAAAACCAATACAATAAGAAGAATACATAGTAAGTTCTAGGTTCTTTTTTTTTTCTTTTCTTTTCTTTCCCTTCCTATCCTCCCTTCCTAAGTTCTTAATATGATAAATAACAATATATAAAGACTCCCCCAAAAAGAGTTAGGGGCAGGAAATCAGAACACATTAGAAGGAATAATTATCACAGATTAAGTTTTTAAAGCAATTTAAAATTGTACATTTTCGTGTACTAAATCTTAGGGAAAAAGAATAAACACATTTCCTGTTTTCAAAAAGCAGTAGATTGGTGGAAGACATAAAAAAGAATGAAACAGAGTAAAATGTCACAAGTTTTACTATAGTATTGTTAAATAATTAGAGTAAAAAATTAATCTGAGTATATGGATCATGGAAATAATAACCAAAAATATGTGATCAAAATGTTTGTGTTCTATGACAAATAGCAGTCTAGGTCAAGATTCAAGGGCAAGCAGCAGAGAACTCCATGTGGGAACCACAGGAGTAAGAGAAACAATATTTGATTAGGGACCCACAAGTGGGTCAGATTGAATGGAACATAGAGTCTAAGAGTGGGAGCTGGGTAGAGGTGAGAAAGAAAAAAAAATACGTGAAGCCATACTATAAACAACTCTCTATTCCCTACTAAGGAGTTTGGGCTTTGACATAACAGTATGAAGTATGAAGAAACTTTGGTAGATGTTATGCATACAATTTACATAGTATGATCCTGACTACTATGTCATCATGAGAGTTGAAAATATTGGAGACAGAAAGCATCTTTAGGAGGCTAGACATTCCCTCAAGGTATGAAATTCCAAGATGCTGAATTACAATTGTCAGCAAGTGGAAATGGTGCTTGACTGTGTAGTTGCGGAAGAGAGGGCAAACTGAAAGATTTTTGAGGATTTGTATAGCATCTCTGGCAAGGATTAATATATCAGAACTCTAGAGCTTTTGAGCAAAGATGTGATTCTTCTGTAAATAACTATTATACTTTTTTTTCAATTACTTTATTTTTTTATTTTTTTTAATTTTTTATTGTTGGTTGTTCAAAACATTACATAGTTCTTGATATATCATATTTCACACTTTGATTCAAGTGGGTTATGATCTCCCATTTTTACCCCGTATACAGATTGCAGAATCACATCAGTTACACATCCATTGATTTACATATTGCCATACTAGTGTCTGTTGTATTCTGCTGCCTTTCCTATCCTCTACTATCCCCCCTCCCCTCCCCTCCCCTACCCTCCCCTCTTCTCTCTCTACCCCCTCTACTGTCATTCATTTCTCCCCCTTGTATTATTTTTCCCTTTCCCCTCACTTCCTCTTGTATGTAATTTTGTATAACCCTGAGGGTCTCCTTCCATTTCCATGCAATTTCCCTTCTCTCTCCCTTTCCCTCCCACCTCTCATCCCAGTTTAATGTTAATCTTCTTCTCCTGCTCTTCGTCCCTACTCTGTTCTTAGTTACTCTCCTTATATCAAAGAAGACATTTGGCATTTGTTTTTTAGGGATTGGATAGCTTCACTTAGCATAATCTGCTCTAATGCCATCCATTTCCCTGTAAATTCTATGATTTTGTCATTTTTTAATGCAGAGTAATACTCCATTGTGTATAAATGCCACATTTTTTTTTTATCCATTCATCTATTGAAGGGCATCTAGGTTGGTTCCACAGTCTTGCTATTGTGAATTGTGCTGCTATGAACATCGATGTAGCACTGTCCCTGTAGCATGCTCTTTTTAGGTCTTTAGGGAATAGACCAAGAAGGGGAATAGATGGGTCAAATGGTGGTTCCATTCCCAGCTTTCCAAGAAATCTCCATACTGCTTTCCAAATTGGCTGCACCAATCTGCAGTCCCACCAGCAATGTACAAGTGTACCCTTTTCCCGACATCCTCACCAGCACTTGTTGTTGTTTGACTTCATAATGGCTGCCAATCTTACTGGAGTGAGATGGTATCTTAGGGTGGTTTTGATTTGCATTTCTCTGACTGCTAGAGATGGTGAGCATTTTTTCATGTACTTGTTGATTGATTGTATGTCCTCCTCTGAGAAGTGTCTGTTCAGGTCCTTGGCCCATTTATTGATTGGGTTATTTGTTCTCTTATTGTCTAATTTTTTGAGTTCTTTGTATACTCTGGATATTAAGGCTCTATCTGAAGTGCGAGGAGTAAAGATTTGTTCCCAGGATGTAGGCTCCCTGTTTACCTCTCTTATTGTTTCTTTTGCTGAGAAAAAACTTTTTAGTTTGAGTAAGTCCCATTTGTTGATTCTAGTTATTAACTTTTGTGCTATGGGTGTCCTATTGAGGAATTTGGAGCCCGAACCTACAGTATGTAGATCGTAGCCAACTTTTTCTTCTATCAGATGCCGTGTCTCTGATTTGATATCAAGCTCCTTGATCCATTTTGAATTAACTTTTGTGCATGGCGAGAGAAAGGGATTCAGTTTCATTTTGTTGCACATGGATTTCCAGTTTTCCCAGCACCATTTGTTGAAGATGCTATCCTTCCTCCATTGCATGCTTTTAGCCCCTTTATCAAATAAAAGATAATTGTAGTTTTGTGGATTGGTTTCTGTGTCCTCTATTCTGTACCATTGGTCCACCCACCTGTTTTGGTACCAGTACCATGCTGTTGTTGTTACTATTGCTCTGTAGTATAGTTTGAAGTCTGGTATCGCTATACCGCCTGATTCACACTTCCTGCTTAGCATTGTTTTTGCTATTCTGGGTCTTTTATTTTTCCATATGAATTTCATGATTGCTTTCTCTATTTCTACAAGAAATGCCGTTGGGATTTTTATTGGCATTGCATTAAACCTATAGAGAACTTTTGGTAATATCGCCATTTTGATGATGTTAGTTCTGCTTATCCATGAACAGGGTATATTTTTCCATCTTCTAAGATCTTCTTCTATTTCTCTCTTTAGGGTTCTGTAGTTTTCATTGTATAAGTCTTTCACCTCTTTTGTTAGGTTGATTCCCAAGTATTTTATTTTTTTTGAGGATATTGTGAATGGAGTGGTTGTCCTCATTTCCATTTCAGAGGATTTGTCGCTGATATACAGGAATGCCTTTGATTTATGCGTGTTGATTTTATATCTTGCCACTTTGCTGAATTCATTTATTAGCTATTATAGTTCCTTTGTAGACCTTTTTGGGTCTGCTAGGTATAGAATCATGTCATCTGCAAATAGTGATAATTTAAGTTCTTCTTTTCCTATTTTTATGCCTTTAATTTCTTTCGTCTCTCTAATTGCTCTGGCCAGTGTTTCGAGAACTATGTTGAACAGAAGTGGTGAGAGAGGGAATCCCTGTCTTGTTCCAGATTTTAGAGGGAATGCCTTCAATTTTTCTCCATTCAGAATGATGCTAACCTGAGGCTTAACATAGATTGCTTTTACAATATTGAGGTATGTTCCTGTTATCCCTAGTTTTTCTAGAGTTTTGAACATAAAGGGATGCTGTACTTTGTTGAATGCTTTTTCCGCATCTATCGAGATGATCATATGGTTCTTATTTTTAAGTCTATTGATGTGGTGAATAACATTTATTGATTTCCGCATATTGAACCAGCCTTGCATTCCAGGGATGAATCCTACTTGATCATGGTTCACAATTTTTTTGATATGTTTTTGTATCCAATTCGCCAGAATTTTATTGAGGATTTTTGCATCTTGGTTCATTAGAGATATTGGTCTGTAGTTTTCTTTCTTTGAAGTGTCTTTGTCTGGTTTAGGAATCAGGATGATGTTGGCCTCATAGAACGAATTTGGAAGTTCTCCCTCTTTTTCTATTTCCTAAAGTAGCTTGAAAAGTATTGGTATTAGTTCCTTTTTAAAGGTTTTGTAAAACTCTGCTGTATACCCATCCGGTTCTGGGCTTTTCTTAGTTGGTAGTCTTTTGATGGTTTTTTCTATTTCCTCAATTGATATTGCTCTGTTTAGGTTGTCTATATCCTCCTGACTCAATCTGGGCAGATCATATGACTTAAGAAATTTATCGATGCCTTCACTATCTTCTAATTTATTGGAGTATAAGGATTCAAAATAATTTCTGATTATCTTCTGTATTTCTGAAGTGTCTGTTGTGATATTGCCTTTTTCATCCCGTATGCTAGTAATTTGAGTTCTCTCTCTTCTTCTCTTCGCTAGCATGGCTAAGGGTCTGTCGATTTTGTTTATTTTTTCAAAGAACCAACTTTTAGTTTTGTCAATTTTTCCAATTGTTTCTTTTGTTTCGATTTCATTAATTTCAGCTCTGATTTTAATTATTTCTTGCCTTCTACTTCTTTTGCTGTTGTTTTGCTCTTCTTTTTCTAGGATTTTGAGATGAAGTATGAGATCATTTATTTGTTGGTTTTTTCTTTTTTTAAGGAATGAACTCCAAGCAATGAATTTTCCTCTTAGAACTGCTTTCAATGTGTCCCATAGATTACGATATGTTGTGTCTGTGTTTTCATTTATCTCTAAGAATTTTTTTAATTTCCTCATTGATATCTTCTATAACCCATTGATCATTCAGTAACCTATTGTTCATTCTCCAAGTGATGCATGATTTTTCCTTCCTTCTTTGATCGTTGATTTTCAGTTTCATTCCATTATGATCAGATAAGATGCATGGTATTATCTCTACTCCTTTATATTGTCTAAGAGTTTCCCTGTGACATAATATATGATCTATTTTTGAGAAGGATCCATGTGCTGCTGAGAAAAAAGTGTAACTGCTTGATTTTGGGTGGTATATTCTATATATGTCAATTAAGTCTAGGTTATTAATTGTGTTATTGAGTTTTATAGTTTCCTTATTCAACTTTTGTTTGGAAGATCTGTCCAGTGGTGAGAGAGGTGTGTTGAAGTCTCCCATGATTATTGTATGGTGGTCTATTAGACTCTTGAACTTGAGAAGAGTTTGTTTGATGAAAATAGTTGCACCATTGTTTGGGGCATATATATTTATGATTATTATGTCTTGTTGGTGTATGGTTCCCTTGAGCAGTATGTAGTGTCCCTCTTTATCCCTTTTGATTAACTTTGGCTTGAAATCTATTTTATTTGATATGAGTATGGACACTCCTGCTTGTTTCCGAAGTCCATAGGAGTGATATGATTTTCCCAACCTTTCACCTTCAGCCTATGTATGTCTTTTCCTATCAAATGCATCTCCTGTAGGTAGCATATTGTTGGGTCTTGTTTTGTGATCCATTCTACTAGCCTGTGTCTCTTAATTGGTGACTTTAAGCCATTAACATTTAGGGTTATTATTGAGATATGGGTTGTTCTTCCAGCCATATTTGTTTATTTATGTTACTAAACATGGCTTGTTTTCCTCTTTGATTATTTTCCTCCCTTTACTGTCCTACCTCCCACTCTTGGTTTTCATTGTTATTTTCCATTTCCTCTTCCTGTAATGTTTTGCCGAGGATGTTTTGAAGAGATGGTTTTCTAGCTGCAAATTCTTTAACTTTTGTTTATCGTGGAAGGTTTTAATTTCATCTTCCATCCTGAAGCTTAATTTCGCTGGATACACAATTCTTGGTTGGAACCCATTTTCTTTCAGTGTTTGAAATATGTTATTCCAGGATCTTCTAGCTTTCAGAGTCTGTGTTGAAAGATCAGCTGTTATCCTGATTGGCTTACCCCTAAATGTAATCTGCTTCCTTTCTCTTGCAGCTTTTAAAATTCTCTCCTTATTCTGTATGTTGGGCATCTTCATTATAGTGTGTCTAGGTGTGGATCTCTTATGATTTTGCACATTCGGCGTCCTGTAGGCTTCTAGGATTTGGGATTCTGTCTCATTCTTCAAGTCTGGGAAGTTTTCTCGTATTATTTCATTGAATAGATTGCTCATTCCTTTGGTTTGGACCTCTATACCTTCCTGTATCCCAATGACTCTTAAGTTTGGTCTCTTTATGTTATCCCATATTTCTTGGATGTTCTGCTCATGGTTTCTTAACAGTCTTGCTGAGCTGTCTATGTTCTTTTCAAGTTGAAATACTTTGTCTTCATTGTCTGATGTTCTATCTTCTAAGTGTTCTACTCTGCTGGTAGTATTTTCAATTGATTTTTTAAGTTGGTTTATTGCTTCCTGCATTTCTAGGATTTCTGTTTGTTTGTTTTTTATAACCTCTATCTCCCTGTATAGTTGATCTTTTGCTTCCTGGATTTGTTTGTGTAATTCATTGTCGAAGTGATCTTTCATTGTCTGATTTTGCTGTCTAATGTCTTCCTTGAGACTCCAGATCATCTGAAGCATGTATATCCTGAATTCTTTATCTGACATTCCATCTGCTGCAGCTGTTACCTCTTCTAAAGTTGAGTTGACCTGCATTGCTTGTGGTCCTTTCTTTCCTTGTCTTTTCATACTGCTTGCGTTTCTTTCTGCTTGGTGAAACTATTGTGTTTTTGAAAATTTTCCCCCCTATATATTTATATTGCTCTTGTATAGTTGAAAAGTCTCTCTTGCAGGGTCGGGCGGTGGTCTGCCTACCTTGCAGACGTGGGCGGCGGCTCTGCTCTGCCCCTACTCCAATTGGGGTGACGTGCCTACCACCCCAGCCAGCCGCTGGGCCTGTTCCACCGGTCGGTCGCAGGTCTGCCTACCTTGCAGGCACGGGCGGCGGCTCTGCTCTGCCCCTACTCCAAATGGGGTGACGTGTCTGTCGCGCCGGCAGGCCACTGGGCCTGTTCCGCTGGTCGGTCACAAGTCTGCCTACATTTCGGGCGCGGGCGGCGGCTCTGCTCTGCCCCTGCTCCAATTGGGGTGACGTGTGTACCACGCCGGCAGGCTGCTGGGCCTGATCTGCCAGTCTGTCGCAGGTCTGCCTACCTTGCAGGCACGGGCGGCAGCTCTGCCCTGCCCCTCCTACCAAGCCCGCGGACCGCTGGGCCTGATCTGCAGGTCCGTTGCAGGTCTGCCTACCTTGCGGGCACGGGTGGCGGCTCTGCTCTGTCCCTACTCCAATTGGGGTTACGTGACTACCACGCTGGCGGGCCGCTTGGCCTGATCCGGGCACGGGTGAAGGCTCTGCTCTGCTCCAATTGGAGTAGGGGCAGAACTATTATACTTTTAAGAAACAGTTTTTGGCTTGCCATTGGACCCTGATAAAAATCTAAAATTCTGCAAACTGGGATATTAATGAGCTGGGTATTATCTGTTGTAGAAAGCCATAAATATGTGATATGTAAGCAGCATACCATCATTAAAAGCAAGGATGTGTACAGACAGTCCCTACTTTGCATCACTCCAATGTACACCAAGTAACAGTTAAGTTAAACACCAGTTGGTCTCCCTAGAGCACAGTTTAAGTCTAAAGTACCACAGTATATTGAATTTGAGTAATTGTTTAAAGTACAAACTTTACTGCTAACTCTTCAATCTACAAATAATTATGTAAATAATAGATGTGCATCATGATCAGTAACCAATTATGCCACTTTATTCAAAGTCTGTGGATGATTAGTTACTGTGAATATGTTATTCAGTTCATGCTTTGACAGGAAATAAAAAAAATAAGTTGCCTCCTCGTCTGCAGTGATAAACCTATGCAACTATTGACAATAACTGATAATTAAAAGGAAACTAGCCTACAAAGAAGAAAATTTAACAAAATAATTAAATTATATTTATTGATATGAAATTCGAATCAAACAGAATTTCACAAAAAATAGCTGAATGTCAGACTGCTCTCATTGGATAGTCCCTGACATGTGGTCAGTGAAATTTTGCAGATTGAAGTCATAGAAAGAGGAAAGTGGGGGAAACAATGATGATATCTGTGGGGAAATTCCACATTAAACAATCTCTTGGAGATGCTCCACTGCATTGAACATGAAACATAGAGTTTTGATAGCTGAGACAAACTCAGAAGTAAAGTATGACAATTTACCAAGAAAAGATGCTTATTCCATATTGTGAGTTATATGGCATATGGCATGGTGAAAAATATTTAAGGTACTGCTCAGACTTTTTAGGTGACTTTTAACAATAAATAAATATTTTCAATATTTTAATCTATTAGAGTAAAAAATATTCTAATACTCTTTAAATACTATTGCAGTGAAAGGAGTAGTATTATTAATCTAATACTCTTCAAGTACTATTTACAGTGTAACAAATACATATAATTTTCACTATCTTCTTTAGTTTCCAGCACATTTATAACCAACAATAAGAGTTTTTAATATTCTGACACAAATTTAAAGACTAAAATATAATCGATATTTTTCAAACTGAAAGAATCAGGTTTTAGAGACTTTTCAGTTCTGTATTGCTGTGAAAATATCACCAAGGACCCAAAGCCTTCAGGAATGAAAATTTTATTTTCTGCCTGCTCAATTACCCAAACAGCTGAAGTGTCAGCTAAGGGCAGAGGCAACATGTTAAAAGCCATCGAAAAACAAAGAGCAACCACGTCCGATGTCAGTTCACAGAAAACACATGTATACCTTAAAAAATCACTTTTTGTACCTCCTTCCTTAATTTTATTTTCATGAATTAAATATTGCTGTTGACTGTCTTTTCCAATTTGAGTTTCAATTTACTAAGTTTGGATTCTGACTAAACTTAAGAAGGACTTCACATCAGGGCTAAATAAGCAGCCTGGAGAGTCTTTCTTTTCTCTTTGGAAGAGAGGAAGAGTTGTGTCATTTTGAATGGGAACATAGTATGATATAGTTGTTGCATGCAATCTAAAATATGAAGAAAAACAAATGTTACAATTAGAAATGACATGAATAGATTTTGAATTATTGTGGTATTTTGTGCATCATAAGCCCCTTTGCTCTCAGGTCTGTGACCTTGGGCATTCTATAGAACTATCTTCCTCCTTTCTTCCAGATGTTCATTCTCATCTTGGGCCCAGAGTAAGGGAGTTGGCCTACCATGTCTCTGAAATCATGAGCCAAAATAAACATTTCCCCCTCTGAAAAAAAAGAAAGAAAGAAAGAAAAGAAAGAAAAAACTATCTTCCTGGAGTTGGAAGTAGGGTGGAGAGTAGTATTTTGCTACAAATGACTTCATTGTCCTTTATTTTTCTCCCCACACATTTTCAATCTGGGATTTACTTCCCCAACTTCTCTCAACCACTTGGACTCTTTTCTTCATGGGAAGTAGTGGGTATCACACAAACTGCATTTTTCAAGGCACAATTAGACAATCTGAAGATGTAAAACTCAAAAGACAAGTGTGTAATTTTTCTGTCTTCTGTATTTTAGAGCAGGCTATGACATCTTCCAAACTTCTATTAAGGCAGCATAGCCCTGGTGCATCATTAGAACAAACTTAGAGCAAAAGCTCAACTGGGTTCCTTGGTTCAGTAAAACTATTTCTCTTTGTGCTCTTACATTATCAATCCAACTGACATTTCTTTCTCTTTTTTTTTACTTCCCCAAACTTTTGAATAATTATTATTTTAAATTTTCAATAGCAAAAATGGCAATGGCTTGTTCCCTGATCAAACAGAACTGCTGATTGCTTGAATACTGGGCCTTGAGAATAACGAGAAATCAATGATTGTGATAATCTCAGTTTAACAATTGTCTAGATGGTGAATAATAGGTTTATAAGTGGTGCTGATATGTAATCAATAATCTCAGTTTGTGCCAATCATTCAAGCAGAGTGAATACTTCAGTGAAAACATGGAATTTATATTTAGGGGCTCACTTTCTCAGCTTTTATTTAAACCACACTTACAGTTATTTCAGATTCTCATTATATTAAGAGAAAACTGAAAATGAATTTGAATGCTCATTATTGTAAAACAAATCTCAGTAATATATTTTTTAAAAACATGAACAAATGGTAATAGAAACATACGATATGGGCCACTGTTTCAAAATCATATGATGAAGATAAGAGATTTATAGAATTATATCAAAATGTGATATCATTTTTGATGATGGAAGATATAGGCAAATGTTATGATTAGAAACAGAGGAAAGAGAATATGCAAGAGGATGAGAATTAAAATGTCAACAAAAGGGAAAAGGAAATTAATAGTAAGTTCCTAAAGGAAAAATGGATCATATGCAAAATGGATCTACCAATGGGGACAAATGAGAGTATTTAACTCAAGGAGAATTCATGAACAAAGGGACACAGAGGGAGGATGCTCTTGGAAAATAGAGATAAACTAAACAATTTACACTTAATGAATCTAATGTCCTCACAACCAACAGTTTCTACACAAAACGTACTTCAATCCAATAGTTATTGAAAAGCAAGGACAGAATAAATTGAGATCACAAAAACAAGAAATTATAATATTAGAGCCTATAATCCCAGCACTGAGGAGGATGATGCAGGAGAATCACAATCTCAAACCCAGCCTGGGCAATTCATTGAGGTCCTACCTTAAAATAAAATAAAAAATAATGGGAAAGTAAATTTTTTAAAAGCTTGGGATATAGCTCAGTACTAAAGCACTTGTCTAATATGCACAAGACACAAAACAGATTGGTTCCAAACCCTGACACCACTAGCATACCCACACAAGATAGCAACTGGGATTAAAATCAAATTCAACAATGATGAGGGAATAGGTTTCTATGCCCAATCAGATTATATAACCAGTCATATGTTGATAAAGAACAGGACTTATATTAACTGGAGTGTGTGTACTTATGTGGACCTATACGCAGTATTATGTGATTATATGTAATCTCTAATATCATTTAATTATTTTTCCTTAGGTTATTAGTGTTTTCAAATAGATAAGATATAAACAATTAAGCTTAACTATTGCATATATAATTTTTCAGAAGATCTTTTTAACTGATTTTTTCATATTATAAATACACAATATTTAAAGCTATTGCATTGTGGTATGAGAGCATTAGCTTGGTAATCCACAGATCTGAAGTGTTGAGCAGGCTTATACTTATAAAGCTTTAGGTAAATCATTGTCTGTTTTAAGTTCGTATTGCTTCTACAACAACTTATTACAAACTTAATGCTTTAAACCAACACAAACTTATCACTAAACATTTCTAGAGATAAGAAGTCTGAAATGGATTTACCTGGGCTAAAATCAAGATATAAACAGTCTGAATCTCTTATATGCTCCAGTGGTAAAGCTGTTCCCTCCTATTCTCAGCTTCTCTAGCTGGCATGCATTTCTTGGCTCATAACCCCTTTCTCCATCTTCCAAGCCAGCAAAGGCCAGCAGAGCCTTTCCCACATTCTAATATTCTAATGCCTACTCTTCTGTTTCTTGTTTTCACTTCATATGTTTGGCTCAATTTACTAATCAAAAATAATCTTCCCGACTCAAGTCTTTAACTTAATCACTTCAGCAAAATTGTTTTGCCATGTGAAATAACATTTTTAGAGGTTTCAGGGGTTAGCTTTTGAACTGCGTGTGTGTGTGTGTGTGTGTGTGTGTGTACACGCACGCAACCTTGGTGGTGAGAACTTTTCTATCACAATCTTTTTTACTCAGATGTAAAATAGTGTATGCCCATAAAAAGCCATTGAGAGTAAAATAATACCAAAAATAAGTATAAGAATACTTGCCTAACTCTAAATCACTTTAAATTCCTAAGTTCTTACCATTGAACCTGTGTGTGTTTGTGCACACATGCATATGTGAGTGTGGAACAGAAAGGTAGGGGAGAGAGAGACTGGGAAATGGGATTGAATCCAGGGGTGCTCTACCATTGATCTACATCCCCAAGCCATTTTATTTATTTGGATGCAGGGTCTTTCCGAGTTGCCCAGACTGGCCTTGAACTTGTGGTCATCATGTCTCGGCCTCATGAGTGTGATTACAAGTGTGTACCACCATACCTGACTCATTTAACTTTTCTTGCCTTTAATTTTTGGTGAACCAAATTATTACTTCTATCAATAACAAAATGAATCTAGGTGATGGTTTTCAAGATGACATAGATCATAGGCAATAGAAGCAAAAATAGAAAAGTTGCATCAATCTAAAAAGCATCTCAACAGTAATGAAACAATTAACAATTGTGAAGAGACAATCCACAAAGCAGGAAAAATATTCAAAAATTACAAATCTGATAAGGAGCTGCTATCCAAAATTTATAAAAAACACAATTCAATAGCAAGAAAACAGCCCAAGTTAAAATTAGGGAAAGGAAATAAATAGACATTTCTCAAAACACAACATAAAAATGGCCAAAAACTACATGAAAAAAATACTCAATATCACTAATCACTAGGAAAATTGAAACCATAGCAAGATATCATCTCACATCTGGTTAAGATTTCTCATAAGATGAATCTACTGATGGCCTGACTCCCTTAGTTTTTGTTTTTTTAAGAAAGTCTTTATCTCCCCTTTATTTTTTTATAGGACAGGTTTCCTAGGGATAGTATTCTTTGTTGGGCACCTTTCTTTCTTTCTTTCTTTCTTTCTTTCTTTCTTTCTTTCTTTCAGTACTTTGAATATAGTCCACTCCCTTCTGGCCTGCAATATATCAGCTGAAAAATCTCCTGGCAGTTTCACAGTGCCTTCTTTGTATGTAATAAATCACTTTTCCTATGCTTCTTTGTAAATACTCATTTATAATTTTGAAAATTTTATTATACATGTTTTAGTATGAGTTTTTTTTTAGATTTTTCCTATTTGGTATCCTTTAGACATTGTAGAGATGAATTTTCATTTTCTTTCCAAGGCTTGGTAACTTTTCAACTATTATTTCTTTCAACAAGTTTTTGTGCCTTTTTCTCATTCTTCTACTTTTGTTGTTTTGATAATTCCTTCTTCCTTGGATGGTACAGTATAAATATCTTATACTGTTTCAGTAGTTTTCATTTGTTTTATCCTAAATTGGATTATTTTGCAGTGTCTTGGCTTGAGTTCCCTGATTCTTCCTAATGTTTGATCTACTTTGTTTTTGAACCACTCTATTGACTTTTTCAGTTCAATTATTATATTCTTTGGCTCTGTGATTTCTGTTTGGTTCATATTTTTAAATATTTCTCTTTGTTGAAATTTTCAGAGTATTCACTCATTGCTTCTAATAGCGAGTACCTTCCTGACTGTTGTTTTCAATTTCTTCCTTGGTAAATCTCATTTCTCCTTTTCATTAGAGCCAGTTTCTAGAGACTTATTTATCTGTTCTTTCATTGTAACTTATTTCTGTTTCTTTGATTCCCTTGATTCTCTGTGTTTGTTTTTGCAAATTAGATGAGAAAACCACCTCTCCCAGTGTTGTCAGACTGGCCTCATTAAGGACATATAACTCTTATGTGTGCTAGTCCAAATAGCTGTCCTTGTTCTTAGCAGCCTCAGGAGATTAGAATATGCCAAGTTCTCAAGGCAGGAAAGATGGAAACCAACTCCTGGAGATATAGCTGGAAAAGTAATGTCTATATTATATATAATAAACATATATATGTGTATTATGTATATCTGTACATATATGTTATATACCTAATACATATATAATATAGATATATATTATATATGTATTTCAGTTGCTTCTATCCTTAGAGAAAAGCTAAGAGACACAGTTTATCTCCCATTCATTTTCTACTAAATCAGGAAGAGGATTTGTGGAAAATTTTACAAGCTCATTCAGGTTGCACACTCTGAGCTTGGGTGTGGAAGGGAAAAATAGGTGCTGAAAGTACACCCATTTAAGAACAATGCCTTTGTCTCTGTGGTCTAGAGACACTCAGTAATATAGAGCCTAATCAAATCTCAGAGCTAAATGATGTAGGAGCAATGCCCTTAAATGGGAGCTTCAAAAGTTGAGGTGCTCAATGTGTGTACAATTTCTGGGGAAAATCAAGAGACCTGGATTTATTGCTTGAACAAACTTGGGAATGTCTGAGAAGTAACCACACTACCATTCATGTTCATGGAGGTCAGTTGTTTCTCTGCCTCCTCAGCTAGCTCTCAGATGCAGATAATCCATAAGTCCAAACCTCAGGTAACAGCTGAAAAGTGTACAAACATAAATGTTCCTAGAAGGAACTGTAGTAGGTGCAAAGTCAGAATTAGACTGGCTTCATAGGTTTCATGGCCTTATTCTTAAGAGCCTTCTTATTGTTACATGAATAGTAGGGTTAAAGAAGACCACACAATATCCAATCTTAATTTTGATTTATGATTCTTATAAGAGAGCTCTATTACTTTGTCTTGACAGCTAAGTGAAGAGGGAATAGAATTTAAGCATTGCTTTTTTGCACACTATTAGTAGACCAAAGAATAGAATTTGACTGTGAAACCTCTGATCTTCCTCAATTGTCTAAATGACTTCAGAATAAACTAAGCATTTATTGACTCACTGGAAGAGATCGATAGCAACTGTACAGTGGAGATTAAACCATTCAACAACCCATGCTACATCAATATCTACAGAAAGAGTTAGACAATGCTGTACACTGTCTCAGAACTGTTTTGTCCTGATCCCAGGACTGTTCTTTAACCAGATCAGTTGGGAATATACAGTCAGAAGACGTACACCATCTCTATCAGCAGAGAAACTCATGCCATTTGTATGATTAGAAAAATAAGTAGCAGTGCTAAAATATAAATCTCATAAAATTGGATCAAAAATATAATTCAAATAGATGTTTTTACTGGGTAGATTTATATAATTGAACATGTGTGCTTAACATTGTAGAAATATAATTAAGAAAAAAAATTATTTAAATCCACAGGTTTAAGAAAAATACAAAATGAGATGTCAATGGATGAATACTACCAATAACATTTTTAAAAGTAAAGCAGCAAATCATCAGTGAAAGACTCAGTAAAGCAGAAATTTTTATCCAATGTGTGAGTTTGGGAGTGGTGGGAATCTTGAAAAGGTTCAAGCTACTGAATCCCAGGTGCTCAAAGCAATTATAGTCACCATCTTCTTAAAATGGGATGGAGAGATTGGGCCTAGGAAGACATTAGGTTAAATGTCTTAACAATAAGAGGTTGGACACTACCATCCTCTTTCCTCCATACATCAAGAGGTAATCACTTCATCTTTACCCTAACTTAAAACAGACAAATTAGAAGGTTTGTCAGATAAATCAGTAAACATAAGTTAAGCACTAAAATAACAATAGAGAAAAATGAAAATGTGTATAGTTAAAATAAGACCTTTTAATTTTTTTGTTCACCAGGCTCCATGAGTATTATTAATATGCTGATATACCTACAGGCAGAAAGTAGAAAAATTATTTTATTAGGGAAACCAATTAGCTTAGAAAAAATATCTACAAACAAGTTAAAAGGAGAAGCGACCTCAATGAAATGGTAAGAGTCCTAGACATTAGGTGTTGAGAGCCACAGCCGAAGGGGCCCCAGCAAACTTCCAGATGCCAGCTGATGATTGGCTCACAGCAGCCCCAGCAAACTTCTAGCTGCCAACTGATTGGCTCCTCTGCTGTGATGCTCATTGGGCTGTTTCCCTGCCCTTTCAGGCCACAGAGCTGCTCATTGGGGGACTTTTTTTGGCTCCGCCCATGCGACCCAGCCAATCGGCCTCAAGAGCAGGAGGAGTGGGGGAGGTTGAGAGGCTTGTGGGAAGCCAGTGGTGGCAGTTGGGCTCTGAGGGAATTCCTGAAGAGCTCATGTGGTCTGGCCTGTGTGCTCTAAAAATAAAATTCTTTTGTGCTTGGCAAGTCGCGGGTGAATTGTGCCCAGCCAGACTGCAGCAATTAGGTATGGTGTAAATATTGGAAATTTATTGTGTCTATATTGTATGCAAAACTTATTAAGAAAATTCCCCAATAAGAAAGTGAAAGAACAGAATTTATTTTTTAAGTAAAAACAAGACTACACAGGTAACAAAAATATAGTTTAATATTTGTGTGTACATTCAAACATATTCTTAAGCAGATCACCAGTATATATTTGTATATAATCACATTAATATGTCATATTTACAATATAAACTCTATATCAGAGCATGTACAGTTCTATGCATATAGGTGGCCTTCCAGATTCTAAGGAATGAATCAGCATTTGTCAAAACATTTTGTAACTATATTATTCTAGATTTTACTTTTCAAACCTTTGTAGGTATCTTGTTCCAGATTTTACTTTTCATCTTTTAGTTTTGACTATTGTCTGTGCCAAGTATTAGAAACAACCTTAGGCACTTGAAGTAAACAGCCTTTTTTTTTTTTTTTTTTTTTTTTGTCATATATTCCTGGGTAAAACATGTTTGTTCTGGAGGAGCTCGAAATCAAGTCAGATAAGGACATCTTTGTGAATGGGGTTTTCCAGTGAACCACCAGACACATTCTCTATGAATGTGTTTTTAAAGGACTTCTGACTTCATTCTGCTTCGCTGGTTACCAGGCTGTTGATTTCACCTTGATTGTGGGATGTTGGTTTTCAAGGCTTTCAAGGAAGAAAAAGAAGTAGGACAAGTTACAATGCTGTAAAAGTCACTGTTCTTACTGAGATTCAACTGTTTTTGTTTAATGTTTGCATTAATGTTTCCCAGATTGCTGGAAAGAAAAGATAATTTAGGTTCCTGAAAATTTTGATTGTATTGATTTTTTAATGGGATTTTGTTGCTTTAATGAAGGATAAAGTTTTGGAGGCCCTTATTATTACACTATATATTCACAACATTGATGACCTCTCTCTCTCTCTCTCTCTCTCTCTCTCTCTCTCTCTCTCTCATTCTCTCTCTCTCTCTCTCTATTTATATATATATAAAGTTATATATGAAAGTTAATGATTATATATGTTATATATGAAAGTTAATGATTATATATGAAAGTTAATGATTATATCAATCATCACTATGTGTTTTAATATTAATGATTTTCAAAAGCACCAAGGTAAGACTGGCATATATTATATCATCTCAACATAGAAAACATATACTTTGAAATCTAAAGATCCTTTGGAAGAGACAAAGAGTACAGATCTAGAGTTGTGCTATTTCACAATGATATAGCATACAAATGAAAAAAAAGATGAAATATTAAATTGTTTAAATGTTAAAACTCTTTAGCAACTGAAAAGTTGTGTAACTGAAAGAATTAAATACAGTTGAATTTCAAATAATCAAAACAAATTTGTTCACTTTTATGAGTGTGAAGAGTCAATGTTTGAAAGACAATGGAATAAAACAAAGCTGTTATATAACTGTGGTCTTGGCAAGTAAGTTAGTTTGTGGGCAGTAATTGATTATCACATAAATTAAGAAGATAAACCAAAGGACAAGGATATATATACATACATATATATATATATATATATATATATATATATACACACATATATATCTCAACTATTAATGAGGAGAACAGTTTCTTGATTAGAATTGAATATTTTCCAGAGGGAAGATGGACTGAATGAATAGATTCTACAGATTATTTTAGTCAGTTTTAATAAATCACATATAACAAAAGTACTTGTTGAGAATTGACTATGCATTAATACTATAGTGTGATTTTTATAAATATGGCCCATGTGATCCTGGGAAAAACACAAGTATTTATGTACGCATGTATTTGTGATATATATGTTATATGCATTTATCTTACCTTTTTCCCTGTATTTATTATGATTAGTACAAATTAGTTACACAAAATAATGGATTTCATTGTAACAATATCATATATGCACATCATATACATTGCTAGTACCCATACTCCATTTTATGGTGCTTCAGTTTCTTTGGACTTTTTATAAATGTGCCCTCCATATACAAACCAACTAATCCAGAGCCTTTCCTCTGTTCTCCCACCTCCTGGAATATTGTTCCCTTACCCTAATCCTTCTAGGGTCATGTATTAGACAAATATTAAGAGAAACTGTGTGTCAGAGACTATTAAACTTATTCAGACTAGCCAGTCCTGACCTGTTGATGGCTAATTCCTCCCTACAGAAACCCTGATAAAGATTCTTGCAGCCTCTTCTTCATTCTGCCAAATGACTGGCCACCAGGTTTCCCTATAAGGTACCGTGTAGGGTGAAATGTCTACTGTCTCTAGAGAACTGTCCATATCATTCTGAATTCACAACTGTAATTTCTGTGTCTGCATATTTTGCCATACTGATTTTAAAAAATTCTGGATATTCTTAAAATAAATTATGTATGTATGTTTCTTACACATAATTATTAATATATACATTAGATTATATGATATTATATACATAATTAGTCATGTGAATGATCTGTATATAATACTACAGGTCAATAAATAAGAAATCAAAGTTGATTTCTTTAGCTTAAGGTACATCATCTGTTCATTTGGAATATCCAGATTGCTTTGCAGCTGTCCTAGTGTTTGCATCAGGTATGTTTGTCCAATGAAAAACTCATGAATGTGCTTTCTCAAAAATATTGTTTAAATTTAATGCTACTGATCTGCTCTTCCTTATGCAAAAGCTTAAAGTAGGATGGTGGATAATACACAACTTTTCTTATATAATTCACTTATTTATATTTTAAAAGAAAGTATGTGAAATCACCTTGCTATAAGATCTAAGAAATGAAAGAGATGACTGTGACATAATCCCTGCCCCTGAGGATGTCATCAGAATTCGAGGCAAGAATGTAACTTATCAAGTACAACATGGTAATTACTACAAGGGAGATATGATATGCTGGGAAGAATCAGATCATTTGTAACTGGGAGGAATCAGGAGAGGTGACAAGTAGAAAACAAGATTTGAACTCAACATTGAGTAGAGAGTTAAACCTTGACAGACAGACCAATAGAAATAAGAGCATTCTAACAGAGGCAGTAATATGGCCAAAAATAAGGAGAAAATGTGGACACAGGTTAGTTATGGTACTGGCTGACAAGTACATGAGTCAATTTTAAAAGAGTTTTATTTTGAAGATAATTTTTTAAGCATTTGTGAGGGGCAAATGAAAGAAGTATTTGAATGCCACAGCAAGCAGTTTAAATTTTTTTAAATTATTTTGATGTTACTACTGTTTAAAAGATGATCAAATTCACCCTACTTAATTGTTGGGCTAGAAATTTGTCACAGCTTGACAGCAGTTCTTCAGTTCTTTACCTTGTCCTTGAACCCTCATGACCTTTGCTGTGTCATTTTACAGTGTGTTGCATGTTGGATTCCTTGGGAAAGAATCTTTGAGGTAGAGGTTAGGGCAGGAAGTGAATTAGGGAATGTTCAACCTTTGTGGAATGTAATGAAAGGAAGGAGAATTAGCAAAATTAGCCGAGTAACAATGTGATAGGTAACTTATCCTTCACTCCTAAAGAGGAATTTAAATAGTACTTAACAGCATGAACCACACAGTGCTCTCTATTCTGATTCTGGACACAGCCATGTGATATGATTTGAACAAATAATGTTATCTGCATGTACAAATATGGCATAATGGATCCTACTATTATGCATAATTATGCACCCCAAAAATCTATAAAACAATAAATAAATACATGTGACAAAAAATAGAATTTTGAAAACTTCTTGAGTGATTATTCTTGTCCTCTTCTTTCTCCTTTTCTGTGATTAATGTGAGAACACCCCTGGGGTTGCTTGTTAAAGACAAGTGCAGAAGATTTAAGTGTCTCAAGCCATCCAGATGACAGCATCTAATATCAGAATGAGGAAAATGCAGAAGGGCTTAGGCAGCCAGGATAAGATGTTGAGTGGGGTGGTCCGGGACAAGGCAATCCCAAAAGAAAGAGTCTTTTAATGAGGTCAGCCTCCTGCTTGAGGAAAGTTCTTGTGGACACAAGAGGGGGACCCAGTCCTACAGATACTTCTGTACTCGTGCTCCTATGTGGGGTATCCAATAGAAAAAAACAAATAAAAGAGACGAATGGAGAGAAGGGGCACCGATTATTAACAGTGAGAAGAACGTAGACAGGGCAGGAGATAGGGAAATTAGAAAATACCAGAGATTATAAAAAGAACACACTAAAACTCCTCCACTGGATTTCCAGCTCTGGGCCCTCTTCTTTTTGGAGAAGACTGTCTCTGTAGCTTTTGCAATGAATCTGCTTCTTGCTTGCTATGTCTGTGTTCTGTCCTTCAATTCTTTGCTGAACTGAGACAAATAACCCAGCACCCCTAGACAGTAACATTGAGAGAATCCTATACCCAATGTCCAGCCCTCAGGCATGGATGAGCCAAGATTTTCACAGTACCTGCATGACCCTGTAGATAACTGCATGTGTATTATTGTGTGTCCTTGAGACTTTATGGTTTGTTCTTATTGTATTATGTGATAAGTAAAGTAGAAAATATTATGGCAAAAATTTCACACTTCAAAACATATTTTGTTGTTAAGATTTCTCTACAGGATAATTTTCTGCATTGCATGCCATTTCAAAGGGTCTCCTTAAGAAATAATATAACTCAATAATGGTTCTGTGTATTTTGGCAATTGTAGATGGAGACAAAAAGTATTATACTTATTCAACCAGGAGGGGTGCACCGCTGCATGGCTATTCTTTATTTCTTCCTTTATAATGCTCTAGGAATATATAAAATCATCAGGCAGCCAAATATAAAGGATAGCATGTAGGTAAAGTGAAAGAAAATAATACCATAAAGAAAAATCTAAAATTGTAGAAATGTTATTCCCCCTTTTTGGTGTATCCTCAGCCCTACTGATTGATTTCTGAGATAGTATCTCATAAATTTGCTTAGGGTCTCTCTAAGTTGTTGAAACTGGCCTAGATCTTGTGCTCCTCCTGCCCCGGGCTCCTGAGTTGCTGGGATTACAGGCATGCACCATTGTGCCTGGCTTAAATATTATTTCTTATGACTCTTACATCTTGTCTTGATGAGGGAATAGTAAGTTTATTCCATTAGTTCTGAGGTCGACAGTTTATACTTCACTTTAGATATCCCTGAATTTTCTTAAACAACTAGATTTAGAATTGCTTGTTAACTATTAAGTAGAAAAAGTAGTATTATTTCAGTGTTTACTCTTTTAATTAGGTTAATTTATTCTAGTTTGGTAAACTACATAAGACAACTTGGAAAAGTATCATAATTTGTAAAGAAATCAGTATCAGTAAGTTGGTTTCAAGCACCATGTTTCACCATTAAATATATACTAAATTAAAGAAAACTAAATCAAGACTAAAGTGTTTATTATCCTTTTTCTTTGTAAGTGAATAATTTTTTATTATAGCTATATTACCTGTTTTCTTTTTAATGTTCATTAAAAGAAGGATGATTTAAATTTTCTTATTAATTTCAATGCAGCAGTCGAGGGGATACAGTGATCATGTGACTTGTTTACCTATGAGTTCTTTTACAGAAATTGAAATTTCATAACAACAATCTTGTTAATGCTTCATTTTAATGATTTTGACAATCTAAATTTAAATCAGCCTACAGGTGCAAAAATATTATTATTTAATATTTCAAGATATTATTTCTAAAATAGAAAGCAACTTATTATAGAAATATCATTCCCAAATAGAATGATGAAGACTCCTTTACAGAGTTCTCCTAGAGCTATCTTATTTAGAACTAGCTCCTTCAACTTTACATTAGTGGATACAATTTCCTAAAAATAACCATATGCTTGTAAACCTCAGGCATCAGTATTAAGATACAGCAGAAAGCCAAATTTTTTTTAACCAAAAGATTCCATCTAACTTAAATTCTTTTAAGTTTAAAACGGTCTAAAATTGTAAACTATTTTTTTGGAAACTTTTGATGCTAATGATGTTGGTAATGATGATGACAGTCATGATCTTTTAGCATACTTCTTAATATAATTGACAATTAGACCAAATGAGAAGCTCTCATTGCCCCATGCAAGAAAAAGAAATAGGCTGTTGCTATAATTTCTTTAAAAAAAAAAGGACAATTGATCAGTCACATAATAGTGTCAAAGGTACTACTTTTTAAAATCCATTTATTTAAAAAAGCTGAATACTCTAGTATTTCCTAAAAAGTAGTGTTTGTAGTGTTTATAAATTGTTTATAGTGTAAAACCAGCTAAAATATTGGTTTTGTGGCCTGATTTTGATATTTACTAAGCACATTTATATTTGATAAGCAATTTTTCTCTCTTTGCAAAATAAAAAAGCCTATTCTCAATAATTACAGTCAAAATTAATGACTTGTAAAGTATTTTTTAAATAGAAAAATATAATAAATACATATGAACATACAGGACTGTGTGTGTGTGTGTGTGTGTGTGTGTGTATATATAACTTTTCCTTTGGTAATATTAAGGATATTATGAAAATAACCATGCTTTTGTGATCTGAAAACCTTCATCTCAGGGTTAAGTATTGATTATATACAGCTCTATGTTTAGGTAATTCCTAAAATATGTAGGCAATTGAAGAGATTCACACTTTGTGACATAATGTTCCATGTTATCAGCACCTTCTTTCCTCTCTAGCCTTGTGTTTAAGCCAATCTAAGCTCCAGTCAGGTCCTTGAGCCCATTATGCCAATTGCAATCCCTAGCCTTTCACATGCTATGCATATAATGGTATTTTCAACCCTTGGGTCCTAGTTTGAGATATTATTTTGCAGACACTCCTTCTTATACCTTGTTCTAAATAATATCTTCTACTGCTGCATATTGTTCTAATTCACAGAATCATTGTTCTTCCCTGATTGCACTTTTCATAATTCACATTTCTTTACTATATTTTTTATGACTTGTCTCTTACATTGGATTCATAAATTTATTGCTGTAAAACCAGTCACAAATATATTACAAAGTGCATAATAGATGCTCATTAAATATTTGAACAAAGAATGAAAACAGGAAGAGTATAGAGAATGAATAAATGAAGGGAATGAACAAAGATAAAAATTAGACAGAAATTTTTCCAAATTCAACATTAAATCAAACAACTGCTGCATTTTCAAATCTTTTCTTTTCCAGAAAGTAATTCATTGAAATTTGAAGTGTTAAAGAAAATGATGCATGCCAATATAAGGCATTTTTTTAAAAGTTAAAATGAAGAGATATAAATAACAAACTGATCTCAGAACCATGGTGCTTTGACAATCATCCTTTTGGAAAGCCTGTTATAAAATCCCCTAATAGTGTAGTTTTCGCCTAGTCAAGCTCATCTATTTGAATATATCTACTCAATTATTTAACTACATGGAAATCACCAATTTACTCCCAACTCATTAATCCTGACATTTTGTGATGGTAAGTCATTCTACTCATGTCCTTCTATATCTGTTTGATCAGTTTGAATTCATTGATCCATAATTATAAACACTTTTTTCACTGCATACAACTCTATTTACTTGGTGCTTATCCTCTGTAGCTGAATGCTGTTGGTGAAGGACCCACAACTCTATTGATAATTCTCTTTCTAACGGATGCATGGAATTTGTAGCCATGCATCTTCAAATAGTGCTCAGTAATACTCCAATACTTTCCCAGTCTGATTGCTTTCCCTTAAGACAAAACTCATAAGCATGAGGTATAAATGCACAAAGACACACTGGAATCAATGTGGTTTCTTATTTTCTCTGTCTTTGGTGACAAAGATAAACTGCAGAACCTGGAATTTCTTGTCACAGATCTAAGTATGTACATCTGGCCAGATACACAGAAGAAGAATCTGGAGAAAAGTAGAGCAATTGCAGGCCCAGCTGCTGTTTCACACCAAGCAGGTGAGCAAGCAGAAACTAACATGTGTGAACTACAAAATGACAGCTGATTCTCTTCTGCCTTTCAAATCTTTCAAGAATCTCTCTTGATGTTAACTCTAATAGAAACATCCAATAAAGAAAATCCTGGGGGAAAAAATCATTTCCCAGAAATTCTGGAAAGTTAGGTTGACACACTGTAAAGTCATCACAATTCCAATCCAAATTCCACACTCAACAATAATATGCCAACTAAGCTATTTGCCAGCACTACGGTGCAGCCAGTTTCTGTTCTGATTTCACAAGATCTCTTGTAAGGTTTTTTATATGGTTATTGATTTAAGTAATTAATTACAATTGGAAAGTGGGAAGAAGTCTGGTAGTTATATTTCTGCACAATACAAACAAAATCCCTTCTTATGGAAGGAGAAATGACTTCCAGAAAGAACTTTTTACCAAACAGATCCAGAAATCATAATTATAAGAGAAGATGAATCAAGAAGCAATAAAGACCTTATATCATCTTCCCAGAAATACCCCAGGATGATGCATAAGCAGATTCTAGAAACTCAAGACAATTAATATATCATACTTCTTTGCTGAAATTTAAATACTTGTATAGTCCTGAGAACAATTCCTCATACACATGCTTGTTTCTAAAGCCAGAGTCACATGACTTTCTTAAAGTCAGTACTGAAAGAAATTGAGACTGAAATTGCTATTCAGATGTTGCTAGACGTTGGCATAAAGTTATTTGTCAAAAGTCTCTTAGATAATATTTCAAAATGATCAAAAAAACAAAGAGAGGAAGAAAGTTAATTTGTTCAAAAGGTCTAGGCAATGAAATTATTATTCCAAAGAGTTAGGTTTTAAATGAAGGCAATGAAAAGCTAACAACTTGTCAATCAAATAATTCTTAATTAAGAGTATACCACCCTCATTATTTTTTTGTATCTCTTTACTCCATATTCTTGTATATTATTTAAATTGTAGAAGCACATATTATTTGGACATTTAAAAATGCTAATTCATTTTATTCCTAGAACCACAAGGAAGTAACAAAAATAAAAGTGTGTGTGTGTGTGTGTGTGTGTGTGAAGGCTTCTCTAGCTTGTATCTCCAAACTTTTCCAAATTCTTCCTACAAGTTTCAAAGACTTTTGAAGCACATGATCAGGTTTTATCAGAACAAAGACTACACTCTCAGTGCCAATTTCTATGTTAGCTTTTCACTGCTGAGACCCAAATACCTGACAGGAAAAACTTTAAGGAGAAAGTATTTATGTTACATCATGGTTTCAGAATTCTCCTTTTTCTTGGCTGAGTCCATTGCTCTGAGCCTGAGGTGAGGCAGAAAATTATAATAAAAGTGTGTGCTGGCTCATAGCATTGAGGAATCAAAAAAAAAAAAAAAAAAGAACAGAATCAAGGACATGATATAATCCTGAAAGGCCCCTCCCTTCTCAGTGACCTTCTTCCTCCAGCTATGTATTTGCCTGTAGCTACCAGTAAGTAGTCCATTTAAGTCATTATTCTATTAAATGTATTGATCAGATGGAGTAAGCCCCTTATGTAGTTATAGCTGCAACCACTACCTAAAATCCCCACCACGAAAACTTGATGCATTAGAGACCATATTTTCAAAACAAGAGATTTGTGGGGACATTTCTATGTTGAAACCTAACACACAATTCTTTGAGAAAGATCTTGATCTGTGTTTTCCAGTTTGGTAAGATTTCTTTGGTATTTACCGAATAATATTCTAACTAACCAAAAGTGCATCCATCTGTGACTCTGAGAAAAAAAAAAATCAGCCCCCTTAAATGTGTTTGTTGGGACTGAACTCCCAGAGCCAAATTAACTCCAAGTCTAATAGGTAGCCAACTGGAACTTTCTCTCAGTTACTCCCAACTTTCTCACTATCACATGTAAGCCCCTTCATGAAAAAGACAGGAAAAATACCACTATGACGTGGAGTGCATATCTGAATGAGCTGGTGCTGAAAAATAATTGTGTCTATATATCTAGAGGGCACCTGTAGTCAGCAGTTTGAGGTCATCCTTAGAATTCACACCACAGCAGCTTTCAGTAACACACATTTATTATCTCACAGTTTTCTTGGGCTGGATTCCAGGTGCAGCTTAGATGAGTCCTTTGCTTAGGATCTCTGAGGGCTGCAATCAATCAAGATACTGGCCAGGCGCCATTCCTTTCTGAATTTCAAGTTCTTCTTTCCAGTTTATGTGTTTGTTTGCAAAATTCAGCTTCTTTTGACTTTTGGCCCAAAGTCTCTGTTTTCTGCTGGATGTTAGGCATAGGTCACTTCAGCTTCTGAAAGCCAGGTGCGGCTCCTAACCCTCTGACAGACCTGTGCACAGCGTTGTAACTTAATCTCTCACTGTAATAAGCACTTACATAACTTGTATAATCTTCACAAAACTTAATAATGTATTATCACAGTGTTTCATAAAATATCCTGCATTACTGAGCCCACATTCAAATATAGACCTTTCTTACTTTTGGGTCCAATTCTAAAAATTTTCTTTGATTTGCTGTGACATAATAGAAAACACATACTTGGTTTCTGAACCCAGTTCCTGACATATAGTTCTGAAACCCTTGTAATTTTCCAGGAAGTTGGAGCATTTGTTGTTGTTTTTGTTGTTCCAGTCAAGCAATGGCTTGATAACTTCAGAATGGGAATTTGCCACCAGAAAGATCAAGCTATGATAAAAAGTTTGGGTCTTTCAGCCCATTCCTCAATTCTCTGGAAAAGAGATTGAGTTAAAAATTAATCATGCCTACATTATAAAACCTCCATAAACATCTTTTTTTTAAAGAGAGAGAGAGAGAATTTTAATGTTTATTTTTCAGTTTTCGGCGGACACAACAACTTTGTATGTGGTGCTGAGGATCGAACCAGGACCGCACACATTCCAGGCGGACGCGTTACTGCTTGAGCCACATCCTCAGCCCCATAAACATCTCTTAACATGGGTTTCAGAGAGTTTCTAAGTTGTTGAACACTTCCATGTGCCAGAAGGGTCAAGTAACTCAACTCCACAGGGACAGAGTTTCTGCATTAGGGACCCCCTCTGGAACTTGCCTACGTATAATTTCATCTGGCTATTTATCTATATCTTTATAATATCCTATGTAATATACTAATAAATATAAATATTCTCCTGAGTTCTGTGAGCTATCATTGCTCACAAATTACCAAACCTGTGAAGGGGATCATAGGAAACATCAATTTGTAACCAAGTCAGACAAAAATGTGGGTAACTCCATGACCTACTATTTGCTATTGACATCTAAGGGAAAGGTCAGTTTTGTGGAGCTGGATCCTTTACCTGTGGTGTCTGTAAACTCCACAGTATCATAACTAAATGGTAGGACACCCAGTTGATGTTCCAAGAGTTGGAGAATTAGTTGGTTTTGGGAAAATTACACACATTTGTCATCAGAAGTGAGGTTTCATGTGGGAATAAATAAAAAGCAGTGTGTTTCTCCTTTTGATTCACATAAATATGCATGAGAAAATATAGAGACATTTCTTTAGCTAAGAACTCATAAATACTGTTTGATCCATGAATCCCTTAGATCCTCTGATATCATATGACAACTACAGAAAGTCAATATAATTAAAGAACAGGCTTCAGTGAGATTTAGACTTCATAATATCTATGTTATTTCATTAATAAGAAGGTATGCTCATAGCATATGTGATAAATAATCACATAAAAGCAGGTAAAACTCACAAAGAACACATTACCCAGATTGCAATATGTACATTTCCACTGAAATAAAGGTATTACTCATTTAAATTTTCCTCCCTGAATATCTCCTTAGAAATCCAAGTCATACCAAGAACTAATTATTGTTTTTGTGTTCCCTTAATATGTTGTATATTTTACCTTCAATTATGTAGCCATTTTACTATGCTATAATGCCAAATAAATAATTGGAGCCCATTACAATCAATCTCAGAATGGAATGAATTGTAGGAATCATCTCATCTAAGTCTTTCATCTAATAAAAGAGAGGGAGAGTGTGAATGATAGAGTAACTTGATAAATATTGCTAATAGTGAAAAGGAAATAAGTAGTACACTGTGTGAGGGAGCAGTAGTCCTTGGTTAAATGCAATGACTTTGGGATTGGAAAGATATAAGTTCAAATCGCAGGTCCAACCTTGTTCATTTGTGCAACTTTGAACAGATAACTTCTCATTTCCCTCAGATTCCTGTCTCACTGGGTGAGTGTTTTTTTTTTTGTTTTGTTTTGTTTTGTTTTGTTTTGTTTTTCACTAGCTTCCTCTCTACTAAACTCCAAGAACCCACATTCAGGCCACTTCTCACTTTGGGTATTCTTGCACTCTTGTGCACGGTGACAGAACTCACTGTGCTTTTCCATCCATATTGATTTCCTTTAAACATGCTCACCCATTTGATTTGGTCACTTACCTAACCTATCTGAGGGTTCCATCTGTTTTTCCACTTAAACTCTGTTGTACACACTTCAAACCTGAAAGGTATTATCTTAGATACCATGAGATCATTTTTTATCAGGATACTCTAGGATCCTACATTTTACTGGGTCAGATAAAATGAAACTATAACTAGGAACAGCTATTTTTATTACTTCTCCACAGTTAACAACATATACGGAGCACCAGGTGACTAAATGGGAAATACTGGGAACAAGAATATGGGTTATTTACTTTTATCTCTACACAATGCTTTGTACTTCTAAAAAAAGTTCTGAAGCAACGTTAATTGTGTTGACATACACCACTACAAACTAGGCATGCCACATCTATCCCTTCTCAGGACCTGCCATTATATGTCTTCAATGCCATTAAAGAGAATACCATTCTCTTCCTCATGCCAAAAGGATATGTTGTACCCGCCTTTAATAATATTCTCTTTTTTATTACAATAATCATTTACTAGTTTTAAAATGATTAATAAACAATTCCTATGTGCTAGGAAACACTCTTTTGTTGGATATAAGTAAAGACAAAACATAGGAGCAATATCATCATAGAAAAGGAAGCAACATGAGCAAGAAGGTTTTTTATTGCTATATTTCTAAAAAGGGAAAAATAGTGATGAAAAAGAGAAAATTTTAATGATTACCATAAAGGACTTTTTCTAACATTGCTTTGATAGAGAACAAGGTGGTGGAGCTAATGTTTGTGCCCTGCCAAATATCATATGTTAAAATCTTAACACCTAATACGATGACACTAGGAGGTGGGGGCTTGTGGAGTTAATTACATTTAGATGAGCTTGAGAGGGTGAAGCCAATGCCTTTACTAAGAAGAGGAAGAGAGAGAACTTTCTGTCTCTACTAGGTGCACACAATGAGGAAAGGCCACGCGAGCATGCAGCAAGAATGTAGCTGTCGGGGTGGGCTGTAGTTCAGTGCACTGGGTTTGATCCTTAGCACAACATAAAAATAAAAAATATAAAATAAAGGCATGCTTTCCATCTACAACTACAAAAAAAAATGGCTATCTGCAAGCCAGCAAGCAGGCCCTCTTCAAGAACCACTTCTGTGGGCACCTTGATCTTGGAGTAAAAACCCAGCAGCATACAGCATAAGAAATAAATATGTATTGTTTAAGCTGCCCAGTCTAGATTCTGGTTTGCTTTTGTTTTCATTTTTGTTTTGTCTCATAGCAGGCCACACTGACCAAGGTACTTAAGTAAAATCATCAGGGAAGACGACTCTAAAGAGGTTAACATTTGAACTAAAAACTAAAGGTTGAGCTGGAGCCTACCATGCAACAAAGCAACAAATGACTGCATTTATCCAAAGAGAGGGGCAAATGGGAAATCAGAGAAGTAGGAAAAAGATTTTGGAATTTCCAGAACAGAAAAAAAAAATGGCAGTATGGCCAGAACACAATGAGAGAGTGCATAGAAGGAATTAAAAAATTATGTGAATTAGATCATTTTGGGCTTTGTATCACATTGTAAGAAAGATAATTTAATTGTTAATATAATGGCAAGTCACCGTTATATTTTCCCTGGAAAATTATATGATTTCAGTTAAGTTTTTAAAACTAGTAAGGATGAAGAGTGAAATCAGAGAAAAGAACTAAAAAGCTTTTATGTCCGGGTGAGATGTGCAAGTGGTACTGTCGAAGATGGAAAGCAGTAGAGAGTCCATGGGTCTATTTCATGGATTCAGAATATGGGATATAAAGGAACAGGTACTATATAAAATGATTCACCTTCAAAAATTTTGATAGGGTTGGAGGCATTGACTGAGATAGGGAAAATGCAATGGCTTTGTCTTGTTCTATACATTCTATTTCTAAAATATTTCTGACATGTAACCACACCACAATTCATTTCTTCAGCAGTACCCCTAAGTGTGTTCTTTAAGGGCATTAGCAGTGATTTCTCAACATTTTTATGCAAAATGTTCGACACAGGTAAAGTAGTAATTTTTTTTTTTTTTTTTTTTTTTTTTTTTGCTGAAATAGAGATCCAGAAGCTTCCCCAGCCCCCAGCTAACACTAAAACAAACTTTAAAGAAATATTCTTTGCCAGAGACTGAGCTTCTAGGACTGACAATCATGATTTCTGAAACTGTATCATTCCTCATCTTATACTCTATTCGCTTATTTCTCTTCTTCAGGCAGTACAATATATAAGAACTCAATGTTCTACATACTTATATTTTCTTATATGCCTTCTCTCTTTTTTTAATCTTTGTTTATTTATTTTTATGTGATGCTGAGGATCAAACTCAGTACCTCACATGTATGAGACAAGTGCTGAGCCACAATCCCAGCCCCTATGCCTGCTCTTTTACCTCCTTACTCTGTATAAAATGAATTTCCTGTAATCCCTATATTCCCTTGTGCTCAAATTCTTCCTATTATCTGAGATCTAACACAAATCAGTATCTCCTGGAAATCATTTCCCTCTCCTCTAAATATCAACAACATTTTATTTGTCCCTTTTGAGCTCCATCTATTTATGTTTGTGATCTGATTGTGGAACAGTCTCACCATAATGTATCTTCATTGTCTGAAAAGTTTTGATCAAATTGCCCATTCTCCATAGCATTTATCCTTAGTATCCTTTCAAAAAATGTTGAATGCCTAAAAAGACCAAAGATTCAAAGATATTTTAAAAATCAGAATATCTGTTAAGGGCTGGGGCTGTAGCTCAGTGGCAGAGCGCTTGCCTACCTAGTATGTATGAGGCACTGGGTTCGATCCTCAGCACCATATAAAAATAAACAAATAAAGTAAAGGCATTCTGTCCACCTACAACTAGAATTTTTTTAAATCCATTAAATTGAAAGAAATGAACAAATTAATTCATTAGTCAAATTAATTCATGGTATCTATTACATCAGTCCATGAATAATGACCCAGATGTTAGTCAAAATTGCCATGTTCTCTGAAATTTAAACAAAATTGAATGTATCCCCTATCTACCTTCCATGGAAAGTTTAATGACATCAGCTTTTCTGTGAATTCCTAAAGGCCTTTTGTTCATAGGGAAATTTTGACTCTGTGTTCCTCCTGCTGCCAAAGACTCAATTCCTTCTTCTCATGCTCTTTCTACAGCTAACTTTCTTCTGTTTCCCAAGTTAAGATGTGGAACTTGAGTTCTATTTCCGTGACTAAAAGTAAACACATGAACAAACACAGGAATAAAAGGAAGAAAAAAAAAAAAAACAGTAACTTCAGGCATCTGTCCGACTCCCTATTTATTTGAGGGAGAATTTCTTTATCCAGGTTCCTGATCCCTGCATTCAGACCCATACTTCTTTCCAGCTTCCAATCCCTTTTTGTTCAGGACCCAGCACCCTCCATCCTTGGACTTCTTGCTTCCTGCATTCTCCACCTAGAGCAAAGAAAACAAAAACTCAGTTTCACTCTTCCACTTTGCACAGCTCTTCATCTTCAGCTCAGCCCTAGGCCTCATTCTTCCCAGTCAATGACTATTTAATGCTGCTCGTTAAACAAAATTGACACTCTTTACTAACACAGAGAAATTGGCAGGATTTTAGGGGGACTGTAAGGAGATTATTTGGGATTGAATTCAGGGGCACTTGACCACTGAGCCACATCCCCAGCCCTATTTTGTATTTTATTTAGAGATAGGGTCTCACTGAATTGCTTAGTATCTCACTTTTGCTGAAGCTGACTTTGAACTCATGATTCTCCTGCCTCAGCCTCCTGAGCTGCTGGGATTACAGGTGTTCATACTTTCTATTAATTTCTCTCTCATCAGTCTCTGTAAATGGACAATAAAAACAAAAAGGATTATTTTATCCAGTATGTTAGGTAAAAGAAGCAAACATGCAGTTGTGTATCTAATGAACATTTTATAAAAGCATAACTGGTAGTTCAAATTTTGAATTTAATAATATATATTTTTTTAATTTACGTTTATTTTTTAAGAGAGAGAGAGAATTTTTTAATATTTATTTTTTAGTTTTCGGTGGACACAACGTATTTGTTTGTATGTGATGCTGAGGATCGAACCCGGGTCGCACACATGCCAGGCGAGTGCGCTACCGCTTGAGCCACATCCCCAGCCCTATAATATACACATTTTTAAATTTTGAAGTTTAGTTCTTCCAAAAATAGGAGGCTATATTATTGCTGACTCTAATACAATAAAACATTTATGAGTTAATGTAGATTAAACCTACAACAGTCCTATAATAAATTAATTTGGGAAGCATTTCATGAACATATTCATCATTTAATCATTTATTCCAACTAATGTGTAAGTGTTTACTATATAGTGGCCTTGTTGCAAAGGAGACCTACCCAAAGAGCAAAAGTGGCCAATAGGGTCCATAACCTCTGGTTCTTATAATTCATCAGAAAGAATGTCAAGAGAGTTACACAGAGTAACAAGCAGGATTTTGTTATAAAAAGTAAAATTAGGATAAAATAAAACATAGGAATTGCACAGACTTTCTCTGTAGAGAACAGCATGGTTCTTAATGAGTTTGGGATTTTTATGGTTTTGGGTTCCTTTGTTCTTGCCTTAGTTTCCCATTTCCCCCACCCCTCTTATGTGGTTTATCACCCTTTGCATAGCCCTCAGCAAATTTCCCTTGTGAGGGTCCTGAAGACCTAATCAGGGTGGGTGTGACAGGATCTTGAAAAAATAGTTCCCTTCAGGGGTAGAAAATAAGGGTAGTTGGAGAGGTTTGGCACACCAGTTCCCATTTTCCAGATGTTGGCATGTTTTGAGAAGTTTCCCTGTGGTTGTCCTCATGGACTATCTTTGATGTAAAAGTCTCGTGTCCTCCATATAATTTACTGCTCCAACTCACAAGTTCATAGCTGACCAGATACATAACAGCCTCAGAGACTGTGTACTGGGAAAGGACAGTGACACAAAGACATGATACTATTTTCTGAAACTTGTAGTCTAGATGACAAACAGGAATAAATTTCCTTTGCTACAAAGGTTCTTGATGATAAAATGGTAGATTGATATTGAAACATAAAAAAAAAAAAAGATGTTCACCTGGAGAACTATAAAATGATTAACAATTAATGAGACTAGTATTAACCCAAATATGTTACATGCATGGGTCACTAGAAAACTTCAGGGGTTCTAAACAAGTTAATTTTATTTTCTGAATTTTATTTTGCCCATTTTACAGGCATGCTTTACACATATGTGGGTTCAGTTCCAAACCACCATAAGAAACCAAATATTCCTATAAAATTAATCACACAAAACTTTTGGTTTACCAGTGCATATAAAATCTATGTTTATACTATCCTTACCCTATGAGCTAAACTACTAAGGGTACAATAGCATTATGTCTAAAACATATACATGGCTTAGTTAAATGATTCTTTATTGCCAAATAATGCTAAAAATGATCTGAACTTTCCAGGAGTCTTCTTATTTCTGCTGGTGTAGAGTTTTGCCTCAATATTGATAGCTGGTAATGAATGACCTAAGCAACATCATTCTACTTGGGACCTCATTTTGCTCTAAAACTTAACCTCTGACCTACTGCAGTCCTAAAATTAGGAAAATACCACAGGAAAGCTCTGTGGAAACAGTTCTCAGAAAAGCCGCAGATGGTGATCACCTAAGATAGGCCAAGATATTGAAATATCTGAAATTCCAGATGGCCCCCACCTAGGTGTGGTGACCAATAGCTAAACTAGAAGCCCTGCAGCTTGGCACTACCCCCCTTGCAACACCCTCACGGTTTAAACCAATCAATTTTAAGTGCAGTCAACCACTTGAACTAACCAATAATCCTTTCCAGATTCTTTCCTGCCACTTGATATGCTAATCATGTTTTAGAGTTGTTATTTGATTTTCCCCCAGTGTGTGATGATTTGCTAAGAGATGCTATGATGTATGTGGGGGTCCCTGCCTTCTCCAAAGAATGTATAAAACTGCTGCAAACCCTGGGCTCGGGGCCTCTCAGCGTCACCAGTTGCTGTGTGCGCGCGGAGGACCAAGCTAGCTCACAATAAACACCTCTTTGCTGCTTATATCGATCTTGGTCTCCGGTGGTCTTTTGGGGGTCCTGAATTCGAGCATACCAGTAACTCGACAGGATGTTGTTTGCTAAAGTTTAGGGTGGTTGTGAGCAATATAATTAAAATAAGACAATTAAGTTTGCAGTGTCAATCAACTCCTCCTTTTATGAAAAAAGTAAGTATCTATACCATGTAATGCAACTTTAACTAACATAACATCTTCTTTAAAATTGAAGTTAATTCTTTCAATCTCTGATTCTGCTTTATCAATTAAGTTTATGTCATACTCAAAATCCTTCATTGTCATTTCATCAATGTTTGCAGCATTTTGACCAGGATTAATTTGCATCTCAAGAGACCATTTCCTTTGCCCACTCATAAGGAACCAACAACTCTTCACCCACTGAATTTTGATTGTGAGATTGCAGGCTCCAATTTTAATTCTACTTCTTTTAATTCCACTGTGTCTGGAGTTACTTCCTCTTCTGAAGTCTTGAACTCTTCAAAGTCATCCATGAGGATTGGAATCAACATCTTCCAAACTCCCTATTAATTTTGGCATGAATCAAAAATATTCTTAATGGCCTCCAGAATGTTTAATACATTTTAGAAAATTTGCAATGTACTTTGCCAAGATACAACAGAGGAATCAGTAGCTATGGCAGCCATAGCCCTATAAAACAAATTTCTTGAATAATAAAACTTGAAAGACAAAATTAATCCTTGATTCATAGGCTGCTGAATGGATATTTTGTTAGTAGGCATGAAAACAACATTAATCTTGTACATCTCCTTCAAAGCTCTTGGAGAACTAGGTAAATTGTCAGTGAGCAGTAATATTTTGAAAGAAACTTTTTTTTTTTTTCCTGAGCAGTAGGTTCAACCGTGGGTTTAAAACATTCAAGTAAGCCATGTGGTAAACAGATATGCTGTCACTGAGGCTTTGTTGTTCCATTCCTAGGCAGAATAGAGACAGTGTCATTCCTAAGGGCCCTAGTCTATCTCCCAAATTAACAAGTGAATCACAGCCCCCCACAGGGAAAACCTGGATTGAATCACTTCTTTAAAAACCCTCTGTTTTCCTGGATGAAGAGAATCACAACCTCTGTGACAGGAGACCCCTGTGCTTCTCCTTTGCTAGCAAAGCAAGACACTTTCTTTTTCCTTTTCCCCAAAACTGGGTCCTCATTAGAATTGGCATCTATCATCTGGGACAAGGACCCAGTTTTCAGTAACAACTTCTCTTCTGTAGCTTTTAAAGTCCTTCTTGGCATCTTCTTCCACTACAAGTTTGTTTTCTTTGTTTGTTTGTTTTTGTTTTTGTTTTTACATTGGAAAGCCATTGTTTAATGCATCCGCTTTAGTCAATTATCATAGGCAGATCTCCTGGGTAACTTGCTGCTGTAGCTTCACTTTGCACTTTTATGTTATGGAGACAATGTCTTGCCATAAACTTCTTTTCCTTTACATTCACAAGTCCTATAAGTGTTTGGGGCAAGAACCTAGCTTCCCGCCTATCTTGGGTTTCAACATGCCTTCTTTAATCAATTCTAGATTTTTATTTAAAATAGAGATTGAGACTTTTCCTTTAACTAATATGCTTGGAGGTCATTGTACTAAATGACCTAATTTCAATATTGTCCTGTCTCTGGAAGGCCTGAGGAGAAATAGAGAGAGAAGGAAATGTCAGATTGGTAGAGCAGTCAGAACACATGCATAATTTATTAAGTTTTTTTTTTTTTTTTTTTTTTTTTTTGGTGTGTGTGTGTGTGTTGGAGATTGAACCCAGGGCCTTGTGTATGCGAGGCAAGCACTCTACCACCTGAGCTATATCCCCAGCCCCTTAGTTCTTTATTTTATATAAGAATAGTTCATACATCGCCAAATAAGCACAATAACACAATCAAATATGACTGATCACAAATTCACAATAACAGATATAATAATAATAATAATAATAATAATAATAATATTTGAAATATTTTGAGATTTACCAAAATGTGAAATATAGACTTCTAGTGAACACATGCCACCAAAAAATAGTGCTAATTGACTTTACTTGATGCAATGTTGTCACAACACTTCAATTTGTAAAAAATGAAATAACTGTAAAGACCAATAAAGAGAAGCACAAGAAAATGGGATATGTCTGTACTTTTTAATGATTTTTAGTTATGGTCTTTTTAATTCTTATTTTTTAGTCATAGGTAATACCAACTTAATGTGTATTTTAATGATGTAAAATATACTTTAAAATACAATCAAGTGCATTCTTTAATTCAAGTAAAGTCCAATGCAATTTGAAAGTAAACACAGTTATGGGTAGTATGTAGTTATCATAAAAATATAAATCTAAATATGTAGTTTGGAATACACTGATGAGAAACATTCTAAGAATATATACATGTGGATGGACAAAATTCAGAACTTCGGCATTAACAGAAGATTTAAAACTGAGAGCATATATATCAATATTTTAATGATATATAATTCAGAATATTGTATAACTGGGTGTAGTAGTACACACCAGTAATCCCTGAAGCTTGAGAGGCTTATCACATGTTCAAAATCAGCCTCAGCAATTTTGTAAAAATTTGTCTCAAATTAAAAAGTGTTGAAATTTATTCATTCCTTTCCAATAGCCCCAATGACTGAAAAGTGGTCTAATCACCCACCAGTACCAAAGAAGGAGGGGGGAGTATAGTAGAATAGTGGGATTATTAGTTTAATTTGCGTGTTTTAAAAAAGTTTTATCTGTATTTTCAGTGGAGTTGTTTCTATTTCCCTTGAGTGATAAAAATAGCTTTAGGAAATACAAAGTTAATTGACTCAGGTTGCTATGACTAAATACCATAAAATGGGTGCCTTGAACAGTACAAATTTACTTTTTTTAAGTGCTGGGAGCTGGGAAGTCCAAGTGCCACCCCTTCCTGGTGAAGACTCTCTTTCTAGCTTGCAGACAGTCACCGTCTTCCTTGTAAGATGGGAGGAGAAAAAGAAATATAAGCTATGGATTCTTGTCCTCTTCATATAAGGGCACTAATTCATCAGGGCCACCCTACCTTCGTGACCTTATTCTTATTCCATTCATGCTGTTATAACCAATTCCAAGTGCTGCAAACATCATTCATTTTCTCTTCCCCTCCCCACAGACATTTCTGAGTGCTGGGAAATTCAAGGTCAAGATCTCTCAAGCCACTGGGATTACAGGCATGCTCCCAGCTGGCTCCTTCAGCTCTTTTATAAGGCACAATTCATTCAAACTCTCTTGAATTTCCAAAAGTCTCACCTCTTAATACCACCACAATGAAGACTAAATTTCAACACCTGATTTTGGAGGCCCTTCAAACCACAGTATTTCACCCTTGGCCCTCCAAATTTATGTCCTTCTACATGTAAAATTTATTCATTCCTTTCCAGTAGACCCAGAGTCCAATACCAACTCAAAAGTCTAAAGTCCAGAATCTCCTCTAAATCAAATACAGGGAGATTCAAAGGCTGATTCATCCCAGGCAAATTACTCTCTAGCTGTGAACCTGTGAAATTAAGGATGTCATGAACTTCTGAAATACAGTCATACCATAGGCACAATGTAAATATTCCCTTTTTCAAAAGGAGAGATAGACTAGAAGTGCTAATGGATCCCAAGTAAGTAAAAAAACCAACAAGCCAAGTGATAGCAGATCTTTGGAACTGAGAATAATCTTTGTTTGCATGTCTCACCTTCTGGGCCTACACTGGAGAGAATTGTGTACCCAAAGCTCTGGGTGACCCTACCCTGGGAGCTTGCTGTGCACAGCCCAGGCCTCAGCTCTCACACAGTGTGAAGTCAGCTCTCCAAGGCTGCTTGTTGCATGCTGGTGTCTACAATTTTAGGATCCCAGGGGCATGTCCGTTCCCATGGCTCCACTAAGCAATGCTCTAGTTGGGGGCTTTCTGCAATAACCCTTCTCCCATGACTCTGCTTGGACCTAGGAACTCTGTGAGGCATTTTTCACTACCTAGGTGGAAGTAGTCCTGCCTCCATTACCCTAGCACCCTGCTTCTGCAGAGGTAACACCATTAGGGTGCTGCCCACTTTTACCACTTGTGCTTTCCAGAATAGTTTTTTAGTTACTCTCTTTACTTCACTTGTGTTCAGTGGTTGCTCCAATGATTACAATATTCATATTTTATTATTCACAGTGTACATTGACTGATATTATCAATCCACATAAAATGTGAGAAATTGCAACAATATGCTTCCCTTTATCTTTTTTCAGTTCTTTGTGTTAAGGTACATTTAACTTTATAAACTATAAAAGTCTACAGTGCAATGTTACTGTATTCAATCCAATCAATAAATTGTATCTCAAACAAACAGGGGAAATCACTGTTGCATTCACCAATGTATTTACTTCACCAAGATCTCACCATTCAAACACATCCAGAGTCCCTTATGATAACATTTCCCTTTATAGTGATTAACTTTTCTGAAAAATATTTGATTTCACCTTCTTTTTTAGGGAAATACATTTATTGGACACAAGATTATAGACCAGTTGTTGGTAGTGATTTTGGGGTTTTGTGTGTCTGTGTGTGTATATATATGCATGTTTTAACATTTTAAAATTCATTAATTTTTCTTGTTTACCTTTCTCTGAAATCATCAATCTTTAATTTTGTTATCCATCAGTATACAATCTTTTTCCAGTCCCCCATTTTGTAAAAACTTTTATTTAGAGATGGGTCTCACTAAATTGCTTAGGGCCTTGCTAAATTGTTGAGGCTGGCTTTGAACTCACAGTCCTCTTGCCTTAGCCTCCTGAGGCACTGGGATTACAGGCATATACCACTGTATCTAGGTCCTTTAGCTGCTTTTAAATTTTGTCTTTATTTTTGTTTTGAAAATCATTTTGTGATACCATTAACCTGTGGTTATCTGTATGTATTTTGTGCTTATTGTTTTATAAAATTTTATTGTTTTTATAAATTTCTTAAAATATGGCCATTATTTATTCAAATTGTTTCAGCTCCCATTTCTCTTGTCTCCCTTGAATCTCAAATTACATTTATTGCATTTTTCTAAGTTGTCTGTTCATAAGACAGCAAGGCACTATTCATGATTTTTAAGGTGATTTTTAGTTTGTAGTTTGTATAATTTTCTGTTTTCTATTGCAAGTATTAAATTCATTTCTGGACAGCAGTTAACATATGGTGTTTCACCTGCATTTTTTTTTTTTTTTTGGAACTGGGGTTTGAATTCAGGTGTACTCGACCACTGAGCCACATCCCCAGCCCTATTTTGTATTTTATTAGAGACGGGGTCTCACTGAGTTGCTCAGCACCTAGCCCGTTGCTGAGGCTAGCTTTGAACTTGCGATTCTCCTGCCTCAGCCTCCAGAGCTGCTGGGATTACAGACATGCACCATCCTCATCTACATTTTTCACAGAGCACTTTTTAAAGTTTGACTAAAAGGGTCTACAGTAGTTTCTCCTCTCGGAACAAAACAGCTCTATTCCTTAGGAATACATTTCCTAAGGTTTTGAATGAATTCAGAGTTTTCATTCCATTGCACAGGAAGAAAGATTTCTTTCCTCACTTATAACAGGTTCATAGCAGAGACACTTGAAAAGAGAGACATTAATAAGAGGAAAGCATACCACTAAATTGATTTAATCAAACTTCTATGTGACACAGGACTGTTCAGAAGTGAAGACCCAATGAAACAGAGCAACTTGTGTATCTTTATGTCAACATTGATGAAGAGTGGACAGGTGTGGTGAAGAATGATTGGGAAGGGTTATGATCTAATGATAATAAATTAGGGAAATTTAGCAAGACCTATTGGTACAGACTCTCCTCATGCACATTCCCCCCAGGAACAGGGAAGAGTTATATAACATAATAGAGAAATGGTAGGAGAAAGGTGACAATAATCATTTTGTTTCTTCTGTTTTCTCAAATGTGAGGCACTATGTTTTGGAATCTCTTCAGTTTATAGTTTGCAAATAACCTGCTTTTGGTCAAGATTAGCATAATATGGTGCTGGGAACATAAAGCTTGATAATTTAGCCAAAGATTCAAAGGAAACTAAAAAAAAAAAAAAAAAAAAACTTTATGTAGTCCATTCTTGTGCATCTTTCTCCTGTCCACTAGCTTTTTGGCAAATTCTGTCAATTTCATGAGCCATGAACTTTGTTTCTTTTGGCCAGCCAGACTGCTACTTTTTGAGCTCAACTACCATGTGCTGAAGTTTCAAATGTGCCTCCTGCAAAAAGGCACAATAAAGATGGAGTTTACTTAATATGGGCTCCTTTTCTTAAGGACCATAGTCCTATGTTGTCATCTAATGCCATAATATAAATATGTGTGTTTATGTGTGTGTGTGTGTGTATTTACATATATATAATCACACACACACATGCACATATACATATACAATGTTCAAATATTGTTCAGAGCAGGGAGTTAAGTTTGATGTCCATGATGATCAGAACCAAAAACCTAATGCTTGATAGTTTTGAAATATCTGGGATAAAATTATAAAAGGTTTATGTTATAAAGGACAGAATTTTGAATGTGAAAACATTTTTGCTTATTAGGATAAACATTTTTACATTCAAAATTTTGTCTTTATATAAAACAGGCTTTCATAAATTGTTAATTTTGTGTAATGTAAAAAATCTGTGAAATATATATATATATATACATATATATATATCTTTAAATTCTAATGTAAATGTATTATGATTATTTAGTGATATCTTTGTTACTTTAACTTGCAGTAATTTTGTGCAAATAGGTATTACAATATAAATGTCATATTGATCAATGCTGTCACTGCTCCCAATACACTTATAATTATGTTTTACATATTCTTATTGATTCTTGGAAAGCCACAGGGAGAATTTTAGTCAATTATAATCTCTCTTACTATTTGGGCACAATCAAGATTTTTTTTTCTGTTGAATAATATTGACCTCAGTTTTATAGAGCATATCTCCTTACTTTGATTCCCCGCTCCCATTTTATGTTCACTTTACATAAAATCTATATAGCTGAAAAACAAAGGAAAAGAAGCTAGTCTAGAAAAAGTCAAACATTTGATAAACATGATATGCAAGGTTAATTCTAACATTTGTTCTAATATAGTTAAGAATTTATATGTCACTGTTTTTAAATCTAAGCTAAAAATCTGAGCACACTTGCAAACAATTTTCCTTTATTTTTAAAATGTAATTTCCCATTCATTCACGTTCATTCTTTTTTATGTGATAAAAATGGATTTTTAATTATAGAATTAATCAAACAAAGCAATTATATGACTTTAGGTAATAAATGGGTTTTTATTAGTACATAGCTAGCATAAGATTTTTTTTTTATTTTAAATTAATTCTCTAGAACAAGCCTTGAGTTAATTGAGATGTACTTTTAAGGAGAATTAAATACTTTTTATAGTGCCCAAGTACTTATGAATGTATAGTAAGCACATGAAGCTAAAATATCTGTTATTGGTTTGCTTCCATGTATATTAGCATTGTTTTTCTGAGTAAATTATCTATTAATTCTGCAAACATTTATTGAATACTCAATTTATAACAAGCATGCTAGGCAAAAGATATTTCCCTTAACTTTATGGAACTCAGTGCAGTAAAGAAGTCAGACATAAGTAGTCTTCCATAATAGTGCTACAGTTACAGAAATAGATCAGTACACAGAACATTTTGGAGAACAATAAGAGACATACATAGATATATCTTACTTTTTAACTCAGCAGTTTTAATAAAACTCACTAAATTTTAGGCATTTCTCTAGGGATCACATCATAATAAAGAGAATGTTGAAATTAGACTTTAACACTAAATTTGATGCCTGGCATGACTCTTTTCTGAGTAATAGAGAAATAATTTTCCCTTTCTGAAAGTATTTTTCATCACATATGCAATGGAAACTATAACAGCTAATTTCAAGTTAATTGTGAAGATAAACTTTGATTAGTAGATTAAAATCTGTGAAAGCTATCAAACCTTAGGCAAGCATATGATTACTGTATTCTGTGGCTGGTGATATAGCTCTTGGTCAAGAGCTTGCCTAACATGGGCAAGGACCTAAATTTAATCCCCAGTACAAGAAAACAGAAAAAAAAAAAAGATTACTATGTTTCTAAGGTAACCATTCTGCAGTCATATCATCTTTATTGTTCATACCAAATATAACATACATAAAAAGAGTATATGAAACAAAAATTGTACAGCTCAATAACTTACCAGAATACATACATGTGTCTTATACCCTTTGGAATTGGATTTATTGGCAATTGGATATTTCCTTTATCCCAATCATTTTCCCATCCTGCTGAAGTTAGCTACTATTCTGACCTTTATATTTTTATTTTTAGTATTTTTTAATAATTAGTAGAATAGCATCTTTTAATATTTAGTTGAGTATGTTGTTTAAATAGTTAATTTCAAATAGTTAATTTGAGATATACAATGTGATTGTGTAATATACACATATATTGAGTAATGATTACTACAATATCAACTCATTCATTACCTTATACCACCAGAAGATCTTCATACACCACCAGAATTTGTCCATGTTATAATTGAAAGTTTGTGCCCTTTGACAAACTTTTGCTTTAATCTTTACTATGTTTTTAAAATATTTTTACTAATGGAACATGCATCCCTAAACATTATTTTGTCTAACTTAATTTCAAAGAAATGGAATCCTCCTCTGTATTCTTTGTGTTTAGCATATTTTTAAAAAAGATGTAGTCAAGAGATTCATTTATATTGTCACAAGTAGCAACAATTAGTTGTTCTATTGAAAATATGTATTTCATTTTATGAGTGTAACATAATTTATTTACTCACTGGACATTTGAAGGGGGTTTGAGTTCTTTCCAGACAGGAAAACCAGGAGTTCACATGGATATATCCACTTCTAATCTGGTACCATGAGGTTTAGACTAGTCTCCCTTTCTGTATTTTTAACCCTCTTCTTGGACAGTAAGAAATCTTGCTCCCATAATATTTAATAACTTAGATTTTATAATCAAAGCCTTTTTATATAACTAAACTATTGCCACTGGTAATACTCTCTACTCCTATCTGGAGTTCCTTCCTACCCTACGTGGATTCCAGCACTCCACACTGGTTCATGCCCTGAGATGAAAGCCTTTTCTTTACAGTGCTTAGGCTTTAACACCTCATGACTATGTACCCTGAGTCGCAGGTGATCTCCTTCACCTGGCATGGGCTCTCAGGCCCCTCTTTAATCATAGTATAACAATGGTCCACTTTATGTTTTCAATATTGCTGCTATGCCTCTGAGACTTATTTTTATAAGGATATGTTGATTCTTTCTCTTCTTCTTTCTCACTCTTCCTTAATCTCCTCTCAATCTTCTCTGGGACAAGAGTCCCCTGGGCTTCTTCTTTGTTAGCAAAGCAATAAAAACTTCCTTTTCCCTTTTCCCAAAACTGTCCCTATAATTGGATTGGCTTTGGGGACAAGGACCAAGCTTTCAGTAACAAAAAGACTCCTCTTATTAGCAGCCACCCACCTTAGCTGGCCTCATTTAATAACAAAGTTTCAAGAAGAAAAGGTAAAGGAAGTGGAAAAAAAGGAACAAAAAGAGTAAGCATTAATGGATAATGTAACTATTTAAAAGTGACTGTACCAATGTTTACATCACAATGTTTTTCAGCCTTTCAGCACTATGACCAAAATGCCTGACCAGAACAACTTAAAGCAGAAGTTTATTTTAGCTCAGGATTTGGAAGATTCATTCTATGGTGGGTCAACTCCATTGTTTAATGTGGGGCAAAATGCCAGGGTGGCTGGGCTGTGACAGAGGGGGCGCTGCTACATTCAGCCATGAAACAGAGGAGAGGGAGAAGCCTCAGGGAAGGTGAACTCTCCCAGGACACATTCCCAGTGGCCTCTAGTCATGTCCCACCTGCCTACATTTACCACCCAATTATAACTCTTATAATCTACTTATGATAAGGTTATAGTTCACATAATATAATTATTTTACCTCTGAATATTCTTGCATTAACATGGTAACTTTGGGAGGATATCTTATACTTAAACCATAACATTTTACTCATGGCCCTCAAAAGCCCATGCCCATCTAACAATGAAAAATGCATATAGCTCATTGCCTAGTATCCCCAAGCTCTTGACTATGAGCCCCTATAAAAAATTAAAAGCAAGATACATTTATCCAATATAATGTCTGTATAACTTATAGTAAATCAGGATACTTTTGAAACTGAAAAGGGGGATCTTTAAAAAATTATTCTGGGAGACTTGGACGATGGCCTATGCCTGTAATCCTAGCCACTCAGGAGGCTGAGGCAGAAGGATCACAAGTGTCTCCTGGCAACTCGGTGAACTCTGTATCAAAAAACAAAGGGTTTGTTGGGGATATAACTGGAATATAGTTCACTGGTAGACCATCCCAGAAAATCAAAAAGAAAAAAGTATTCTGTGATAATTGGATCTAGCCAGGATTTGGCAGGGGGCGGGGGGGGGGGGAGGTAAATCAGGATATTTTTGACAACCTATGCTTTAAACTTTGAATTTCTATACATCTTCAGCAAAATCTGAAAATGAGATTGATTTTAATGATAATCTTTAATGTTAGTGTAGTAGTTATTCCTCATTATAATTTTTACTTTGCATTCTGCAACTTACCAATGAATATGTTTATGGGGTCACTTGGATATTTTCTTTGCAAATATCATATAAAAAATCCAAATTATACAACTATATACAAATTCCAAAGCATATACAAATTTACTTTTGTAGTTGTCTTTTAATCATGATTTTAAAGAATTATTTGATATTCTGAATCATAAATATTCTACCTTTTTTTTCAAGTAAAAATAAACTAACTTTCTGTAAATGTATGAAAGATAAGTCTCTTAATCACCTTTGGGTTTCTCATTCATCCATAATTGTTAAACATGCCAGGGCTGTGGTGCCAAACATTCATTTAACCATCATACACAAGCAGAGAGAACACACTTCATGGCTCATCAATCCACTACTGATATATCATGATACCATTGAGAGCTGCCATTCTGCTTTCATAAAAATACTACATCCATTATGCAGTAATTTCTCATTGTTTTGATTCCATACATGGGCCAGAAAGGTTTTTCCTTTTATTCCCATTCTGAGGTATCAAGTGGATACAGAACAGCTTTCAGAATTAATAAAGATACACTGAAACATTTCTTGTTTTGAGCTAGGTCATTACCCTGTGCTGCATCATCCCATATTACATGCACATAATTTAATCAAAGTAGATTTAATTGTCTATCCTTTCCATTGGCATTTGGTTACAGTATCTATAGATCATCCCAGTTGGTAGCCCTAAAGTAATGAAAGCTGGAATATACCTACTTCATATGTTTATTTCCATTTTAGACACATTTTTGTGTCTGAGGACATTTGTTTCACAGGAGAAGGAGAGAAGATCTATCTGCCATCATAGCACACAAGAAGTACTGGAGAATTAAAATACTCTTTTCCTTGAGGTAGCTCTCAAGACTTGACCACTAGAAGCAAGTCAATGAATAAATATCACAGAAATCATATCCCTTGAGATGAAAAGAGAAAAATAAAACTTGATTCAATCAAGTGACAGTATGATTTTATATGATAAAGAGGTTTATAATGTCAAAATGTCTGATGTGGATTAATAATGTCAACATAAATTAGTTATACATGTAAGGTATATGTAGCTCACTTTGTCATTTGAATATTAAAACTGAAAAATTATTCCCATGACTGGTGCCAGGCTTATTATAATATAATCCACAATTATCCTTCAGCTGTCACTCATTATGGGATTTTAATTTAATTTTAATATTATGTTTTATAGACTTTTATTGTCCTCTGTTTACTTAGTGAATCCAGCAATCATTTTTAACAATAAAACTGTAGGTTTAAAAAATAGCTCATTGAATAACATTTAGTTAATGAATGCGAGAGTGTTGGCCATACATTATTCTTGGGTCTAGGATAGAGGATCTGGATTAGGAGAAGAATATGCCCTACATTAGAAATAATGTTAAAATTAATGAAGCATGTTGAGATTATGATTAACTTGCCAACACCTGGCTGGAATGATGTACAACATAAGTTATAAATGATGAGGAAACATAAATTATAATTTGGTGGGCATTTTTCTTTTTGAGAAAAATGAAAATATAACCTAATGAATATCTGAAATAGGATTTAGCAAGCAATATATCTCATATTTTGATTCTGCATGCACTGATTGGTGTGGGTTTGTGCATATACACACATACCTGCATGCATGCAAACATAACAAGATTAAATTCTGGACCTAGAGCAGGTGAGACAAAATAAAACAGAATTATAGAAGCTTTTTTTCCCCAATACTCAATGAAATAAAAATATTAAAATAAAAATTCCCCATATGTGCCAACATTAAATAAACAAGAAGAATAAAATATCAGTGGAAAAAATAACATAGCTCTCAATGAAAGACACAAAAGATTTTGAGTCAGGACCCCTGTATCTTCTCCAGCCAAAGAGCAGTGAGAAGGCAAATGAATGGAATCAATTCTGAAATTCTTACCAGTGCATTCCCAATCTCACAGCTGATTGGGAAGTAGGTGAGTTAGAGTCTGAGCTGCTGTGGGAACTGTGGGGCAAAAACAATGAGCAGAGATGGTACTACATTCTCATGGTACCAGAGAAGATAGCAGAGTGAGTGGCTTCTGATCATGGCATTTTTCAGAAGTGAATGGATACTCACAACACTGACCTGAGCCTGAAATAAATGAAATAACCTCCCCCCCCCCAACGCCACATACACACACACACACACACACACACACACACACAATAAAAAACCCTGTGCGCTCTCTCTCTCTCTCTCTCTCTCTCTCTCTCTCTCTCTCTGTATATATATATGAAAAAGCACATCACCTAGCTTCAGAAATTAGACAGTTCCATAGAATACAATGGGCATGATCCCCTGGAATTTTCAGGAACTACATTCAGCCCAAACCAACCAAGCTCTTCCTTTCTGCAACACATGTGCCTTGAGGACATACTTAAGTTGAAGAAAATTTACTAGAGAGCAGCCCTAAGCATATTTATCCTACTAAGAAAGATGAATTGTTTTCATTTCAATATTTCTCAATGTTTTATTTTAAAATCTACCTGCCTGTATTCATTCATTCATTCATCCATTTATCCATCCTTACATTTATCTGTGATTGCATGCATGAATGTAAACCATCCTTCTCTATGTTTAAGTACATTAAAAATACCTGTAATGCTGTAATAATAAATTTATTCCAGCAATATATTTTAGTTACTATTCCTTTATTATGGATTTTTTTGTAATTTTACAATTTGTTCATTACCATAGAACATAAATAGAAAGACAGCTATATCTCTTAAGTTTTACCAAAAAATAAAATTCCTGAAAAGAATTTCATGAAGTTTGTATTTCTGAACTTTCTGAAAGAGAGGAAGGGAGATATGGGTTTTAATTCTTACAAATAAACATAGTAACAGCAATAAAAATAGAAGTTTAAAAGAGGGATAAATAGAAAAATGTATGTCCTTTGTTAAATTAATTCCAATATTTATATTAGCACTTTTATTCATCTTTTTGGCTCTTCCTTTAAAATGAAATTTATCTCCTGCTATTAGTTATGCTTCATTTCTGATACAAATGCAGAAACAAAATATTTATGTTAAAAAGAATACGCTGGTTGCACCCCTACTGGTGTGTGTGTGTGTGTGTGTGTGTGTGTGTAGCTATGTTTCTATGTGAAAGAGAGAAAGGAAGGGTGAAGGAAAAAGGGTAATATAAATCAAGATACTGTTTCCAGGCATTTTGAAAACAATGGAGATTTACAAGTACAAATCACTATTTGTCAATAAAATTATAGGTCTCAAGAAATGAGTCATGTAGGATACATGAATTAACACTTTAAAAAAATTATTAGCTGTCATTCTGTACCACTACCCAGAAATTCTGATAACTACCCAAAATATTAATTTTATTTTCTTCTTTTTCTGTGAAAAGCTAATTAGAAATTTACTTGTAGTATAATTTCCAAATTCCCTTCTGCCTTTAGAATTAGCCTCTAAACCAAAGTAGGGTGCTACTGATTTTCTATATAGCAGATATTTCAGCTGTAATGCATATGGCTCTGTAAAATGCCTGTGGTCCATCCACAAAACCCATATCCCTGATCTTCAGTTCTTTCAACAATAGCCTATACTCAGAGGACACTCGTGTCAGCATGTTACATCAGTCTGTACAAAGTTATATTCAAAATTACCTGTCAAATGTGGAAGTAAAATTAATAATACATAATAGGCTTAAGTGTTGTTTTTTTTTTTTTGTACTATAAAATCCTGTAAAAAAGCCCCATTTACAATATTGTTGAAGACATCAATTGTGCAACATTTAGCTGTTCATTATTGTGTGGTTGACTCTGGACCTTCACAAGGTCCTTCAAGTTTGTGTATCAAAATATTAACCCATGCTGCTTTGGTACATCCAAATTATTCCATGTCTGCTTAAGAGAAACAATGGCATTTCCTAGGGTATTTAATGCTGGTTGCAGTCAGTATTTTTCTTTGAATCTGTAGTGAAGAAAAATACAATTAATTGTCAGCTGTCCCTTTTTATAAACTAAACTATCGAGAAATTTCCAATAAGCAGTAAAATGTGTCAAAAATGGTTTTGTGAAAATGATGATTTGCATTTCTTGAAAGAATGGAACTGCTGAAAAATTGTAAAATATTCAGTGTGATTGTGTCAACAAACCAAACTTCAGTACTGGAAAGGAAACAAAGCTCATCTCCACTCACATTGTAGGTGTTAGAACTGATTGTAAATGATCTCTTAAAACTTCACAGTGACCCAGTGTAAAAGAGCATCATTCTCTCATAATCTCCATTCACACTGCTGTCTCTCAGTTTTAAATTTTCTGAATCTGAAAACCTAACAATAGAATAAACTAAACTTCAAGAAATTCACTCTGTTTTAAAGCTCAAATTATATATGAGTCACTTACAAGAAAGAAAGAAAGAAAGAGAGAGAGAGAGAGAGAGAGAGAGAGAGAGAGAGAGAAAGAAAGAAAGAAAGAAAGAAAGAAAAGGAAGGAAAAGAAGGAAGGAAGAAAGGAAGGAAGGAAAAGAAAAGAGAATGGGGGGAAAATATTCGAACTTTGAGCTGATGGTGTTGTTTTGTTTTGTTTTTTTTTTTTTGGAAATCTGATTTCAAATCAAAGGACAGATTAAGGGAGAAAATAAATTGACTATGTTAAATATATAATAAAATATTTACAAATTAAAAAGCACACCATTTAAGGACATGTTTATATAGCCCATATGAATAAATCATATATTTTGATGGTGTACTTCCAAATGCAATTACTAGATAAAAAACAAGACTAGAGGGCACATAAAGTATATTCTATGAGTAAAAAGGTTTCTTTTCTACTTCACAAAATGATTTTAGGTAAATTTAATTATACTCCTTACCAATTGCTTTGTTTTAGCATTCTGCATTTCACATGATTGCAAAATGACCAATGGAGTATTGTTTTGCACTATGTTGCGTACAGTTTGTATTTATTTCTACTATTATATATGAGTCATTCATCCTTAGTTGTACAGAGGATTGGTTCCATGACCCTCCTCCGAAACTAAACTCCAAGGATGTTAAGGCCGCTCACACAAAATGCTGTGGTCTTTGCATATAACCTATATACATTCTTCTGTATATTCTAAAGTGTAGCAAGCTTACTTATAATACCTAATACAATGTAAATTCTATATAAGTAGTTACTATACTTAATTGGTCAGGATAACTATGGCAAGAAAAAGAAGTAATAAGTACAAACCCATTTTTTCTAATATTTGCCATTCAAACAGGTTAATGAAATCTGTATTAATGATTTATGGAAGGGTGACTGTAGTTATAATTAATATCTATTCTGAAAATTAAAAAAAAACATGTAATCTAAAATAATTCATTGATTTTGTTGTTGTTGTGAGTACAGTCCAGAAGTTTGAATATATTTCATCATTACTTTTTTATCCCATACTTTGGGTAGTTATGCAAATAAAAATTATGTGGGCAAATAAAAATTACATAAAATTAATGTGAACACAAAAGCAATAATTGACAGTTCAGAGACTTTCTGAATGAAACTTCACATCTTTCTAGAAAATCGAGAATAAATGTGATTTTTTATTATTGTGATTTGTTATTATTGTGATTTCAGACAAATATGTTTGTTGTTTATATTCCATATTTAATTACTGTGTTAAAACTGGGATTTTCAAACTAATATACAATATCTTTCAGAGGAAAGTTTACTGATGATGTAGAAGGGCACCTATTATAAGAATAAATACAGTGCCTCTTTCTGGAGTGTCATAAGCTGGTGGTTATTTTAAATACTTTTATATTAAGACTATATTATTATATATTTTAAATACTTTCATATTAAGACTATATTATTATGGTATCTGTTTGTAAATATTTTGTGTGTATTATAAGATAAAACTTCTAACTTAAAAGCAAATATTTTTCTTCAGAAATGCTGCTAGCATATTCCTCCAGACAATTATAAGGCAGTGTTCATTAAGTCTCAGCAGAAGAAATACTTTAATGAAAACATTTGAGAAACACTGTAATAAAATGATCCCAGTAGCCTTAGAATAAAATTGTCTCCCAGCACTTATGAGCGAAAAAAAAAAAAAGAAAATCTCTTACATAAACATGAAAATTAGAAGTCCAGTACAAAATTTTGTGTTGTAAATTAAGAAAAACTGAAAGATACACCATAAAAATGATATTGAAAGAAATATAAAAGTTGGCTTTATAACCTCTCATCTCATGAGTAGAGCATAAGTAGGAGACAAGTTTGAAAAGTACTGATACCCAGTAACTTTAGAGGAAAGGGGTTGAGAGAGCCTAGTCCCAGAAAAATGAGGCTGCCTGAGGAGGGAAACCTACCATGAGGAGTCAGAGGGGTTAAAGGGCCCTGGAACCTTTGTGAGTAGCCAGGACAACAGTGGGAACATTTTTTTTTTGGATAGAGGTAAGACTTTTTATTTCAATCACCTGAAAAATCTGTCATCCTCCATACTCCATTTTAGCCACTCTGGAGTAGAAAATATGGTTTGCCTAAAAAGCCAAGAATAATTTTGGAAAAGGTACCCAGGCTACATTTTAGTTTAGGTAAAGTATGCAATGACTGATGACCAACATTTGCTCTTGCAACAAGGTCAGGCAATGACACCAAGTGATCTGTATATTCTATGACTGTGACGTAAAATATTGAACTTCTGAACTGATTATCTAAATTTAAAATATATTTTTCTTTTTCATTTTATTTCATTGACATATTTTGTGGGGCACTTGTTTTTCCTTATGGGACCTTTTAGGACTTTTCGCTTCATTGTAGCAATTTTAGGTTCAGTAAATTGCACAGTAAATGTCCTCATTTTACTATTTTACTTGGTGTTCATTACAGATAGTTAATTTGAGAACTGGATAATCTATTTTGAAAATATTATCAGCCACTTTCAACTTTAGTCTTGCTGCTGCTTCTTTCCATGTGTTCTTTTCTCTGTAAAATTTACTTAATTTTTTGAGCTTCTTAGTCTTTTCTTTAGGCTGTTAAACTATCCTTCACCTTCCTTTTTGTCTCTCTGTGGTATTCCAGCAGGTTGACTCTATGTCGTCTTCCCTTACTCCAATTCTTCACTCACCACACACTTAGAAGAATCCTAAGTACTACAGAGCTTTTTAAAATTTCAGTGACAATTTCTTTCCTTTTCTATCATTTTTTACAATTAAAGATGCTATACAATGTACACATTAGCCTTGGTAATGTGGTTCCACTTCTTCATTCTCTTTTGACTGGCACAAAGAATACACTGAGATGAGTGCATATTTATGAGGGAGAAGCTGCACATGCGTGCACACATGTAATACAAATGCATCAAATGCTTAAAGGCAGATACATTACAACCTCATAGTAATTCCAGAATTTGGGTTTTCACATCTTTAATATTGGAAAATTGCCACTGACCTTGGGTTGTCCTCTTTGTCTTCCTGACTAATCCATGTAAAAGAGCATCAGATTCTTAAGAAAATCAGTTCTTTCTGACCCCTTGTTTATAAATAATGCTTCTTTGATTTTCTCTCTTTCTTCCTATTTCCTTTATTCTTTCTACTTTCTCTTTTTGTACTACCTTATACCAAAGAATGTAATTGACTTAAGAGAAAAAATATGTAATTTGTGCATATGAGTGTGCAATAGTATATTGGGGTAAAATCTTTTTTTTCATACTTTTTTGGAGAGAGAGAGAGAGAACCCTAATATCTATTTTCTAGTTTTCGGCAGACACAACATCTCCGCCTGCACGTGGTGCTGAGGATCGAACCCGGGCCGCACGCAAGCCAGGCGAGCGAGCCACCGCTTGAGCCATATTCCCAGCCCTTAAAATCTTGAATATATTTAGATGATGAGATGATATAAACCCGTGATTAAGACACCAAGTTTATTTCACACAATATATTGATTTTTTTTGTTTTCTTGAATTTTTAATAAAATGAATTGTCAATTTTTAAAAATTAAGTATACAAATTGTAACATAATGATTTAAAATGTCCTTCTAAAGATCAGAATATCTGACAATCTTGGCACATTATTTAATCAGGTAAAAATGAACATATTGAATAAGTCGCAAATTTAGATGAGACTCTCCGTTTCCAGTTCTTATCATTTATTCACATCATCTATGTTTCCCCACAAGTGTTTGTGTACAAACCCTCACAAGAATTTACTGAAGTGATTTCCAGGATTTTTTTTTGTTGTTGTTGTTCTCCTAAGATTTCTTCCTTGCTTGTCTATCTACTTCCATGATTTTCTGCTTCCACCTCACTTGAAACTACCAACTTCTCTCACATTATGCATTAGCTATTTAAATTATCAAACTACATTAAACATTCAGAATCTTCATCCAGCAATGTCTTGTTTCTTGTTCTCACAAAACTGACTCTAGATTCCAGCAACTCTGCCCTATGCTGCAAATTACTGTTCCTGTATGCTTCCATGTGCAGCTCCAGTATCTTAATACACAGCTTTGATACTCAATCACTATGATAATAAAAATCTCTGGAGGGATTCAAGCCAAAAATTAAATATATCAGCCTAGACGGGATATATCTGTTGCTGAAACAACACATGGAGTGATAGGGGTTGAGAACATGGGCCCAGGAGAGACAAAACAAATTAGTGAACAAAAATGATGTGTTCACATCTAGAAAACTGCAGTGTATTCTAACTGGTCTCCTTTTAGCTTCTCTTCCCCCTCTCCAATCTATTCTTCCCACAGGAACCAGAATGATACTTGAAAAAAAAAGCATGTTTTATTTCCTAATCCCCTGCTTAAAAATTCTTCAATGACTTCTCATTGCTCTTTGGATAAATTCCAGTACTTGAAACATGGATTATAATTCCCGCATGGTTGGTTTCATTTTATAACACTCTTACCATTGAATGCTATTTCCCAGCTATCCTGGTTTTTGTTTGGTTTCTGAGACATATTAAGTTCATTCCCACCTGAGAACTGCTGTTCTTTCTGATTGATAAATATTCTTCTCACTCATATCATCCTTCACTGAGTATTGTAGACATTAGATCTTAATAATTTTCTGTCTTGCTTTTTTTTTTTTAAGGATTATAAATTTAAACATTTTCTTTTTTTTTTTTAATTTTTTTTATTGGTTGTTAAAAACATTATAAAGCTCTTGACATATCATATTTCATACATTGGATTCAAGTTGGTTATGAACTCCCAATTTTACCCCAAATACAGATTGCAGAATCACATCGGTTACACATCCACATTTTTACATAATGCCCTATTAGTAACTGTTGTATTCTGCTACCTTTCCTATCCTCTACCATCCCCCTTCCCTCCCCTCCCATCTTCTCTCTCTACGTCTTGCTTTTTAAAATGATTCAATGAAATTTATTGTGTATGCAGATATTTCTACATTTCCACAATTTTCTTTATGTTTAAGTTCCAAATTACAACTTTAAAAATTCTTGACATGTATATTTTAATTACTTTTAATAAGGAAGGTATAGTGGTACAGGTCAAGGGAGGCAACTTACCAGAACATTGTTTAAATAGGATGAATAGTAAGAATCAAGAGTCCATGCAGATACTTTATTTTCCTAAATCTGAATATCACAAAATACACAAAGACTGGACTAGTAGCAAGGCAATTTTTGGAGCATAAATGTTGTGTGGCAGTAGCTTGAAGTCCATCATAAAAATAATGGATTGAAAATTGAGTCCAGCCAGGCACAATGGCACATGCCTATAATCCCAGCAACTCAGGAAGCTGAGGCAAGAGGAACACAAATTGGAAGCCAGCTTCAACAATTTAGTAAGGCTCTAAGTAACTTGGTGAGAACCTCATAAACAAACAAACAAATAAATAAATAAATAAATAAACAAAATTTTTAAAAGGGGTAGGGATGTGACTCAAGGGTAAATCACGCCTGGGTTCAATCCCTACTACCAAACATAAAAATAAAAGGAAAGAAAAAAATTGAGTCCAAATAAAATTGAACCCTATATGTTTGTAGAGATGTAAATTACTTATTAAAATAGACAAGAAAAGATCACAACTTATTTAGTTGCATGGTGTTAGCCTCATTATTAAAATAATAAGGAAATGATGTGCCATTGGAAAAGAGAAAATGTGCACCACACTTTTAAAATAGGAAATATTTCCATTGAAATAGAGACTAATCCAAGTGCAATGTCCATATCAAGAATAATTTTTTTTTAATTAAAGTGGCACAGAGGTGAATATGACATGGCTAGCACCTTCCAGGATCTCATAATCTAGAGAACAAAATCACCTAACAATTCGAGGACTCACAGAAATCTTATAAATTGAAATTTAGCAGACAGAAATATAGCTATACACTATAAATTTAAATATTCTATATAGCATGGATCAATAGAGTATAGCTCAGGAGTTATATTTTGTAAGAAAGAGAGAAGGAGAGAGAGGGAGTGGAAGGGAGACAAAGGGAGGGAGGAAAGGAAGTTTCATTGAAACATCATTAGGCTCCATTATCTGTGTACTGATGTGAGTATTCTTGTACCTCAATGACAAAGTTGGGGAATTAAAACAGAGACCACAGAGTGTAAGGATCCTTAAATATCCATTATTTGACTCTTTTCAGGAAAAGTTTGCCTACCTACAGTGTAGATTATAACTATAAAAATGTGAAACAAAAATATTTAATGTTTTTTTCCTCCATTTTTACAAAAGAGCCTATTTTCCTGTTAGAACCAGGCAAACTGATCTTAGACAATTTTAGAAGGGGCCATAATGATTAAATTATACTTAGTTTTATTCCCTCATTTTTAAATTTTTCATTTTTCTTGAGATATAATTGATACATAAAATTATATATAATACTACATACATACAATTATATGTAATATTTTGATATACAAATACATTTTAAATTATTATCATAATCGGCTATAACATATCTGCTTTGATGTGTGTATGTTTGTTATGACAACATTTAAGATATATTTTTATTGATCACATTATATTATGTGCATGTATAAATATGCCACAATGAAGCACAACATTTTGTACAATAATGCATAAATAAAATAATTTTAAAAACATGAAAATATTAGTAGAATGAAGTATCATTCTCCTAATCTTTCTATGTAATATGACTTTTATCATTAAATGCTTTGAGAATTATGAAAAATTAATTCTTTAGCAATTTTCAAGTATACCACACAGTGTAATTAACTATAGTCAGCGTGCTGGGTATTAGATCTCCAGTACTTACTTGTTCTGCTTAACTGCAACTTTGTATACTTTGTACAACATCTCCCATCTCTCTACTGCTACCTGCTATCCATCACCACTCTGCTCTTCCCTTCTATTAATTGGACTCTTTCACATTCTGATTGTAAGTTAAGTCATGCATAATTAGTGTTTCTGTGCCTGGCTTCCCTTACTTAGCATAATCTTACTAGGTTCATTCATGATATCACAAATGATAGGATTTCCTTCATTTTTAAGGCTGAATAATATTCCATTGTGTATATGTGTAGGACTTTTTTTGTCCATTCATTCCTTGTTAGATATAGATTCATTCCATATCTTGACTACAATGGTTTATTTGGTTTTGAATCAACATAAGCCCTCAGAAGGTATTTGAAATATAATATAGAAAACCTAGTTTTCTACAAGTAAAATGGAAAAAACTGGTTAGTTCTATATATTGTTTTTCTGTTAAAGGTAGCTCCTCTTAGGAAACAATTTTGCTAGTTAATTTCAGCATGCTTCTACAAACACTCTTTTAAATATATCACAGTTAAAATGGAATATATATATATATAAATAAATAAATATATCACAGTTAACTATAAAAATTAAAAGCAAAGTCAACAAACAGAAATTACTGTTTATCTGAATTTGCAATTTTCAACAAGATAATGATCCTTAAAGATAACATGATTTCTTTTCATGTATGCATGTGTATCAAAGGGAATTTTCTAAAATTAATTTTCAAACTAGAAAAGAAAATAAGTAAAAGGAAATTGAGATTGTCACTCACAAATGTCACCCCTGAGGAGTTAAAAGGGATCATAGTGGTCCATTCTATAATGAGTAACAAACTGAACAAAGAGTATCATTGGCATAACAAGGTAGCCATTGCCGGTGAGGTAGTAAATAGTTGGTAGGAAGTTAGGAATGGGCTATGGATATAGCTCAGTTGGTAGAGTGCTTTGCTTCACATGCACAAGGCCCTGGGTTCAATCCCTAGCATCTCACACACACACACACACACACACACACACACACACACAAGGAAGTTAGGAACAAAGAATTAGAAATGTTGGATCTGTGCTCTTTGTATCAATTTTCCCAGATTATAACATTGAAAGCATTTCACTCCATATTTTCTATTTGTTTTTTCTTCATATGTTTATAAATTTACACATTTAGCAAGTATTTACTGAGTGCTTAGTAAAAAGCCAGACACTCTTGTAGTCACTGTGAATGTAAGATACACAAAACACAATAGGAGTAAAAAACTAGAGAGTTTGATGAAATGTAATATTTATCTGTTAATCCTATTTTGTTTGCATTTAGTTACACTCTCTACTTGTATTAGCATATCTAAGATTTATCCTTAATGGATGCACAAAGTTCTTGAGACCTGTTCCTTAGTTAATGTTGCTTGTCTGACTAAATATTTTCAAGGATTTCTTTTTCCTGGTACATGGAACTACTCCCTTGGTTTTCCTCTAGCTATACCTGACTTGGCCAAGCCCTCTCTTATGGTTTTCCTTGGGTAGAAAAGAGACCAAAGTACCAAGACAAGGTATGAGCAACTGAGCCTATGTTTTATCTGCAGCCAGGTAACAATCTGTGTGGCCTTTTCTCTCCCTCCCTACTCTAATGGCAAAGGCACAAATTTCTTTCTAATCAAATGCTCTGTTCTGAGTTTTCAAGTCTTTCTACATCTGCTTCCATCTGTGTTCACACTAAGCTTCCTTAACTTTAATGCCTTACATAGTCAACCCCTCTTCTTGTTTTTCTTGGAATTTTAAGATTACATTTTAAAAATACTCACTTATTTCATTTACCATAATAGGTAACAATACTTAGAAATATCATTTTCACCTAATTTCAAACTTGATTACAATTATCATGTATATGTTGCTTTTATCATCATAGCCTGAAGACTCATTTTTTAAATGGCTTTCATTTAATATGCTTAATAGCTTCAATATGGTTGATTTTACTAGAAGAGGGAGAGTTATTTATTTATTTTTTTTCCCATGTGAGCTAATTAGCATAATGGAGATAGCACATTTATTTCAGAGGTGGTTCTTTATGGACCACATTTTATTCATATGAGCAGGCACTCTTTAATTGTGTGTCCATACTCAAGGATCAACATGAAATACTTTATGTAAAATTATAAAGCATTTTTAGCATCTTGTGATTAATTGAATCATAAATGTATAAGGATTCTCAGTTCATACAATATCAGTGGACTGTAAGTTGAATCTACAAAGACTTGGCAAATGTTCAAACCATATTTGGACTACCTAGCTCTATTTGTGATGACCAAAGGCAATTCTAGCTGAGTTTTAGAACTCAGGAATATTCAACACTATACAGGAAACAACCAAAAACATATAATTCAAATGTTTCCCTAGTAAAACAATAATATTATAAATAGTCTATTTTTTATTTCTGTAGTTCTGTAAAAATATATATTCTAATTTTTACAAAAATCCTGTAAAGCAGACAAGGCAGGTGTTTAGAGATGTTAACACATTTTCTCAAGAAAATGAAATTACCATCAGAGCCTGATTACTCTTAGTATAAAACTCCCTTTAGTATATCAAGCTTCTATTGAAATTTGATGTGTTGCAATGGCAATTTTTAGATCATATTATATCACAAAAATGCATTATAATGCAGTCTAGTATGATTATAGTATATAATAAAAATATTTGAAAAGTTATTTTCTTGTAGCTTGTGAAAGAAGAGTCTTCTATCACTCATAAAGATGGAATGCCAGCTGTGTGACTAAGTTCACTGTGAACACTCTGCTTACAAGGCAGTGGAGCAGGTTCTTAGTACACCCAGAAAAATGTAACTCAGTACTACTAATTTTATTGTCAATGCTAGAGATCCATTACCAATATATTCCTCAGAAATTAGCATTTGTCTGAATAATTTGAAGTCTGTCTTTTACTAATTTTAATGTAAATACCAGTGACTGTGAAAAAAGAATAGTTTTAGTAATGCTTGCTTATATTAAAAGAGGTTGAGTGAAATTCATTCAGTAGAATAATCAAATGTATTTGCGAAATTCCCACAGCCATAGGTTTATGAATAAAAAAGAGGATATTAGTTCAATATATAAAAACATGTGACATATAGAGGCATCCGAATATATTGAAGAAATATTTCCCATGCCGTATCATATTGTAGATGGTATAAATGATAAGAGTTTACAATACAGGTGGGATAAAGTATGAAGGTCTGCAACACTTCTCTCAAAATGAAGATAAATGAAAGAAGATTATTCTTGAAGTCTGTCTATACCATTCAAACATGAATATCATCTTCTTTATTGACACATTGAATTTTCTACAGTGAATAATGAGTGATGCTTACAAATTTATTATTCCACTGTGCTACAGTTAGATCTGAAATGTTCTGCCAAAAGCTCATGTGTTGACCATTTGGTCTCCAGTTGGTGGTGTTATTGTAAGGTGGTGGAAACTTTAGGACAAAGAGCCTAAAGTTCTACCTAGAGGGAGTATATCACTGGAGGCATGCCCTTCTCTCTCTCTCTCTCTCTCTCTCTCTCTTTCTATTTTTCTTTCTCTCTGCTTCCTGGCTACCATGAAGTTACCATTTATTTCATTATACCGTCCTCATCGTGGTGTTCTGCTTCATCACAGGTCTAAAATCAATGGAGTCAGCTAAACATGAGCTGAAATCTCTGAAACCATGAACCAAAATAAATCTTTCTATATTCTATGCTGTTTATGTCAGGTATTCTTTCACAGCAACAGAAAAAATAAGCAACATGCCCTGGGAGTCTGTTTGTATGTTTGATTGTCAAAAAAGTAAAACACATACATACAAACATACACAAACACACACACAGACACACATTTAGAGAGGGAGAGAGAGGTGGCAGGACTATATTCTCACATAGTAAAAATCAAAATAGTAACAGTATTCTACAAAATATGAATATTCTACAAAATATGAATATTTTCATATAGCTATACAGAGATATTGTGAAATCTATAATGCTTATATCCAATATGTCAACTTGAGAATGAAGCATTTTAAGTTCCCAAGCTGAAAAATACAAGTGTTGAAATTTATATTTTAGTGTTTTCTTCACCAACTAAATACTTTTATCAACTGTGTGTGTACATGATTTGAAGTGAAAATAATAAAGTGTGTGCAAGTCTTGAATCAAATGTTTACGTTACCAAAAATCCAATGTTTTCAAAATCTAGTCATAGCAAGATGCCCATGGGTCAATAATTCGGAAGTTGCTAAATTTCTAGGTCCAATATCCACAATTGGTGATTCACCAGACTGTAATGGAGTTCAGCAACCAGAATATTAAGTTATTCTGGTATAATTTGTCATAAGACTAAACTTTTAGGGGAAAAAACTATCATTGTCAGTATATTATCATAGAATAATGTTTACTTAATTAAGTACAAGTCTATAAGAAATACTATTCAAGTTAATTTTTTCCTGCCATTGTTTAAAAGAATCAGGAGTAGTACCTTCATTAGGTATCATTAAGCTTGTAACTTACGCTAAACCCAGTGAGGTCCTAAAGATCTATTTGCTATGTTCTCTCAAAGAAAAAAGAGCAGAGTTACTAAAGTAACACAAGAAAATGACATTTGTGCCTCCTTTCCACAAATAAATGAATCAGAAAATACTTAAATAGAGAAAGAGGAATATGCAAACAAAATAATATAAAGCAAACAAGGAAAAACAAGGCACTTATCAACAAAACCAGAAGCCAACCAGTGTCAAGCAGGGAGAGTTTTATGCAACTGTCCAGTGTAGCACTGGTTCATAATCAAAGCCAGAAAATAGATAATATACTTTCCTTGAAGCAAGCTCAAAAGACACCAAATTGGCAAGTTACAATTCCTCAGAAACAATTTCAAAGATCAGTTTTCAAAAGGTATAAGAAAGTTAGGATTCACTTTTCCTTGTCTACCTTAACTTGATCAAATAGAATGTAAACTTGAACTTTGGTTCTGCTGACCATCAACATGGGGAGGCAAGAGTGGAGGGCCAGTGAGTCAGATCCCCAGCTGGGTTATGTGATGTTTTCCAGGGAAAGAACTCTTCCAAAGATGGGGTGGTCAAGGCACAGAAGCTTTAGTCAAGGTGACAGGTCCATGCTGGAGGAGGCATGTAAGTACTTTGAGCACACTGAGCTTATAGAGTCAGATAATATTCCAGGGAACAACACGGAATTCATTCAGTTAGGCTCATTTGTTTAGGAAATTTTTACTGCATATGCTGCACATGTCAGGCATGGCTCTTGCTTACTAATTTAAATTCACTGACTTATAGTCTAAAATTATTTATACTACTACTACTACTACTACTACTACTACTAAAATATTACTAAAAAATAGATTTACCAAGTATTTTACCCATTTTTATACTAATCCCTTCTGTTTTTAATTTATTTCTGCTGATAGACATCCTTTAGTTCTTTATTCAGTAAAGATCTGTGATATTACTCTTTGTAAATCTGAATATTCAGCTTTTATTTTAATCAAAACTTGGTTCATTATATTATATGAGTTGACTCATCATAACCTCAGACATTTCTGTTTCTGTTGCTCATGGAAAGCCTGAGAATTATAAATGCATGAGAGGATACTTTACAGGGAGTCAGTGTTCCCATCCTTGATATGTGTATGTGTTGTGTGTGCATGTGTGTGTGCATACACAGGCATATGTTAAACTTTGATGTTTTGAGACTTATAACAATGTATTCAGTTAGGAGTTTGATTTTTATTTCCCTTGGTTTGGATCAGAGATGATTTTTGAATCTGAGAGTTCATATATTTTCTGTACTAATAAATACTTTCAGTCATTATATTACTTTTGTTCTTTCCCATTTTGTCTCTTTTTCTGGAACTTCAATTAAACATCAGCTAGTGTTTCTCCTTATGATTGTGTTATATCTGGTGATTTCTCCAGACCTTTATGGTTAATAATTCTTTATTCTGCAAAGATATTTCATTATTTCACCTGTCCAATTTTTTTTTATGATTATGGTCTTCATTTCTAGAATTTGGATGATTTTTTCATACAAATATATTTTTTCTCAGATTATTTTATATTTTTAAATTTTAACAAAATATTTTAAGGTGTAGTCTCCATTTTCATGTATCTATGTAAATTCTTCCTGTTTGATGAGTATTTCTTGTTTGCAATTTTTTATCATGAGCTTATCCTCAGCAGCTACTTATTTTCTGGGAGTATCACAGATCTTGAGTTCTGCAGGCATTTTCAGAAGCAGCTTTATATTTTATTTTATCAGAGTAGTGTCACTTTGGAAACATTCCAAATGTCCAGCAGAGACTTAAGTTCTGATTGTTTAGAGGTTGTATTTGTCAGAGTTCTCCAGAGAGAGAGAACCAAGAGTAAATGATAGATAAGTAGATAGGTGGGTAGGTAGGTAAAGATAAGAGGGAATTGATAAGGGCAATTGGTTCCTGTGATTATACAGACTAAGCTCCATAGAAAGCCATCTGCTGGAGATCCTGGGATGCCAGTAGTTAGTTCAATCTGTCTGCAAACTTTAGACTCAGGGAAGCCCATGATCTCACTATCTGAGGCTTACAGTCTGAGCAACAAGGAAGACACAGGTACAAGTACCAGTTCAAAGGGCTTACCTCTGTCCTTCTGTTGTAACCAGGCCACAGCTGACTGAATGGTTCCTGTTCACATTGAGGGTAGATCTTCTTCCCATGGTACATTGATGTACAAGTCAATCTCTTTTAGAAATAACTTCATAGACATCCTCAAAAATAATAGAGGAATCTTTATATTCCTTAATCCAGCCAAGATGACAATTAAAATTAACCACCACAGAGGGAAACTCACCTAGGCTCGCTTTATAATATTGACTAAGATCTCCTGTCAGCATGTCTTTCCTTCACTAGCATGAACTCCTGTTATAAGAGAATTCTCTTTTCCAATTTCTTTCTGTTTCTTACATGTCATAGACATTAAAGAAGTATGATTATTCAACCAAATTCATTAGTCAGTAATTAAATTTCATCCAAAATGCATACAAAAGAAAATTTTACTTCAAAACTAAAAGTTATGAGAAACCATGGTTTATGTTGTAAATTGTTATCAATTAAGTAAAATTTAAAGATATTTTTAAAAAGAAATCCAATCTTTCCAATGTTCAAATTTGTTCTTATGAAAGAAAATAATGCAAAATACACTGGCACAAATTCTCAATGTTAAGCTATTTGTCAGGCATTAGGTTCTGTTCTTCCAAGCCCTCATGCAAATATTTGTTTCCAAAGAAAGTCATTATATCATAATACTACTTTCTAGTCACAAATGATGAGCTTATATTGAGGGTAAAATGAAATTCCTAAAGGAGCAGGTGCATTCTAAGTATATTAATTATGAAAACAGTTTTAACTGTTAATCGACGAACAAAATAATTTTTAAAAATGAACCTCTTGTTACATTTTCGCTGCAGTGGAATAATACAAGATGTTAGGAGGAAATCAAGCTATTGTCATTTATACCCTAAGTAAAGAATCAAATTCTATAACTCAGATCATCTTAGAACACCTACCATAAAATAAAGACACAGATATATTGTTGAAATATTTTATGTTCACTTATAGAAAATGAATAACTATTTTAGCAGGTTTCAATCACATAGTCAAATCTTTGCTAAAATTTCTTTCAAAAAACTTGTCGATCCAGAGAAAGAATGACCCTTTTTTAAAAATGTAAAAAAAATTAACACAAAAGCATTTTTACCATCAAAATAATTTCAGAGCAATTGGAAAATAAAATTTTATTTTATTGGCTACCTGGAAGTTTGAAATAAGTAGGTTCCATTTTAGACTCAATCTACAGAAGTAAGTTTAATTACAAAATTACTAGAGGTGATCTACATGTGGAATGGCTATTGCCTAAAATTATACTCTTTGGATTAATAAGCAGTTTTTCATTCGATTTAGAGTGAAACTCTCTAAAATTCCCCCCTGCAATTCTCTCTCTTAAAACCAGAAAATTATAGTCCTCATAAGAGATAAGCAAAAGGTATTTGCATAAAACCTGGAACCATCTCAATTCTAGGCAAAGTAAAGAAATTCTTGGCACAGTGCCAGGGTTAGGTTCTTGGGTCTGTTTGTCATCTTTCAACTGCACATGCAATGTAGGATATTTCTCCCAGAAGCCTTGGACTGACACAGTTCTCTTCTTTCTCAAGAAAAACCATAGAATGTACTGAGAATGGAATAAACCTGAGGTAGTTCGGCCAAACAACCTACACGTGTTCCAAGAAACACGATGTACTGCAGTACTTGAGACTAGCATATCATGTTGCCTCTGAGGTGTAAAGAGGCAAGGATGCTGCTTTCTGGGATCCCTCAGCTGTGATCTAAGTGCAGCATATACAGACAAGACCATATGCTCCCCAGGACAGGTTTCCTGAACCTTGGGAGATCAGTTCATCATGAATTTTAGACTTCTGTTGTCCCTTCCTGCCTGTCTGTAAGTAATAAATCTGCTTCATGTAACTGGTGTGTGGGTGTTCTGTATCACTAGATTTAGGCAAGTAGTAACCAGAGCATGGATGAACCTGTTTTGCTAAATTGGAATGGATAGCAGGGTCCAGTCTGACATAGCCATGGCTTGTTGGCAAAGCAGGTCCTGCCCAGTACCCAGTCCAGGGTGAAGATATCAACTTGGAAGCGCAGGAATTGGCCATGGCCTATGCATGATCTCTAAATATTGGGAATTTACTTAATTGCTCATTCCTCCACTGAACAGTTTAGGAAGAGAGCACTCACATCAATCTTGAAGAATCTGAGAGGGAAGAAACACACATAATGCATACCTTCACAAAAAGGAAGACTCACTGTCCACAGGACAGATGAAGGAATAAACCAGGGAAATCTTATACAACTTGGTTGCTGGGCTTGTTTAATAAAGCCGTATTGTGGATTCAAACATCTCAGACCTAATTGTGCAGTTAGGAATGGGACCCCACTGGAGGCCAGTGGCCCTATACTCCTTCCAAGATTAAAGGATAAAGATAATTCAGACTTTTATTTTTCAAGATTTTGGATACGAGAGCCCACATGACAATATTTCCAGTTCTTTTTGGAAGAACAATTAATCTGATGACATGAGGAGGTTTGGAAACAAATGGGGTGACCCATAGTGCGTCTCTTAGTGGTGCTTGTCTGCTCAAGGTAGGACCCTTTGTGCATTTCAGGTATTGATGACCATGGTTCCCATTGATGAACTTCATTTTAAGCACTAACATTTTAGATGCTGGTGTCACAGAGCATCACTGCCATCTGAAGGGGCAGTTGCACTGGCAACTAACAGTTCAAACTATAAGAGTGGGGTATATTTGCTCTACAGGTCTCTAAGCTACCCAAGCCCCAAGGGATTATTCAACAAGAGCCACAAAACATAGTAAGTGGAGAAAGGAATGTTACTTTGTTGATGCAGAACTTGCTATAGAGAAAAATGTTCCTACCCATTTTTTTTTCCCACAATGTAACCACCTAATTTGGTTGGTCAAAAAAGGCTTCAGGGAATTGGAATAACAATGGACTCCAAATGGCTGAATGCCAAGACCACTTAGGCAGGAAGCCAAAGTATTACAAATACTATCAAGAAAAAAATTTTGGCTCCAGCAGTAACCTACTGATAAAAAGAAGGCCCAACAACTGTTTAACCATTTGCCCCCCGGGCAGGTTTCCTGAACCTTATGAGATCAGTTCTAAGAAGGTATGTACTCCACTTGGGTGTACTCTTGATTTCCTTTATGAAAGTGACTGACAAAGCTGCCAACTTTAAAGAGGATCTTTGTAGCACATGCTCTTGGAAGCCATTCAAAAGGCCATGGCCCAGACGCTGCATTTGGAACTTGTAGAATCTGTTAACCCAATAAAGGTTCAGATGTTCTTGGTCTTCACATATGTTCCTTGAAATTTGTAGAAGCCCCAAACTGCCACTTAGGTGCACAAGCCTCTCAGATTTTAGACACCTAAATTGCCCACCATAGTTTCCAAAAATAACTATTTTGAACGGTACCTCCTTGTCTGTTATTGGGCATTGATGGAAACTGTTTTACAGGTCACACTCCACACTGCACAGTTAATTTTCACTTAGGCACTCAAAATCCTCACTAATAAAATTGGACAGGCTCAACAAGACTTCATTGAGCAAAGAGAAAAGATACATTTAAGAACTTGCCCAAATAGTACCCCAAGGGACCAATAAGTTCGATGAAAATTGACTAACTTACCAGAAAGAACAAACAACCCTTAGGAAATGGTTTGCTTTTAGCTGTGGCTAGCCTAGAGCCTAAGACTTAAAGACATGTTTATCAATGGTGTGGCATGATTTACTGATAGCTCTACAAACAACAAGCAGACAGGATCTATTTGGCTATGGCTGCCACATGGTCAGAGGATGCTTATTGCTAACCATTTATGCAGTGTTGCTAACCATTTATGCTACCCCTACTGTCATATTTAACTACATTGTCACTGACTCATGATCATTTTCAACAGTCTAGCCAACTGCTCAGGAGAATGGCAACTAAGAGATGGGACTATTCACCCATTCTGTCCCATCATCACAGATGTGGAACACCTATAAAAACTTAAATAAATATATAATTATATAATATATAATGTAGTAATATAATAATGTAATTAATTTATGGTATGATTGTAGTATGATAATGTCAATTTAATAATAAGACATGTAGGCTCTAGAGTATGATTTTCAACTTATTTTAATGCACCTGTCTCAATTTTATTGAAATACTAACAGAATTGAAAATTTTGAACAAAATGGGTTAAAGGACTCTCTGTGTGGGCACAAAGACTCTGGTATCAGCTTGCTACAAGGGACAAATATATCACTTATGTGGAATCAGGGACTATCATAGCTTCCCTTAATGAAAACTTAGGTCAAATTTTTGGAGAACTCATAAGAATTCACTCTGATCAAAAAACATCCTTTACTTCCCATGCAAAACCCCAATGGGAACATTCTCAAGAAACACAAAGGACTTCCATCATACCCCATCTGATTAAGGGCAATATGGACCCTAAACACTACACTCCAACACAAGGGGAAAATGACACAGCAGTGCATGTTCAGAAATGCTGTGCTTGCTGGGGCTCAGTGGCAATAAACTTGGGAAATTTAACTTTGTGCTCAGTTATATGATTTATGTAATGGTGGTCATAACATTTAGATACATTAATTTGAAAGAAATTTAAGAGAAAAAAAAAAGAGAAAGAAACCATTTTAACTAGTGTTTGATACGAATCACTTAAATATTTTATATCTTTGCTAATTTTTGTCTAATTCTTATCATTTTGTTACTACTTGTACCATTATGTGAAAAAAATTAAGGCACTTGCAGATCCAGCATTGTGAAGTAACCATTGTACATTGAAGGTCCAATTTAAATTTTTTTTCATAAGGAAAATAACACATTAACAAACAATAGTAATTGTCCTGTAACTTTGGCTAACTAACTCCTTTTATCAATAGGGGATTAGTCATACCTTTAGTCATTCAACAAATACTTGTTGAAATTTTCTATATGTTAGGTCCTGGTGTTGATGCTATCTACACACTGGAGACCAGAAGAGAACAAACACTTGCCATCATAGAGCTTATTTCATTGGAAGAAAGAGTAAGCAAACCAGCAAAAATATATATGATTACATATGTGTGCAATACTTAAAATATAGATATAATATGTATTAATAATGTCAGATAGCAAGAGTGTTATAATGGGTAGAAAATATAGCTGAACAAGAATATAGAGAATATTGGGAATTGAGGTCAGGAATTAATTTAAGAAGTGTTCAGAAGAATTCTCTTTGTGGAGGTGATGACCTATAATGAAATGAGAAAGAAGACTGCAGGAATATATATACATATATATACATATATATATATATATATATATATATATATATATGTATATATATGTATATATATATGTACATATATATATATATGTATATATACATATACATATATATACGTACATATATATACATATATATATATACATATATATATATATATATATAGAGAGAGAGAGAGAGAGAGAGAGAGAGAGAGAGAGAATGAAAATGAGAATATTTTAGGCAATGTAATAATTTGGTGCTATGATTTTAATTTGTCCCTAAAATTCATATGTTAGAAGTATCCCAGCTCTGTATGACTGAAAGGTGGGGCCTCTTGGGAGATGCCTAGGTGGTGCCTTTCTTCCAATTTTTCTCTCTCTTTCTCTACTGCCATGTGAGGAACAGCATTTCTCAAGAGGATACAATCTCTTGGAAAGGGAGATGGAACCCAAATCAGACATCTAAATTTCTGGCACCTTGATCCTGAATGTTCCCAGTTTCTACACCTGTAACAAATAAATGTCTGTTCTCTATGAATTATCCATACAATAGTCTTCTGTTATCACAGCACAAATATGACTAAGTTACCAGGGTAGAAGCCCTAAGCATGATGTACTTGGCATCTTTGTTCATGCCAACCATGCCACCTGGTTCAAATTATTCAACATGGTTATTATAAAATTTTCTTATAACACCAGACATATATTAAGCGCTCAGCATGTGATAGTTGCTATATGAATTAATGGGTAAAATATGGGCCACATTGTTGTAGACTAGAAATATCTGGAGAGAGAAATTATCTAATAGAGACATTGTTGAGACCCTGGAAATATAAAGACACTATAAGAGGAAAGAATAGGCTATAAAAGAAGACAAGGAAAGTCTAGATACAAATATTAATTATTTTGCCATCTTGCCAAGTGAAAGGAACAGAAATATGCAGATATCTTAGGCTTTTAAGATTCTATCATGTTTTCCTTAAGTAGGGTAATACTACTCTTAGGCCAGCCTCCCAATAAAATCTTGAATATATTTATTAAAAAAAAAAAAGTAGATTTAGTAATTTGTAAGGCTTAAACAGATACACATTTTACTTTTACTTTTCTAATTCTTTTTTGTCATATTTTTGAACACTTAGAAATTAATTTAGAGTAAATTATTTCAGCAGCTACTTGTTAAGAAGTAACAGTGGAAAAAATCTGAAAATATGAATTTTATTTGATTGAAAGAGCTCTAGTTCCTGAAAAATGGACAATGGATATGCTTAGCAGTGTTAGCAGTATGCAGTGGCGCACACCTATAACCTCAGTAACTCACAAGGCTGAGTCAGGAGGATCACAAGTTCAAGGCCAGTACAGGTAATTTAGTGAAATCCTGTCTCAAGATTAAATTAATTAACTACTTTTAAAAACCTGGGGATATATAGGGATGTGGCCCTAAAGAACCCATGGGTTTAATACCCTGTACCAAGAATTTAAAAAAAGACATTTGTTGAATACTTATTCACACAAAATACTCTCTGACAACAGGAGAGAAAGGGGGCAAAAAAGAAATAATTTTTTTTTCCTGAATGACAAAACTACCATAAATTGGGTAATTGTAGAGTCAAAGAAAAGGAGTAGAAGTACCCAAGGTTTACATATATTTTGATAAAAATAATTATTCTAACTAAACAAAGAACATGTCTTTCAGGAAAAAAAAATGTCAAAGAAAAAGAAGAGTAATCAAAAAGGCAAATTCCTTTAAACTGGTACTTTGTTAACCATTGTCTAAGGACTTCAGGACTTTATTTATGCTGGTAAAAATTCATAACACCTTGAGCCTGCTAACAGCTATAAATTATGAAAGTGCCTCCTAACTCCTGTATATTCATGCTAGTTAAGCAACTTTCTGACTATAAATTGGCTTATAACAGATGTTTGCTGGTATATTTTTCTTCTAATATGAGTGCATGATTCATGTTATTTTTATATTTCACATTAATATATTGTCATTTGGGATTTTATCCATTTCTGAGCTTGAATCATCTGAATATATCCTGAAAAATATGTGTATTCTCACATATATTAGGATATCCAGATGTTCAATATTGAGATTCATGTCAAGAACTCAGATAAAATAGTCCTTTATGAGGCTTTATAGACAGTCACTTCCAGGAGAGCTTCCACTTTGTTGGAATTATTTCTTTAACTATTCTTCAGACTTATTTTCCCCCTTTTACCTATCTATGCCAAAACATATACTATCTGGATTGAAATTTTATTGGTTGTTCCAGTCCTTTAAAATCATGTTACAACTACTTTCCCTGAAACCTCTGACTGGAATAGCATTTTGTTGTTTTATCTCCCATGGTACTTGCAACACTTTTATATTTATTATTATTATTATTATTATTATTATTATCATCTCAGTGATTGAACCCACAGGCATTTAACCACTGACCATATCCTCAGCCATTTTTTATATTTTTATTTAAATACACAGTCTTGCAAGTTTGCTTTATGGCCATGCTAAATTGCTGAGGCGAATTTTCAAATCTGGATCCTCCTGCCTCAGTCTCCCAAATCACTGGGATTATAGGTGTGTGCCACCACACCTGGCTTCCCATGATACTTGGTATCTCTGTGTAACATACATATATATGTGTGTGTATAAACATTTATAATCATGTTATTTTCTCTTTATGTTTTGTATTTCTTGTCTTTTCCAAATGATTATAAGCTACTTGAAAAGAACCATGAGATATTATTATGAAATGCAGTTTGAGAAATTTCATGAACTCATTTTAAAAGCATAGATATTCCTTTTTAGAGGGTGGGGGTTCTGGAAATCAAATCCAGGTCTTCACACATTCTAACTAAGCAAGTGTTTTACCACTGAGCTACATCTCTATTTCCAAAACTTGAAAAATATTGAATTAAATGCATTTAATGTATCAAAGATTTTTTAAATATTGCATATAGACACATGTACTTCATTTTTGATAGCTATACAACTACATCCTAGTAATGTTTCTCACAGAAAAAAATCAATATTCTCTCTTTGTATTTTATCATTTCAAATAATAGTAATTTACAATAATAGTGTATTGTTCTGAAGAGACAAACTATCCAGTTAGCAGGAGTAGTCTACCTGGAAAGGAGGATAATCTCTTCAAAGCATACAAAAGGCCTGGATCATTCTCCTCTTAGTGCTGCCTGTCTGATTGTTACCCAACTATATCATTTGTTTAGCACGGAAGTATCAGAGGTACTAGAAGCAAATAGATACGGAGGTTTCTTCTGGTCATGCTTGTTCTTATTTATTTTAATCCAGAAAACTACCACTTCTAAATACAAAATGATGACATCATTGAGCATTTCTAATGTTCTGTGCTGCTGCTAAACCCTGGGTAGAAAGTAAATAAGTAATCCTTAGGAAACTCTAGTGAGGAGTGTTAACCCAGCTTTATAGGAGGAGTCTAGCACAGAGGAGGTACTGAATGGTCGAAGGCCACATTAAGAGTCTGCACCAGAACTGTCAGCAGAACTAATGAACATCTGCCAACAAGCCTGTGCCCAAAACAAAGAGTGGGAGTCAGTCTTAATTGCTGCAGAGTGACACTACCAACTACAAAAGGCACTTTTAACTAAAGGGATTTCTAGTCTACTATCAGCATCCAAGTTAAAGTAAAAGTATGTCCCTGGTGAAAAAGAGAGCATAGATTGTGCACAAAGCTAACACTTTAAAATTCCATCAGAATTACTATTGAGAAAATTATTTCCAGTTAGAATTTAAGCCATGAGAAAAGATAAATGTATTTTTGTATTAGCAAGTCAAATAGTATTGTATATTTTCTGTTATAATTATAATAAATGAGAGTTCCAGTCTAAGTCTACATAGCAAAGGTTTTCTAGGAATGGATGGGACAGGCTTAAGAGAAGTGAGAAAGATTCTGGAACATTCCATTCTAACTGAAAAAGGAGCCAGCCTCAAGGAGCTAACCTCATCTATACACCCAGCATTTACTCAAAGAGCTGGTGATTTTATAATATTAAACCCTCTGATGTGCCCTCCATCCCAGTGCTGATGAGTTCTCTAAAGATACAGATAATAAGTTAAAAAAAACAAAAAGTGAATTCCTGGAAAGATTTATAGCCTGGCTTCCTCTTTGCTCTGACATGATGTGAATCTGAGAATAGCAAAGTGTTCTCTCCCATGTCCCTCTAAATCACCTTCATTTGGCTCTAAGACTCTTGTACAAAAACAAGGACAGAGTGACAGCAGCCCAACTTAGAAGTGAGCAGTACCTAGGAGAACCCAGTAAAGCAGCAATACAGGCCTGGAGCCTCAAGTGAAGAAGGTAAAGATGACAGGGTGGGGCCAGCACCCAGAGGGAGACAGCTGCAGTGGCAGCAGCTGGTGAGAGCAGTCTTGTTTGCAAGAAAATGTGAGGCACTCTGAAATACCAGGCAGAGACTGTTGAGTAGGAACGTTTTTCCATCTGCTCCAGAGGTATGCTGCCAGGGTGATTCCTTATCTACGTATGGGCTGGTGAAACTTTGGGAAATAAGTGAAAGGTAAATTTAGTGTAATGCTTCTGGATTCTGTACATCTATGGTGTAATATTTGGGAGTTAACTGATTTTTATGTATGTGATAGTCACAGTTTCTGACTTCAACCTTATTAAATATACATAGAGATATAAGGACTTCGATGAAATTATATTAAGAGTGGGAAAATCTTTTTGTTTTGTTTTGTTTTGCTTGGGATTGAATCCAAGGTCTATAGCATGGTAGGTAAGCACTCTACCACCAAACTGTGTTCTCAGCCCTCTTTCTTTCTTTCTTTTATACCAGCTTTTTCTTTTCTTCTCTTTTTGTTTCAGTGACATTTATTTATTGTTTTGGTCAATGTGGTGAATAAGCTTACTTGAAAGTATAGTTGGCCAGGCACAGTGGTGCACATCTGGAATCCTAGTGGCTCTACAGACTGAGGCAGAAGGATCACAAGTTCAAAGCCCAGCCACAGCAGTGGCAAGGCACTAAGCAACTCAGTGAGATCCTGTCTCTAAATAAAATACAAAATAGGGCTGGAGATGTGGCTCAGTGGGCAAGTGCCCCTAAGTTCAATCCCGGTACCAAAAAAAAAAAAAAAAGTACAGTTGAAGGTTAAGTTGGAATAATTAAAAGATTGGACAGATTTAATAATCACCTTAATTTTTATAAAGGAAGTGAGTTTTCTATGGGAGTATCAATTTTTTGTTGGGTAGGGGGACTGAAGGCACCTGTTTTGAATTTATTGCTTTCTATGACTATTTTTCATTCTTCATCATTAATAAAATGTTAGCTACAAAAAAAATAAGACTATAGCAGATATTCAATGTGTTTGAGGGGAAATTTGAAAATTAGGACAGCAGTTTCCTCTGTGACTATTTCAGATGTGGTATAACCTGGTCTGCAACTTGAAATGCTATCAGGGGAGAGGCAAGAAATGCAAATGAAAGAAGCATCCCAATGCTTTCCTATTTCTTGGTGAGCCAGGGTTTTCTTAAACTGCAAGAATGACCTTGAATTAGCCAATCCTCCAGCCTCAGCTTCCCGAGTTGCTGGGATTACAACTGCACCTGTGTGCCACTGCACCTGGGTGGGAAAACATTTTAAATATCTCAAGAATCCAAAAACAAACAAACAAAAAAAACCCTGCAAAACCCACTGGACAGTGGTGACAATTACCTACACGTTATAAATACTTAAAGAATGATGACTTATGTAAATAATGTCAGATGGACTGGCTGATGATATGACTTATACTTAGGAATTTGGGCTGAAAAAAAAACAACACAATACCTATTTCTGAAATGTAGGAAGGCCCTTTTGTTGTTCCTAACATAGGACCTAAAATGTTTCATACATATGAAGACCAAAAGTCGCAGATTGTGCCCACATCAGGGAACTCTTTAATCAATAGAAACCCCAGGATACCAACTTACTCTAAAAGAGATAATCACCTGAAACCTATCTATATTCATATCTTTGCATGATAAGAAGTTTATCCATTTTATATGCCCAGAACATTATTACATACTCTGGAACAGAATGGTAAACAACAAAGTTATATCTTCACAGGGTTCATAATCTGGAGGGGAAGATAGACAGTAATCAAATAATCACATGCAAATTATGATACTGTACTTCATCAAATATATAATATCATCAATTTCATGATGTGATGAAATTTTTTTGTATCATTAAGAAAAAAACCCGGGGCTGGAGTGGTAGCTCAGTTGTAGAGCACTTGCCTTGCACAAGTGAGGCCCTGGGTTCAATTATCAGCACCACATTAAAAATAAATAAAAAATAAAGATATTGTGTCCATCTACAACTAAAAAAGAAAGAAATAAAAAAGCCCATTTTGTGATGCAATGCTTTCCAATAACTTAGGCTTCTTTAAAAATAATTTTTAAAGGTTTACTTAGACATGGTCTCATCAAATATTACACTTGATCAAACAGTTCAGTACACCTAAGTGAAACCAACTGAATAATGTTTTCTTAAAACTTTTTTTTCTATCACAATCAAGTTTCTCTCAACAGTGTTGATGTCACCCCCTCCCATAAATACACACACTATCATTCACTGTGTTACTGGGAATTTTAGCACTATAGGATTTCTTTACAATGCAGTCCATTTTTGCTTCCAAATTTCTTTCAAGTCACTGAATTCCATTTTCCGCAATTTTGCAGCCTGTAATTTTCAGCTTAGCATGTGAAAGGCAATCCTTCTGCACATAGCTCAGTAACAAAATCTCACCTATCCTCATCTATTCTTATCTTTCTTTTTCAAGTACCACAAAGAAATGTATTGTTCCTTTGCACATAAATATGGAGATGCAGTCATCCCTCCATTGATCTGTATTCACTGCATTACCAAATACATGCCACACTATTCCATGCATTTCAGCTTCCACAATGCACATTTTATTTTATTGCCAAACCATTATGATTTTGAAATATTTTAAAAAATTAACAGATGTAATGGAAAAATGCACATAGTTCCATTCCATAATTTGTCAGCTTGTTTTATCATAAGTCCCCTCTTCATAAAAGTAGTTAAATACAACAGAATACCAGTTTACCCAAGAAAACAAAAGACTACTGTATTAAAAATTACTAAGATGACAAGTTCAAAAGGATTTTATAAATCTCATCCTAATCAATGATAAAAGGGTAATAATGAACTTAAAAGTAAAATCTCTGGAAAGAATTGTGGATATACTGTAAGTTTGGGGTATAAATTTTAGTAAGTTTGGGGGATAAATAACTCTAACCCAAGAGTGTTGATGAATATAGGTAACTTTCTTAATGAGTTTGATTCTAACGAAAATTTAAGGGACATGGAAAGCTCAGCTCTAGGGGTAAGAGGGATGGAGGGATTATATTTTTTAAATGTGGGAGGGAGCCTTGGACACAGCTAAATGCCAATCAGAAACATCAATATTTATAGCTGCTCAATTCACAATAGCTAGACTATGGAATCAACTTAGATGTCCTTCAATAGATGAATGAATAAAGAAAATATGGTATATATACTCAATGAAAAATTACTCAGTTTTAAAGAATAGTAAAATTATGGCATTTGCCAGTAAATGGTTAGAGTTGGAGAATATCATGATAAGTGAAATAGCCAATCCCACAAAACCAAAGGCTGAATGTTTTTTCTAATATGCTGAAGCTAATTCAGAATAAGGTGAGGTGGGCGGGTGGGGGGGTGGGAAAAATAGCTTTACCTTAGGTTAGGTAGAGGGAAGTGATGAGAGGGGAAGAGAAGGGATGTAGGGATAGGAAAGATAGTAGAATGAAACAGACATTATTACTGTATGTATGTATGTGACTACATGACCAATATGATTCTGCAACATGTACACTCAGAAAAATGGTAAATTATATCCCATCTATGTATGATATATCAAAGTGCATAAATGCATTCTACTGTCATGTATAACTAATTAAAACAAATTTTAAAATGTTTTTAAAAAGTAACATTTAAAAATATGGGGAAAGTATCAGGCAAAAAAAAAAAAAAGAAAAAGAAAGAAGAAGCAAAAGTGATAGTATCATAAAGTACCTGAGAAAGCTGTAGGTGATAGGCTAACTAGTTGTTGTGAGATCAATTTTTATACTTGAGATGAGGCCCAGGATATAGTATGAGATCACAGATTCTAGAATCAGGAAATCTTTGTGAAAATACCACTGCTTACTTCTAGGTGGTCTTGATCAAGTTAGTTAACCACTCTGTGAATGTTTTCTCATCTAAAATGTGAAAACAGTTAATGGTACAAATTTCACAGGATTGTTTTAAGGATCCTATGAATAGATGTTTTTGAGTTTCTTAGAATTGTGCATAACAAATGTATAGCATTTTAAGTCTTTGTTGTTACTATTATTTTTATTAAGCAATCCAATTACTCATGCTGACAGAATTGGCTACTTCAGGTTAAAGATTGCTATTGATTGGTCACTCATGATGTCAGTGATCTGATACTTGTGGCACATAAGATTATTGGTATTTTAAACTGAATTTTGTCTTTTTTCACCCTTACAAATTCATTATAGAGCAAAAAAGCAGAAATGCTGTTTAATAATCCAGCAAGCAAATCCAGCCCTCATTTTGGACTTTATCTTTGACAAAATGTAGATCTCCAAATATTATATTATTTGTGGTTCATGAAGATGATTTTCTCATACTAATATGAAAATTTGGAAATATATAATATATTCACATTCATTTTTCTTTGAGGGAGATTGCAGTAGCAGTATAAACATTTATTTGGCATGCAACAGATCTAGGTTTGAATAAAGATCTATTTACTTGCTACCTATGTAACACTAAACAAGTTTCTATTTATTCATTTAAAAAGATAATGTAAAAAGTATTATCTCAGAAAACTCTGATGAGCTTTACTTAAGAAAATAGATGTCAAATCCTTAATAGAGAGCCTAGTATTTAAAAAGTATTCAATTATACTAATGAGATTATTGTTTTTCTTTTTTTTAGTTTTATTGATTTTTCATATATTTGTATATAGAGTAATATGTTCACACCAATTCATGACTTTATACATGTACTTTCTTTGCATTACAATTCTTATTACACATATATACCACAATTTTTTAATATCTGTTTATATATAAAGTATGTTGACACCCAATTTGAGTCTTTATACATGTACTTTGGATAATGATGTCCATCACATTCCACCATCCTTGCTAATCCCCTGCCCTCTGTCTTTCCCTCCCACCCCTCTTCCCTATCTAGAATTCATCTAATCTTCCCATGCTCCCCTTCCCTACCCCACTATGAGTCAGCCTCCTTATATCAGAGAAAACATTTGGCATTTGATTTTTTGGGATTGGCTAACTTCACTTAGCATTATCTTCTCCAAAGCCATCCATTTACCTGCAAATGTCATGATTTTTATTCTTTTTTATTGCTGAGTAAAATTCCATGTGTATATATGCCACATTTTTAATCCATTCATCCACTGAAGGGCATCTAGGTTGGCTCCACAGTTTAGTTACTGTGAATTGTGCTGCTATAAACATTGATGTGGCTGTGTTCCTGTAGTATGCCGTTTTTAAGTCCTTTGGGTATAGTCCGAGGAGAGAGATAGCTGAGTCAAATGGTGGTTCCAATCTTAGATTTCCAAGTGCTTTTTTAAAAAAAATTATTGGCATTTTCAATGTAAAAAAGTATGTGACTATGTGAAATATAACAAGTTGAAACTCCCATTTTCTGTATAGAACAAAATCTCCATTTTCTATATAGAAAGAAGTCAAATAATATACTATTGGCAAATAAAAGGTATATAAGACTTGTAGAATAAATGAAACCAGAAATGATATAATAAAATAGAAATGTCCCAGTAGTCTTCTGCAACCTAATAGACACACTGAAAAGAAAAAAATAATAATTTAGAAATAATAATATTACTGAATAACTTCAAAGAAGTTTATGTATGTTGTTCTAAGTATAATTTAAATTAATTATGCAATAAACAACATTCAAAATTGTGAAATATAATATACTTGTTTATCATTTCTCATCTTGAAAGAGAATGTGAAATTTGCCCTTGCAGTATCTCCCCCAATTCAAACATTTTTATATGTATGTAAATATGGCAAAATCTAAATAGTAAGAGTTTGTATTTTTATTATCTTAATAACATATTGTTATTTAAAATTTTTACTATATTGTATCTCAAAGTAAAAGCAATCTTAAAATTTTGCTAAATAAAATATAGATTAAACCATGACATTTAAAAATGAAGGTGAAATTTCAAAATACATGATATCAAATATCCTACCCAAATTAAAACTTTATTTTATTTTAATTTATTTATAAATAATGTACAATAGATATTGTAATTAATTATATCATATAATATATTGAAAACACAATAATATTTCTTATTCATCAATTGTTTTTAAATATTTAGTACTAGGTAACCTCAAAATCCAGGTAAAAAATTAATATTTGATACCTGTAGCACTAGCCTAAGACATAAGCTAATATCTCTCTTATTATCTCTTTCTGCTCTAAAAATTAGGTATATTTTCATATTATCAGCAGCTTTAATTTTGTCAATTCCACTCTGAAATATTTCTCAAGTGAATCTACTTATTCTAGTTTGGGTCTTACTATCACCATCCTGGTTCTTTGCATATAACTTCTCAAAATAAGAATAGCATCAATAGCAAACAAACCAATAAACAAGGTAAAACAAAAAAAAAAAACACAATAAATTTATTGTAAGGACACAAGTATAAAACATTGCATCCAAAAGAATGCATATGGTTCTTGGGAAAGGTGGAAGTGAAGAGGTAGGAGAACTAAGGCAGAAAGTGTCTTTTCTTTTGCATATTTGTTTGTCATATTCATATTCATATTCCCTACACCCACCACTTTCTCTTTGTCCCTGTCAATTTTCTTTGCTCTTCAGACTAAAAGTGGCATATATTCATCATCAGTTCCCAAGTTTTCATGTATAATTCTATCTGTGCAAATAAGGATTCTCAGACCCAAAACATTTACAAGAAGAAAATTTATTTGTTATATGTTCAGTTATTCTCGGTCAGGGCACAGAATTAATTGTATCATTTGCCAATGCACTCTCTAGGGCCTATACAACAAGTAACCATGAATTCCCGCTGATGAAAATTTCTTTACAAATAAAATAACACCAAAGTATCTTTCCTTGAGTCTGTATCCCAAAAAATTCATATTAATGTGGAAACACAATTTTCTAACCTGATTTTCTTTTAAGGCTTAAAAACTCTAGGAATATTTTTTTAAACTATTCTAGCACTCCTCATTTTGAAGTCAATATGGAGTCGTGAAGCTGGAAGACACTGCTTAAAAAAAAAAAAAAAAACACAAAAATATTTTTCCCCAAGTTATCCTGATTCTGCAGTGGATGTATAATTTTATTTAACTTTTTGCATTCTCACTGTTAAGATTGGGGTAAATGCCTCCCCAAAAGACTCATATGTGAGAAAATTCAAGAAGGTTCAGGGACAAAATGATTAGATTATGAGAGGTGTAAACTCATCAATGGCTTAATTCACTGGTATGGAGTGGTAACTATAGGCAAGTAGGGTGTGACTGAAGAAGGTAAGTCACTGACAGCAACCCATTGGGATATATACTGTGTACCTGGTGAGAGAAACTTTCTTTCTCCTTCCTCAGTAACCAAGTTCTGAGCTTCTTTTCTCTTCCACACCATTTCACCATACATGATTCTCTGCCTCATTTTGGGCCCAGAGCAATAGAGGCAGCCATCTATGGACCGAGACCTCTGAAAGTGTGAGTGCCAAATAAACTATTCCTCCTCTAAAATTGTTCTTATCAGGTCTTTTGGTTGCAACAATGAAAAAGTAAACTAAAACACTCATTATATTATTTCATAATATAACTCAGCTACATCATCCTATCAGATGATATAGCATATTTGAAAACATCTCTGTTGTAACAACTATTCTAAACCTATAATTTTTATTCTATCACAATAGAAATTACTGTATCATTGTTTTCAAAGATTTTATATTACTTCAGTGATGAGTAAATTTAGAATTAGAATTACGAGGTATAATATTGGGTGGGATTTACAAAAAGCACAAGTTAATTAAAGTTTCTCAGCTCTGATAAAAAATAAAAAAAGGTTCTGAATGGTACTCATGGTGCTTACTACTACAGTCACTATCCATTCTTACTCTCTTTGTGAAAATATTTATTTTCCTTATTAATTTTATGTTGAGAGATTATCGATAAAAATAGGGAAACAACAACAAAATCTTCACATTCTTCCCCCACCCAAGGTTTGAATACTACTAATAAAGAATGATTCTATATAAAAATAATTGTGATTTTGTATTTTAAAGGATTTGGGAAAATAAAATATCTGTACACTTAATTTTGCACTTCTTGATTTTTAAATATAGTTTTATATCTTTCTTTTTAATAGCTTACAGATATTACATTGATAACATAATAAATACATATTTAGATACAGAAAATATGTATAATGAATGATGGTGAAATTTATACTATATTTTAAAGGTAATTTTATCAGAATATATAGTTATTTTTACTTAAAGAGATATTTAATATAGGATATAAAATGAAAGTTATTTCTGAAAACTTTTGCTTTCTGAAAACAAATTTAATTTGTAATTTGAATGGATTGGCTTATAGCTTTATTGTCAGTAAGAAAGGCAAGTCATTTTGAATAGAAAATATAGAAAACCTTAATTGCTGAAGCCATTGCCAAGTAGGTATGACACATGGCATGACCCAGGTCATTTGCAGCTACATTGCATGTAAGGTGACCTTGCTCAAGGACCAGGGCGGATCCAGGTTTAGGGCGGATTGGGTTTAGGGCGTTCCTGGTTTAGGACAATCCTGGTTTAGGGCAGTTGCAGGTTTAAAGTGTACCCTGCTGGGAATAGGGTGTATCCTGCTTCCTCAGGCATGCCCGCTCCTTGAGTTCCCATTGAGTTCTGGCGGGATTCAGAGAGTATTTGGGATTTTGCCCAGAACGTGAATTGGGCCCAGAACGTGAATTCCCCCAGAACGTGTATAGAGTGCCGGTGTGAGTTCGGGAATAAAGAGTTGCTGTTTGAATCTACAAGGTGTGTGGTGGCTCCTGATTTTGTGCCCCGCCAGACTGCGGCACTTAATGAGTCTAATAATAATAAACTTTTAATCTGAACAAGACCAAGAAAATTTGAACTTCTGTTTTCCGAATCCTACATGAAATTAAAAGCTTCTGCATTTTTAATCAGCTCATGACACAAAATAAAAATTTTGAAATTTTTTTCTGTATGTTTTTTAAACTGTACAGGAGACTCAAATAGAGGAGAAATAGGAAATTTTATTCTTTGTCCTTAGCATTTTAAGAGATTTGTTAGGGGAAATCCATGTATTATAAATGTGGCTGGATTATTAGAATTCAACGATTATTAGACTCTTCATACAGTGTGAGAAAGAAGTAATGTGAGCAGGCAACTTACCTTTTTCCCCATCTAAAACAGAAGATAGTTGTTTATCAACTATGATATTAGCTGCAGCTTTTCGTAGATATCCTTTATGAAGTTGATTAAATTCCCTTATGTTTTATTTCGCTGAGAAATCATAAACTGGCATTAGTTTTTTTTGTCAAATAATCTTTGAGAGTCTTCTCAAAAGATAACATGGTACATTACAATTACTGATTTTCAAAAATTAAACCAACATTGCATTCTTAGAGTACATCTCACTTGGTCACTGTGGTCTCCCTCTTATCACTAGATTTGATTTCCTATTATTTTCTTGCTTTCCACATCTCTATTCAGGGAGGATATTGATGTGGTTTTCTTTTTTGTTATTTTTTAAATATCTGTGTCTGGCTTTTGTGTTAATCTAAAGCTGGTTTCATCTAATGAGTTGGAAAATATTCCCTCTTTCTCAATATCTTGTGAAGAAATGGTCTTATTCCTCCCTTAAATGCTTGATAGAACTTACCAGTGAAGTCAACTGGGCCTTGTGTTTTTCTCTTGGTGATATATTATTTTTCCTCTTGGTGATATTTTTTGATTAGCTGTTACCAATTGTGAGCATTTTGAGATTACAGGCAATATCTTTTTATGTTTAAATTCCTTTAAATAACATGTCTTTAATAGCTGAAACATTAACAAATAGTCAAACGTTTGAAAACAGTTTGACATGTTAGAATAGTGAGTAAACCAGTTGTTTGAAAGCCAAGTAAAAATAACAAGTGAGCATTTTAAAATGCATTAGAGACAATTAAATGAATATCATATCACCCTTTCTTCCAGATCTAATTGTGATAAAGTGCAACATAGATATGAAATTGCATTTTGTTTTGTTAGTTTCATTTTAGTTGTTTTTGCTCATATGTGTTGTGTGTGGAATGTATGTGTGCTTTAAATATGAGTTACATTGCCTTTCATGTCTACAAAGATACAGAAAACCTAGAAATCCTCTTCCATCTTACAAGGTACTTCATGTTCTGCATCTCAACTATAGCATTCCTGTATTTTCTAATTAATTGATTATTCATTCATTACAGGGTCCCATTTTCATTAGAGCAATGTACTAAATATCAATGACCCCCCAAATTTGTCTGGTGAAATCCTAACACCCTAGGCAATGATATTAGTAGACCAGAGCCCTCACAAACAATATTGGTGTACTTATGACTCCAGGGGGTTTCTTGCCCCTTCACCACATGAAGAAACAATGAAAAAAATTGATGTTAATGAAGAAGGAGACCCTCACCAGATTCTGATTCTGCCAACTTCCCCATGTCCAGAACTATGAGAAATAAACGTGTGTTGTTTATAAGCCATCTAGTTCACGCTATTATATTATAGTAACCTGAACAAACTTAAGAACTAGATATATGTATTGTGAAGAAATTTAAGAATACATCATGTAAATCATTATAAATTTATATTATGAAACTTTTACATGTTGTGAAAAGCAATAAAAATATATTTTTAGAGATTGATCAGCCACCCATATTTTACATGTTAAAGTTTCTCTTCTGTTCTAAAAAGCTATGGCTAAATAAGGAATCCAGTACTGCTATATGTTTATTGCAAAATATAAAACAAAGATTATTATTTAAGATGTTACAAGGGATAGAACATACATGTGCTACAATATTATCATTCTCACAAATTTAAGGCATCTACCCAACTTAATCCTAAATGATAGCTCAGAAACCATTGTCCTTATGTGCTGCTTTGATAACATTACTTAACTTCAGAATTGCAGCCTTCAGAAACATCAGGAAAAATTCACTATTGGATTCCAGTTTTGTTAAATACGCTCAATCACATAAATCTCCGTAAATTACAGATAACTTTACTGCTTCTGCTCTAGCTAATCTATGTGAGACACTGTGCTTGCAAAATTATTTTCTGTCGTTCCTCAGATTTATTGCTCTAAGAACTGATATAAAGTATATTCTGCCTTACCTGTTAGTGAAAGAAAGCTTCATTCATCTCTTCAAAATTACAAATGCATAATTACAAATATACAATCCTTGGTTCTCATAAAGTTATAGGAATCAGTTTCTCAATCAAAACCTATTTAAATGGTCCAATCTTTGGAATTTCTTTTCCAGTCCAGATTGCAACTAGATCACAAAATAAGAAAGCAGCAAAATCAGCCTTTTTGTAGCACTTATATTGGGCTTAGTAATAAATATAACTAAAATTTGTTTAGTACTAAATAATACAAAGCAATATAATTTAAGGACTTTTATCGAGAATATTTTCTTTAGTCTTGTAATCTAGTTATTTTGTTTTGCAGCAGAGGAAAATTTTGACCAAAATCTGCACAGCTAAAAAGTATTTCTACAATGAAGAGAGAACCCCAGTTGGAGGGTTAATCAATTTTTTTTTCTTTCCACTATATTAATCTTATTTATCTCTAAACTTTATTTTCCAAGATTAGAAACATATACAGTCTAATTCACATAATTTAATTGTCCTAATTTTTTTATAACTTAAGAAATCAGGGCATGGGTCTAATGGGTTAGGAAAATAAGAAAACAAACTTTCCTTTAACATGTGCTCAATTTCATGCAATGCACAATCTGGATACAAGAAGTTAAAATTGCCAAATTTTCCATGTCACCTTCTGAGGTAGAGATAATTAATCTCGTTTTAGAGTTGAATAAACTGAAGCTCAGAAAGGTTAATTGCTTTGCACAAAGTAACAAAGCTAATAAAGAAGAACAAAAATGCAAACATGGGTCTCTCTAATATATAAATCTGCCTCCTTACTCACACATTGATGTTTCTCCTGATTAACATCATGTATTAATAATAATAGCTAATCACTGTGTACAGTCTTTTCCCCCCCGAGTTTCCAGTTTTATTCTTCATAAAGGTACCTTTTCTTATCCTTGATTTTCTGCAATAATTATCACTGGTACACATGCTCTCAATTATGGCATTGGTGTGCTTTAATGTTTTTAAGCATTTTAACCTTGAAAATTTCAAGACACATACAAAATTAAAGAGAATAACAAAACTTCATGCCTACATTAATCAGCTCCTAAAAGAATCAAATTCATGATCAAAATTCCTGTTTAGTTTTTACTTCCACACACACCTGTCTCACTCAATTTTTCAGATAAAGTTTGCTTAAATTAAGATGCACAGATATTAAATGAATAATTTTGGTAAAGACTCATGTATAGTCCACATTTCCTACCAAAATATAGAACATTTCCACCACCCCAGAGGCTTCATCCTGTGCCTGTTTTGGCAAGGGCTGTCCATCCCTTAAATAACCACAGTTCTGATATTTTTTCACCACCTTTTTTGTTCTAGAACTACATATACATGTAAATCATAAAGTAATTTTTGTGCCCAGATTCTTTGTCTTACCTTAAAATCTGAGTTTCATCCTTGTTGTTGTGCGTAATTTGTTGTGTTCCAGTTTGTGATGTGGGTTTCTGCAGCCTATCAATTCATTACCTAAATCTACCATGTAGCATTTTTCCCATTCTTCCCGTGATTGACATTCAGATTATTTATAGATTGGGGTTGTTATTCATAACGTTTCTGAGAAAATTTAGATACAAGTCTTTCTGTGGACAAATGTATTTGTTTTTCTTGAAAACAATTTAGACTTCTAGTTCAAATATTTATCTTTGCAAGATTTTTCAGGTGGAAGGTCAAGCCCAGCAGCCCAGAACAACTCACACAGGCCTGTGCAGGACCAGGCTCACAGCAGGCCCAGTCCACCCTTCCTCAGTTTGGGCAGACACTCACCAGAGCCTAGCCTCTGGTGCAGGACTGCCCCTTCTGACCAACAAATTACCTAGGGAGGTCAAGCTCAGTGGCCCAGATTCACCCACTCCAACTTGCGCAAGACCCAGATCCAAAATACAGTAGCATTCATTGAGGGACACCAGCAGGGTATAGAAGCCCAACATCAAGGTGAGGTATAGACAATCTGCACAGGTGCTACAAGAATATAGGGAAGAAACTGTAATATCTCAGATACAAACTGCAAGAAGGAAAGATACATCGAAAACATGAAAAACCAAAGGAGGAAATTACCCCAAACAAACCAGGGACATTATAATAACAGAACCCATGGACAGTGAAGCTGATGAAATATCAGAGAAGGAGTTCAGAAGGTTTATAATTAAAATGATCTGTGAATTAAAGAATGACCTAAATGAGCAAATACAGGCAAAAATTGATCACTCCAACAATGAGATAAGAGAGCAAATACAGGTAGCAAAAGATTACTTCAAGGGAGAGAGATTCTGAAAAAAAAAAATCAGAAATCCTTGAAATAAGGATACAGTAAATTAAATAAAAAACTCAATAGAAAGCATAGCCAACAGACTAGATCACTTGGAAGAAAGAATGTCAGATAATGAAGACAAAGTATACAATCTGGGAAATAAAGTTGATCACATAGTGAATATAGTTAGAAACCATGAACAGAACATCCAAGAATCATGGGAAAAGACCAAATGAAGAGTTATTGAAATAGAGGAAGGCACAGAGTTTCAAATCAAAGGAATTCACAATATCTTCAATGAGATAATATCAGAAAATTTCCCAAGCATGAAGAACAAATTGGAAAACCAAATACAAGAAGCTTATAGGACACCAAATGTACAAAGTTAACAACAGATCTACACCAAGACACATTATAATGAAAATGCCTAGCATACAGAATAAGGATAGAATCTTAAAAGCCACAAGAGAGAGGAATCATATCACATATAGTGGGAGATCAATTACTATCTCAGCAAATTTTTCCACCCAGACCCTCAAAACCAGGAGATCGTGAACAACATATACAAAGCTCCAAAAGAAAATGGATGCCAACCAAGAATCTTATATCCAGCAAAACTAAGCTTTAGATTTGATGATGCAATAAAAACCTTCCATGATAAACAAAAGTTAAAAGAATTTAAAACTAGAAAGCCTGCACTAGAGAACATCCCCAGCAAAATATTCCAAGTAGAAGAAATGAAAAACAATGATGAAAATCAGCAAAGGGAGGGGTTACACTAAAGGAAAATCTAATCCAAGGAGAAACCAAGTCATGTTAAATACCAGAAATAAACAAAAATGCCTGGGAATACAAATAATGTCTCAATAATAACCCTGAATGTTAGTGGCCTAAACTCACCAATCAAAAGACATAGACTAGGAATTAGATTGGGAAAAAGAAAAAAAAAAAAGATCCAACAATATGCTGCCTCCAAGAGACGCATCTCATAGAAAAAGACAGCCACAGACTAAAGGTGTAGGGTTGGGAAAAATCATACCACTCACATGGACTGCAGAAGCAAGCAGGGGTTTCCATCCTCATATCAAATAAAGCAGACTTCAAACTAAAGTCAATAAAAAAGGATAAAGAAAGACTAAAGTCAATCAAAAAGGATAAAGAAGGACACTACATACTGCTCAAGGGAACCATAAACCAACAAGACTTAACAATTATAAATATATTTGCCCCAAACCAATGGAGCATCTATATTCATCAAACAAACTCTTCTCAATTTCAAGATTCAAAGAGACCACAACACAATAATTTTGGGTGACTTTAACACATCTCTTTCATTACTATATAGATCTTCCAAACACAAGCTGAACAAAGAAACTATAGAACGCAATAATGCAATCAATAACTTAGACTTAACTGACATATATAGAATATTTCATCCTTCAATGAGAGAATACATTTTCTTCTAAACAGCACATGGATCCCTCTCTAAAATAGACTATATAGTATGCCACAAAGCAACTCTTAGCAAATATAAAAAAATAATATGCTACTGAATAAACAATGAGTTACAGAAGACATCAAGGAGGAGATTAAAAAAATTTTAGAGGTGAATGAGAACACGATACAACATATCGAAATCTCTGGGACACTATGAAAGCAGTTCTAAGAGGAAAGTTCACTGCACAGAGTTCATTCCTTAAAAGAAGAAAAAGTCAACAAATAAATGACTTAACATTACATTTCAAAACCATAGAAAAAGAAAAAAAATCAACACCAAAAGCAGCAGAAGGCAGGAAATAATTAAAATCAGAGCTGAAATCAATAAAATTGAAACAAAAGAAACAATTGAAAAAAATTGACAGAACAAAAAGTTGGTTCTTTGAAAAAATAAAATTAATAGACCCTTAGCTATGCTAATAGAGAGAAGAAGAAAGAAAACTCAAATCACTAACATATGTGATGAAAAAGGAAATATCACAACAGACACTACAGAAATACAGAATATAACAAGAAATTATTTTGAAGATTTGTACTCCAATAAAATAGAAAATATCGAAGGCATTGACAAATTTCTGGAGTCATATAATTTGTCCAAATTGAATCAGGATGATATACACAATTTAAACAGATCAATTTCAAGTGACAAAATAGCAGATGCCATTAAAAGTCTACCAACCAAGGAAAGCCCAGGACAGGATAGATAAAAAGCCAAGTTCTACAAGAACTTTAAAGGTGATAGTGGAATGTAATGATCATTATTATCCAAAGTACATGTATGAAGACATAAATTGATGTGAATATACTTTGTATACAACCAGAGATGTGAAAAATTGTGCTCTATATGTGTAATAAGAATTGTAATCAACCAAAGAATTGAAATGTTGCGCTCCATTTGTGTACAATGAATTGAAATGCATTCTGCTGTCATGTGCAAATAAGTAGAACAAATAAAAATAATATAAGAAATTTAATTTGCTTATTATTCATTCTCTAATTGATTTCATATTTTGATCTTATTCTATAGCTTTAATAAACTTATCTATTCTAGAAATTTTTTGGAGGTTCCAGAGATTATGTCTGTAAATAACCATATCATCAGTAAATATGATCTCCCTTCTTCCTTTCTAACATGAATACTTTTTATTTTATTCTTCTTGGGTTATTAGATACAAAATTAGCTCTGAGTATTGGTATATACTTTTCATCCAGTTGAGGAAATTTTCTTCTAATCCACTGAGAGTTTTTTGTTGTTGTTGTTTTCAGGGATATATATTAAATTTTACCAAATGACCTTGTTTGTTCTGAACATTTTTTGTGTTCCTATTAGTATTGTTTAGATTTTTTTCTAGGATACAATTGATTTACTTGGAAATCATTCAACCTGGTGAATATTATCTTATATTGTATTAGAAGGGAGTGGGTTATTGCCTAGTACTAAGTTGAGAAACTGCTAGGGAATGCCATTCTTTGTACTCCAGGTGTTTCCCAATATTTCACTTTGACTTCTGAGAATACACATATTCCTCACTCTGAGCTTTGTGTATTATTATTTCTAATAATTTTTTTGTATATCTTTTTCTGGCCTCCGCTATTTCTACACATGCACTGATCAGTATTCCTCAAATACTTCTATGTATGTGCCAGGCATGAGGAGTACTCTGCTCTGGAACTCTGCACCGTGAAATTCATCTGCCTTAGCCTCTCTGGAATCTCAGATCCCTCTCATTCACTCAGAAAAATAACCTAGTTCTATATGAGTTACAGTCTCCAGATTATAAGCTCAGGAAATTCTGTAATTAGTCTCCTTTCTTTACCAGCTATCAAGGATCACTTTTTCATTTGGTGATATGATTCATTGTGTCATTTTTTTTTAGATTTTTATTTTTAGTTATTCCAGGTTGGAGAATAAGTCTGTTCCCTTTTGCTCTATCTTGGGTAGAAGAAAATTTGGTCTTTTTATGTTTATGCACATTTTACATCTGTATCCCTTCCTGTGTATTCAGGTTATAGTTTCTTATTTGCAATCATTCTGAATGGTTTCCTTTAGAATTTTTTATGAAAGTCTGAATACAAAATAATTTTCTTGATTTTGTTAGACTTAAAATATCCTTTACTTCCATCACTTTAAAAACATACATTTCTCTAGACACAGTTTATAGTTTGATAATTTTTTTTCCCAGCACATCCAGATATTGTTGCATAGGGGTTGAAAAAATATTTTTAAATTTTTATTTTAATCTGATGAGAAGTTAGTTATTATTTTAATTCCTGTTCCTGTGTTTGTCATGTGTCATTTACCTCTGGGCTTGTAGGCACTTACCTTTTGAAATCTACAGTTTCACAAGTGATGTGGGCTGTTGAGTTCTTGGATCTGTGTTATTGGTGCTCCTGTTTTGTTTTTGCTTTTTTGTTTTCAAGTTTGTGAAGTGGTTGCAGTAATGGATAGTCACAATTTTCTGTATAGATTTTTTTTTCTATTTTTTCCTATTTAATTCCAATTATGTAAATGCTATAGTGATTAATATTTCTATTATTCAATTTCAATAATTTTTTGGTCTGTTTAAATTTACTGACTTTTATTTTTCTGCCTCCTAACTCATCAATTTGATAAAATTTTCATTTTGATTAATTGTACTTCTTAACCTCGGTGCTTTGATTTGGATTTTTTTTTAAAATAAGTTTATCTGTTGATATTCCACATCTATTTAATCATTATAAATATATTTTCCTTTTAAGTCATTGAATATATCATTATAGCTACTATAAGGTATTTGATTGCTACTTACAATGTAAGGATAATTTTAGGAAAGTTTTTGTTGACTGCATTTTTCTTCTCTGTATATATGTGATCTTATACTGTTTGAGTTTTGTTTTTGTTTTTGCTTTCTGATGATTGTGGATTGAACATTACAATATAACATTCTCAAGACTCTAGAGAATCATAGGGTTGATTTTTATTTAAGGAGGATTTTTATTTGACTAAATTTCAACTTTTTTTCTTCTCTGTGTGCAACATCTTAAATTTCCATGTGGATATTCCAAGTTTTTTTCCTCCAGTGCTGAGGACTGATCCTCTGGTCTTGAGCATGCTAGATAAATACAATACAGAGCACTATATCCCCAGCTATTCCATGCAGACATCTCAGGTTTGAGCTGCTGCATTTTAGTTGGAACAATGTAACTTCCTTTCATGCATTAAAAATATTTCACTGCTATAAACATTGATGTGACACATCACTGTAGTATGCTGTTTTTAAGTCCAGTGGGTATCAACCAAAGAGTTGGACAGCTTGGTTAAATGGTGGTTTCATTCCAAGTTTTCCAAGGAATATCCATACTGCTTTCCAAATTGGTTGCACCAACTTTCAATCCTACCATAAATGTATGTGTGCCCTTTCCCCCATATCCTTGCCAGCACATATTGTTTTCTGTATTCTTAAAAGCTTCCATTCTGACTGGAGTAAGATGAAATCTTAGAGTAGTTTTGATTTGCATTTCTCTAATTGCTAGAGATGTTGAACATTTTTCACATATTTGTCGATTGATTGTATATCATCTTATGGGAAGTGTCTGTTCAGTTCCTTAGCTCATTTATTGATTGGGTTTATTTGTTGTTGTTGTTGTTGTTGTTTTTTTTTTTGATGTTAAGTTTTTTGAGTTCTTTATATATACTACAGATTAATGCTCTATCTGATGTACTTTTTGATAGGGCAAAGGGGAAGGAGGGTAAGAGAGGGAGTATGGGAGTAGGAAAGATGGTGGAATGAGATAGATATCATTACCCCAAATACATGTATGAGGATATGAATGGTGTGACTCTACTTTGTGTACAACCAGAGAAATGAAAAATTGTGCTCTATATGTGTTCTATGAATTGAAATGCATTCTGCTGTCATGTATAACAAATTAGAATAAATAAATAAATTTAAAATAAAAAAATTCACTGTTTTGTCAAGATTTGTGCATTTTGACTTTTTTTGCTGTTATTATTGTTGATTTAGTTTTTGTTTACCATCTAATTTCCTCTTTTCCAGAATTTCTTCTATAAATTTCACAAAGTTCCTCCAGCACCTAACTCTGAACTCTGCTATCTTAAACAAAGAAAGTCATGGTTTCTACTGCAGGAACAATTTCCAATTCAAAGGTAACTTCAGACAAAAAGAAAAAAAAAGTTTGCAATCTCACAATCTTCACATTTTCCAGTTTCTATTTAAGAGCATACCTCTCTCCAGTTTCTTTCTTTCATCACTTTACATTGCGAAAACTTTATTCTAGCTAAACTGCAAAACTTGAATTCCATTAATCTCTTAAAATGTTTATTTCCATAAAAACCACCCTATATAATTTTATGAAGTAAGTATGGCAAAATTTAAAAATAAGTAACTATCTAAATTTGTCACTAATTTCGCATAATGATTACCTCCTAAATCTCTTGACTGTCCTCACTTTTTTTTTTATTTGAGAAAAAGGAAAAGGAAGATTTATTGCTTTGTTAGCAAAGGAGAAACACAGGGGACTCCTATCCCAAAGGCTGTAATTCTCTGTCATTTTATGAAGGTCAAAATCAATACTATTTAAAATAAAACTTTCTCCAAAATTAAGGGAAAGAAGACCTACCTTCCAACCTTTACTATGAAATATGTTTACATATTTAATAAATTATTTTGTAGATCTATGTAAGTATAGCTGCATTTAATTGAAAAACATTTTTTTCCATATTGAATGGAATTTTTTGCCCTGTTTGACCAAATGAGTGTGATTTACTCTTTATACTTTTATATTGTTGATTTCTTTAGGAAATTTTCCCCCAAACTATCTTACTCCTATCGTATGCTAAGTTTGGAGAACTTCTTCCATGGACCTTTAACTTATTCCTCATTTCCTCTAGGAAATTTATCACACTGTCCTGATATACCTGGTTCAACTTGTCTATTTTATCCCAATAGACTGTGGATTCCTGAAGGACAGGCATGTAGTCATCTACTTCTATATACCCAACAATAGGCACAATAATCTTTCAAAGTAAGTATGTAAATAAATGTATTTATCTAAAATGAACTCCTAGTAGGTAGGATTGTGTGATTTGTTCTGTGTTTTCTTCTTATATTCGTAACTCAGTTTGCTGTAACTCGATAATGAATATTTGGACACTTTCAGGATTGCCCTGGCAAATACCTTTCTTTTGTCTATTCTTTATCTCAAGAATACATGGTAATGTTTCATACTTTTAGCTCATTTAAGTCCTTACCTCATTCTAGTGGAATTGGTATGAATAATAAAACCTACCCACACAGTTTTATTTTTAAAGTTGTAAGTGAATAACATCCTACTCAGCACAATCTGTCAACAAATTTATTTCCTTGAAGATAAATGGATCTTCATAAATGTTTAGTTCTTATAAAATACTTGACCATCATCTTCATTTATTCCCCTTCTACTATAGAGAGCAATTCAAAATGTTATCATAGTTTGCATTTTGTTTCAAAGGTTTCCTTTTGTTCTCTCATAATCAGAAATTTTACCTTCTTTTGCAGTATGGAATATGAAATACACAGGTCAATAATTTAGAAAAAATGAACATATTTTCCTATCAACAAGATATTCTAAATGTACTGTTTAAATTGTCACTCAGTTCCTCTAAATTTGTTTTAACAGAATCATTATTAAGTATTTGTTGTTTTTACTCCTTGAAAAATTTTTACATAACACTAATATTTCTTACAACTGTTTCAAGATTTCACTAGGAGAAAAAATTATGATTAATATTGAGAAGGACTCTCTACCAGGAAAGTAAGAACATTTGTTCACTGGAGGAAAAAATAATTAGAAAGCAAGCACCATAAAATAATGTCAAAATAGGATAGTTAATTTCTGCATGGCAGATAACTGCTGCTACAAATATATATCATTAAAGATTAACTGGAAAAAAAGTACTTAGATGTGTTACATTCAGCTTTTTTAAAAAATCTAGCCTCTTCTATCTACACATATATACCTCAGATAGGATATTCAATAATTTTTCAGCCCAACGTTTAATATTAAAGAAGAAAAGAAGAATTATAAAGAAGAAGTAAAAAACAAGTATCATGGTCTTAAAGGTTGTGCTTTATTGTAAGCCATCTGAGTTTCCAACATTGTGGAGGAGGCTGTGCTGTCTGCAGAGAACACTGCTGCTCTGTTGCCTGAAACATTGTTAGCAGGTGGTGAAGATGAGGAAAAGACAGAATATGAACATGTGCCCTGTAAGAAAGAATAGCTTGCACTTAGCTAGTTATAAAAAATATCCCAAGGCAATTCTCCAATATGTTGTGTTAGAAAAATGGGTAGCCAACTCTACAATATTCTAAGTTAAAGTACATTAAACAACAGCCTATAAATATTGACATTTTATATTCTCTAAGTCATGAAGCTAGTAGCATGTAATATTAATTAATGTTATTACTCAAGCCTTTCACTTTCAAAAGATGTACAATCTGACAAGTTGGATGAGTGACATTTTATTTTTGTTATGTTGATAATCTGTAAAATGACATATTCAATTCTTGCCTGAGTTGACTCAGCTCTTGTTATTTTCTATTTATTTCTTTCTTTTTTATTATATATAAACTTGCTTATTCTAATACTTACTGACAGTTCTCCTTAGAATGATTCTTTACATATTCAATTGCTGTATAATGTCACAGGATGTTTTTTTTCCCCCTGCTCAGGAATTCCTTCAACAGTTCTGAATGATTTTCACCCTAAATAGAGGCCTTTTTAAAGTAGAAGATAATCAATCTGCTGTTTCATGGAGGATGATCCTAAAATGTCTGCAAAGCAAGTAATAGGAAGAGATCAAAAATTAAATTTCATTAATACCTTATGTACACATAGGACTGCATGGCCAATGTGATTCTATAACAGAAAAATGAGAAATTATACTCCACTTATGTATGATATATCAAAGTGCATAAATGTATTCAGTCATGTATACATAATTAGTAATTATTTTAAATTTTAAAAATCAAATTTCATTGTTTACCATTCTTCATAATATCAATCCATGGCTAACTTGTCAAAATCCTTCCTCATCTAGAATAACTTCTACAACTGTAATTCTTACTTCTTTTAGATTTAAAATTTAAATGTAAAAATATGAAGTCAAATATGAATTAAAGTAACAAAGGATGCTACAGTAACTATAAGACTTGCATCAGCAATATCTTAGATACAAGAATAAATGCTAGGAAAACTATAATATTAATTTATTAACCTCTACAAGAATCATTGTTAATAGTTGTCAGGTGCTAGATACTCAAGGAATAATCATTAAGTGTCAATTGTGTTCCAGGAACAGTTATATGTATTCTGAGGATACAACAGCAAAACAATGATGGGCTTTCAACTTTAAAAATATTGCAAAGGCTCAACACTGGTCCAGTTCTCTAAGTAGTTTCTGAGAAAGCATATTTGATTAAAGCATGGTGCTAGCCCCAGGTAGGATTTGAAATAAACCCTCATTCCCCACATGAACAGTTGAACTCAGTGTGTTCTAATGAGTTTAGAGTCTGTTTTAAGCATTCTGACATGGACTTTCTATTATTTGAAGTATTTTGTCCCCACTGAGAGTGCAATGTGACCACAAATCCCAACCTACTCCTTTCATCCAGGAATATGACGTCTGGATCTGCCTGATTGTGTCAACACTGCCTAGGCAATTTTTGACCACCTTACTACAGTTGTTCACTCACCTTTTGGGCTCTCACTGTATTTCTAATACAGCTCATACCCATCTGAATTACTGAAAGCAAACAGGTCTGAAGCCCAAGTCTGACACTTCCCCTGCTTTTGTAAATACAGTTTCTGGAACACAGCCATACCCATTCATTCACATGCAGTCTATTGATGTTTCCATGCCATGATGGCAGAGTAGTTGCAGTGCACAGCATACAGACCATGAAGGCAGAGCTATTTATTGTCTGGCTCTTTACAGAAAAGTTTCTGATCCTTGCTTTAAGTGTCAGTTGGAAGGGTGGTTGACTACAGACAGGAGACCAATGGATTGGAATATTTACCATCCATCTAAACAAGTTCATTGTTTTTCTTGCCCAGTGTCTTCCTGTGGTTCTTGCATATCACCCCAGGGAAGCTTACCTAATATAAAAAATTAAATTGCGTCTTTATTATTCACAGTGCGGTGTTTCCTGATAGGTGCTTTTAGGCACAATGGTAATAACAACAGTGAGACCCACAGAGTGGAGGCTCTTTCTGATAGGCACTAATCTTACCTCTTGCATTGCTCTGTGAAACATAGAGACAAGCAAAGCTGATTAATGCCTCATGTTATATTGATAAATTCTCTAACAGAAATAACCTTGAGTCTTTTATTAGCCTCTCTACTTGAGTTTCTGTTTTGTTCTTCTTTTCCTGAACAAAGTTGATTTAAAATAAAGATTGTATAACTTTCAGCTGAGAAATAACAAGTCAAGAACTCAGGTTTGCACACCAATGGGACTGAATTTAGGCCCTGTACTCTGTAATATCTGTAAATATATTTTCATATTACACTCTGAAATTGTAAATTACTAAATTAAGTTCAAAATAAATAGATTAGTTTTGTGTGTTTGACCAATAACACTGACAACAATAATATTGTTCAACTACTGAGTTTACATTTTCCAAAGCTTGTTTGGATCATGTGGCTTTATACTTTGAATACAAACATATAGATTTCATGTAGGCATGAGTGTACATGACATTTCAAAGTCTGTACATCATTAGTATGAATTTGCCATGATCAGTATCATCATTAATACTGAGCACCCCGACAGGGCCTGACATATAATAAAGACCTATGTGAATGAATCAGGTAACTGGAGTGTTTTTTCTGTGCGTGAAACCATGCCAGCTTTACCATCAGTACTGCTTAGGTAGAATTTGTATAAGAGACCTTTGGAAATGTTGATCACATTCTGTCTTGGCTTTTACTATTAAAATTGGGACTCTTTACATCAACTACCCTCAGAGTGACCAAGTGTAGCCCATTAAGTGTTTTTGAAGCTTCATACACTTTATAAACCTCTACATTTAATAAGTATTTTAGAAATAATTACACAGAAAAGCAATTCTATTTGCAAGCATAATGACCCTGTAATTAGATATTCAATAGGATGTTAAAATTTAAAAATGTAACAGTGCAGATTTTCAAAATGAAAATTTCAAAAGCAAATGTCCTTAAAACAACAAAGGAAAGAAAAAAAATAAACAAAGAGAAACAAGCAAAGTAAATAAAAATTTTCAGTACCATTTCAAATATGTATCATACTCTTCGGTAAAATAAGATAGTAGTAATGACGAGGAACTGCAGATCCTTACAGTACATATATCTTCTACCTCCCAAATTATACGTAAATTTGTAAAGTAAATAAAATATTTATTATGTAAATATGTAACATCATACATATTGCATATTTATTTACTTTGATATGTACAATATAACACATATGAGTATGATATAATATTTTTCTATGGCTTAAGTATGGTTTGCCCTCCAAAGGTGCATGTGCTGGGAACTTAGTCCCAAGTGTGGTGATATTGACAACAGGAATACCCTCTGAGATGTGGAACTTACAAGTGGAACCTTCTTGAAGAAATTAACCCTGGGGTGGGTTGGTTCTTCAAGGAGTAGATTAGCTTCCACTGTCAGAAGTTGTTATAAAATAATGAGTTTGGCCCTTTCCCCTCCCTTGCTTCTCCCCTCATCATGTGATTTCTTCTGCACATACTTGCTTGCTTCTCTTGCTTCTGCTTCCACAACATCTGCCATGTTGTGACCCAGCCTCTAGTCAGAGGCTGATACCATGCTGCTTGGACATTCTAGCCACCATGAGCATAAATCCAATAAACATCTTTTCATTTTAAAGTACCCAGCCTCATGTATTTTCTATAGCAACACAAAACAAATAAGGCACATTTACCCTTGTGTATTAAGAGGGAAGCTCTGCAAGATTAAATAGATAAGGAGCTTTTATGTATACATATGTATCTATGTTGCTTGCACAGTGAAAGGTTGGGAAGCATAGTTCTTGAGTTAGTAACAGTAATTTTACCTAGTTTTAATTTTTTTCTTTATAATTTTATATATCATTTAAATATTCTATTGAGAAAGTGTTAATTTATTGAAAGTATATTATTTTTATAACCACAAAGTTTTATTTAATGTATTTAATCTGTCTGATTCTTGTCCTATCAATAATCACATATTGCTTAAAAATATAAAGTTCAATTCCTTGGTATATGTACAACTTTTTCCTGATATAATGCTGCTTACCCACCACCACTTTCAGACTCATCCACTGTTGTACTATGTGTGTCAATAAAACCAAAATACTTACTTTTCCAGAGAGGGCATTTCTTTCATGCTTCCATGCATTTGTTGAGGCTTTTCATTATTTGCTTCTCCTCTCCCTTATCCATCAAGCCAGTGCTCAAGAAATATTGTCTTCCCCACTCAACCTAGGTGAGAACCGATCCAGAGCCCAGATAATCTAACCAGGCCAAATATAGAAAGTCATATTGACTCTTCACCTTCCACATGTGCCCTGTCTTTTATTGCTGCATCTCTCTGATTCCCCAGAGTAAACTTTTTACTCTGTCTTTGATCTCATATCTCTGTGAAGGGATAGCTAAGAAGACAAAACATAGAAGCAAACAAACAAAAGCAAGCTGTTCTGGTCATGGATTGATAACAGCCAGTCCCATAAGAAAAACTGAACAATCTTCTTTCCTGTTAAACCTCACTGATTTTCTCATTTCAACTAATTAGAACTCTCCACTTTGTCAAACAGAACTACAAAATACACAGAATCACCACATTCCATTAATATCAGAAAGCCTTAATTCTCTTGATATGGTATCTCTGGAATTGGGGATATTTCTTAAAATGGAATGGCATTTTAATGTCATGGCATAGTTTGATTACTAAATGTAGCCTCCTTCTTGATACTATCTATAATGAAATACCTTGGCAGGTAACATTATTTAAAAAAAAAGAGGAAGTTTGGGAGTTTAACAGCATAGTGCTGGTAAGAGCTCAGTTCTCGTGAGAGCCTTGTGGGTCATGTTAAAGCACATCATATGTCAATGACCACAGCATGTGTTGGAGTAGATGATTACATACTGGAAGTCAGAGATAGAGAGAGACTGGGTGGAGCCCAGCTTAAGTTTTTGTATCAGTCCTCTCAGGAAGCTAACAAGGGCCCCATGAGAAATATATTAATCGTGTACTCAGTTGACCTAGAACTTGTACCTAATTGACCTAGAACATCTCACGAAACGTTGCCTCTTAGAGATCCCTCCTCTGAAAGGCCACTATACTGCACATCAAGTTTTCAACACATGGGCTCCTATGTAACAAGTCACATCCAAAACATAGTAATAATGCCTAATTTTATAGAAATTATTTAAAAAAAATTATGGCCAGGCATGGTGTTACATGCCTGTAATCCTAACAGGTCAGGAGGCTGAGGCAGGAGGATCTCGAGTTCAAAGCCAGCCTTAGCAATTTAGTGAAACGCTAAGCAACTCAGTGAGCCCCTGTCTCTAAATAAAATACAAAATAGGGCTGGGGATGTGGCTCAGTGGTGCAACGCCCTTAAGTTTAATTCCCAGCATCCCCTCCCAAATTATGTTGTAGTGCACAATTAATACCTTCGAGTGTGTATGTGTGTGTGTGTGTGTGTGTGTTATTTGTTCCACAGTTTTTGGTCAAGTCCTTATATTAAGAATACAAACTTCTTAATGAGAGTGAATACAGTGTTCCTGGCATACTTGGCACTTAGTAGCCACTCAATAATCATTAGTAAATGATTAGATAATGTAACATATGTGGACACATGTGGTTTCATTGGAATGTCCATGCTGATACTTGAGTAGTCTTGTACAACCTGGAACAGATTCCAAGATCTTTACCTCAGAAGTGCAGGCAAGTCTCCAAGGCTGAAAGAGATTGCCATCAGCCTGTAAATTCTAAGAAATGCTAGTGAAAATAAGAAAACATGGAGCAATCTAAGTCCATGTCTGCCAAAAATTTTGCAAAGAAGCATGAACGGTATTATCAGGAAGCATATTGTACGAAGTCATAATTAAAGTGCTGTGGAAAGTGCTCTGTTGGGAAGTTACCACTCTTGGTTAAACTGGCAACAGCATCTTGTTTTCTTTTTCTCTATTTTACTTGCTCCTTTTCATCAAGTTTCACAAAAAATGTTCTTCTCCAAGGAGTTCAAGTGTTGATATGTATGTAGGTTGAATGATGTCCTGCCAATGATGCCCATGTTGAATCCCCATAATCTGCAAATATATTACATTACACAGCAAAATGGAATTTGCAAATGCAATGAAGATTAAGTAATTTGAGATGAAGAGATTATCCTGAATTACCTGGGACAGTCCATTGTAATCACATAGGTCCTTATTAGGAGACAAAGTGGCATCTGAGGACAGAAGAGGACAATCAGATAGAGTAGGGGCAAGACAATGAGGCAGGCAGAGATTGGAGGAATTTAGGGAGTCTTGTTGGAACCTCCAGAAAGAATCAGCTCCCAGACAATGAACTTCAGCCCTGTAATACTTGCCTCAGACATCAGACTTTCAAAACTCTGAGGAAATAAAATTGTTCTGTTTCAAAACACAAAATTTATCATAATTTGATATAGCAGTAATACAAAAACTAATAAGATAAAGTATGCAGTTATGGCTTTGGCCCTCTTGTGTTCTTCTCAAGGAGATTTCATTTGTCTGGAACTAGAGTTACCATCTGTTGATGTTAATTCTGTCTCGGAGGTGAGTTGTCTCTATGTTGATGTAACACAGGCTATTTTAATACAGTCTTAAACTGAAACTATCTTTTACTCTAACCATGACACATTCTACATTTTCTATTCTGGGAACTGGCACAATTCAAGACAGATTTTGGTGTGTTTGATTCATGGTTTGCATCACAAATCACATTAATTAATTACCAAGTCTAAGATCCCACACCTTAACATTTTTAATTTACACTTAAGACCTCCACTTCAGTTAAAGTACTACTGCAGTAAAATTTGTCATTATTCTAAGAATGATATTTCTGAAAAAGCCTATTTATAACAATGCTCTGTTCCAAATTACTAAAGAATTCTATTGTTAATAATACAAAATCTTACTTAATAGGAGACTTGTAATTCTTTATTTCTTTTTGCTTTGTCATGACATAGAATAGTCTTCCCATTATTTTTTAAATGATATTAACTGTTTTAGGTTAGTTATCTTGTAAAATGTTCTACATTCTGGATATTTGTGATTGTTACCTCATGGTGATGTTATACTTGTTATTTTGTTCCTTATATTTCCTATAAGTAAACATTAGGCCTTGAGGCTATAGGAAATTTAGATTAAACATTACATTGCTATATACAAGTAGAACTGATGTAAGCCCATGGGTTACCCTTGGTTCAAGCACTCTTTTAAGGTGTTGGTTTGTTTCTAAATTTTAATGTTTGGAGTGTGACAGGAGCACTGTGTTCGTACCTTATTCTCCAATGTCTTATCATGTAAGGGTTTCAGAATCTACTGATTATATAAGCTTTATTACAAGAAATAAAGGAAAAAGGGCAGTTTTTAAGTGCCACTATTTGTCTTCAGTAAAGAGATTGCTTTCATTATTTTTAATTTTACTTTTACTGTTGACTGTGGGCATTTATTTATTCAATTACTACAATCCAGGTGATATATTCCTTTACTTACTAAATCAATTTCTTCTACATGTCACTGAAATCATAGACTGTTTTCATTTAAGAGCACTTTAATAATTTTAAGATGATCTTATTTCATAAAATATAATAAAATCAGTGATTTTATCAAAAAATGATGGGTGATTCTTCCATACCATAGAGGAAAGACCTCTCTTTCCTTTGCACTTTCTGTCTGAAGTCACTGTTCAAGGAATTCTCATGCATGTACGGATTTTCTCCAGTTTATTCTCACAACCTATTATGGCTCATAACATTTGTTCCCATTCTTTTCTACTTTCTTGTTTTATAGATGATGCCACTAATATTATGTTGAGACTAAAATACTGACATTAAACTGTTAAAACACATAATTAGTCAAAGATGAACAGAATTTAAACTCAGATCTGTTGCTCTTTCCCTTCTCTATGATACCTTTCTGAATTTTTTTTAACATCATGATACATAATGGTGATAATATTAGTCAGGATTCTCCAGAGAAAAATAACCAGTGGAAGGTATAATATAAATGAGAGAGAGAGAGAGAGAGATGAAGAGCTTTCACAATTATGGTGATTGTCCAGTCAGAAATCCATAGATCAGTAGCCTAAAGACCCAGGGAGGAGTTGATGCAGTTAATGTCTGAAGGTACTTTACAAACAGAATTCATTCTTTGAGGTTCCTCAGTCTTTTTCTTTTAGCTTTTCAATTGATTAAATGAAGCTTATTCACATTATCAGGAATAATCTGCTTTAATCAAAATCTAATGACTTAAATGTTCACCACAATAAAAATTACCTTTATAGAAACTTTAAGACAACATTTGACCAAACATATGTCTATCACAGTTTAGTCAAGCAGACACCTAACCTTCACAATGACGTGTAGTAAATGTGGTAATTCCCTTTGTGTGTGTGTGTGTGTGTGTGTGTGTATTTTAAAATGCCAAACTTCACATATTCAATGACCTCAAAGTGTCTATTTTTCTCATTGCAGTAGATTTCTATATTTAGGTTCATTAAAGTTTTTTTCTTTCTTAAATGTTGGTGTTGTCTATACATTTATTAAACTGTTTTTATCTGTCCATTTCTCAGTGACATGTTTGAGTCTAATTAAGAATTATGAGAGGTCATATTTTAAAACAGAAGTGAAAGACACTATAATGGCATAGGTTACAGTTTCATAACCTATCAAAAAAAAATGGTCTTTGCTTCTCTTGGGAAGACTCTCTACAGCTTAGAAATAATTTTACAGTAAAAAAAATATAAGCAGAGGCTGTGTTCTTCCATGAGAATAATGATGATATTGTACATCAGAAAAATACTTCATCGATACCATCCTCTAAGGAGGAACACTGGGCCCCGAGTGCAAATATCAGAATGGCACAAAATCCCATGTAGTCTTCATTTCCAGGCACGATTTTTAAGAGATATGAACAGGAAGGCCAATGTAGGTTTTTAGAAAAGCCTTAAAGGCATGATTTTCCAATGATAGAGAGTCCCTGCCTTGAGACATTTTTTTGGTATCAATTCATTCATTGAATTTATAAATGGCAAGTGCTATAAAATTCCTAAAATCTCCACATATTTTTTTGTATGTGTGTGTATTTGTGACTTTTGGAATCTCCCAAATTTTCTACCCTTCATTCTCCTGTTACTTTAAATTAAGATGATGAATCAGCATAAAGTTAATGGGAAAAGCAGGCAATAGAACCTGTTTTTTTTTTTTTTTTTTTGGCTAAGGTTCAGGTATCACTTCAATTTAGTCCTGCTCTATTCTAATTATTTACTAATTTTTCTCTTGTTTTTTAGATTTGCTACTTCCTGGAGGAATTTATATTAGTCCTTCAATTCTCTAACTTTGACCCTAGGACTATGACTCAAACTCAGCTCTTTAACTGCTACTTACTTCACATAGAAAATCCAGCTCTTGGAGGTTAATTGCTACTCCCAATTACTTGGCTGGTATTATACTCAGATCTTTTCCAATTTCTTGCTTTTTCTAAATATAGTATAACACTCTATGGGGAAAAGGGCTCTTCTGGAAATACATACCATATTCACAGCAGGGACTCATATCTCTGATATGTTTTTGGGTACTACCAATAATTCTTCAAAAATTCTATAAACATTGATCAATTGATTAGAAGCATTGGTATTTTCTTTAGAAAAACAATTTTATCTTATTGATTGTCAGCATAGAAAGGGGCTGGTTACTTTTTACAGGTATTGTTTTTATTAAAAGAAAGAAAGAAGATATGAAGAAAGTCTTACAGCTCACAGGAAATTTGTATCCACTATTGGAAAGAAGCCAGTGGCATTACCTGTTTACCTTTGCCTCTGACCTTCAATATATCCTAGAGTTTCAGAAAATAGACTTAGTACAAATGAATGAAACTGAAGCAGAGAATTTCAAGGAAGAGCTTGAGGTCTCAAGGGATTGGCTGTACATAGATTAGCATGACTGGAAGTTTAACAAAGGGGAGCCACATGCTTTCTCCTGACCTTTTCCCTTTGCTCAGTGGCATTTATATGAGCTTAGACTACAAGTATTCCAGAGATGGCAGGAAGCAGATCTGGATGCAGCTCAAGCTATACAGATTGGGTTTTGCTTCAAAGAAATGTAGCAAGTTATTTTTTTTCTTCTCTCTGACCTCTGACATAATTAAAAAAGAGAGGAGAGAGAGAGAGAGAGAGAAGAAGAAGAAGAAGAAGAAGAAGAAGAAGAAGAAGAAGAAGAAGAAGAAGAAGAAGAGGAGGAGAAAAGAAAGGAAGAGTAAAACAAGAGAACAAACACCTAGGAATATATACTAAATTTTATATTAGTAGATAAAAATTTGATATTAAACAATAACTTACTTAATAGGACTGTTTTCATGTTCATCCTTATTGAGAAGAAATTCTTCATGGTAATTTCTAAAGATTTAGGTACCACTAAGGCAGAAACAATAATAATCACCTTTATATTCATTCAGTAATGATATTTCCAATAACTTTGTTTTCAAAAGCCCTTCCTATACAAGTATTATACCTCTAAAATAAAAAATATTTTTAGATGCAAAATTATTATGTCAAAAACTATTCTCATATGTTACCATTTGGTTGAACTCATTAATTTCCAAAAACTATACAAAAAACAATGATATGTAAGTTTTCAAGAAATGTTTGAAAGCAAAATTATAGTACATACATACACACTCAGAATATACACCACACACACATAATATCTGACACTTGCAGTCATAAAAAGACAAAAAATTTTTGTCATAAAAAGACAAAAATCAAAGGTAGCACATTCTGTTAATGCCTAAGCCTGTGCCTTTTACATCAACTGAATCCATCAGCAGTTTCAGTTGACAATTTCTAGCACACCTTCAACTTTTCATCTCTACCCATGATTCCCCCTTGTTTGTCTGAAAACTTAATTGGGACATGAAAACTTGCATAAAATCAATTAAGAACAATTAATATGTTTTAGAGAGTTAATATCCCTTGGTCACCCTCTAACAATGAGGAATGATATCACCAATAAAATAATATAATATTGCAATAAATAAATGCCATCCCTTCTTGTGTTAGTCAGATTTTCTGACTATGGAGGTTTCCTTCCTCGCTATGACCAAAACAACTGGCAATAACAACTTGAAGAAGGAAGGTTTATTTTGGTTCATAATTTCAAAGACTTTGGTCCACGGTTGACTGACTTCACTGCTTTGGGCCTGAGGTGAGGCAAAGCATCATGGCAGAAGGGTGTGGAGAAAAAAAAGTTTCTTAACTCATGGCAGCAGGGAAGCAGAGATGAACCTGGAACAAGATACAGCCCTCAAGATCAAACTCTCAGTCATTTACTTTCTCCAGTCATGCCCCATTGGCCTACAGTCTCCACCAAGGTAGTCCATTGCATCTATCAACAGATTTATCCATTTGATGAAATCAGAGCTCACATGATCCAGTCCTTTTCCAAAAGCCCCACCAGTGCACATTACTGCAATGATGACTGCTGAGAGCCACAGCTGAGTTGGAATGGCCCCTGGCATTTTGCCAATAGTATTGGTTGACAGGCAAGGCATTACTATCCGCCTAGGCCACTACTTTGGAGTTCTCACACTACTTTGGAGTTCTCATGGGGATTCCCAGAGAATTCCCATTGGTTGGGGAAGTGCAGGAGGAGGGATTTCCGGAGGAGATATTTCAGGTGGCTGGTTCCTGGATGAGCCACGTGGGGTTCGGGATACTTCCTGGGGAGCAGTGTGTGGAGTGTGCTGGTGGAGTTCAGAAATAAAGTTTGTTCCTGCTTCAGTGGCTTGTGATTTGTGCCCAGCCAGACTGTGGCAGGTGACCAAGTCTTCAACATACAAACCTTTGGAAAACATTCTAGATCCCAAAATACAACACTTCTTTTGGAGAAATTAGTCAAAATCCTATTCTACATATCTTCCAAGTGGGTCCATAGAGGACTGAGCCCCACTAGTCTGTAGCAATAATTCCATTAACAAACTTCTTCCCTTTCTCACTTTCCCTGCTTTCTTGTATTTCCAGAGTTCACTTCTCACATACATTAACTGAAGAAAGTTTTCATCTCATCTATATTAAAGACCATGCACTTTTGGCATAATAGTAAAAAGCAAATAGAATTTGTTCATTTGAATTATTTCTATAATCAAAACAAACAACAGAGATAGAAAATTGGCCAAACTGAATCCTGACAAACTGATACTACTTAATATTTTTATTTCAGGTATAACAAGGTACAGTTGAAAAATAAAAATTGTATGTATTTACGAAGCATAACATGTTTGGGAGTATGTAGACATTGTAAGATGACTAAATCAAACTAATTAACATATTTGTCACTGCATATTCCTCAGTTTTTTGTGATGAGAATATTTAAGATCTATGCTATTAGAAATTTTCATATATTAAATATCTTATATAGCCAGAATAACTAAATATGGTTATAGTTAACAATATTGTATTGATTAATTTCCAACTGAAATATTTACAAAATACATTTTAAAACCTTTTTATAATAAATAACACTATATTAAAACTAAATAAAATAATATTTTATGTAAAATAACTAATTTTTAGTGATGTAGAACATACTATAATTTAATAATAACAAAATAACTGGAAGTTGTCTTTCATTTATTGTAATAGATATTAAACTGTGCATCTTCATTGTTCAAAAAAACCAGGAAACAGTTTTAGCAAATATGCTTATCACTCACTATCAAAACTATCATCTTCTTTGAAAATTTTGTTCTTGGTTTCAAAGTTACTAGCCCATCTTCAATGAATTTTGTTCACAGTAAATTTTATTTGTCTTCAGATTGTCTCTCATTTTTCTTAGAGGTTCAAGTACTTTCCTAAGATAAAACCCAAGAAGGGGTGATTCATTCTAACTGCCTTAAAGTAAATTTGCCTTTATTTCATTTTAAATTCACTTGTGATGTTTATTATATTCATAATGCAAGATCACGTAAGAATGAGATTGTGCACTTGAGGTTGCCCACAGCCCAGTTCATTTCTAGTAATTGTAAATAGTAATACCCATACTTTTTTTTCTTTTTGGCTAATGCTAGAAGGTGGCATCTGTCATCAGCATCCTCATATAAACTCACTGTTGCTACAGCATCTGTTCCATCACACAATGTTCTATTTTTGTGTCTTGCACATTTAACTAGGAAGGAACAAATAGACTATTTTAAGATAAGTTGCCAGTGTTTCTATAAGGGAATTCAAAATATCTTTGCCAGAAATGTATAAGATAGAATAAGAATAAGCCATGACTTTTGATTTTAAATAAAATAACACAAGTTGTTTCACTTATACTTAAATATTAATATTTTGCTATAAAATAATTTGAAGATAATTATGGGATTAAAAATGCTCTGCCTTTAAATATCACATTTTCTAATATGTGTAGTATAGTTTTGTTTTGGATTTGAAATCTATTCACAAAAATAGCAAAAAAAAGTGTCATAAATATTTTTAATTTAGCATAGCTAATTTCTATGCCAAATACTTCTGAGAAAGAAAGAATTGAAATGTGAGTTTGGCTATCTATTTAGTCATCTATTCATTCATAAAATAAATATTGATTGATCACACCATGTGCCAGGAAATAAGAATAAAATAATTAAAAAGCAGTGAGAAAAGTGGTTTCATGTAGTTCAGCATCCTAAAAGAGGAAAATAGAAAGTATAAAAATAAAACATTTAAAATTTGTAGTTAGTACAAAATGTTGTGAAGAAGAATAAAAGGAAGATATGGGAGGGAAAAATAGAAAAACGTGTTACTCCAGAAAAAGCAATCTGGGAATAAGTTTCTGATTAAGTGAAAAATGCCTTAAGTGAAATTAATTTGCAAAATAAAAGAGTCAAGGAAATATATAAGTAGTCATTTTTCTTTTTTAAAAAAAGTTGATTAAAAAATCTCGAATGGTTAAAATATATGAATGTACTTATGACAAAAGCTGATTAGGAGAGTCATTCCAAAGCTCTAAATGATGAAGAACATTGATTCCACACACACATTTTTCCAGCTATGACTGCAATCCAAAAACAAAGTGTAAAAATATGTAAGAAAATCTTAAACACGCCAGTCCCTTAGAGGACTCATGCTTTTGCTTCAATGCAAGCATTATATTTTGATGCAAACCCTACATAGCTTACATAGTGGAGTAAAGACTGGTGTTTCTTTGTTTAAGAAGAAATGCAGCATAAATTACTACGATGATAGTAAATTATTCTTTTTACTGCTTTACAACTTTTTGAAAGCATTTTGCATAAGGAAAAAATATGTCCAAATTAAATGAAGGCCACCCAATGTGTGACAGGTAGCAGCATTTTGTGGCAAATGGTGTGTTGCTCAAGGAAAAAAAAAAGACATGACAAAAATAATTTTAGTCATTTATTTATTCAATTAATTTATTCAAATGGCTTTCACTTTAGACTAAGTAGTTATGTCACAAAAGAACCAAGAGCTGTACATTGAGCATAAAACATTGCTAGTATGTCACTGTATGTGTCAAACAAAAACTAGAAAATAGTTTTTAATACATACAAGCATGTAAGCATGAAAACAGTCAAATTTAAAGTAAAATTTTAAGTAATACTGCAACAAACTAAGTAAAATTTGTTTTCTGAACAAATAAAGTCTACTATTGTGTGTCTATTGCTATGAAAATCATACAGGCTCAGGAACGAAAAGATATGGATTATAACTCTGCTTTTGCAATTTCATAAGAGGATAACTTTGAGCAACAATGCCTATATCTCTGAAATGTCAAATATATGGGGCTGTTTAGCTAAGTGGTAGATCTCTTGAATAGGAGGGAGACAGGCATAGGAGAGAGACAGAGATTCGAATGAGGTAATATATGTAAAGATACATGAAACTTTTTTGGCTTTTGTTTTGGTTACCATGAACATAAGATTTCAGATTGGGTAGACTTACTGGTTCATTGATATCTTATTGAATGAAATTTATTTCTTGCCAATTATAGGGAATGAGTAGCATATATGTGGCACAGAACATATGAATCTCCTGCTCTAGATAAGCTTACTTACTGGAAAAAGGAACATAAACTTAACAAGTAAACAGACTTACCAAATATGAGATAGAAAGAACCATTAGGAATAAAAAATAATGCAAAATAAGGAGATGCAGAATAACAGACTGTGGAGACCTATTTTAAACAGAGCAAACAAAGAGATTTCTTTTGAAGAAATGATATCAAATAAGAGAACTGAATCATATGAGGGCACAATCTAAGAGGGTTATTAAGGTAGGCATGTTTTAGGAAAATGAATAAATAAATATGAACATCCTAGGAGAAATTAGCATAGTATGTTGCACAAAGAGCAGCGGAATGATGTCAATGAGAAGCTGATGGAACTTGGGGCACATGGAAGAGTGCCCTGTATGTAAAGAGGATGGGGATAGTGTGAGAAGGCTTTGAAAGAATGCAGGATGTCACCAGGATCTGAAAGAAAATTGAGATCTCTAAGCAAGGGAAACATGAAGAAGGAAATGAGAAAAACTTACTAAAACTTCAAAAGAATCAAGGTCAAAAAAGAAGTATAATAGATATACTGAACCAAAGGAAATTTAGAAATTAAGAGCCATTAAATGCTGTTTGGTGTGAGAATTGTCTGGGCAATGACAAAAAAGACCCTTTGAAAAGATGAGCACCTTAGGTAATGTCCTGTTCATCAAGTTATGGGTCAAAAGCATCCACATTATAATGCATTAGTCAAAGTAGGCTGATTTAATGTATTGACTACTAATCTCCCTGGGTTAACACAATCACTTTATTGTTTATGTCATAGAAGGAGCTTAGAAAATGTAGTCCATTTGTATGACCAGAAAGAACAACAAAACATAGAAAACGTAAGAGATAAGTACACATATCAGATATAAATAGGTCAAATAAGCATTGATCTATTTATATTTGATATATACACATACATATGTGTATACACATATGTATATAGGTCAATATATAGAGAGGAAAAAAGTAGTACAAAGAAAAAAAGGATACAATATTATAGATACTCTCTAACTTTGATATCTCTATTATAATAAAATGAAACATTGTCATCATAAGAAAGCTTTGGGGTAAACATCATTGGAACAAAGTATGACAAAATATTCTAGGTTACATTAAAATTTTATCTTTTGGCGTGAATTTAATTTTTTCTGATTTTTTACCAACTCACAGGACATCAATGCAGATCATGGCATTTGAATAATTGTATATTCTAGTCCTTTATTTCCTCAGTGTTCTCTAAATGAATAATGCTGATTCATTATGTCCTCATTCTAAAATGCAATATGTGTATGCATCTGTGTGATTGTTGTTTATTGGAAAATATTTTTTCTCACCAATTTGTAGTTAAGAGAGTTTCAAGTGAGATCTTCCTCTTAATTTAAGGCAAATATATTATGCAAACAATAATTTATTATATAGAAATAGTGAAAATATCAAAGAAAGCAAGATTTTTAAATATAAATCATTATTTCAAACAATACAATAGTTATATATGGAATAGTTAATGCAATAGTTATCAGTCTAGAAGAGCCATTAAAATCACATATGACCTTCCAAACCTGACCAATAGATTTAGCCTATGATTCATGAAAAATTGGTTAAGTTCCCTAAGCCCTAAACATAATTCATTTATGTAGTTCATTACTAGTGGTAATGACACTTTACCAAAAAAAAAAAAAATACTTTGATGCAGAAGACTATTCTTAAACACAGAACCTGTTAGATAGCAATTCTTCTAATCTAGAAGACACTTCACAAATTGCTGATGCACCAGGAATACCAGTAATTAGAACTGTATCTGTAAAATAATTATTGTTTTTACATTAGATCTAAAAACCTCCTGTCTGTCTCATATTCTCTCTTGCTCATTTTTTCCTCTCTCTCTTTTCCTCCTTCCTTTCCTCCCTCCCTTCTACAAGACACATGGACAACTTTATCAGGTGGTAAAAATATCCCTGGATCTCATAATTAATAACTTCAATGTAGACTTATATTTTAATTATTCTCATGTAAAGCAGTATTTTTAAAAAGTGTTTACATACCCCCATAAAAATTTAGAATAAAACAAGTGTTTTCAAAGGCGTTTTCAGGTTAGTGAATAAATTATAGCAGTTTAAAAATGACTAAATGTAGAAATTTTACTTTTTTAAATACTAGAATTTAAAAATGGACAGGTTATATCAGTCTTTTAATTATATGCCATGGAGTCTAAATATCACGATGATTTGAAACTCAGCACACCGAGTTTAAAGAAATACATGGAAGAGTAGAATATAGCAGAGGTCCTGCTTCCTTATATCACACAATTCCACTTCTTCCATCGGATTTTATTTAAATGTATACAATCCACTGAAGGCTTTTATTGAAAGTTTTGTATTGTTTCTCTACAATGATAAATGTCTATTTATTACTTTTTAAGTGTTTGACTAAAAATATATTAATTGTATATGGTTTTTTTAGTGTAATATTTCTACACGTGTTTGTTACTTGCACTGATCAAATCCAACCTCTCTTCATCCATCTTTGAATTCAAACTCATTTTTGAAATTTCCTGTGAGTATAAGACAGTGAATGTTTTTTTAAAAAACATTATACTAACTTGACATTTTTTTTATTATTTTGTGTAAAAGTAATGAACAATCAAGGAACATGTGCTAGGTATCCATGGATGAATATTATTTATTATGAGAACAATGGAGATTTTGACATCATTCTATTATTATATTTTTAAAAAATAGGTCTAAAACTGGGAGCAGATGTACATGCCTGTTGAACTAGCTACTTGGGAGGCTGAGGCAGGAGGATCACAAGATCAAAGCCAGCCTGGGTGATTTAGAGACACCCTGTCTCAAAATAAACAATAAAATGAGCTCAAAGGCAGAGTATTCCTGATATGAAAAAAAAAATAGTTCTGAGCATAAAGAAATTATTCTTTTATGTAAATAGTTACAGATACAGTTGTTAGGTGTTCAATTTTTTGAACATCGGATTTCTGTGTTAAGAAATCACAGATTTCTCATTTAAAATATGTTTAATAATCTCTCGTCTAACAACTTTGTTTTTTCAATTTTGTTAAAAAGTTAGATTGGAAACCTTCTAAAAAAGTATTTGTTTTTTAGTCATTATAGTTACTCATTTCCTCAACTCTAACATCAATATCTAGTTTATCCTCTGTGTGTGTGTAAAACCCTGGAGAATTTTATATCCTGGCACATTATAATTAGTCTCAAGATGGGTGAGAAATATTCCTGTTTAGTAGAAAGTGCAAATACATGTAATTTAGAAAGGAGAGGTAGGAAAGGAGCTGTTTGACTCAGGACTTTATCAGTGTTATAAAAGAAAACATAAAGATTTGAGGATCAAGAAACTAATTTCCTTAAAAGCATAGTGCTTGTGTCTTATAAATAAATCTAGGGTGCTTATACCCATTTGGGGGACAGCTGGTCTAAAGAGACTAACTGCAAAGTTGGGACAATTTTTTGTAAGGTTTGATTGTCTGAGCAGTTCCTTGCTCAGCCCTTTATAAGTGGTCACATGTAACAGATGTAATGTGTCCTGTGTAAAAGTAAAAGTTACACATCCTGGAGCTATCTACAGTGTCACATTTAATCTTTTCTTTGCCTGAGCATTTTTTGACTTCCTGAAGTTTGTAAGTACAAAGTTAAGTGGACTTACATTTTATGTTTTAGTTAACAATACTCACAAAATGAACAAGTGACTTACAAAGATCTGTACCTGTTATGGTTGGCTATGAGGTGTCCGCAAAAGTTCCTGTTAATGAAGGAATATTCTAAGGTGAAATGATTAGATTATAAGAGCTATAAACTGTTTAGTCCATCCTAGTTTGAATGGACCAGATGAGTGGTAACTCTAGGCAGGCAGGGTATGGCTGAAAGAGGTGGTTCCCTGGAGGCATGTCCTGGAAAGATGCTTCTTCCTGCAGTCCTTTCCCTCTCAATCCCATTCTGTCTCTGTTTGCTTTGCTGTGCCTTTCTGCCATGCTGTTCTGCCTCACCCTGGGCCCAGGGCAACAACTCAGCCATGTATGGATGAAGAGCTCCAAATACACTTTTTCTCTTCTAAGTTGTTCTTGTTGGGTGTTTTGGTCACAGTGACAAGAAAGTTACAAAAATAAATGCCAAAAAAAACAATGGCAATGTATTAAATGTAACATAGGATTAATTATGCAAACATGAGCAAATACCAAAAAATGGCAGCTCTGCTATTTATTTACCAAGTTCAGTTTTTTTCTGGTAGACACAACAACAAATACAAAACATCAATGAGCTGAATTAAAATGATAAGAGGTCAGCAAAAGTTTTCTAAATCATCAAAAATTAATGTGAATTGCAAATATATGTAATAATGAAAGAATTAATCAAATATTTTGTTTTAATTATCTTAAACTCCCCTGTTCTTTGAGATAGTTTATAATGTAAACAGTGTATTAGTAAAGAAGGGGTACATAACTTATAAATCACATGTTTGAGGAAATTTATTCAAAAATGTTTTAATGATGGAAGGTGGTATGAAAAATCTTTGGGGCCATTGGTCTTGAGAAGGAGGTAATATTCATGTTTCCAGATGATAGATAGAACAATAGCTCACTAACTGCTATCTAGAAATTTTAACAGCTTTCTTTTTTCTATATTTAGCACTAGATGGGAAAAGAGAAGGGTGAGAAAGATACAGATATAGTCTATTACCAATAATATTAATGAAAACATAATTATGCTATCCTATGCTATTCAACATGTATAAATAGAATGAGTGATATTATGATTTGCATAATAATTTATATGCACATAATTTAAAATATGATTTATTAACAGAATATAAAGAATGGTAAAATATATATACTTATATATTAAATATATATGCAAATATATATTTACATATATATTAAATATACATATGTAAACACACATTTGCATATATATATTTAAGGATGGATGGTTTCCCAGAAACATTCTTAGTAAATATATAATCCATTGGAAATTCCAAAATTTTGGTCACGGGCTAATACATCTTTGTGTCAAGGTAGCATGCCTGCCATAGGGAAGCAGAGAACTCTGTGAAAACAAATGCACAAATCTTCCCCAGTTCAAAAGCTATCCATGGCTTTCTTCATCAATCCCTTCAATTGAAGGTACAGATTTTTTATTTAAGATGGTATATGTGTCCAATGGAGCCAGGCAGGCAGTCTATTTAGCAATAACCTTGCCAGTAATTTATATGCTTCAGTGAGTGAGCAGTGAGCAATTAATATTTTCTTTCACTGCTGGCCAAATTATAGACACTCAGTTCCTGGAAGATGCATGTCTTGAAATACCACTGTGTTCTAATACAATGAATAGGAACCAAATATGGCTTTCAATGAATTCTTCATTACAAATCTGAGAACTACAATCCAGACAGAAAAAGTACGAAGAAAGTGCTATCCATCTCAAAGCAAAATCCATACATTTAGATCACCTAAACGCCTGAAAAAGAAACAGAATGAATAAATGAATTTGTCTGTACTAATTAGTAATTCCATGCTAGGAAAGATTAGAGGAGAATGGGTTTTGAGGTTGAGGCTGTGATTAACTTGAAAACAATTTAAAAACTCCATTTCTACAAATGGCTATAGAAAGAATTGTGAAAATTGTTCTTCATCAGGCTTGAAAATTATCAGCTACCCTTGCAAACACAATTTCAGCAGTTTTACCAGTTCTTGTGTATAAATTTCAATAGCAATTGCACACATGAATACAATTTCCCTAGAAATTTGATGCATACCTTTCTAAGATATGATATTAACTGAAAGCTAATTTTTTAACTTAAATGGTGAAATTGACTTCAGTGACTCACAAATAAAACAGGTTTTATTATTATTATTATTATTTTTTTTTTTTGCTAGTTGAGACTTCTACTTAAAATTGATCTTGGGTGACTGTATGACCAATGTGATTCTGCAACCTGTACAATCAGAGAAATGAGAAATTATACCCCATTTGATTCAAATATAAGAATTGTCAAGATCATTGTACTGTCATGTGTAGCTAATAAAAAAATTGATCTTGAAGATATAATTTAACATTTCCATTAAAACAGAAGGGAAAACTTAATTCAGTTAAAAACTACAAAAAAAGAGAAAGAAACAGAAAATCAGGTTCAAATTTAATTCTCCCTATTATACTAACTAATGTTATTTCCTTAAGGTGATGCTAAAAATTTTAAGGGGGTTCATTTCAAATTATGTCTTTGTTTCCAGTTATTATACTATTGCAAAATACAACTCATAAAAAATTGCTTAGTAAGAAGGTAGGAAAGAGCAGAGAATGGGGGAAATGCATTAGTGTATGTATTTATATAAACATACAAATTATTTTAATGTTTTCCTGTTGCGACACTGAAAAGCTGTGTGTCTCTTAAGCACAAATACTCAAAAATCAGCATTTTATTTGGAGTAGTTTTCAAATTAATATACAATAATCTTAGAGCTTGAAAATATTCTTAACACCTTCAGGGATGTATGAATTAGCTATAATTCAGATATGTAATAGAAAATGTATGAAAAATTCTGACCCTTGGAGGATGAGGCAGAGAACGTTGAGAAAATCAATTTAACTCATAGTATGGTTTAAATACATAGCTTCCCAGATTATTCAAACATTGTCAATGAAAATGATTAGCTCATTTCTGCCTCCAAAGACTACATATATATAGAAAAAAAAGGAATAAAAAGGGGGAACTTCATGAAAATAGAACAACAACAGAGTAGAGAAAGTTGATCAAAATTGGGCAAAACGTGCTATGAGCACATATGACTATAGGATAATGAATCTCACATTTATTGTTAATTATAAAGTACCAATTAAAAAATAAATAGAATGGAGACAAATAAAGTAGAGGAAGAGGGTAAAGGGGAAAGAGGAGAGAAGGGAAAAGAGAACTTCTGGGGAATGCAATGGAGCAGATTATGTTATTTGCATGTATGGATATGGGACAACAACCCCACCCACCATTGCATAATTATAATGCACAAAAAAACATAAAAGATTCCATGTAATGAAGTCATCATTGGTACTAGAAAGTGTAAATGCTATCTCAGAAAAAGTACAGAACTACCAGGGCAAAATGTCAGTCACTCAGTTTTTATTTATTAAGGTGTATTTGATAAATAAAATGGTGTATAGCATGATATTTTGATGAATGTATACATTGTAAAATGATTAAGTAAAGCTCTTTAACAATTCTGTCACCTCATATAGTTAATATTTGTGTGAGACTATTTAAGATATATTCTCTTAACTATATTCAAATATACATTATTAGTATTATTAACAATAGTCACCACGCTGTACAATAGATCTCCTGAACTTATTTATCCTATAACTGAAACTTGATACTCTGAGCAACATCTTCTCAGCCCCTGGCAATTCATTGTTAAAGGCCATGGCCTATTGATAATACTGGAACATGTGATATTTAAGTAGATCATTATTTGAATGAGAAGGAGTTTCACAGAGAAGTGAAAAGAAAACCGCACTCCCTCTCATTGCTAACACCTTTTTGTATTTTCTCTCCATCAATTCAAATATTTTCTAAATCATTCTTAGATTTTCTTATCCATTAAGTTTTGTCTGAAATGGCATCTTCTAGGGGACATCATCTATGAACCAACAATACTAAATAGATATTTCTTGTCATTCAGCTTGAGTACTTAACTTTTAATTAAGAAGTTTAAGCTGTTCATATTTATTTCCATGACATTAAATTAGGTCCAATGCATAGTTTTATTTATTTTTTTACCTTTTCTTGGTGCATTTTTGTTCCGTATTTTACTTTACTCATGCATTTCCTTCTGTAGTGATTTTAAAAGATAAAGTGCTTATTTCAACTAAAAGATTTTGAAAAGTTTATTTGAAAACATCTAGAGTTATCTTAATGTTAAAATTAAACTGCTTATTTTTAGACTCATACTTCTTTTCCTTATATTAATTCTCTAATAGTTATCCAAATTAATATTTAATCTATCTTTAGGTCATAAATTCTATATTTAAAGAAATAAATACATTTTTCAAGATTGCTTGGACATTATATTTTGGGGTTATAATTACAAGTTATTTACACTCATAAGTATCCCACACCTCCCCAAACATTTTATAGCTTTCATATTTTTATATGATTTTCTAGCTGTTAAGAATGTATAGTCATTCTTTAGCTCAAGTTTTGTTGATGTCTTGGTAATATGGAAAGAAAATTTCCAGAAAAATTTTCAAGGAAAACATTTGGGTTTTGTTGTTTTGAAGTCACACCAGGCTTTGACTGTTTCCTCAAACATGAACATTTTTGAGCATAACATTTTAATTGCAATTATTTTCTTTTACTAAATCTCTGTTGACTTTGCTTCACTACTTTCATGCATTTATTTTTGCCCTGCCTCATGAAGTTCTGCATATTCCTTATAGAAAACACACTGTGGAAATTTAACAATAATATAAATATACAGTTACTAAGAAACATTTTGTCAATCATGTCATGCTTTGGGCAAGAGAAGGGCAAAATTATTCAGCCTTTCCAAAACTTAAAGTTTCAATTGAAAGAACATTTTTTGGCAAACAATTTGTCAACATCTAGTTAAGGTTAAAATGTCCACACTTAAATTCATTCCATTTCAAAATGTATAAGCCTAAAGTTACACTAAGGAAACATGTTTAAGAGTCTTCATTGCATTTTCAAAAGTAGTAGAAAAAAGGGGAATTAAGTTGTGCATTAATCTATATATCAGAATACTGAAAAATACATGATTAATTTAAAGATATGCATATGTATAGAAAAGTTGCAAATATAATGCTGATATTAAAAAAACATATTGAAGACTGGGGATATAGCTCATTGGTAGAGCACTGCTCTAGCATGTGTGAGGCCCTAGTTTAATCTTGAGAACTACAAAATAAATAAATAAATAAATAAAACAAATTGATAACTGTATTATATATGTTAAATACTTTTGAAATATTTAAAAACACACAACCTATATCTTTTTTATTTTATTTTTATTTTGACCAATGTTAAACATACATAAAATATTTAACAATTCCTGTAGTCCTAAAAGACCTCTGTTATAGTGGTTCATTGTCCTTTCCCTTGAATCAGCTACCTCCCAAATCAACCATTTCAACTCTTCAGCTGATTGTCTTTGTATGTAACAATATACCTCTAGATAACAAATCCTTTAGCATCTTGATTTTTAAATAAAGTTCATGCACTATTGATTTTGTAATAATAAAGACAAAGATTTGATTCACTTTCATCATTTACCTTTTTATCCAGTCCTTCCCATCCTCCCATCACTCATATTTACCAAACTTTAAAATTAGACCTACATTATTCACATTTCTTATTTTTATGTGAATGTTACTGACAGGTAAGTCAAGATGTATCTTAAGATCGCTTGTCCCTTCCTTCCTTAAAACTGTGTTTTCCCTGAATAACTGTCTTGTTTCTCTGTCAGTTTCATTAAACTCTTCCTTGCATTAAGTTGCATCAGATTTTCTGTCAATTTTATCTACTTAAAGAAAATTTTCTGACAGACTCTGATCTCTCCAATCAGGAATGGTTAGTCTTCTTACCTGTGTTCTTGAACATATTTTCAGAATGAAATTTTTTACTTATCTCAGCGATAAAGGCATATTTTCTCAATACAATGTGTTCTTGATTTTCTTGGTTATAACATAGTTTGATAGTAAATGTCATCTATTACCTTCCTACGAAAGGTTGAATTGGCAGTGACAAAAATATTAACTCACACAATCCACATTGTTATGCATCTAGATGTAGAACTCAAGGTTGAAAACACTTTTCTTCTAAATTTTGAAAACATCATTGCATTATATTGTATTATCCAGTATTTCTGTCATACAATTAAAAAAGTGTGGATGAGTACATTTTTTTTCCATTTTACTGATCCTATGGTGTGGAGAATAAGCTTTCAATATGCAGACACATGCCCCCATTTTTAAATGCTTTAGTTATTTCTTACTTTTGTTCTTTTTTAAATTATTTTTCTGCTTCTGAAATTATTAGTTTAGAATATTTGATCTTCTGATAAGTTCTTTGAATCTCTTACATTTACTGTTTCCCAGGTTTTTGTCTCTTTGATCATTTTCTTCAAGCATAATCAATAATTTTATTGAGTTTTTTATATCAATGATATGTTTTAATTCTCATAGGCTCATTTTTTATACTCTTCCATTTTTATGTCCTATTTCATGGATTCAAAACAGAGTGGGCAAGGAATGCTGGCCCATCAGGAGTTCGGTGCACAAAGATCATGTGTGTCAGGCACACTTTATAAAATGTCCTCTGTGATCTCACCTCTTGATATCAGTATCCATGTAGAGTCCCCTCCTTTGAGAGTGGCTTGACTCAGTACCTTGCTTCCAATGAATCGAAGGCATTTAATTAATAAAATATCACTTCTGAAGTTAAACTATAAAATATTAAAACTCTCTTTTTGCTTCCACACTCTTTCATCTTTGATACTTGACCACTTTAATGAACCAAGAAGCAATACTGAAAAGACCCATATGACAGGGACTTGAGAACAGTTTCTTTCTAAGGGCCTACAAGGAACTGAATCTAGCCAGTAACAAAGCAAGTGATCTTGGAAGTGGATCTTTCACCATTTGGGTCTTAAATGATTATAATCCCACTCAACACCTTGATATTAACCTAGAAGAGATCAGAGCACATATTTATCCATAGCATTATGAAATGATAGAGTGGAATGTTAGCATAATTTGTTTCACACTAATAGACAACTAATATAACATAACATCCAGAATGCTAATCTTTATTCTTCCTGATATAAACTAGATTAGAGGCCACCTTTTGTACTTTTCCCAGAGAATAAAATCACATTTTGTGTGTGTGGAGGGAGGGTACCAGGGATTGAACTCAGGGACACTCAATCATTGAGCCACTTCCCTAGCCCTTTTTTGTATTTTATTTGAGACCAGATCTCATTGAATTGCTTAGTGTGTCACTTTGGCTGAGGCTGGCTTTGAACTCATGAGTCTCCTGCTTCAGTCTCCTGAATCCTGGGATTACAGGTGCCCAGCTAAAACTGCATTTTTAAGAGGGCATTTTACCTAGGATGAGGACCAGAATATGGGAATTCTTTTTAGAACACATTCTCAATCCAAACTCATCGTTTTATTCCATCATTCCACTATCACAGTTATCTTATGCCATAAAATTCAGAGCCTTCTTGGGGCTTGCGCTGGAAGTCATGTTGCTGTTTAGTTTTTCTGCCTGTTTCTTTGGAATTCAAATTTTCAGATTTCTTGGGCATATTATTTACCACTCATCTGTTCAGCTTCCATAATTGTTTTTTTCTTGTTCTCTTGCTCTTCATGGTTTTGTTTGTTAAGCAACAACAACAAAAAAAAAATCTATCAGTAATTTTAGTAAATATTCAGTGACCATCTAAAATGAAGTCAATCTAATATTTTATAGCACATACAAGTTCATCAGTATTTTTGATGATTTTAAACATATATGGAAGTTATGACTTATCCATATGAAGTAAAGTGTATGTAAATATTTTTATTTGGCTCTTTTCAATGTTTCATTTTAATAGTTTTATATCAAACTTAGTGTTCATAAATCCTATTAAAATATTTTATCTTGACCATAAAGTTTGGGATTTTTGTAGTACAACATTACTGCATAATAATCAATTAAATGTTTTAACTCATTTAATACCATGGGGAAATCCAAAATTGAAAAGTATAAAAAGGAGACTTGAAGTAAAGTTCATGATACAAAATAATTAAAATAGTTGATGTTTGCTTATCAAGTGCTTTTTTTTTCTTTTTTAGGAAGAAAACAAATTGCACATGAATAAACAAACTTTTCTCACTGTGTGGTTGGAGAAACCAAGTCATAATCCTCTGCCAACATGCATGACCATGTTTAAAAAGGGATCTGTTTCCATTTTCTTCAGACTGGCTGCTTGACATTTCAAAAGATAAGAAGTACTGCTCAACTTGAATGAACTCAAAAATATCTCTGCAAATGTATTTGAACTCATCTTTTGAAATGTCAGTTTGGTACCAAGTGATATAAGTTACTCATTGAAATACTAGAATATAAGTGTTAAGAGTCTGAAACCTTTTCTTTAGAAATGAAATGAGGTTGATGAATACATTTTGGGTAAATCAAGGAACTGAGAATTTATGTGGCTATTCCTTAAGATAATTAGTTCTTTACAATTAAGTTACTTACAGTTTAAATATATAAATGTTGTTGAATTTACATGACAAGATATTTATTTCATTTTTTGTAACTTTTTTCTCATTTAAATTTTCTTCTTTATTTATTCAATATCTAGCAGCTATTTTACTTTCCTGTTTTGTCTACATGTTGTGTACTTTTTGTGTGTTCAAATATATGTGCTTTTAAAAGAATATTATATACTTGAGTCTGTTTCATCTATTTCTACTGGACAAGTTAGAGGTGTCATGGTTGTGGCTATAACCACGTGTTATTAATAACCAATGATGAAAACTGACTTAACACACAGCCTAGCAATTGTTCTCTTGAGGAGTTAGTTACCACACACCTATGAAGAGTTATTTTCACACAGGAAAAGTACGTGAATGTGCATAGCAACTTTATTTGGAAACTACCCAGATATCCTTCAATGAGAGAATGCTTAAAGAAACTATTTCACATCCATACAAGGAACACTAGTTAACAATAAAAGAAGGAACTATTGATATACAAATAATTTGGACGAAACAAACAATGATGGATGCAAAAAGTTAATTTCAAAAGGATAGATACTGCATCATTTCATTTATGTAACATTTGTGAAATATAATAACAATTTAATTAGAAATTGATTAGTGCTTTTTAGGAGAGAAAGGGAGGGTAGTAGTTGTGTGGGTATAAATTGGTAACTTGAAGGAATATTGTGGCAATGGTACAACTAAAAGAACTGATATTCCTGGTGGCTATACAAGGCCAAAAGTGTGATACAAATGCATAGACTCATGTACACAACCTCACAAATGAGTGCATGTATAACCGTTAAAACAGTAAACTTTATAAAATGTGCCAATGTCAACTTCTTGGTTTTGCTTTTGTATTATGAATGTGTATTATGTTAATTCTGGGAGAGATTTGGGGAAGGGCATATGGGACTTCTTTATATCTATCTATCTATATATATTGCAACATCCTGTGAATCTGTAATTATATAAAAACAAAATGTTTACAAAAAACTCACTTGAGGTAAAATTATTTTGACAGGCAAAACCTTCAGAGAAAATGTGATGTCACACAAGTTTACATGGTGGAGTGCTAGCACATTTTTTGGACACTGATGCTCACTTCTGATTACCTCTGTTGGGTGTCCTGCAAAACCTGCTGTGGACATATACAGGAGTGCTTCATTTAGATGCCATGAGCAACAGCTTGGAAATAGATTTTTAAAGACAGAGAGCATTTCTATTCTACCTTTTTAAACATATTCATTATTTTTCATAAACATGGGATGAAAGTTAGTTCCAGGGCATAAACATAAAAGAATTATATTTTGTAAAGGTGAATAAGAGGAGTAATTCTTTCTCAAGTTTTTTGTTCTCTGGAAAAATACTTGTATTATATTTTAAACACATATTTTATGAAATAATGTACATCCATTTTCACATATTACTGTTTCATTTAATAACCAAATTGAGATTTAACACTAAGAACTATAAGTGAATTCCAAACGTAGACTCAATTTGTGCTTTATGATTCATGTTCAGGCTCTTTTTTTGAGTGAAGTTTTTCCTCAGAAAGCATCAGTAGTGATGGGAAAGTACTTTATAAAATTATCAAACAAAAAGGCCTGACAGTATCTTTAATGAAATTGACTTGTTTTACTATAACCATTACAAACATTTTCTTGTTAATCTTATATCCTTTATCACTCAAAAATAATGATACATATTTGTCCTTTCCATAAGACTTTCCATGGTTTTATAAAAGTTGATAAATTTAACAAAGAGGAAGCATGAGGCTGAGAGGTTATTTCAGAAGCTGGCTCCATGCTGACCTAGTAGAACTAGAAAAAGTTCTTCATGAATTTTTTTGAATTTTGTTTGTCAACCATCTGTGGGCAGAGCACCCATAAAAGATATTAAGTAAAAAGAGTTCACTAAAAAATTGACTTTTAAATCTTCTATCTTGTTGAGAAGTAAAAGTTTAAGTGCTTGAAGAATAAATGTATGAAGAATGGTTTTCATAGAGGAAGACAGACACCAGGAAAGAGTTTTGAATAAAACATCAATTCTCTGTGATATTTAAACCATAAATCCTTAGACTTAAAATTTTAGGAAGCCAGGTATTGACATTTACTAATTCTGTGATGGAGTATTTCTTTCTGTTCACATGCTTTAATAAAATTAGCTATTCACAATCTACATGTTAGCAAAGGAGAAAGGGTGTTGTCACTTATGAAATAAGCCAGTATAGAAAGAAAACAGAATCAGAAACGTAATGAATAAAATGGATGTGCTAGAGGATTTGTCAGGGAAATGAATTGAAACATAAAGTACAAATAGAACTTACACCTTTCAGAATTTCTGGAATAGTTAGAGATGTGAATATGCCACAGAAAATGATCAAGTCAAACAAATAGATTAGGATCAGAGGTTAAATGAAAGAATTATTTTACTAATTTATGACAACAAAAAGTATTCATCATTTTCTTTCTACTGTATTCTGTCCCTCTCTCCCTCCTTTCTTCTTTGAATTCATTATTACTATTTTTGGCTCTGTGGGTGCGTGTGTGTATCCGTGTGAATGCAGGCATGCATGCAAACATGTATACATAAATGTATAAAAATTTTCCTCTAGGATATGTTTATTTCTATTTTTATATTATTATAATGCAATAAATAAATGCTAAACTGTAGAAAGTGTAACAATTAAAAGTAAAAGAAATCCAAATTATCTCACTAGTCACATGCAGATGTTATTAATAGCACATAGCATTATAAACTTAAAGTCTGCATCTTATTAAGCTTTTATAATTTGTTATTTTAGAGCTATCTTTTTGTGTAGATATGCATCTGAGTATTTAAATGGCTCTCTAATATTGTATCATATTTACCATTTCTGTATTTACTACTTCTAATTGAACATTTGAGTATATTTTTTCTTTTATCTATTAAATATATCAATATGTTTTAAATGTTAGCCCATATTAATTAATTTCTTTGGTTAAATTGAAAAAAATAATTGCTAAATATAAAACTAGTTACATTTTAAAATCACTTGATGATACTAAGAAAGCCACCCTGCAAAAGGCATTCTAGATTAACAGCCTACCAGCAGAGTACATGAGCTCATCATTGCTAACTTTTAAGAAAAATTTTCTTCAACAAGACAGTGAACAGTGATAACAAAAGGCTGGTCACTTATGTACCCCTTTTGTTCTGTGTCATTGAGCAAATTGATCAGTTTTTCCCTTGACAAACTGTATCTAGTTATGTTATAAAGCCTGTTCTTATATGAGTGGATTCGTTATTATTAATGTTTTGAGCATAGTACTGAATTTTAAAAAAAGTCCTCTAAATATAAAAATATTACAGCTTATTTCACACATAATAGCAAATATTTCTGGGTTTTGGAATATGGGTTAGAATTAAGTGGAATTTTAATGCTCATAGTTAAGTCACATCAATCTTATGACACTTCTGTGCACACTTTTCTTCTTCAGCCTTAAGAGACCTTATTATTTCAGTGTCCACATCCTTATATGATGCAGTTGTCCAAGATGCTGGAGGCAAGCAACCGTCAAAGAATTTCCTGGTAAGTCAATTTGCCTGACCATAAACTATATCAGCCTTGGTTTCACACTATGCTATGATATCTTCAATCCTGGTACAGTGCTATAGGGACGATTAAAGACTAGATCACCAACAAGGACCAGTGTGGTTCTTTGTCTCATTGTAATTTATTTGAATATTATGTCTTTCTTTTTTTGTTACAGAACTCCTATTAATAACCATAGATAGCGTAAGGACTTTACTTGTTTCTAAATAGTCATAGGAGAAAACTGAGTGCTTATTCTGATATAAATATTTTTAATTATAAAGTACATGTATAATGGCATAAAATGGTGTGAACATACTTTATATAGAGAGATACAAAAAAAATTGTGCTCTATATGTGTAATAAGAATTGTAATGCATTCCACTGTTGCTGTGTATTATAAAAATAATAAAATCAATTAAAAAATAAATAAATGAGGATTCTGATGAGTAATACTTCAATTTGTTTTTAAGTAATAAAATAATTGACATATTCCAACCCTTATTAATTGGTTAAAATATTATTATTTATTGTTTTTAAAGTTAAAAATATCCAACTGATACAATTAACTTGAAATAAAATTTAATCTCACATAAATAGGTAGAAATGTGAGTCATTGATGGAGATAAAAAATTCTTAAAGGTCAGAATAACGCTGAATAAAAATGAAATATTTTCTTTTATGTTCATTAAATTAAAATTCAATATATAAATATGATTTCTAAAATATTATCTTGATTGTGAACTTCAAGCCCTATTGATTTCTTAAATATAATGTGAACATTTACCTTCGGTTTAAAATAATTAACATCAACATACATCTAACCTCTTCAGCAAGTCGTGGGTCTGAAAAATTAACTTCATTAGGATAGTAAAGATTCATTGGATATCTAATGATATCTTTTGCTTTGCTATTGTTTTTTATCAATTCTCCCTACAAGAAAATGCAGCTAAGAGACAAAAACATTTTAAATAAAAGACTATAAAGACTCTTGCTTAGGTTTTCTTCCAAGGTTTATATACACAGGCTTTGGGACACCTGTTTGTGCTAATATTATATGACTACAATCCTTAACCTTGTTATTTTCTTGATTTGGTCAATGATCTCTACTGTACATGTTTCTTCTACCAGCATGCTTCTGTGTACCTTAAACTATCTTTTTTCTCTAAATAATGTTTTTTATGATATTAGTTTCTCATTTTCTTCTATTAATTTATCTGATCTGTACTATATACTTGCTTATTTGCTTTTGGATTTAAATAAACATGAATTTGAATATTTTGATCTATTATTTTTTGTCATTAATGTAAAATTTTTTAGTAGTCTTCTTTATCTAATCAACTGGTTATTAATTCTATCCTTTACTTCCATTACATTAGCATTTCTTGGATAGAGTCAGCACCAAGGGATAAAGTTCTTATGGCTTACCAGCTGAATTAGCACTCAGATCACCGAACCTCATTTCCTCAGTTTTCTCATCATTAACATGGGAGTGATAATTACACTCACATCATGGTTGAAGTGTCAGCATTATGTAAAAAAATGATTATTGTAAAAACATCACATAATGCTTCAAACATGGCAAACCTTTACTAAATAGTAATAAGTCTTTCTTCAAGATTGTTGCTCTATTTTGAGTGCAAAGAAGATATATTCAGGGTTATTAATACATTGAACTCAATCATATATCAAAAGTTTTATAAGGGTAGTAAACATTCTAGGTGCCTTATTAAGGTTACTCTAGATTATCCCTCATTCTTGAAACTTAGTACTGAAGTCATGTACAAGCAGAGACCCAGCAAGAAACCAGTGACTTTTACCTTTTGAGGCCATAGCAGTCAATTGCAAACATAAGAAATGCAAACAATAGGACATCCAAACCAATACTGATGTCATAGCCTTTTACTGTGAAAAGCAATAAGCATGAAAGAAAAAAAAAAAGATCTAGTTTTCATGCAATGCCATGTTCCTATGTGAGTGTGCTAGGAGTACTGGCATGCCAACAGATCAACACATGGATAACTCTTTGAAATTGAGACCCAAGCCAAAGTACTAACATTGCCTTCTATGATTAACCCTCTCTAGATAAAAAAAATAACTGATTATTGCCTTTGGGCTTCATTCTACAGATGTTCCTGCTTCCTCATATTAAACAACTTAAGCTACTTAAGGTGGAGAATTAAAAAGATTTTGCATTCTGTATTCTCAATCATTGAATTAGCCCATCTTGGGTAGCAGATCACACAATTATGAGTGTAATGACCAGGGTTCCAGGTTTTCTTTGATACCTCTATTTTAAATTCTCTTTGTCCCTTTATATTCAACCTCCAGATGGATAATTACTTCCAACTTCACATTCAGAAAATATTGGTAATTTTTTGATTGACATAAATCACAAGCTACATATACTTCCAAGAAAAGAACCAAGTCATTTCTTGTCTGGAAAAGAATCAGGCTTCAGTGTCTGACTCTTCTTGAATAATGCGTAGGATTTAGATGAAAGTACTATGTGTCTTGGGTGGTTTAAATAATTGTTAGGGAGTGGAATTTCTGTAGAATGGAGGGGCAGATATAAAATTCAGACACATGAGGTAATTTAGAGGAACACTGAGATTAAAATTTTAGTGAAAAATAAAATAGAAAATTTCCCTAAGCCTTTTTTGTCTTTAAGTTCTAAGCTGAAGAAATTTTTATTTTTTTGTAGTCAATAGTAAATAGCCAAAGCTTGATGAACTAGGGAATAAGATAGAAATTCAAAGAATATGGAAGAGAGCTTGAAGATCATCTTCTCTATATCCCTGATCTTATTGATGAGGATATTGAGGCCTATAGAAGTAAAACAACTAGCTCAAAACCACATTAAACAGCTTATGTCATATTAGCTTTATTATGTATTCTTAGGCTTTAGATATCTTATTATTCTCTTTAGAAATTCTTAAGTAACTCAACTATAAATGGGGTAGGGAAAGATGCTTACATTTTGAATGGTCTTCAAATAGAAACATGCATTTTAACTTTTCATCTCACTGTGAAGCTTTTAGCCAAACTGAAAGACTGATTTGTTGCCATTCCTCTAAATTTGCTACATGCATTTGAAGCACATTATAATAGAATGAAGCTGATTTCACACTTCTGGTGCCGAAATATTTCAGGGAAAAAATCAAAGATGAGTTTCCACCTCTTTACAAAATTGCATAACTGCAGCTTTATTCTTCCATCTTCATTGCAAATATTTAATCAAAAAACAAATGTCATCAGCTAAAGAGTGCGATAGATTTATTGTGAAGGCAAACAGGAGTCTAGATAAGTCAAAGCTGGTGAACAGGTTCATCTTTATTAGGTGTGAATACAAGCCCAATCTTGACAGTTGTTACTAGACCCCAAGTTAAATGAGATATCTTTATTCTAAAATCACATTTTTGTGAATGCGTTTTTATTCGCAGTTTTTTCTTAAAAATGCCAGTTTACTAAAATTGCCCTTCAGATGTATCTCTTTCGACGAATGTATGAGTAAATTGATGGAAAATATTAAAGCAAAGGAAGACATAACGGAGGTGAAGCACAGAACGTTGTCTTAAACTGTTTTTCTCCTGGTTATTTGTAAACCTCTCAATGTAAGAGAACACAAGCAATTAAAATAATTAACCCCTGAGATTATTTGACCCATGCTAATATCACTAGAAGTAATTGCATATATCTGCACATTATATACTTTCTAAAATACTTAAACATTCTATTAATTACATAAATGAATTAAATCATGACATCTTAAAGTATCTGACAGTACAAATCTCAGTTCCCAAATTCTTTAACTCCCTGAAATCTGAGACCTACAGCCTGAATAGAATTTAGATATTCTACAATTTACTTCTGATGAAAACGTTCGGTAATTCTCTCCTTCAAGCCGCCAAACTATGGGAAGGACAGGAAGGGTCAATAGCAATGAGCGATATGGTTGTTTAAGAAACTAGCCACGGACCAGCAGAGCCTGTGAAAGCGCGGCTGTGTGACGACAAGGTTGTTGATGCCACAAGCCTGTGAGTGGCAGCAGCCAATATGCCAAACCAAGGGACCCGCTTCTCCAAGGGCTGATGCTGAGCTAAGGCTGATTTCCCTTCTGCCTCCCGGGAACTCTGGTCCTCGCTGGCGTCGTCAGGAGGATTCTTTGCCCTAATTATCTGGGGAGGAAGACGCGCCTTTCCGGGAGACCGCTAGGCAACACTCACCACGGCAGCCTGCAGATTACTTCCCTCCGTGGGTGTGTGACTTCGTCTAAGCAACTCACACTTACAGTAGATTCTCACTGGCGAGGCTGCGAGCACAGAGGGGCGGGGGAGCTGGGAAGAGGAGGAGGGAAGGAGGGTGGGAGGCGCAGAGCAGGGAGGCAGAGGAGACGCCAGAGCTCCAGACACAGCAGGAGCGCGCTGTGGCGGTGCAGTTTCAAGCTCGCCTTCGCAGCCGCGCACACACCGCCTCCTCGCTGAGCAGCGGGAACCGCAGCAGCTCCGTGCCGCCGCAGCCCAGCTCCGCGCTCCAGCCCGCTCACTGCCGTCAGTACCGCCCCTCGTCAGCACTCAGCCCGCAGCTATTTCCTTCTGCCAGCCTCTTTGAACTCTTTGGATCTTTGCCTTTGCTCGCCTCTCTCTTTTTTTTTTCCTCACCCCATATTTTCTCAACTCCTCTCTCTTTATCCTTTACCACCCTGCTTTTCTTTATATTGGAAATTTCATCTTCAGATGACTTGCCTTCCTTACCCTCGTCCATTTCAGCCCTGAAGACTGAAAAGGAACATTTCCCTCCCCCCCCCCCCGCCCGTGGCATTTAAAAATCGCAATTCTTCAAAAGTCTTAAGAGGCAAAGGAACAGGACGCAAGACCCTCCCGGCACCCTTGGTTGAGCCCAGTCAAGAACAGTTCTAGCAAGCAGAGCTGGTGTTTCATTGAATCCTACTGAGGGGGAAGGCGAAAGAAGCCAGAAGCAAACTTCAGCTGTCTCCGCGGGTCTGTGGTTCCCGCATTTAGAAGAGCCGCGTGCCAGAAGGCGTAGGAACCCACGGGGGACAAGGAGGAGCCCCGACTCTCCCTCGCCCATTCCTTGAGGACAGAGGTGTGGATTGAGGCGCGCGGGACAACAGCGGCAGAAGAGGGTAGGAGAAGATGCGGGGCTCCCGGCCCCGGGGTGCGGGACGCCGAAGGCCCCCGGGCGGCTGCGGCGGCGACACCCTCCGTACCCCTGCGTCTCTGGCCGGCTGCTACTCCGCACCTCGCAGGGCCCCACTCTGGACGTGCCTTCTCCTGTGCGCCGCGCTTCGGACCCTCCTGGCCAGCCCCAGCAACGAAGGTAAGGAAATGGAGGTGGGGGCAGCAGCCACCTGGGGTGGAGGGGTGAGGCGGGGCCTGGGGGAGCGGGTCACAGAGCTTTAGAAGCGGCTGCCGCGGACTAAATCCTTCTCCTCATGTGGATTTTGTATTTGTCGTCCGGTTTCGTTGGCCTTTCATTCCCTCTCCGCTGTCTTTGGTTGCATTGTTTGACATTAGCTGAGGAGTGCCAGGGAGGAACCTGATTGTGGACCCAGGCTGATTGGGGGCGGGGAAGTTGAAAGCCAGGAGGAAAGAGGGGTCTGAGACCCGCGCTGGGAGGTTGGGTGCGGCTAGATCTCAGAGCGCCTGGAGAAGTGTCATTTCGTTTAGTGAGAAAAGCAATGACAAGAATTTCAGGACAGGTGGAGCTTTTTAGAAAACGTTATTTGATGTTGATGATGGGAGACGTTGTGGGGGTGGCTTTTGCTTTTTTATTTGGGGGAAAGTGCCTGCTGGGAGCTGTTATTTAGGGCATCATCAGCTGCTATTCTGGGGTGGGTGGCAAGAGCTTTTATTTCGTGAGGCAGGATGGCAAAGGACAAAAGGCACCCCTACGTTAGGGCGCCCTTCTTTGGGGGGTGGTCTCACTGTCACACTCAAGCGAAGGTAGAAGAAGGCGGGAAGGTGGGATGCCGCGGCAGAAAGGGGAGAGGAGTATAGCTGCTAGAAGTTGCATCTGGAACCCACCGCGGCTTATCTCATAGAGGGAAAAAGATTTGCTTCAGCAGGCATGAGATCCTGGTGCCCAGGTCTCCTTACCTACCCTCATTTCTGCGCTCCGGACCAGAAGATTGTCCCCGCCTTCTTCTGAGAGAGTAAGGCCGGGCGCGGAAGCAACACCTGTGTCGCCCTGAATGCCCCTGGAGCAGTGCTCAGCCCACCCAGTGCCAGCCTCTTCACCCTCAGCCCTCCGCCCTCCTGTCGCCTCCAGCTGGGGTACCTCCTCTTTCACACCAGTACTATGCTCGGGTCTCGGCTCAAGGGCGCATTCTGCGCGATAGGGGATGTGAGGGTGTCCAGAGCAGTGAGCATCTCTGATCAGATCAGGGATACCAGGATCGGTCATCACGCAAATTTAAAATATAAATAAAATAAATTTTAAAATAAAATAGAAAACTCTGACCATTATTTGGAATGCTGGGGTTTTGGTTTGGAGCTGTGGATGTGAAGCATGACACGCAGAAGCTTAAAGAAATTCCTTCCACTCCTGGGGCAGAAGAAGCTGGACCGGAAAGATGAAGCAGCAGCCGAGAGTCCTGTGTATCCTCGTGACTTGCACGGGTTCAGTCTTGGCTGTAGGAGAACGCGCTGAGCTGGTATCCTATTGCTGCCAGCTTCCAAGGAACCTAGCGAGAGCCTGGCAGATCGAGACCCCCCACCACCTCCCACCCCAGGAACTTTGTCTCCTTAACCATATGCTTAGTTTTTTTTTTTTTAATATGATCAAAGGAGAATATATATCCATCGGTAGATATGGATACATATAAATGTACTCTCCCATGATTAAGCCAAGCAATATGTATTTTCCCTTCCTCATGAAGTTGAAAAAGTGTTTTATGAAGTCTTGTAGACCTTTCACTAACGTCTTATGCTAGATTTATTCGGCTAAAAGTGTTAAAGATTCTAACAGGGTTATGGGTCCTTTTAACTGTCTTATTCCACGAAAAGGAGCATCCTGGTTAGACCTAAAAGAGTCACCCTTTCGTTTTTTCCATTTTAATTTCAAGTCTTTTTCTGTATGTATGTTGAGGGAGCAGAATTGAGGTAGAGTACAGGTAGTCACTGTTAGAGAACAGAAAGAAGTGAATTCTCAGAGTGAGGGGATCAAGTGGGTTAAAGGACTAAGATTATGGGAAGAGGAAAAACAGGGAGAAAGAAATAAATGAAAAGGAAGCAAGAAAGTAGCACCAGTTTCCTAATCTGGTGTAATGTTCTGGAATGGAGACTGACTCACTTTAGATTTCATGTCCACAGGTTGTATGGTCTTACCCAACTACTAGAACACACAGCGAACTTGAGCTACAGTGAGATAGGGTTGTTGGAGAGGGAATCCAAAAAAACTAAGCAGTATTTTACCCTCCAGTCCTCTGAGGACACAAGAATAAAAGTGTGCCTGTTGTTTGGGACACATTTTGTGACATATACATAATTTTTATGTTATACATACTTAGAAATAAAATTTTATTGCCATCAGTCTTATCTAATTTATCCCATCTTTGCCAATTTTCCATCATTCCTTTAGTATCATCTCAGACCTTTATTTTGCTTCTATGAAATCCAGTCTTCCCTTTTGGTTTTCCATGTTAGTGTTATTATAAATGTATTAAAATATTTGTAGCAGCAGACTGTTTGTTTTACTTAATTAGTGAGTCAGATTAGAGTTTTTCAGTTTGGTTTTGTTTCAGGATGAACTTTGAAAGGACAAGGACAGAAAGAATTGATGTACACCCTAAATTCATTAATAACTTGCTCTCATATAATTTGCTCTTCAACCTAATACAGATGTTTAGTAATTTCAAGAACTGCTGTATATGAGTGTGTGTGTGTGTGTGTGTGTATATATATATATATATATATATATATATATATATATATATATGTATGTATATTTTTAAAGATTTCATTTTGTGAAAAACATTGATTCATCAGGTGGAAAGAAATAAATGTGACTTTACATTCAAAATTGGTATTTCTGTCATTTTTAGAATTTAACTTTAATAGATTTAAATAAGCAGGCTTGAACAGAAAAAGCCAAACTTGTATCTAGAATCTTGGATTGATGTTA